>NC_092042.1:79779717-80979717 GCF_003086295.3 Arachis hypogaea | reverse complement strand
TGGTTCTACACTAAACAACAAACCTTGATTTTGTTTATTACTACCAAAGAGAGCTATACTAGAAGAGTATATTTTAATAACTTTAATGCATGGTTAATTTGTCCACATCATTTGTTTCAACCTTGCTCATATCACTTTCATTTCATGGACTATAATAACTATAAGGTTTCTTCAACCACTGAGACAAAAACCAGAGCCAACAAGTTCCTTAACACTGCAGTAATGATGAACAATGACAACCATTCCTGCCACCAACATCATGAAGAAGAAGAAGAAGAAGAAGAAACGCATTGCTGGTTTGATGGTGCATGCATTCTGGACATGGACTACTTCGTGAAGACCCTCTCAGGAATCAAGCAAAAGGGTGTTCGTTCTGATTTGATAGGATCAATCATAACTCATTATGCTTCCAAATGGCTCCCTGACCTTTCTTCTTCAACTGACATCTTTTCTGATAACAAGGATCGTCTTACATCACCAGAGAGTGTCACAGCTTCATGGCTAAAGAAGAGGTTCTTTGTTGAAACCTTGGTTAGTCTCTAATACCATATACATCAAATACTACTGTATTGTATTGTATTCAATACTTATTCATATTTGTACATGCAACACAGGTTGGTGTTCTTCCACCAGAGAAAGATTCCATTCCATGCAACTTCCTCCTTAGGCTCCTAAGAACAGCTAACATGGTTGGGGTTGAGGGAAGTTACAGGTTAGAGCTTGAGAAGCGGATTTCATGGCAGCTAGACCAGGCTTCATTGAAGGAGCTTATGATACCTTCGTTTAGCCACACTTGTGGGACACTGCTTGATGTTGAAATTGTGATAAGGTTGGTGAAGAGGTTCGTGTGCTTGGACCATGAAGGTGTTAAGAGTGGTGCTGCTTTGATTAAGGTGGCTAAGCTGATTGATTCCTACCTTGCTGAGGTTGCTTTAGATGCTAATCTCACCTTGTCTGAGTTTGTTTCACTCGCTGGAGCTCTTCCAACTCATGCAAGAGCCACTGATGATGGCTTGTACAGAGCCATTGATACTTATCTCAAAGTAACTTCTCATTCTCTCACTTTTTTTTAATTAAGCACAAATTAATGTGTTGTTATGAGTGGCTGAATTGGTGGGACACAAATTAATTGGTTGATACTTAGACAGAAGAGATAAAGAAAATAAAGAAAACTTGTTCATATATTTGAGTGGACAGAAATTGGCTAAAATTTTTATATATGAATAATTTTAATGTGAAATACAAAAGTATTTGATCATTTTGGTGTTTTACACAGTTGTGGTAGTAGTACAAAACGTCACTGACGTTTTGTATTAAAAAAAATTTTTGATCCGCTGACTTTTGTTAAAAAATATTATTAAAAAAAAAAAAAGTCACTGACGTTTTGTAATAAAAAAATTTTGATCATGAAAGAACAAAACGTCGCTGACGTTTTGTTAAAAAAATATTATTTTGATTAAAAAAATACAAAACGTCACTGACGTTTTGTAAATGGCCATAGTTGTGTTTAACACACAGTTTGGTTCATAATGAAGAATTTCACCTCTAGTAATACAATATTAAAAAGAAAAAGTTCACAGAAATTTTGTTTGTCTTAATCTCTTTTTTCAAACAGATTTATCTCTCAAATGTACCAAAATGCAGTGTTATGCATTGTTCTTGTTTTGTTCCGGGATTTGTATGCTCATTATGGAATCTGGATGAATGTCATAACTAGGAAAATGTAAGAAGAGTAAACTAAAAACTAATGTATGAATTGGCAACATCATAATGCAGGCCAGGGGAGTAAAATTTTTTTGGTAGGGCTAGAAATCTAAGATGTGTGTAAAGAGATCAGATGTGAGTGAATGTGTGTGTGACAAACATTATTCTTAGTGAATGACTTATGTGGGGCTATAGTTATACATGGTTTAATCAACGTTTATCTCCATTTGTCTTTTCTGTTGTCCAGATAGTACTAAATAGTAATGCATGGAAATAGGTGGATTAT
Organism: Arachis hypogaea; assembly: GCF_003086295.3. NCBI lineage: Eukaryota > Viridiplantae > Streptophyta > Magnoliopsida > Fabales > Fabaceae > Arachis > Arachis hypogaea. The sequence continues at coordinate 80,977,727 of NC_092042.1, read as the reverse complement.
TAGAATCTTGTCTTATTCCCCCTTCTTTTTTCTGTGCTATATGAAACTTGTATATATATTTATAATAGTGTTACTCCATTCATTAGTCTCTTCTTCTATGTTATTTGAATAAAACAATCCTTTCCACTTTATTATCAGTACCTACCTGCACTTTTGCTTAAATTGTACTGCATGATACTTACATAATTACAGGTATTGCTCAAAATTATGTTATTACATGGGAGGTTGACTTTTATTGACTTGTAGTAGTTAGTTGTACATGGTGATATATATGTGACAAACATTGCCAAATTAGATAAAATCCAAAGACTTTCATAGGTGAAAAGTCAGGAGAATAAAAAAGGAAAAAAGGATAGAAAAGTGAAGAAAATATGAACTGTTTTTTAAAGTACATTATATGTAATAATATGGACATTGTGGTTTTTTCTTGCTTTGATCTCTCTCTTTTTTTTTGCTGCTTGTGTCATGTTGATGTTCCAATGTTGAAATAATGAACTTGTGTTGTGTGTTATAGGCACATCCAAGTGTGTCAAAGCAAGAAAGGAAGGGTCTGTGTAGGCTTATTGATAGCAGAAAACTCACACCAGAGGCCTCACTTCATGCAGCTCAAAATGAACGGTTACCTGTGAGAGCTGTTATTCAAGTTCTCTTCTCTGAACAAACTAAGCTAAACCGCCATTTGGACTGGAGTAGTGGCTCCTTCAGTGGCCTCAGGAGCCCCTGCAATGGCAGCTTAGACACGCCTTTACGGTGCCTGTCAAAGCGCGAAATGAGTGCTCAGCAGATGGAGATAAGGAAGCTGAAAGAAGAGGTTTATAGGCTGCAAAACCAGTGCAATGCAATGCAAGTGCAGCTGGAGAGAATGGTGGAGAAGAAGAAAGGTTTGTTCTTCAAGTTGAAGAAGTTTGGTATTGGTAATAGAAGCAGCAGCATTGTGGGAGAGGTAGAGAAGATTATGGAACAAGAGAGTGGCAGGTTTGGAAGGGAAACGCCAATGGACTTAAAAAGTGGTGTGTTAGGTGTTATGACTCCTCACAAGTGGAGGAAATCTACCTCCTGAAAATGTTAATAATGAATCTGATAAACATACATTTGTGTTTGTTATATATTAATTAATCTGATTAACTAGTATAGTTTAATGTCCATGTTCTTTTTTTTTTACTTAGGCATCAGAAATAAATAATATAATATCGACTCTGAAGTATATTCAATAAAGATAAAAGATGTGAGCATATCAAAGTTCTCTAGATATATATCCAGGTTACACATAAATTTCGAGAATCATATGTTTTCAACCAGCTCCATCAAGATTATTATATGTGCTAAGTTAGATTTGATAAACAATGTATACAAGAACAATCAAGGTCATTTCTCTCTGTCTGATAAAGAGAAAGGTGAATCAAGTAATCAAGTTACTATAGCAGATGTGTGTTTCAACTTTCTATCAGGTTTGTAAGAAAGAGAAATATGAATCTTGCGGCAAAAACAAGAAGCCGTTTATACATTCTCACATATATTTGACAACTATGAATAAAAGAATCTTATACACAAATCAAAGTATCAAACAATATAATGCTTACATTTTTACAAGTTTTTCTCTCCTTTAATTTCTTTTTTGGGCCACTCACTTATTCAGGCAGCATCACACAAATTCAGAAGGAAAAAAAGAAAAATCAAGTAAACATAAAGGATGCATTATGCATAGACTAACAGTCAAACATGATCTAAACAATATGTTTTTTGCAGCAAGATCCTCATCATCATCACCACTTAAAGGACTTCTTCCGAATGCATTCGACACCTTTTTTCATCCCAAGAAGCAATGGTGATGATGGGATTCGCCTCAAGGTGCCAGCACTCTCTGATCTAACGAGCCTTTTTCCCTTCTTCTGTTCCTTACTTTCCATCACCTTATCAAAGTTGGGAGTTCTATTTCCTTCACTACCTATGCAAGTTTCTTCAGAGTAATTTTTGTTTCCCGTTGCCATAGATCTTCCAGCTTCCCATTCTGTTCTATCCTGAGGAAGTTGAAGCTGCTTCTCATTGTCATCAGAATCTGAAACCTTGGAGATCTTCAAGTCCAGTTGTGGGAAAACCTGGTTCAACTTTTGGATTATTATATCTTGAGTTCCACCATGAGCATCTTCATTTGTCTCGTATGGTTCCGGATCCGGTGCTTCTGGACTCTTCTCTAAAAGCATTTGAAGCCACTTCTCAACGTTTCCTTTCCCACGCTGCCTCCTGATTTCCTCATCTTCTTCCTCAGTTTCAATTTCATAGACTCTGCTCTTGCATTCATTGATTTCGAGATTCTTAACTCCATTCTCAATTGAGTCTTCTCCATCCAATTCAGCAACTGATCCGGCATGCTCCTCCAGCTTCTCTTTTCCGATTCTTGCTTCCTCTTCTTTTACTTCTTGCTTTTGTTCTTCATTTGCGGATAAGCCAGCTTCAGATGTCCTTTGTTCCTCTTCCAAGAACAGTCTGAGCTCCTTGTGCAATGGTGTTCTTGGCCTGATCCCAGGCAAATAGAGAGCTTGATTACTATCTCTTCTTCCTTCAAAGTTGGTATCGTCTATTCTGGACCTCTTCCTTCCTTGATCCCATGTAGATCTTATCTGATTCTCTATCTCTTCTTTTTGTCTAAACTTCTTATGAAGCTCTCTCTCTGCAGCATCACAAATCCCCCTCTGAGCTTCAAGTCTAGCCATTAGTGCATTAGTTGCAGCCTGGTTCAGTCTTACTTGTTCCTTGTACAAGACACTCCTACATGAGTAGTAATTTTAATTGTCATTATCATGGCATACAACCATATCATAAATTTTGCTTATAAGAACTCCATATAAATCATGATCATCCATAGAATAATGATAAAGTATGTCTATGGAAAAATAAATTTTGGTTAGTGTGTCTTACTGGTGCATGGTATCTCTAATCATCTTCTCTAACATGCTCCTATAAGAAGATTGAGCTTCCGCTAACCGTCTGCATTTTTCTGCCTTCCTCCTTCGTTTTATGAGTGTCATTTCCAGGTCTTCAATAACAAGCTTCTCTTCCTCATTTTTGAGCTTCAGTTCATCCACTTCATTATCTAGTTTCTGTATCTCTGTCTGCATTTTAGTAGCTTCTTCTCTTTGCTTCAGAGAATCTCTTGCCATGACAATGGCTTGGTAGGGGTTCTTAACAAATTCCGGGTCTTCATTTTCTTTCAGTAGATTGGCATTTACTTTTCTCGAAGATACTGAAGAGAAATCAAAATTCTAAAATCAGATAACAGTGAGGCATAATAAAACCAATCTAGATCTTACTAATTAATACTTGGAAAGTACTAATTAACTCAAACTTGTTCCAACACTCAATGATCATATACTAACCTATTGCTTGAGACATAGGCCTTGCCTTCTTGTTATTATAATCTAGATTTCTTAAAGCCAATACATCGAAAGGTTCCCTTCGAGATTCTACAATTGCAGCTGGAGCAAGGCCAACTTTTTCTTTGAGCCCAATGAAGTGCTGTGGAAAAGAATGGGAATCCACTATTTGTGAAGCATTCAGTTCATGGTTTTCTCCTTCAGAGAACAAAAATGAAAATGCCCTGTGCCTGTGGATTGCAGCAACAAATATTATTTGTTCATTAGTTACATATCACAATGCCAAAAGAACAAAGTAAGGAATACTTGGAAAAACAAAAAATTAAATTAATGTACCTACCTAAAGTCTGAATTTGAAGAGGCAAAAATGGAGAGGAATTGGTTTACAGAGATACCCAATTGGAAATCCCACCATGGGACTAAGAATTCCAGCTTATTCTTCTTCCTCTTACAGACTTGCCTCTGCAATATCCTTAGATTGCTCAACACTGTCAAACCTCCCCCTTCATAGTTCATCCACAAAAGAAGCAACATTATAGTTTCATACACATTCTTATTAGAGTGTGTGTGTGTGTGTGTGTGTGTGTGTGTGAGAGAGAGAGAGAGAGAGAGAGAGAGAGAGAGAGAGAGAGAGTACTTGAACAAGGAAACCAGTGATCAATGTCCCAGGCAAGAGGAGAGGCTGAGTCAGCATGATAATACAGCACATTGCCATAACCATCTACTCGAATTACGGCAGGGTCAAAACCAGCATTCCTGAAGATTTATCAAATTGATCTAAAAAAAGTTTCCGAATTTTCACTTCAATTTAAAAATTGAAAATTTGCAAAGTTCAGAAACCAAAAAATTGAAGTGCTTACCCAAGATGGCTAAGCTGCTTCCACAATATGCTGACGAAGATTTTTGGCTTCGTGGTTGGCTTAGCTTTCAGATCCATAATCGGAAACATTTGATCTAATTTACTTGCTCTTTCAGCCTAAGAAAAGAAAAACCACATAATTGAAGCTCAATTTAATCTGCCCAATACCACGAAATCATTCAACAAACCATAAACCCATTATTCATTTTCCCCTTAAAGTTCCCACCTTTACAATAATAAAGATAAAAATCGAATTTTTCTGCTTACGTCGTCTTCATGCAAAGCATGAGGAATGAAAGTGAAGGGAGGGCCATGGCGGTAGGGAGTGAAACCACGATCCCTGCAGAGTTTAGCATACGCTTTTGGGTACCCAAGGTTCTCAGTCACAGCCATTTCCTCTTGTGTGAATCCATAATCTTCTGCCATTATCGTTTGGTTGGAAGAAGTTGCAGTAGCTTCAGAAGCAGGGGAGTGAGAAAACAGAGGGGAGAGCGTGTTCTGTTTGATGGAACCAACGGTCGATTCTGTTTTTCAACTTTTTCAGGGTTTCAAACTCAAAATTTTAATTTAATTTGGGAATGTCACCCTTGTGCACTGTAACGGTTACATGGGATTGGAGTAAGTAAGAATTAATTTATTATAGTATTTAATTATTTATACTCTTCATGCAAACTTTTTAAAAATACCAAATTAACCTTACCCAAAACAAGTGGTGAAACAATTTAATAAAAGTCCCCATTTAAAGGTATGCTTCAGAAAACAAATTGGTGTCAGGTCCCACACACAAAATAATAATTGGAGAAAAATCCAAAACCGCCCCTGATAATTATCTCAAAGATAACGAGGTTTTTGACAAAAGAAAATACTCAATCCAACTCTTGAACTTTATTTTTATGAGATTGATTAGTCCATGTGTCAAAAAAAGTTTATGTTTTATTAATCAGTAAAAAAAACAAAAGCCAGATTAGATGTTTTATTTTTAAGAGTCTCGTTGTCCTTTCGAAATAATTGTCAAGGCCGAATGGGTATTTACTCTATTAATAATTGTTGAACATGCTTGAAGTCTGTTGAAAAATGTTAACATCTTAATTTTTAATAAACAAAAAAATGGACAGAAATTTAAACCTGATTTCTTTAGTAAAATAAAACGAGGATCTTACGTGAGTGTGACAAATGTGCATGTGTGCATCATGCATCTAACGAGGCACGTGCGAGTTTCACCACTTCAAAATGCATCTATATTACTTGGTGGATAATAATATTTACTTACCTACCACCAAATCTTTTCTTATTATGGTTGATTATCAAAATTTTCAAGTCCATTAACTCTTCTGGTTTTCCTTATAGCGAATAAAACAGGTGACAACACAATGTATCAAAATCTATGTGTAAGAACAAGTAATATGAAATACGAAACATTGAAACAAAGTTGTAATAACTTGACTTGCAAGACATAGACTACTACTACATATAATCGATTACATGCTGACAAACATGCATTTTGTATTCACTAATCTACTAATCTTGCTTTCACTAAAACAACAAGAAAACAGTGCTTCATCCAAGTAAATTAAATACTGTGATGAACTTAAAGTCAACTACTTGTAGATATTAGATACTGCAGGTAAACACTTTTAACACTATCATGCTACAGAAATCACCCTCCATTTATTCTATAAATTTCAGTTCTGAATTTCCCACTCCTTGCTCTTTAAGTGATAATACCATTCTTTGGTTTAGATCAAAGTTTGAAATAATAGTAGCATGGATAAACTAGACCATTATTAAAAGATAAGTAGATTAATTAAGTGAGTCTGAGCAATTTTATTTCTTAGAGAATGGAAAGTGGTGATCTGTATAAAGCTGCAAGCAGCTTAAGAGCAAGCAGTTCTTCATTTTGGAGAAACAGTGCAAAGGACACTATTTTCTCTAAGTCTTCACATGAAGTAATGGATGATGATGAAGCTCTCAAATGGGCTGCACTTGAGAAACTCCCTACTTACAATCGTTTAAAGAGAGGCTTGTTAACTGCATCCAATGGTGAGGTGAGTGAGATTGATGTCACTGATATTGGAACACTTGAAAGAAAGAAAGTGTTGCAAAGGTTGGTAGGTGCTGCTGAAGAGGATAATGAGAAGTTTCTGTTGAAGCTGAGGGAAAGAATTGATAGGTATATATAATATCCATTGTTAAAGATTGTCTTCTCTTTTATTTTCTTTAACAGTTTTAAATTGCATAACTTTCCTTTGAATATTTTCTAGAGTTGGAATCCATATTCCAACAATTGAAGCCAGGTTTGAGCATCTAAATGTTGAGGCAGAAGCTCATGTTGGCAGCAGAGCCTTACCCACCTTTTTTAACTTCATTGTTAATATAGTTGAGGTAAACCATGTGTGATTTCTAAATCTCTCTTTCCTTTGATGCTTCAATCAAGATTGTTGTTGGTTTTAGTTTGTGTAAGATTTGTACTTATTCTGAAATTTTTAATCTTCCAGAGTTATTTGAATTATCTTCATATCCTTTCAAGCAAAAAGAAGCAAGTGACCATTCTTAAAGATGTTAGTGGAATTGTAAGACCTTGTAGGTAAGAAGATATGACTAATTGAAATCCTGAAGCTCAAACTTTATTCATCTTCCTATTCACCATTACATTTTGTTTTCATTTTCAGGATGACATTGCTTTTAGGCCCTCCAAGTTCTGGAAAAACCACACTCCTTTTGGCTCTGGCAGGAAAGCTTGGTCAAGATCTTAAGGTTAAAGTGCTTCTTTCATGTATGCATCAATCATATAATCTAATCAAATCAAATCACTTATATCCAATTTTTACTGATAAATATGCTGTAGGTTAGTGGCAGAGTTACCTATAATGGTCATGAGATGAATGAGTTTGTACCTCAAAGAACTGCAGCATACATTAGCCAGAATGATGTTCATATTGGAGAAATGACTGTGAGGGAAACCTTGGCTTTCTCAGCAAGGTGTCAAGGGGTTGGTTCAAGATTCGGTTAGTCAAATTTTACCTTAAATTGTTCTTGTTGAAGAAGATAGCTTCCAAATCTGTAAACTGTAGTCTAAGCATGACTTATAATTACATTTTGCCATGTGCAGACTTGCTTTCTGAACTATCAAGAAGAGAGATAGCAGCAAAAATTAAACCCGACCGAGATATTGATATATACATGAAGGTGAAAGAAACTAACTCCATGATCCACTAGAAAATCTGCATAGCAACTTAGCAAGCATTACTATTTCTCTAGAAATGAACTTCAGCAATTGATTCTATTATACTCTTCCCTCCTAAGTTCAGTTAAACCATTCATTTTGATTGATACACAACCTTTTGATCTTATTGGCTTTCTAATAATACTAGGCAACAGCATCTGAAGGCCAGGAAGCAAACCAGATGATAACAGAATATATACTAAAGGTGACATCTTCAACTACTTCAAGTAGTTCTGAGTTCTGATTTCTCACAATATTGCATCATCAAAAACACAAATACTGTCTTTATGGTTTCTACTATTGATCTAATTTGTGATTTACAGATCTTGGATTTAGAAATATGTGCTGATACTCTAGTAGGGGATGAAATGTTGCGTGGTATATCCGGGGGACAAAGAAAGCGTGTTACCACAGGTAGTGATCAAACTCTTAGTCCATCAATTTTGTGTGTAATTCTGTTTCAACTTTTATGTGAATCATTTGTAGGGGAGATGTTGGTTGGGCCGGCGAAAGCTTTGTTCATGGATGGCATATCTACTGGGCTAGACAGCTCCACAACTGTTCAAATTATGAAATGTCTTAGACAAATTGTTCATATTCTAAAGGGAACTGCAGTTATAGCCTTATTGCAACCAGAGCCAGAGACATATGAGCTTTTTGATGACATTATCCTCCTCTCAGATGGCCAAATAGTCTACCATGGACCCCGAGAGCTTGTCCTCGAATTTTTCGAGTCCATGGGATTCAAATGCCCTGAGAGGAAAGGCATAGCAGACTTCCTTCAAGAAGTAGGCCAATCTTTACATTCCTTCCATACTTAATTATGAAATTTTGAATAAGATATGTGGAAATATATATATGTATCTATCTATTCCTGCAGGTAACTTCTAGAAAGGATCAGGAACAGTATTGGATGCACAAGGAGAAGACATATAGTTTTGTAACGGCTAATGAATTTTCTGAGGCATTTAAAAGCTTCCATGTAGGAAGGAAAATTGAAGATGAGTTAGCAGTTCCATTTGATAAGACAAAGAACCACCCTGCTGCATTAACAACTGACAAGTATGGAGTTAGCAAAAAGGAGCTTCTGAAAGCTAACTTCTCAAGAGAGTATCTTCTTATGAAGAGGAACTCATTTGTTTACATCTTCAAGATATCTCTGGTTGGTCTTACAAAGCCTTAAAATGTTGCTGTGTTTGATTGATTCATCCATTCATTCATTGAGTTTCACCTCTTGTTTTTCTTCTTCTTGCCATTAGCTCTCAGCAATGGCTGTGATTACAATGACAGTATTCCTTAGAACTGAGATGCATCACGATTCAGTGGATCATGGTGGAGTTTACACCGGAGCACTTTTCTTCACTGTAGTAATGATCATGTTTAATGGGATGGCTGATATCTCCATGACTATTGGGAAGCTTCCAATTTTTTACAAGCAACGTGATCATCTATTTTACCCTGCATGGGCCTATGCTATTCCCAGTTGGATCCTTAAAATCCCTGTCACATTGGTTGAAGTTGTTGTTTGGGTATCACTCACCTACTATGTTATTGGATTTGACCCAAATATATGCAGATTCTTGAAGCAGTATCTTCTGTTGTTCCTACTTGGCCAAATGGCTTCTGCTCTATTTCGTTCCATTGCAGCAATTGGTAGGAACATGATTGTTGCCAACACATTTGGATCATTTGCAATAGTCACTCTTCTAACTTTGGGTGGATTCATCTTGTCAAGAGGTACATCAATATGCAAAGTGCAAACTATTCATTATCATATAAAGAGTTGATTTCACTCAAAATGGTTTGCTTTTTGTTTTGTCCCTTAATTACACAGAGGATATCAAGAAATGGTGGATATGGGGTTACTGGATCTCACCTATAATGTATGAGCAGAATGCTATAATGGTGAATGAGTTCCTTGGCAAGAGTTGGAACCATGTAAGTTCCTGAATTATTGAACTACAAATGATGTCTATGTGACTATAGAATAGCTACTAAATTCGACGTCATCTCCTTAATTGATGCAGCGGCCATTCTTGTTTTATTGGTGAATAATTAAGCCTAAAGATTGTGAGTTATGAGAGAAGTAGGTTACTGACGAATTTCCTGTAGGATACAGTGAAGAACACTTGACTTGTTTATGCATTCACACAGTCAAGCCTTATACTAAATGATAATTTATAAAATAATATTCTCTATTCGCATAAAGACAGTGTTGAGATGATTTGTCTAGCAATAATGAAAATGAGGGAAATTTATAGAGACAGAGTACATGCAGCTATGTACTCAACACACAACTTCAAATAGTTACAACCTTTCAATAAACATAACTATTCAAATAGTTACAACCTTTTAACAGGCATAACTTTTGATTAAGTCACAACTCTACGAAGAGATGTAACTCTTCAAAATAGCTTTTCACATATTTTGAAAATATATCTTAAGCAGGCTCTTCCAAACTCAACTGATCCACTTGGAGTTGAGATTCTGAAGTCACGTGGATTCTTCAAGCATGCATACTGGTATTGGATTGGGGTTGTGGCATTGTTTGGATTCATTATTCTGTTGAACATCACTTTCACTCTCGCTCTCACTTATCTCAACCGTCAGTATCTTCCTCCTCAATGCTTTAATCTTGTTGCACAAAATGATTACTATAACTTTCTTATATATATTCTATTCTAATGATTCTGCAGCCTTGAAGAAGCCGCAAGCTATCATCTCAGAAGGATCTCTTGGAAACAAGTATGATCAAGAAGGCCTTGAATTGCCACTCAGAGGAAGCACTGCACCTAGTAGCAAGATCAAGATAGGTGAGTATACATGCATATGTATGTGGATTTCATCATAATTCTTATCAAGTCTTTTGGAATCTGTAAAAAGCTTTCAATTATTGTGCAGGTGACAACAGAACAGAAACTATATCTTCAACTTCAAGGTCTGCATCAATTAGGCCAGAGGCTGCAGTTGACAAGAGAAAAAGAGGAATGGTTCTTCCATTTGAACCACATTCTCTCATCTTTGATGAAATCACATATTCAGTGGACATGCCACAGGTCACTAAATTTTCAGTGTAAATATTGGACTAAAGATCTCAAAATACATGTTGTCTTAAAGTCTGGTTTGTTCTACAATGCAGGAAATGAAGAGTCAGGGTGTGATTGAAGAGAAATTGGTCCTTCTGAAAGGCGTTAGCGGCGCATTCAGGCCAGGTGTTCTCACAGCTTTGATGGGTGTAAGTGGAGCTGGAAAAACAACTTTGATGGATGTGCTGGCCGGAAGGAAGACCGGGGGTTATATTGAGGGGACTATTACAATCTCAGGCTACCTTAAGAAGCAAGAAACATTTGCTCGAATATCCGGTTACTGTGAACAGAATGATATTCATTCTCCTCATGTTACTGTCTATGAATCCTTACTTTACTCAGCATGGCTGCGCTTATCGCCCGAAATCAATCATGAAACAAGAAAGGTTAGCACTTGTATCACACAAGCCTAAGAGTTGGTTAATAGTTATATAATTATATTTACTAATGAGTTGTTATAGATGTTCATTGAGGAAGTCATGGAGCTTGTAGAGTTGAACTTTCTTAGGGAATCTTTGGTTGGTTTGCCTGGTGTGAGTGGCCTCTCTACCGAACAACGAAAGAGGTTAACTATAGCAGTTGAATTGGTGGCTAATCCCTCCATAATTTTCATGGATGAACCTACTTCTGGTTTAGATGCTAGAGCTGCTGCTATTGTTATGAGAACAGTTAGAAACACTGTTGACACAGGAAGGACTGTTGTTTGTACAATCCATCAACCAAGCATTGACATATTTGAATCTTTTGATGAGGTGAGACTTGAAATTTGAGATATAATCATGTTCAACAAAACAAGATGCTACATTTTTTCAAATTTTCTTGCAGCTTTTCCTATTAAAGCGTGGAGGGCAAGAAATTTATGTCGGCCCATTAGGCCGTCATTCATACCAACTCATCAACTACTTTGAGGTATGATTTGTCTCGAAAAGCTCAAAGATCATAAAAAAAGACAATTATTTAACTGCTTATAAATTTTACTTTTAATTAGTCTGTTAAAGGGGTCAATAAGATCAGAGATGGATGTAACCCTGCAACTTGGATGTTGGAAATCACAACTCCAGCACGAGAAATGGATTTAAATGTTGACTTTGCTGATATATATAAAAATTCAGAACTTTATAGGTAAGCTACTTTGTAATCTTACTCATTTTTCTACTAAACAACTTTGATATTCCTTAATGTTATGATAAAACCTGTGTTCTTAACTTCTTATGCTGAAAAATTTTGCCTATATATACCTTAGGAGAAATAAAGATCTTGTGGCAGAATTGAGCAAGCCTGCTCCTGGTTCCAAGGAGCTTCAATTTCCTACTCAATATGCACAACCATTTTTCATCCAATGTATGGCTTGTTTGTGGAAACAACATTGGTCGTATTGGCGCAATCCGCCATATACAGCAGTGAGATATCTGTTCACTACATTTGTAGCTTTGATGTTTGGAACCATGTTCTGGGATCTTGGATCCAAAAAGTGAGTTATTATATTGATTAAATAGTCTGAATTAAGGTCAAGAAATTTGTAGGACAAGAAATTTGACCCCCTTTGAGTTAACTTGTAGGACAAGAAAACAGGATCTGTTTAATGCTATAGGTTCAATGTACAATGCTGTTATCTTCCTTGGAGTCCAGAATGCTTCTTCTGTTCAGCCAGTGGTTGCCATAGAAAGAACCGTCTTTTATAGAGAAAGGGCGGCCGGAATGTATTCGGCCTTCCCCTATGCATTTGCACAGGTAACTTGATTAATCTTTTGGGAAGTTATAGTTAAAGAGTTGAGAGTACTAATTAATGTAACCTGATCCATTTTGTTTCACTCCAGGTTCTAATAGAGCTACCATATATTCTTGCACAAGCTGTAACATATGGCCTCATAGTTTATGCAATGATTGGATTTGATTGGGTTGCATCCAAATTCTTTTGGTATCTCTTCTTCATGTTCTTCACATTTCTATACTTCACCTTCTATGGCATGATGGCTGTGGCCATAACACCAAACCAACATGTTGCTTCAATTGTGGCTAGTGCATTCTATGCAATTTGGAATCTCTTCTCAGGATTTGTTGTCCCAAGACCAGTAAGTACAAAATGCAATAAACAATTCCATGTTAGAAAATTATGTACATACTAATGGTGTTCTGTTTTTTATGGCAGAACATTGCTGTGTGGTGGAGATGGTACTATTGGGCATGTCCAGTGGCTTGGACCTTATATGGATTGGTTGCATCTCAATTTGGAGACATAACAAGTAAAATTGAGTCAAATGAGACAGTGGAAGAGTTTCTGAAGAGATACTTTGGTTATAGAAATGATTTTGTAGGAGTTGCTGCAATTCTGGTTGTTGCTTTTGCTGTGCTCTTTGCTATTATCTTTGCTCTTTCTGTGAAACTCTTCAATTTCCAAAAGAGATAGAATAGAAATTAGAATACATGCTTTCAAGTTTCAAGTCAAACATTGTATAAATAAAAGACTTGTTTAGTTTTATATTCAAGGAGGTACAGTTTTAACTCTTAGTACTTTCCCTCTGTACTTTAATTTGGAAAATGGAAACCGAAGACTAAAATATTTTATAGAAAAGAAACTTATTCTTTACAAATATTTAGTTGTAAATCGTAATTCTTAATAATTTTTTTAGGTGAAATCAGGTGCAGTCGACTTCACGTGAATTTGATAATTGAGAGCTGTTAGATAAAAATTTAGTCAAATCAGTCAAATCATCTAACGGTTCTCAGTTATCAACTTCACGTGAAGTGAACTGTACCTGAGTTTTCACCTTTTTTTATCATCAAATTAATTTTTAATTTTTTGTTTTATTACAAATCAGTCATTCATCCCTAAAAATTTGGGACAAATAATTCTGTGTTGTTATTTTATAAAAATATTTTATAGAAAAGAAACTTATTTTTTTACAAATATTTAGTTGTAAATCATAATTCTTAATAATTTTTTTATCATCAAGTTCATTTTTTATTTTTTGTTTTATTACAAATCAGTCATTCATTCCTAAAAATTTGGGACAAATAATCACGTAAAAAGTTAATTTGATGTGAAAATTAATTTATTTAATAAAATAAAAAATTTAAAATTAAGTTAATTAAAAACTAAAATTTTCTTTAAAAAACTTATTTAGAATATTACTTTGTTGAGATGTGACAAAATCAAACACATGAAGAAAGAATAATAAAATGAATTTATATTTGTATATTAAAAAAAGAAAAGAAAGATAGAAAATCAACCATCTAGAAGGATATTTATGAAAAATATTAGGGATGGTAGGGCCAGCGAGTCATGGCATGAGAAAGCAGACTAACATTGATTGAATTTGTTTATTGTTTTTTACGTACACACTCTCAACGTCCAGACCTTAGACTATAATAATTTAATTAACAATCATAATAATATCTAATAAAATAAGCCAAAGCATCAAAATTGATAGGCTACATGTTAATATCTAATAATACGGTACTGAGGGCTGCATTGCTTTGCTTTGGTCTTATCTAGAAGCCCAAGACCATATGAAATATAAATATTAATTATTGGCTATATATGTAATATTCCATTGGGTCAATATTTAATAGATTCAACGACACACCCTATCCTTATTAATGTAGTTGGAATTGAAAGCCAACCAATATTGGCCTCATTCGTAAACAACAAAAGGCACGTCAATTTAGATCCCTTTTTTCTCCCATAATTACCGCTTATCTTGATTAATTAATTTCATTACGATTATTATTGTACTAAACTCTCAAAAAATAATTAAAGGCTTTGAGTCTGTTTTAATCAAGTTGGGCAAGTTGCTAGCTTTTGCAAATTATACTCTAATAATTGAAACTAGAGTTGCATAGTAAATCACACATTTCTTAACAGTATGTGTTTGGGGAGATTAAAGCGTAAAAAATAAAGCAGGGTTGGTCGAGTAGTCAGCTTACTCGTCTGTTTAAGTAAGTATTGCTTATCTTTAAATGGAGCTCAGATCCATAACAGATTAATTTTTAACCTGTCGAGTTGGAGGATACTGTTTGAATAAACAAAAAAAACGTTGTAAAGAATAAATTATGTAAATCTAGGCATCTAGAAGCCAAAGATGAAAGATGCGTGTTGATGGGGTCAGTTGAAGCTCCATTAAACGAAGGATGGCGTCCTTGCTGATCATATATGACTTCCAAGATAAGATAGTATCTAATAACTAATTAACATCTTTACACATGTGTTACTTTTTTATATTATTTAATAACTAATTTAACGATTATTACTCATTTACATCATATGCCATATCCCAGGATTCCTGTGAGTTGTGACTTTTTATATGGACACCCACTCTAATTCATATTCAACCGGTTATTAAATCATTACATGGAACTTTGCATCAAAGAATCTGAATGCTAACACCAATATTTTTAATAGAAAAAACAAATAATTAGTTAATATTAATTTAAATCTAAAGTGAATATAGTCACCAAAAATCTAAAGTGAAAAAAGAAATGTTGATAATTTGATATTTTTCAACCTCCTAACGTTTTCTCATTTGAATGGTCTTTTATTTTTTGTGACTACTACTCCAATCTTCATCCATACATCATACATGAGTGACTTCCTTAGCCGCCTCGTTTTAATTCAATTATAATATAATATGATATAATATAATATTATAATATAATAATCAACATTCCCCCTCTCTTTTCTCCCACCTTTAAAATATTTATAGTAAAAATACATAGTTGATTTTGTTCATGAAAAATTATTTATTTTTTAAATTAATTTAAAAAATTTTAATTAAATTTATTTTTTAAAAATTTTAAGTTGATTATATTAATCTAGAGTTTGATTAATATTTATCCTGTCTTTTTCATTAATTCACTGTATCTGTTTCGGTGGTTACCGAACCCAAAAAATTTTTATAATGAAGATAAAAATACTGAAATAAATTTTGTCAAACATCAATATATTTATAATTTGAAAGGCAAAAAAATATTTATAATGTTTGAAACTAAAATATATATATATATATAACTAATAATTTTACTTATATTTATAATAATTATGTATAAGAGTTAAAATAAAAAATATAAATTAGAATTCAATCAAAAAAGTTAATTTTTTTCAACTAATTTCAATCAATTTTTTTAAATTATGTTATTTATCTTAAAATTTAAACCCTCAAGTCTCTAAAAAATTAAAAATTTTTATAATTAAAAAATAATTAATGTTGAATAACTAAAGGTCAGCTTTTTATATTTTTTTATTATTTAATATATAAATAATATTTTTTTATTTCAACCAATTTTTAAAAAAAATAAAAACTTTATTTATATTTAAAAAATTAAGCATCGGTTTAGTAATTAATTGATTGACTATTTTAAAAAGAACATTATCACTATTTATTAATTTTTTTTATTTTTAATTTTGATACTAAATTAAATTTAATGTAATATATATAATTTTGCATATTAAATTTAACAAAATATATTTTTAACGTAATTCTCAAAAAAATAATTTATAATTAAATATAGGAACAAAAATAATATAATAATAAAATCAAATATATTTATTTATATATAATTATTATTAATTTTTTATCACCCAGTGGGAGCAAGTGCCCCCTCTCTCCTCAACCTAAGTCCGTCCCTGACTGGTTACAGTAGAAATGAAAATACAGTTTACATTTACATGAGCCATTCATTCTACGGCTAGTAAGTATAAGTAATGAATAATAATAGTAAATACTATTTCTAGATGAATGAATTGATGAACTAAGTAACCACGAAAGTTCCCATTTCATATATCTTTGACAATTGACCATATGCCACAATAATGGAACTTTCTCCCTAACGTTCCCACGCAACGCAAGTTATTTTATTCCTACCTTTTTTCTTTCATACTCGAGTTAATTAAATTCTACTATTTTGTATTGCCAATGACAACTAATTTTTAAGTTATTACCAATTCAACGTCTGACTTTTCAGTCGCCGCCAGTTTTTTATGTCTTAACAACACTCTTCTTCTAACGTATAAATACACCGAGATCTTTTTCATCTCAAAACCATTCTCTCAATATTTTTTCATTCTTTAGCTTCTTCTTTTTCAAACAATAATCTACGTGCAAATAGAAGAAGAACCGTTTAACATTTATCACTCAATCACAGAACAATATAATAAGTTTGAAGAAGAGGAACGAGAAGTTGAAGTTGAATTTGTTGTTGTTGTTTCTTTAACAGAAACAATAATGGAGGGAACTGATATATACAGAGCGAGTAATAGTTTAAGAAGAAGCTCATCGGTGTGGAGGAACAGCGGAGTTGAAGTGTTCTCGCGGTCCTCTCGTGAAGAGAACGATGAAGAAGCTCTCAAGTGGGCTGCGCTTGAAAAACTTCCAACCTACAACCGTCTCAGGAAAGGTTTGTTAACGGCCTCACAAGGCCCCGCCAGCGAGGTTGACGTCACCGATCTCGGTTACCAAGAGAGGCAGAAGCTTCTAGAGAGGCTGGTCAAGGTTGCCGAAGAGGACAACGAGAAGTTCCTCAGGAAACTCAAGCAGCGTATCGATAGGGTTGGCCTTGAGATTCCCACCGTTGAAGTTCGTTATGAACATCTCAACATCGATGCTGAGGCCTTCGTTGGAAGCAGAGCTTTGCCTTCTTTCATCAACTCTGTTTTCAACGTTGTTGAGGTAATTAAATTAATTAATCCATTAACAAAAAATGTTACTCATCATTACTCTCTTTTGCAGCTAGTCTGATCTCACTTCTTCTCTGGTTTTATTTGCAGGGATTCTTGAACATGATTCATGTTCTCCCAAGCAAAAAGAAACACGTTACTATTCTCAAGAATGTTAGCGGAATTGTGAAGCCTCAAAGGATGACACTGCTTCTAGGTCCTCCAGGTTCTGGAAAGACCACACTGCTTCTAGCCTTGTCTGGCAAGCTTGATAAGGGTCTTCAGGTATCTGGAAAAGTGACTTACAATGGACATGAAATGAATGAGTTTGTGCCTCAAAGAACTGCTGCTTACATCAGCCAGCATGATGTTCATATTGGAGAGATGACTGTCAGGGAAACCTTGGCTTTCTCTGCAAGGGTTCAAGGAGTTGGATCTCGTTATGGTTAGTCCTTACTCCTTACTCCTTAGCTTCTTCTCATATTTGTTCCTCAAAATCATAATTGTAGTATAACCTAACCCTAATTTTTCTTTCTGAATCCACAGATATGTTATCCGAGTTGGCCAGAAGAGAGAAAGCAGCAAACATCAAGCCTGACCCTGATATTGATGTTTACATGAAGGCGGTTTCCACTGCAGGCCAGGAATCAAGCATAGCAACTGATTACACACTCAAGGTAGTTACTAGTTAGTTATTACTAATTAGTAGTGTTCGATATATAACTATTCATGTGTCTCTCGATGTCTATCATCCTTGTTATAGATAGAAATTTAGTTATATGTTGTTGAATTTTGCAGATCTTGGGACTGGATATATGTGCTGATACTATGGTAGGGGATGAAATGCTGCGTGGAATCTCCGGTGGACAAAGGAAGCGTGTTACCACCGGAGAAATGTTGGTTGGACCAACAAATGCTCTGTTCATGGATGAAATATCAACAGGGTTGGACAGTTCCACAACTTTCCAGATTGTGAGCTCTCTGAGGCAGTATGTTCACATTATGAATGGAACGGCGGTTATATCTTTGCTGCAGCCAGCACCAGAGACTTATGAACTGTTTGATGACATCATCTTGATCTCCGATGGGCAAGTTGTGTACCATGGAGCCCGCGAATACGTGCTGGACTTCTTTGAGTCCATGGGATTCAGGTGTCCAGAGAGGAAAGGTGTTGCTGACTTCCTTCAAGAAGTGACTTCAAAGAAGGATCAAGCACAGTATTGGTCTCGCAGGGACGAGCCTTATCGATTCGTGACGGTTACTCAGTTTGCTGAAGCCTTTCAGTCATTCCACGTTGGAAGGAAACTTAATGAAGAGATTGCAGTTCCATTTGACAAGTCTAAGAGCCATCCAGCTGCATTAACCACTAAGAAGTATGGTCTCAACAAGAAGGAACTCTTGAAGGCTAACTTCGCAAGAGAGTATCTTCTTATGAAGAGGAACTCTTTTGTTTATGTCTTCAAGCTTGTTCAGGTTTGTTTTTCTTCTACATGGCCAAATTCCGCATTTACGTTTCCATTTTCATTCTTTTCTGATACTCAAAAACTTTTTTGTTTCTTTGCAGCTAACCATCATGGCATTGATAGCAATGACACTGTTTTTTAGAACTAAGATGCATCACCGAAACCAGGATGATGCTGGTGTTTATGCCGGTGCCCTATTTTTCACATTGATCACAATCATGTTCAATGGAATGGCTGAAATTTCCATGTCCATTGCTAAGCTTCCTGTTTTCTACAAGCAAAGGGATCTTCTGTTTTATCCCTCATGGGCATATGCTATTCCTTCATGGATTCTCAAGATTCCTGTCACAATTGTGGAAGTTGCAGTTTGGGTTTTCCTTACCTATTATGTCATTGGATTTGATCCTAATGTCGGCAGGTAAGATATAAAATCATATAAATGTTTTTACCAAACAGCTTAAACTCTTGAGAGTTGAGAGAAGTAAAATCTGATGCGAGGTCTTGAATTTTTTTTTTAATTTTTTTTTGCAGGCTTTTCAAGCAGTATCTTTTGCTGTTATTCGTCCACCAATTGGCTTCTGGATTATTCCGTGCTATTGCAGCACTCGGTAGAAACATGATTGTTGCCAACACATTTGGTTCCTTTGCAATTCTTGCGTTTCTTTCATTGGGTGGCTTCCTTCTGTCAAGAAGTACGTAGAATTTAGTTTTACAATGCACACCCACATGTTTGATGTGTAACACAAAAGCAAAACATGCTGCATTGATTCAACCTTATGATCTCATTTTTGTTGCATTTTCATTTCTTTGTGATTGAAACAGAGAATATCAAGGATTGGTGGATTTGGGGTTACTGGTGTTCACCTTTGATGTATGGACAAACTGGTCTAATGGTCAATGAATTTCTTGGCCACAATTGGAATGTAATTTCATGAAACTTGCAACTTTTGGAATCTATATAATTATTATTTATTATATCCACAACATGCAGGCCTAATCCTAACTAACTTATTTTGCTCTTTCCAATTTTCAGAAAAGCTCCAACCCCAACTTTGGAGTTACTTTTCTCGAGAGTCGTGGATTCTTCACAGACTCATATTGGTATTGGTTAAGCCTTGGAGCCTGCGTTGGATATGTGTTCCTTTTCAATGGAGTGTTTGCGGCTGCTCTTAGTATCCTTGGCCGTGAGTATTTTTTATCAGATCATTCATTAGTGATTGTGATTCAATTCAAGACTCTTATATATGCAACAAATTCGTTACTGATAACTATTTCTTCAATATGCAGCATTTGATAAGCCACAGCCTACA
The DNA here is from genome assembly GCF_003086295.3 of Arachis hypogaea. NCBI lineage: Eukaryota > Viridiplantae > Streptophyta > Magnoliopsida > Fabales > Fabaceae > Arachis > Arachis hypogaea. Next base: position 80,957,763 of record NC_092042.1, on the reverse strand, counting down.
ATAACTGAAGAATCTGAAGATGATGCACAAGAGGTTGAATTGCCACGCATAGGTCAGTAATCTTGTTCGTATCACTCATGAACTCTCTTAATCACAACATACCACCTTTAGATGCTCATTTTTTATGTATATTTTTTCATGCAGAAAATTCAAGATCAGCAGAAGATGCTGTTGTGGAGTCAAGCCATGGAAAGAAAAAGGGAATGGTTCTTCCCTTTGAACCATATGCTATCACCTTTGATGAAGTCGTATACTCTGTTGACATGCCACAGGTAAGTCACATTCACTAACATTGTTTCTATATTTAGCTACTTTTCTTTATCAGAAAGCAAATGAAATCATTACTCTTGATTTCAACTTTCAGGAAATGAAAGAACAAGGTGTACAAGAGGACAAGTTGGTGCTTCTGAAGGGTGTTAGTGGTGCATTCAGGCCTGGTGTTCTCACTGCTCTTATGGGTGTAAGTGGAGCCGGTAAAACTACCTTGATGGATGTTCTTGCTGGTAGAAAAACTGGTGGATATATTGAAGGAAGCATAAAAGTTTCTGGATACCCTAAGAAGCAAGAAACATTTGCTCGAGTCTCGGGTTACTGTGAACAGAATGATATCCATTCACCTCATGTTACAGTCTATGAGTCCTTGCTCTACTCTGCATGGCTCCGTTTATCTTCAAGTGTTGATTCCAAAACTAGAAAGGTTTGTAACTGCTGCATTACACACCACTATGGCTAAAATCTAAGATGTTTATTATGACAAACTACTCATCACGTTTTAGATACTAATTGCTTAAAACTTTTTGGCAAATGGTTACAGATGTTCATTGAGGAAGTCATGGATCTTGTGGAGCTAACCCCATTGAGGAACTCACTAGTTGGTTTGCCTGGTGTGAGTGGTCTCTCAACCGAACAGCGCAAGAGGCTAACTATTGCAGTCGAATTGGTGGCTAATCCCTCCATAATTTTCATGGATGAGCCGACTTCTGGGTTAGATGCAAGAGCTGCTGCAATTGTTATGAGAACTGTCAGGAACACAGTGGACACAGGAAGAACTGTTGTGTGCACCATTCATCAACCTAGCATTGACATATTTGAAGCTTTTGATGAGGTAAAGGGTGATAAGATAAAAGTATCTGCATTTCATAAATTTTTTCCCCTCTCCATTGGACTTGAATCTGACATATCTTGCTTACATGTGATTCTAGTTATTCCTAATGAAGCGTGGTGGACAAGAAATCTATGTTGGGCCACTTGGTCATCATTCTAGTCATTTGATCAAGTATTTTGAGGTAGGTTCCTGCCTAAGTTCCACATTAAACTTCACTGCTATGATTCACAATAGCAATTACTTATTTTCCAATATTTTCCATTCTCCAGAGCATTGAAGGAGTGAGTAAAATCACGGACGGATATAACCCAGCAACTTGGATGTTGGAAGTTACAACAACAGCACAAGAACTCAATTTGGGTGTTGATTTTACAGATTTATACAAAAACTCTGATCTATATAGGTAAGCTAATAATGCATATGGCTGAGGTCTATCTATGCTTATAATATTCTTGAGCTCCAAAATGCTTAGACTATTTTACATGGCTTTCTCAGGAGAAACAAGCAACTTATACAAGAGCTGGGACAGCCTGCTCCTGGTTCAAAGGATCTTCATTTCCCAACTCAATTCTCTCAGTCATTCTTGGTCCAATGCCAAGCTTGCTTATGGAAACAGCGTTTGTCTTATTGGCGCAATCCACCATATACTGCCGTGAGGTTCTTCTTCACTACTTTCATAGCTTTGATGATTGGATCAATGTTCTGGGGCCTTGGAGACAAAACGTAAGCAATACTAACACACATTCCATTTTAATTTTACTCATTTTCTTCGCTGCCCTGTTGAACACTTGAGCTAATAATCCTTGTGATTGCTGACAGCAAGAAACGGCAAGACTTGTTCAACGCAGTTGGTTCAATGTATAGTGCGGTTCTGTTCCTTGGAATACAGAATGCTTCATCGGTGCAGCCAGTGGTAGCCGTTGAAAGAACAGTGTTCTATAGAGAAAAAGCTGCTGGAATGTACTCTGCCTTACCCTATGCATTTGCACAGATACTAGTTGAAATACCTTACCTCTTCACGCAATCCGTGACCTATGGCCTCATAATTTACGCCATGCTCCAATTTGACTGGACAGCTGCGAAGTTCTTCTGGTATCTATACTTCATGTTCTTCACATTGTGCTACTTCACTTTCTATGGAATGATGGCTGTTGCTGTCACACCAAACCACCATGTTGCTGCCATTGTGGCTGCCGCATTCTATGCAATTTGGAACCTCTTTTCAGGATTTGTCGTCCCAAGACCTGTAAGTATTAACAACTTTGAACTGGTGAACAAAACTAAAAAATTATACTTATGAACATTTTTCTTAACTCGTTTTTGTTATGTTATGACAGAGCATACCTATATGGTGGAGGTGGTACTATTGGGGTTGCCCAGTTGCATGGTCCCTTTATGGATTGATTGGATCACAGTTTGGAGATATAACTACTCTTATGGATGATGAAGGCGGCAAGAATGTTGGGCAGTTCATACACAGTTATTTTGGAATCAAGCATGACTTCATAGGATATGCTGCTGTTGTGGTTGCTGGAATTGCTGTGCTTTTTGCATTTATCTTTGCTTCTGCAATCAAGGCCTTTAACTTCCAAAAGAGATAGAGACACTTGAAGAATTCTTTATTATTTTTTCTTTTCCCTTTTCTTTTTTTTTTTCCCTTTCAATTTCAGTTGACACTTGTTATATTTGTATCTATGGTAGTTCATCCAACTTTGCTTTTAGGAGCAATTATTATTTTCCACCTTCTTGTGCAAATTCGGAGATGTTTTCATAAATGTACAAGCATATGAATAAGATTTTGGTTCTGTATTATCAGTTTAACTTTATAAATGAAAGATATAGTGTGTTCTGATGAATAATCATTTCAATCTTCCATATAAGAAGAGGCTTGATTTTCCTGTTAATTCTGAATCCACAATGTTTTTGTTAATAACATAAAACTACATGCAACTATGCAAGTGCAAGCTCAGTTGGCAGTAATACATTTCACAAACTAATTAACCATTTAATAATAGATATAGCTGAGACGCAAACGGTGCTAAGACAGAATATATTCTACCAAATAATAATAATTCAGCTACGTGTGTTTAGGCATATAAAGATCATGCAAATGCAAAAAATTTTAGGAATTTTTTAATGTCATGACTCAAGTGAGAACCAAGGGAAGAAAATTTCCTATTCTAACACACTTGCATCCATTTCTTTTCCCTGAAACACACGTTCATCTTGTTCAATAATGAATATCATCCATTAATAATTTCTCTTATTTCTTTCTTTCTTGGTAAATTCTGTCTACCAATTCTTTTCATTTTTTTTTTTGGTAAATAATTCTTTTCATTTTTATAGTTTTTTTTTTCCCATTAATCAACTTTGCGTAAAGCCCAAAAGAAATATTACACTGCATTATTCTTTTGGACTTGAGAAACTAGACTACATTAATCCTATGGGTTATTTCATTTTGATATGGTCAGAACTAATCTCTCTCTTCTTTTTTTTTATTTTGCTAACAGACTTATCAAGGCCTAACATGCAAAAATATCTATTTTGGGTAGATTCCATTGGGTTTTGTTATTCTAAATGGGCTATTTATAGCCCATAAATTGACCAAAAACCCTGTGGCACAAAAAAGAAGCAGAGAAATGAATGTAACAGTAAAAAAGCGCCGTTGCCGGGGATCGAACCCGGGTCACCCGCGTGACAGGCGGGAATACTCACCACTATACTACAACGACTTCGTTGATAGAGTAGCGTATCGAAAGCTTAATATTTCATTTTTTTAGAAAACAAACAAAAACAAAAACTTCATAGGATACCCAGGATTCCAATCACTTTCATGTTGTAGTTCCCTATTCGGATCCATTGAAGATATGAGGTTCCAGTCTTATTGCATGGTCCGTTACACAATTGGCAAAAAATACAGCTATAAAATATATATTTTGCTCCCCTGTTTTTCATTTGAGGGGGTTTGTGCTGTTTGATTGACCATATCAAACATTATTTTGGCTTTTGCTATAAGCTTTGATTGAAGATATCCTAGGCAGCATAGGGCCTATTCTGGTACCTAGGTACATTAATTTGGTTACCTTTAGTTAAGTACTATATGCCACACCATTTATGTTATAGTATGTAGGGAAATTGGCTAGGCCATGTTGCTCTGTCTCTTGCTCTCGTATGTATCCAAGCCTTTCTTCATATATAGAATGCATAGTGATATCTTTTAGCTATGGTCGAATCTTTATGAGGGAATCTGCCAGGCATTGATAATCACCTTCATCAGTTGCACCATTCATTGTGTTTGTTTTTATCAATCACACGGATGGACCGTATAATTAATTAACCACTTCTGTGACATAAGGTAGTGTTTATTTTGAGATAATGAAATAGAAATTGAGAGACTGAAACTCAATATCATGTTTGTTTTAAGTAGACTACTTTATATCATTATTAATATATAAAAATGATAATATTTAGTTATGACTTATTATCTTATTATAATAGAAGGAATATAATAAAGGTTTTGCTAAAAAAAAATCTATAGTAATTATATATAACATATATGATATTAAAATTATTAGTAGTAATTTTAAAAATTATTAGTAGTAATTTTAAAAATTTGTTAATAAATACATAACATATTATATGTATTAAAAACGTCGTAATCTTTTTATATAAAATTGTTCATTAGTAACCTTAGCAAGTGTTCTTATTAACTAAAACCCTAATAATTATTAGCATATAGAAATTCCGAATCTACTATGTAGGGGTCACAAGTCACAGCGTCCATTGCTTCCAATTAGGAGCCAGTCCGTGCGGTACTAAACATTGAAAACGATATGATTTTGGAATTAGTAACCATTTTCTTTGAAATCATGCATAGACCCACGATGGAACGTACCTCTCAATCACACATTGATAAGATTAATTAAGATAACAATTAATGCTGATCTTAATTAGATCTGAATTGTATACTGTGGTCATTCACAATCCGGGAAAAGACATTGACCTAATATGAAGATTAATTAAGATGGCCTAGGTCCATAGGTTCAATTTGTTATATTTAATAATTTATTATTATTTTTGTTGCTATGAATTGTTGCTCGTGTGGTGGGATCAGAAAGTGATAACTTTAATTTGGACTTTTAATCCACACGTCAACATGATTTGAAAAGGTGAAATAAAAATGAAATGCGTGTATTGAAAAGTCTGATATATATAAAAGCATTCGTCTTATTATTACACATTTTGGTGCAAGTAAAACGTCTCATTCACAAAATCTTAATACAAATCTAGCTAGCTACTAGTAACTAGTATCGTATATGCATGATAAATTGATAATAATTAAGGGAAATGCTATAGTGCTTAAAATATGGTGTCTAACTTATTAATAAAGGTAAAGAAATAATATTTAATAAATTTTATATATTTTATTTTTTATTTATAAAAAAAGTTAGGCAATTTAGGCACAATAATAAAAATCCACCAATAATTAATCTATATATATATATAGTTGATGTGACTAAGATTTTGATTCGGATAATGATATCCTGGTCTACGACTGATTTTTTTTGACAGAAACACTTCAACGGAAAAGGCCTTAATTAGCTTATAAACATACATACACAGTTCAATTAAAACGGGTTAGTTAACTAAGTTGGGTTCATCGAGTGGTTAACTCACTCGTCAGCTTAAGCAAGTGTCGGGAGTTCGAATCTCGCTTTGTGTATGCAATAATTTATTGGCCAGCGGCAGACTCTTAAATGGAGCTCAAATCAACGACAGATTAGTCTTTGTATAAAATTGATTTTGTAAAATTGATTTTGATTAAAAGTGAGTTAGTATTAACGCTATTTATGTCTGGCAATTTTTATTCAAAATGGATTATAGTAAACTAAATATTGTTTGGATTACATTATTCAAAATCACTTTTAGGTAAAAAATTACAGAAAATGACATAAATTTAAATAATTATTTTATATTATCTTATAATTTTATTTTAAATATTTAAATAAATTTTAATATTTTTTTAGTACTCTCAGTATTTTTTAGTACTCTAGTAGGATTAATAGAATCATAATACAAAGTAAAAAAATATTTCATGTATAAAAGAAATAATAATAACAGTAAAAAAACTCATATAAACAAAAAAAAAACAGAAGTTTTATAAAAAACAATAATATGCATAAGAGAGTATTAGAAAAAATATTATAAAAAAATAAACATATAAATAATGAAGGACATAATTGGTACATAGAACATATTTTTTAATCCAACGTGAAAAGCTAAACGGAAAAGCTAGAATTTATAGCTTTTGGTAAACCTGGGTTGAACATAGAAATCACTTCTGTGTTTAGAGTACAAAAATGTTGCCAAACACAAAGATGAAGCGTTCAAGAAGCTCAAACGCGCTTTTCTCTTCTCCAACGCAAATCCAAACACACCCATAGTAGTTATCAACTCATTTTGTGTAATATAGGATCAAACTCTTGACCTTTCGAATTTAGCGTCATGATACCACTCATCCCAAAAGTTTCAGTTGATGGAAAAAAATAACACTAATAATTATATCTCTAGTACTCCCTAAAATATATTATACAAATATTCCATTGACTCCTCGTACTTTTCTTATAATATATTGATGATTATATATCTTAATATTAAAACATAAGAAGAAAACTTCACCACACACTGAGACGGGTACGTTCATCTGATCTAATTTTTTTCACGGAGTAGTCACCAACTATATATTTGTTCCAAGTTGGGATTTAGCTGTCTTAATTCAATCATTAATTCCCATGATGGTCGGTCATACTCTATTCCAAATCTGCCCTAGGATTCACTCACTAAACTAATCAAGTATCAAGCCATATCTTGTGTCACAAATTCTGAATCATCATGAAATTATTTTTTTTAAAAAATTTAAATTGATAGAAATATTTTTAATATGTCTTTTTAAATAATTTTTTTTTTAATTTTGCTTGAACTTTTACATAATTTTTTTTATCTATTTTATGCTATTTTTTGTCTAACAAAAATTAAATTCTCAATCTTTTTATTATAAAAACTCTGATATTATATCCTAATCACTTCTCTCAAAATTTTAAATTAATAAAAAATATATATAAATAATAATATAATTTACTTTCAAGATCTAGAACCTAGTCTTGCCTTAGTCTCTTAGTCAATTAACAAAACACCTTCACTTTAAGAAAGAAAATACTATACTAATTAATATGCTTTTTGTGTTTGATCTCTACATGTGTTAATTATACCCACTCGCTCTTCAATTATATATAAGAAAAAAAATCAGTAGTATTTGGCAGTTTTTACCAAACATATATATCTTACATTTTATATTATATTGTCTTAAGCATATCTGCTTATGTATATAAATATCGTGTTCCACGTCCTTATGTCTGTTGTATTTGTAGTTTAGTTGTCATGTAGTATTATTGTTTCTAACTCCAATTTGAAAATATATAATAAACAATTAATATTGTTCATATCAATCTATGTCTGCAATAATCCAAACTCCAAGTTATTAATTAATACTTCAATAATATTGTTCCATATACAAAAATATAACAAAGCAATAGAAGAGATTAAAAATTTGTAATCAATGCATTCATGGAAGAACTTTTTTTTGCAAGGTAAGCCAATAACTATCATCATCTTGGGCTAATCAATCATGCAACGTGTACTTTTCTATCAACTAGCTAGAGAGTGGTGGAAATCTAATTAAATTAAAGTGAGTGGTGTATCTATCTTATTAACTAAGCTCTCCTTCGTGCATGTCATTTTCAGGAAGTAATAAAGTATTCATTGATCAAATCACTCTTGTATGTATATATGTGCTATTTAAAATTCAATGTCGGTCAAAAGAGAACTTAATTATAATGATAAGACTCACTAATAAGTGATTTTTCAGTGATTTTATTTGATCCAATCACAATAATATATATGCTAATCATCACTTTAATAATGGTTTAGTATGTACAATTAATAATCATGAATTGTTCCCTTTGTTATCATAAATTTTATTCCTTTAGCTAGGACTTCAATATATATATATATGTCTCTTTTTAAATATTTTTTAACTACTTTTTAGGTATTCTAATGTATATAGTTAGAATAAATTTATTAAAATTTAGGTATTTAATATTTTATGTAAAAATTTATATAGATAATGTTAAAAATAAAAGCATGTAATTTCATTCTTTAACTGTTTTTAAAAATTTTTTTTGCAGGTTTTGAATACAATTTTGTCAAAACAGTTTATAATAAATTAAATGTTTAAATGCAAAATTGATTTAAAGATGAAATAATATTTTTTTTTATTTTGTAGCAGTCTCTTGAACGTGTTTTCTATTTTCCATGTATTGAAAGATGGAAAAATCTTAAAGATTAGTACATACTCTCCACACATCTCACGCATAATTTTTTATACAACAGATTCTCTCATTTTTTTTTCAAGAAAATATATGTTATTCAATGTCTTTTTCTTAGAAAAATCTTAAGTGGCCAACATAATTTTTTATTTTTATATTCAATGATTTTATTTGATACAATCACAATAATATGCATGATTGCATGTTAATCATCACTTTAATAATGACTTAACATAACATGTACAACTAATAATCATGTTTTCTTTGTTATCATTAATTTTTCTTTCTTTAGCTAGGACTTCAATATATATATATATATATATATATATATATATATATATATATATATATATATATATATATATATATATATATATATATTAAAATTTTGGGTATTTAGTATTTTATGTAAAAATTTATATAGATAATACTAATAACAAAAGTGTATAATTTCATCGTTTAACTGTCTCTTAAAATTTTTTTCTTTGCAGGTTTTGAATAGAAATTTATCAGAACAATTTATAATAAATTAAATGTTTAAATGCAAAATTGATTTAAACATAAAATAATGTCTTTTCTATACCGCAGCAGTATGTTGAACGTATTTTTTATTTTTCATGTATTAGAAAATAAAAAAATCTTAACTGAGCACAAGTACATACTCTCCACACATGTCACGCATAATTTTTTATGCAACAAATTCTCTCATTTTTCTTTTCAAGAAAATATATGTTGTCCGATGTCTTTTTCTTAAAAAAATTCTAAATGGTCAACATGAATTTTTATTTTTATATTCAGTAATTTTATTTGATACACTCACAATATTATACATGTTAATCATCACTTCAATAATGGCTTAACATGTACAACTAATAATCATGAATTGTTTCCTTTATCATTAATTTTTCTTTCTTTAGCTAGAACTTCAATATATATATATATATATATATATATATATATATATATATATATATATATATATATATATTTTAAAATATAGGTATTTAGTATTTTATGTAAAAATTTATATAGATAATGTTAATAACAAAGCGTGTAATTTCATTCTTTAACCATCTTTTAAATTTTTTCTCTTTGCAGATTTTGAATAGGATTTTATCAGAACAGCTTATAATAAATTAAATGTTTAAGTGCAAAATTAATTTAAACATGAAATAATGTCTTTTCTATACAGTAGCAGTCTGCTGAAAGTGTTTTTTATTTTTCATATATTGAAAGATAAAAAAATCTTAATCGAACATTAGTGTATACCCTCCACACATTTCACGCATAATTTTTTATGCAACAGATTCTCTCATTTTTTCTTTTCAAGAAAATATATGCTGTCCAATGACTTTCTAAATCCTAAATGGCCAACATGATTTTTTATTTTTATATTCAGTAATTTCATTTGATACAATCATAATAATATGCATGCTAATCATCACTTCAATAATGGCTTATGATGTACAACTAATAATCATGAATTATTTTCTTTGTTATCATAAATTTTTCTTTCTTTAGCTAGGACTTCAAAATATATATATAGGTATTTAGTATTTTATGTAAAAATTTATATAGATAATGTTAAAAATAAAAGTGTGTAATTTCATCTTTTAACTGTTTTTTAAATTTTTTTCTTTGCAAATTTTGAATAGAGTTTTATCAGAACAGTTTACAATAAATTAAATGTTTAAGTACAAAACTAATTTAAACATAAAATAATATCTTTTCTATACAGTAGCAATCTACTGAACGTATTTTTTATTTTTCATGTATTGAAAAATAAAAAAAATTTAACCGAACATTACTACATATTTTTCACATATCTCACGCATTATGCACCAGATTCTCTCATTTTTTTCTAGAAAATATATATTATCCAATGTCTTTTTAAATCCTAAGTGACCAACATGATTTTTTATTTTTATATTCAGTGATTTCATTTGATACAATCATAATAATATGTATGTGAATTATCACTTCAATAATGACTTATGATGTACAACTAATAATCATGAATTGTTTTCTTTGTTATCATAAATTTTTCTTTCTTTAGCTAGGACTTCAATATATATATATTCTTTTTAAATACTTTTTAACTACTCTTTAGGTATTCTAATGTATATAGTTAGAATAAATTTATTAAAATTTAGGTATTTAGTATTTTATGTAAAAATTTATATAGATAATGTTAAAAATAAAAGCGTCTAATTTCATCCTTTAACTGTTTTTTATTTTTTTTACATGTTTTGAATAGAGTTTTGTCAAAACAGTTTATAATAAATTAAATGTTTAAATGCAAAATTAATTTAAAGATGAAATAATGTCTTTTTTATTTAGTAGCAGTCTCCCGAACGTATTTTCTATTTTCTATGTATTGAAATACGAAAAAATCTTAAACATTATTACATATCCTCCACACATCTCAAGCATAATTTTTTATGCAACAGATTCTCTCATTTTTTTTCATGAAAATATATGTTGTCTAATGTCTTTTTCTTAAAAAATTCTAAGTGGCCAACATAATTTTTTATTTTTATATTCAGTGATTTCATTTGATACAATCACAATAATATGCATGTTAATTATCCTTTCAATAATGACTTAACATGTACAACTAATAATCATGAATTATTTTCTTTGTTATTATTAATTTTTCTTTCTTTAGCTAGGACTTCAAATATATATATATATATATATATATATATATATATATATATATATATATTAAAATTTTGGGTATTTAGTATTTTATGTAAAAATTTATATAGATAATGTTAATAACAAAAGCGTGTAATTTCATCCTTTAACTATCTTTTAATTTTTTTTTTCAAATTTTGAATAGAGTTTTATCAAAACAGCTTACAATAAATTAAATGTTTAAGTACAAAATTAATTTAAACAAGAAATAATGTCTTTTCTACACAGCAGCAGCCTGCTGAACGTGTTTTTTATTTTTCATGTATTAAAAAATAAAAAAATCTTAATCGAGCATAAGTACTTACCTTCCACACATCTCACGCATAATTTTTTATGCAACAGATTCTCTCATTTTTCTTTTCAAAAAAATGTATGTTATCCAATGTCTTTTTCTCAGAAAAATCCAAAGTGGCCAATATGATTTTTTATTTTTATATTCAGTGATTTTATTTGATACAATCACAATAATATGCATGTTAATTATCCTTTCAATAATGACTTAACATGTACAACTAATAATCATGAATTATTTTCTTTGTTATCATTAATTTTTTTTTTTTTAGCTAGGACTTCAAAATATATATATATATATATATATATATATATATATATATATTAAAATTTAGGTATTTAGTATTTTATGTAAAAATTTATATAGATAATGTTAAAAACAAAAGTGTGTAATTTCATCCTTTTAACTGTTTTTTAATTTTTTTTTTCTTTGCAGATTTTGAATAAAGTTTTATCAGAACAATTTACAATAAATTAAATGTTTAAATACAAAACTAATTTAAACATAAAATAATATTTTTTCTATACAGCAATAGTCTACTAAACGTTGAACGTATTTTCTATTTTTCATGTATTGAAAGATAAAAAAATCTTAACCGAATATTAGTACATACTTTTCACATATCTCACACATAATTTTTTATGTACCAGATTCTCTTATTTTTTCTTTTCAAGAAAATATATGTTGTCCAATGTCTTTTTAAATCCTAAATGGCCAACATAATTTTTTATTTTTATATTGAGTGATTTCATTTGATACAATCACAATAATATGCATGCTAATCATGACTTCAATAATAGCTTATTATGTACAACTAATAATCATGAATTGTTTTCTTTGTTATCATAAATTTTTCTTTCTTTAACTAGGACTTCAATATATATATATACTCTTTTAAAATATTTTTTAGGTACTCTTTAGGTATTCTAATGTATATAGTTTGTTAGAATAATTTTATTAAAATTTAGGTATTTAGTATTTTATGTAAAAATTTATATAGATAATGTTAATAACAAAAGGGTATAATTTCATTCTTTAACTGTCTTTTAAAATTTTTCTCTTTGCAGATTTTGAATAAAGTTTTATCAAAACAGTTTATAATAAATTAAATATTTAAGCATAAAACTGATTTAAATATGAAATGCTGTCTTTTTTATACAGTAGCAGTTTGCTGAACGTGTTTTTTATTGAAAGATGAAAAAATCTTAATTGAGCATTAGTACATACCCTCTACACATGTCACGCATAATTTTTTATGCGACATAATCTCTCATTTTTCTTTTAAAAAATATATGTTGTCTAATGTCTTCTTAGAAAAATCCTAAGTAGTCAATTTGATCTTTTATTTTTATTTTAAAATTTATAAAAAAAAAAATTTTTTTTAGTTAATTAATATTATTAGCCAATTTTAATAGTTAAATTTGTAATTTAAAATTTAGAATTTATAATATATAATTTAATATCTAAATTTTAAGATGAATAAAATAATTTTAAAATTTATAGTTGATATTAACGGAAAAAAATTAATTGCATAGTATTACTATTTTTTTATACACAAAGCAATACTAGTTAACTTTTTAAGTTTTTATTAAATGTATTAACATTTAATTACGATCAAATTTTTTTTTCTTAATATCAGCCAAATTTTTTAAATTAAAATTTTTAAATTTTAATTCTAAATTTTAAATTTTTTAAATTATTTTATAATAAAAAAATTTAGTTAATATTGTCTATCCAAAAATTGAATGACAAAAATTAAATATGGACAGAGTGTATCAATAAATACTTATTTTATTATTTGATGTTAAAATACAATTTTAAAAGTTTCCAACACCCATCATTATTTATTTTGTCGATATTGAACTGAAAATTAATAACATATTAATTATTTCTGTTTATATATGGTGATGGTGAAACATAGATCAGGTTTTTCCAATTTTATTCCACAAAGAAAATGATTAAAAAGAAGTAAAAGTTTAGGACCATGAATAATGAATAATGAATAATGGTGTCACAGAGGTAGGGACATCATGCATATGCAAATTGGACAAACGATGAATAAATCAAACAAGTGAAAACTGAAAACACTGCAAAGTTGAATTGAAAATGAGTTTTGAAGGTAAAATAAGAAGAACAGCACTTAGCATTGCTCCATGATATGAACGATAAGGCTGTGATTCTGATGATGAACAAGTTGGACAGCCACCAACACGTGGTTGTTGCAGAGAGACAACACCAACTTTGTGTTCAGAACATTATTGTTTCATTCCCCAAATCATTGCTCTCAAATCGGATCAACTTACCATTCCTTTCAATTTGCTACTCATCACATACATACTTACATACATATAATTACATATCGTTTATTGTACTTCTATGATCCTTCTTTATGAAAAGAGAAACAAATACTACTAGGAGAGCCACATACTTCTCTATTTATTTTTAGAGTGAGATTATTAGAATTCAGAAACTCTAAATGAAAATAAAAAATTATGTGATTTAAATTATAGTTCGTTTACTTAGTTTTTTTATTATCTTGTAACATTTTTAATACGATTTTATGTGATTTCAATGCTAACCTTAATATCTTGGGCTTAATTGGGTCATCTATTTATTTTATACCTTTCAATTAAAGAGTACAAAACAATATTTGTATTATTATAAAAATATAATATTAACTAAAAAATTAATTCTCTAGCCGGATAAAAAAAACTTAAAGTCAATCAATAACTAAAACAAAAAAGTAAAAAACAATGAACACCTAATGACCCAACTCAAAGCACAAGGCAACATACATACCAACTACCAAAAAATCTCATACAACCAATACTGACACGATTCAGATTATTATAACGATAGAATCTAATGATTGGTTAGGAAATGCTCTAATTAAATGAGTTTGCAACGAGTTCATCCATTTATTATGTGAGTTCTCCTTATTATTATAAGTTTATAACTCACTACTACTACCTAATCAATAGTACGAAAGACTTCATCAACCACAATTAAGATCCCAAAAAATTGTTCAGATCTCGTCTTTTTTTTTCGTTATTATTGCATTAAATTTTATGGTGATCAGCACACATAAAAAAGTCCTATGGCCTAGATTTTATAATATCAACCATGACAAAGGTGCCATCACCATCTAAGAGTGCTTTAAATCAAAGGTGAATTCTGAGTACAGTATAAATGTGAGTTATAAAATATTATTTATATATTAAAATTAATTATTATATATTTATATATAAATATATATAATTTAATTTATTTTTAATATATATTTTATATTTTAATTATGTTATTTATGTATAATAAAATTAGTTATTAAAATTAGTTACGAATATAAAATATATGTTATAATATAAATATATATTAAAAATAAATTAAATTATATATGTATTTATATATAAATACATTAGTAATTAATTTTAATATATAAATAATATTTTTATTTATATTTTAATATATATTTTACTTTAATAATTAAATTTAGTAATTAATTTTAATATATATTTAATATAATTAATAGATAAATACTCACATGTATGATGATGTCTTTTATATTATTATGATAATTACAAATTATTAAATAATTATTTAATTAAATATGTTAAATTATTTAAAAAATTTAAATTTTCATTTTCACATAAGAATACTTTTGTGCGAGTAACTACTATATTTGCTTAGATGCAGAGATGAATAAAAATCTTAATTTGAGACGCAAAATTGCAATTTCACCAGGACACCATTCAACGAACTTTTTCCACTTCTACCCTTGGTGTTATCCTTTTCAAGTGTCAAGTTTGTCCCTCTTCAGTAACCCTAGCAAAACCTTCTCCACATATACACCTCTCTGCACAACCCAATTTCTCTAACAGTTTATAGACCAATTATATTTTATGTGAAAGTAAATAAGCAAACATAAGCAACTTGGTACGGCAAGTAACTAAGTATTTTTGTATTAATTCTGTTAAGAAGACAATGAAAATTTTAAATAATGTGAATATAAACTACAGATTTAATTAAATACATATAAAAAATAAAAAATATTTTACAAATTACTTAAATAAAAGAATTTACTCAATTATTCTAAAAAAATAATCATCACAAATTTTAATTTATCAAAACATTTTACTCCAATATCCTCTTCTTTTTCAACTGGTTGTCAATTTCACCTTTATCAATAATCATCTCACTCTACTGTCGTTGCTTGGCTTGCCACATGCTTCCACTGGCGTCGCTCACCCATAGTGAAAATAATCATCCACTTAAAAACAACCATCTAATAAATTGAGCATCCAACATATTTTAATTATATATAACTAAACATAATCTAATCAAAATAATCATTCACATAAAAAATTAAAATAACCATTTACATTACTACCAAAATAACCATCTTAAACTGTCCATCGAAGTCACTTCACTGAAATGTATGTAGTAGAAATGTAGAATCCATTGTTCATTTAATCTCTTAATTGCATGTCCTTCTCTTAATATGTGGCGACCATCAATTTGATCATCTATTTCATCAATGAATTGATTAATATAACAACAATAACAAGAAAACAAGATATTGAAAAATTAAAATATAAAAACATAGGTTTGAGATATCTATATGATTAAGTGATTATTAGCCATTTAGCTATATATACCTCTTCTGTTGGACCGATCAAACTCATGCACATTATTAGTTTACAAATAAAATTTTGGGCAGGTTTGGTATATATATTATATAATAATAATTAACCCTTTGCATCATTCATTATTCATGGCCATAGAATTTTATATAGATAAAGCTAAATATCAAGTTCCAAAGAAAATAATAATGTTATCTTGTGCGTGCTGTACTGGAAACTGAATATTCAAATAAACTCTACAATCTTGCAACGTCCCTTTCACTACAAAGACAAACGAAACACCAACGAAAGTATGAAACTTTTGTGTTTGCATATTACTTTATTGATTTGATGTATCTTATCTTCTGCATGGCCTTTTTCTATAAATTTTCTCTCTCCCATTTAGGGCCAAACATTATTATCTACAATAAGCAATCAATAATATTTTGCACAATTCTCTTATACTTGTTTAGAACTTAGAAGTGTCTCCACTCTCCAATCATCATAAAGCAAATAAATAAATAAAAATTAATAATGGACTTACATTATATTCTTCCAACACTAAATTAAAATATAACTTTTTATAATAGTTGTTATAGAAAACTATAAGATTTTCCTATCTATAATAAGTTCTTCCACCTTTTGGTTGTTTGGCCACAACATCCAAATAGTAGTTCAAGTTAAGAAGCAATATATATATATATATATCTCGGTTTTAGTGTATGCTTGGTACAAAAATAGACCATGCAAGAGGGAAGGTTCTAAAAGGTGAAAAGCTATGTTAACCCACTTGGACACTATTTTTGTGAGACTCGTTTACATCAAACAAACCGTTTTTAGGTGCACATAGTTGAAAGGAAGAGAGTGCTTTATTGAAGTGCTTTGCTTTGGTGCCAAGGTACTCATTCCAAGTCACTGCCCTATAGAGAGCAGGCCTAGTTGGGCCCACTAGCTTCGCATGTGGACATATCTCTACATTCGATGGGGGCCCATATAGGTAGGCAACCGAAAACCGCTGCTTGCTCCGATTCACCAGAACCCGATGGAGCACACTCGGGTATAACCCGTTTGACAAAATGTGGAAGAGGTCGCCGACGTTTACCACGAGAGCACCAGGGATCGGCGGCACCGTCACCCACCCGGTGCTCTCCCGGTGAACCTGCAACCCGCTGATGTTGTTTTGGTAAAGGATTGTGAGGAGGGTGGAATCGGTATGCGGGGCAAGCCCCATGCCCGATCCGGATCCGGACAAGTCGGGTAGGAGTTTAATTGCAAGGCACCGCATGTGTCTTTGAATAATGGGCCCTTATTGGGGCAGGCCCATTTGAGTTCCTCCTTTGAAATGCCGAGAGAGTCCAACATGAGGCCCATTAACTTTCCCGCTAGCTTTTTCATGGTTTCATCATATTCCACGACAATATCACTGAAACGACAAAGAAAGCCAAGTGTTAAGAAAAAATCACAGCACTGTTGACCAATTAAAAATAGGCTCAGAAGCAAAATAACAAGCAGAAACAAGTGGCGGATTCGCTGCAATAGATCCTCATCACATGCCTAATCTTCTATAGTGTGGGTTCAATAATACTCTCATTATGATGAATTCATTATAAAAAAAAAACAAATACCAAAAATTAATTAGCATAATGTGTTTTATTTTGCATATCTTTATGTATCTATACTCTATAGTTTTAATGCATATAAATAATATGATAATTGAAAAAGCACGTGGGTGAGGATGTGTGTTTGTTGGTAATGGTAATGGTACCAGTATTTAGCGTAATCCTGGGGCCAGAGTTTTTGGAAATGTTCAAGAGGGGATCCAAGGATGGTGAAGCCCTCGGACCACATGAGCTTGGGGAAGAAGGAGGAGATGCGTGCGAGGCCATAGCCGGTCACTCCATCTGGAGAGCGAGTGGCTTTGAGCTTTTGGTGAGTCGAGAGTGAGAAGAGAGTCTGACCGACCCACTGAATGTGGTCAAGGAGGCTTAAGGGCACCCCATGATTCACGACCTGGAAAGCACCCCAGGTCCTGCATGCATGCCCTATAAGCCTGGTTGCGTTCCGGTCAGATAGGTCAATGACCGGAACGCTACCAAAGTTGGAAGAAGTAGTATTGATGGCGAGAGCATGATCTTCTGGGTGTGTCCAAGCGTACGAATCCGGTAATTCTTGAAGGGACTTGAAATCAGGGTGCTTGTGGTGGTGAACCTCCACAGGGTGGGAATGGTAGGCTTCGGAGAGTGAAGGCATATTTAATTCTTTAGTATTATATGTATATGTTGTTAGGGTAGGAACAAGAGACTAGAGTGTTATAAATATTATGGCAATTGATGGTTTGCTAGTACTTATTGTTGGGAATAAGACACAATTCCCCCTTGAGAAAACACCTTTGACAGAGAAATAAAATAGACACAATCACAACACAAGAATTTAACGTGGAAACTCCAATTA
Source organism: Arachis hypogaea (assembly GCF_003086295.3). NCBI lineage: Eukaryota > Viridiplantae > Streptophyta > Magnoliopsida > Fabales > Fabaceae > Arachis > Arachis hypogaea. The sequence goes on along the minus strand of NC_092042.1, from coordinate 80,939,211 downwards.
CCGGAGAAAAAACCACGGCCGTTGTCAAATGACAACCAGAGAATATCACTATGTGAAAATTGTTACAACACATAGACTTCTTTCTCTCACCGGCACCCCAGTACACCCACACTCTTTCAAAGCAAATATCTAACTACACCTCACAACACTCTCTAATCAAAGAGTACAGAGGAAAAGAAAAATCAGATACAAGCTTAAAGTGTTTCTGACTGGTGCAAAAACAAATGGAGAACTTAGCCTCATATTTATAGCCTAGGCCACCCACTCCATTTGCTATCCTAAGCAATGTGGGACTAATTCAACCAAATCCTAACAATCTCCACCTTGATTGAAATAGTCACACATCTTCAGCTTCCATTGTCAACACCGACAATTCTTTGCTGCCATTGTCTATACCGACAATCATAGTTCAGAGAACTATCATACTCCACCATGAAAGTATACTCACTTGGAATTAGACCACTCCAAGAATTTCGCCTTGGTACAGATCGAAACCTTGCTGAAAATTCATGGTGCAACTTCCAAATTGGCTTTTCCTGGAAGTTCTTCAGCCATCGACCTAACTCCGCCACACACCTTGCATCTCAACGCCAACCAATGCCCGTGTGCAATTGTGGACCTGATTGCCACAACTCATCCTTATCCATGGCAGTGCGGTAATACCATGAGGATACTTCTTGTCTTCTAGAGAACATCATCTTCTCTCATAGAGAGAGCAACCAGAGATCTTCTCCTTCAACGCCTTGTGCAAACCTGATTGTATCAACACATCCTTGACTTGTACTTGCCACAAGCCAAAATTGATTCTTCCATCAAATTTCTCTATTTCAAGCTTCACAGCACTTGAATATCCAGACATTGTTGCAACCGTATACTGGAATATTATAACTCAACTGTAGACCGTGCACTAGGAAGGGTCCCCAGGAAAGAGAGGTGGGTCACAATGGACACACTTAAATACCAAGTCTTTCCTTAGCCAGAACCTTTTCCAAACTGCACTCTCACAGAGTCACACTGCCTTCCAGCAACAACAACAGCAACCAAAGAGATTAGACTAGGCTGCAACCACAGAGCATACTAAGAATAAATCCCACCGAACCGAAGCTCTGATACCACTTGTTGGGAATAAGACACAATTCCCCCTTGAGAAAACACCTTTGACAGAGAAATAAAATAGACACAATCACAACACAAGAATTTAACGTGGAAACTCCAATTACCGGAGAAAAAACCACGGCCGTTGTCAAATGACAACCAGAGAATATCACTATGTGAAAATTGTTACAACACATAGACTTCTTTCTCTCACCGGCACCCCAGTACACCCACACTCTTTCAAAGCAAATATCTAACTACACCTCACAACACTCTCTAATCAAAGAGTACAGAGGAAAAGAAAAATCAGATACAAGCTTAAAGTGTTTCTGACTGGTGCAAAAACAAATGGAGAACTTAGCCTCATATTTATAGCCTAGGCCACCCACTCCATTTGCTATCCTAAGCAATGTGGGACTAATTCAACCAAATCCTAACACTTATTGCAATTAGAAAACATAGTACCAAAAGAAAAAAATAAAAAGGATGATGAGGTGAGCACAACATGATTGTGCCAAGATAGCATATATAGAGATCATAGGCCACAAGGCGACAAACTTTCCCCTTACCCCAAACCAAATTATACATGTAGATTAGTAGGTATGAACAATACAATGGGAAAGGACTATCTTGTCCTCAAGACATATTGCACACACTAATAAAAGAAAGTGAAATCCAATCCTCTAATCTTATAATTAAGACATGTATATTGTTATTAGATTGTACTAAATATATATACTAATGTTGTAAATAATTGAAATTCCAAGAAAAGAGTAAGGGCCCCTACGTTAACATGTGCCTTTGTCTTGTCCTCAAGTATAAAGAAATTTAAATGAAAGGCTTCCAAGTTGTGTTATGATTTATGATTTATCTCATTCAATTCGCTATATGACAACACCCACAATACCCCTCTCATTTGGGTTATCGCTCTCATCCCATCCTTACCAAATGTATGCGTATATACATATATATATATATATATATATATATATATATATATATATATATATATATATATATATATATATATATATATAAATGATAATAATTATAATAATGTATGTTTTGATTTGGCATGTCACACCATTCAAGTCGATCCCAAAACATTCGAATGCTATCACCACTTATTATGATCCGCATCTTATTGGCTATTGCTACCCGCTGGCCGCTAAGGATGCACCTTTTTAGTTTCATCATTCACTTTCTCTTTCTCTGCTCTAGTTCTGCATTCTTCTTGTTCAAGAAACCTGATTTGTTGTAATCTTGACAAAATCGATATGTTAAAAGTGGAAAAAAAAAGTAAAATTAGCCACTAATTAATCATTATATATAAAAATACTTGTTTGACATCTTATAAATTTTTATTATACAATTATAAATAAATTTAATTTTAATCTATTACAGATTTAATTATTTAGTTAAAAATATATATAAATCAATGTGTGTAAATATACAGAAATACATAATAGTTAATTTAATAAGTTTAAAAGAATGAACAACTTAGTTAATTATAAATATAGTAATTAGTTTTATTTATTTATGATTTAAAATATTGGTTATCAAATGTTTCACCACATTTAAATTAGGAAGAGATACAGTATCATATTGCAACATGAATCACGAAAACTGATTCAATAAACTTTCGTCTCTTCACCCTCATTCCCTTTCCAAATGACTAAAACATGATAAATCAGAAAACAGAACCATCCAATTTACAAAGAAAAGAAACATCTTAATGCCTAACATAAGCACCATCTACGTAAAAATTTTAGATTCACTCAGGAGTATTTGGCTAATTTTTTGCTAAACCATCTTAATTCTTTAGCATTATTGTTTCAAATATCATGTTAAAATAATTTAAAAAAATTAGTATTTTTTTTATTTATTTCTGAAATGTACTTTGAAGATACTCATTAAGAAATACTATATATAGTGTATGTTGATGTCATTGATTAATTGATGATGAATAAGATGATGATTTGGAGGGATAAAGGTTGTGGCCCACCCTGTGGTTGAAAACTTGAAATTGCTCATGACATGACATGCATTCATGGGACACAGGCTCGTGTGTGTTCACAATATCACAGATCAGATATCACACATTACATTACTCTTCCTATGATGCACATGCTCTTCACGTGGCCCGGGGACCGATTTGGGTCTCCTACTCAACCCACGGGCCATGGCTTCCCCCATTGATTTGGAATTTTGGATATATAACGATATAACCTAAGGTCCACCATTTCATTTACTTCAAATTTGTTTACCATTACTAGTAACTTATTATGCTGTGTTATATATTATACTACTTCTGGTAAAATAAAAAGAAAAGTAAAGGCAAAACAGTTTTAAGTATACGAGAATTCAAATAGTAACTTATTATGGGGTCCCTTATGAATATAGAACTTCAGTCATCATCATGCAACGTGAGTCATTTTTTTTATGTATATTTAAACTTATAATGCACATGTTTAGTGCGTGAGATTCATATATAATTAAGCTAAGCTTGAACATTATTTAATTTCGAGGATGAAATAACATTCTTTAAGTACTAATAATTAAAATAAGATAGTTTTTATTTGCAGTCAAAGAACATGCATGGTTTGGTGTCTTCCTAAACTGGTAAGGCAAAATTTCTTCTGGAGTCTGTAATAATTTTGACCATACCAATTCTAATTTGAAGACTATACTCTTCTACTACTACTACTCTACCTAGGTCTCAAAGATTATTACCACATAGGCACATGCATTACTTTTCCTTATAATATTATACATACGTTCAGATATTTGCACCATCTGATACAAAGAGATATTTTGAACGGTCAAGAAAGATGATGAGTTAATTAATTAAACTATACTATTGAATTGAAATTATTCTCGTACAGTATTATTTATTTATTTATTGTCCTAATAATTAATTAGCTAGAATTTCATTGAATGTTGTTGTTAATGAAAAAAAATTAATAATAGCAATATTTTTTACTGATTCATTATTAATTAATACTCTGAGAGTATTATAAAATAAAAATATTAAAAAAATAAATAAATTCTTAACCTTTTAATTTGAAGACACATAATTCTAAAAACGAGACATCTAAATTATTCCGTCCAAAATATATAAAAACAAATAAGTTCTTTAAAAAAATTTTGATATCTTACATTTTAAAAAATAAAAGATATTTTTATATTTTAATTAATCAACAAAAATTTATTTATTTTTAAAATAAAAAATTAGAAACTTATTTGTCGTTTAATCCTCTCCAATCAATTTATGTCATATATGTTAAAATTATATTGTTATAAATATAAATGTATATTATAAATTACACTCAGAGTACTTGATATATATTTTTTCAACATAAAATGGATGATATAGATCTAGTAGTTAAGATCTTAGTAAATAGTAATAGTTGTTTTATAAAACGCCCTATGTTATTGAGCGAATGCATGGATATTGTTTTGAGGGTTATCTGATTTGGGTCTAAATTTGAGATTTAAATCTTTTTGTGTAGCAGTGTCTAATTTGATATGTCAGGGTATCGCCTGTCCAAGTTTCTCATGAGAAGGTGGAGATTGGTACTTACAAAAGACTCTGATACTTAAATTAGCAAGGGTTTTAAATAGGTTTTTAGTATATTAGAATGTGAATATACTTGAGGGGTATCAATGTATTTATAGTAGAGTAGATAACCACATTTATTAGAGTAATTCTATTTTTATTGATAGATAACCGTTTCTTTTATCTTGAGAGTTTGTTAGGATCTATCTTTCAGGAAAAATAGAGATAGTTGGAGAGATTTAAGGAGGCAGTTACTTACTTAGATAAGCATAAGCTGCCCTTTTAACGTGTCCGATCTCTTTAAAGAAGTTAGGTATTCGGTAGAGACCACCTTTTTAGGTGGGCCTTTCATTTGTACTGGGCTTGACTTTTATTTTGAATCAGTGTATGAACAGTGTCCCTGCTTGAATCCTGATCTTTTTATAGGTCTGACTCGAACATTTTATGACTTCTGTTTGAACAGAGTTCTCTTGACTTTAAGTCTTAGCAACTTTGTTAGGTTATTAGTTTTCTTTCCTAGTTTCGACTTCAAGTAGTCGGTCTTTATTAAGTTACTTTTACAATTCGTTTTTTTATCCGATCTTGTTGAGGTCGGTTTGTACGAGTTGTTTATATAACTTCTTATGTTAATTTATACCTCATCGTTTCATCTTGCCTACCATTCGAGGCCAGACAATAATTTTTGCGATTTGTCGAGCTTAAATTAATGCGTTCTAAATATAAAGTTTCTGAAGAAAGAGATAGAATATTTTTATTAAGAAATTCCTTTACAAATCTGCACACTAGGGGTTTGGGTGTATGTCCCTAGTTTTTGTGCTGGTGCCTCGTTAAAAAATTCTTATCGTTAAAAAAAAGAGTATACTAATACACAAAATTTGCTACTTAGCTATAGCACTTCTTTAAATTACAAGCGTGTCAAGACCTCGAGAGTTCATCTTTGGAGGTCGTAAGATCCCTTCCAATTAGGGGCCATATATCCTTCTCCTAATGTATGTATTCCGATGTCATTTTGGATCAGATGAAGTTGTTAGTGGCGAAACTCTTTTTGATCACCTTTTGATTGTATCTTAGAGTCATCCTTTGTTTTGGAGCTTCTTCTCTATTCGAGTTCTTTCTCGAACTTTGGGGAGGAGGTCGAGCTCATCTTTCTAGAAACCATCTATTTTTATTGGTGTACAAACAACATTAAATTCATTGGCAGTTATGCAATTTGTGAGCAACCAATAAAAGATGTGCCATGAGAATTTTCGGTGTTATTTACTGATTTGTTGTAGTTGATTTGTGAATCCAATAAAAAAAACTGGATTCATCAATTCATCGTCAGATTGGATAGCATTTAAATTGACTAATGCTATATTTTTTGGCATAAATTAAAAAGAATGGTTTCATTATTTTTACCAACAATGTTTTTCATTTTTTCTTCCATTATTGACTAATATGGGACATTTTATTTATTTATTTTTTTCATAAAATCTATATATTTGAAACATACAATTGCTTTATTATCATGAGTGGGTATCATGATTCTTTCCGTGGTTGTAAGTCAGCACAGATTTTATTATCCATCCTATTTCACGAGGAGATTAAGATTAGTCACGTTTCCTTTTTCTTTTCTTTTTTTTAAGATAGTGATGAATATGCGACTTCCCATCTACCATGGTTGGTGCCTATGAGTGCATTATCCTCGTATCTGCCATTTGGTATATTTAATCCCATTTAACTATAGAAGTAAAATTATCATCCCTATTTGATATCCTCTGTCTATTGGGAGAAGTTTTTACAGAATTTTTGGTATCCATAGAAACTGTATTTCAGTCTCTTTTCAATATATTTGCATCCTATTTATGTCGGGTGGCTGTCTGACCATTTTGTTGATCATCTGCCATTATCAAGGGTTGAGCTCCAGATCCCCGACAACGGTGCCAATGTTCCGAGAGTTACCTGAAACATTGATTTGGACCTAAACGTGAGGTTCAGATCCCTTTGTGTGGCAGCGTCCAACTTGATATGTCGAGGTGCAACCTGTCCGAGTTTCTCGTGAGGTGGTGGGGGTGGTACCTGTAAGAGACTCCGATACTTAAGTTAGCAATGGCTTTAAGGTTTTTAGTAGATTAGAAAGTGAATATACTTAAGAAGTGTCAGTGTATTTATAATAGAGTAGATAATCACCTTTGTTAGAGTAGTTCTATTTTTATTGATGGATAACCGTTTTCTTTATCTTGAGAATTTGTTAAAATCTATCTTTTAGTGAAGATAAAAATAGTTGAAAATTTTCAGAAAAGCAGTTACTTACTTAGATAATAAACATAAACTACCCTTTTTTAATGTGTCCGACCTCTTTAAAAAAGACGGATATGCGATAGAGACCACCTTTTAGACGAACCTTTTATTTTTTTTAGTCTGGCTTTTATTTTGGGTATATATATATATATATATATATATATATATATATATATTATACCATGGTGGGGTTAAATTTCCTTCTAACTAATCCAAGATTTTGATTACAATGGTTAAAAGATATACATGTCCTGACTTATAGAGAAATATCCGTACCATACTTAAAGTAATTAAGCATCCAAGAGATAGAGTTCGATGATTGATGTTGCTAACTTCCCCAACATGCACGTGCCATGGCTTAAATTATCACGGCAAAGACAAATAATTATGCATCTTTAATTATTTGATCATGTGACAATATAATAATAATAGCATACACACATAGGTTATATACAAATCGAGAAGCATCATATATGGAGAGAACCCGAAGACACAGCAATATAATGTACGCGTTTTCCTTCAATTGGACCGTCCTAATTAAACCTGTTTTTTAGTTTGTTTGTTTCTTTTTATCATAATTAAGTGAAATCAAAACTCAAATCTTCTATGACTTACTTTATTATTATGTTTAATTTTATAATATAAGGGATAAGTTATAATCTTTGTCTATTGGTCCATGTGAGTATTTCTGAAACTTTAATTTCAATGACACATGAAGAGGCACATACATATTATAGCAAACCAATAGTCTAACACCGTTACCAAATACTATGTAATACGGTAATACCTCTACAAGAAAAAAAAAAAAAAAAAAAAAAAAAAAAAAAAAAAAAAAAAAAAAAAAAAAAAAAAAAAAAAAAAAAAAAAAAAAAAAAAAAAAAAAAAAAAAAAAAAAAAAAAAAAAAAAAAAAAAAAAAATACAGTAAACTCTACAGAGCTCAGAGGTCACTATTACTATTCAAATTATACAAAGAGCATGTGTATATATAACAAATTTAACTTGATAAAAAAATCATCACGTACTCCAATGAAGTTAAGCAGTGTGATATTAAATTAATTTTTGCTTTGTTAAATTGGAGGAACTATTTTTCTCGTATAGATTTATGAGCCGAAAAACAAACATACACTAACAAAATTTAATGAAGTTTGTCACGTTATGCAGACAATGCATGCATGTATTTATGTACAAAATAACAAATAATCTCCAAATTAATCGAATAAAAAAGGAAGGAAAAACAATATAAATTATAAATTGTATAAGTTATCCAATGCATATGTCCCCGCTTACAAAGGTGATGTCTACCTCGACATCGATATTCCATATCCAGTATCCATATTTTCAGCAGAATACACTTAAATAAATACCTGTCGTCTGTCTCTGCCCCCCTCCCCCCTTCTCCCCCTCTCTCCCTCCACTGTGTTATAATTTAATATAAACATAAGTAATTTTGATGCACATGAAAAAAAAAAAAGCAAATACTTATATACAGTTGTCTTTATGTGAAGTTACTAGTTAAAAATTGTTAAATGATTTGATATGTTTAACTAATAGTAAAAATTTGGATACAATCAACTTCATGTAAAATTAATAACTAGATAAAAATTTAATCAAATTAGTCTCAACTATCAACTTCACATAGGGCCATCAAAATGAGCTAAATCCATCAGTTCAACCCGTTTACCCATTTAAATGGACAAGCTTTGTCTCTAAAATTAAGCCCGTTTAAATTTCGGGCTAAATGGGCTGAGCCCAATTAACCCGAAAAAAATGACGGGTTAAATGGGTGGTCCGTTTATTTTTTTTTTTTTGCATTTTTTCAAAAAAATACTTTTTAAGTAATATTTTTCCTGATTCGACCCAAAAATTCGACCCATGAACTAAAAAAAAATATTAATTTTAAAAAGCTTTTTTTACCTAAAAGTAGTATTTTTTGTCAAATATTTTTCGAAAAATAAATTAAAAGAATAAATGGACTAACCCGTTTAACCCATCGGACTGACCATAAACAATCCGGACTAAAAAATTATGGTTCGCGAATAAAGCGGGTTTAAACGGGCCAACCTATTTAACCCACGGGCTTAACGAGTCGGGCCTAAATGGGCCAGACTAGCCCGTTTGACAACCCTCACGTGAAGTTAACTGCTCTTAAATTTTCACCTAACTACATTATTATCTATTATTTCTCAACTAGCAATAACAACTTCACATGAAGACTGAACGTGAATTTCCACCAAAAAATAACTGCCATTAGCTATAGGTAAATTTTATGGTGAAAACTCAGGTGCAGTCGATTTCACGTGAAATTGATAACTGAGAACCGTTAGATGATTTGACTAATTTGACTAATTTTTCATCTAACGACTCTTAACTATCAACTTCATGTAAAGTCGACTGTACCTGAGTTTTCACCAAATTTTATATGTCTACTTATTTATATCAGATTTATATATAAACTAAAAGTTTTAATTAATGTATGTTAAATTGTTAACGACTTAACGTAACGATCGCAAAAATTTGGCAGACATAGATCATGAAGATCATTTGTGAATAAACAATTTCGGTCCAACAAAAACAGTTTTTTTTTCGTAAGTAAACAATTTTGACTCCAATAACGAAATCAAGGAATTTTTCCTGGGTCAAAAGAATACGATGTTGGTTTCTATAGTTCTATTTTTTTATTGTTTTTAAAACGGGCCGAAGCCCTACTTCTATAGTTCTATTGTCATCATGGGGCCGTTCTATTACTAGCCGTAGCCTGTATGTAAGGCAACTTCATGATCAATTGATCATCATTCTTTTGAATTTTGATGACAAAAATTTGGCTAGATGTTAACCGTTTTGGATTATGATTTACGACAGCAATATGGTTATATACATGAATTAAGAACTTTAAGATCCTGAACTTTTTAGATGGTCATTGGTTACAACTTACAAGGAAAGAAAATAAAACATGGTAATATATATCCGTGTGTGTGTGTGTGTGTGTGTGTGTTTTAAATTCACAACCTAGAATGCTATGGTTCAACATGATCCTTGGCCATCAAAAGAGTTCAGATGTAGTTGTTGAAGTCAATTTCCTTTAAAAACAGTATTAGGTTACATAAAATCATTGATAACACATACAAATAAACAATTAAAGAACCCTCCAGCACCTGCAAATTACAATGAACACTCATCAGAAATCAAATAAAATATTGACAGCAGAGTAGGAGCAAATCATGCAGCCAGTGCACAATAGTGGTGGTTAATATGAAATGTCACTGTATTAGTGTTCCTTATGCTGATCCAAATTCAGTAAACCACTTCTCATGACGTTCGATGTCAGCCTGAGAAACACTTCGCTGGACTTTCTTCAAAGCTTCCTCAAAATCACACATAGCAACAGGATCCTTTGAAATCTCATCCTTGGGCATGTTCTTGATCTCATCGCGTGTTTTTCCCGCTATCTTACGCCTCATACCATTCAGGGAAGCATCACGACATACATTTGTCAAATCATCTCCACTATAGCCTTCTGTACGGCGAGCCACGTCATCTATATTGACATCAGGGGCCACCTGGTGCAAAGGCAAAACATGAAAATCTTGTATTTGTTAGATGCTCAATGTCTTTTATTTGAATTCATTGAAGAAATCAATTAAAGGCAATACATAATAATAATATCTTTAAGACAGTGTCATAGGTAAATCACAACGTCCTAACTTGCCTCCACAGTCTTCAAATTGATACGGATCAACTCTTTACGACTCTCAAAATTCGGAAGAGGAATGTATATACGCTTTTCCAGCCTTCGCCTGATTTGATTTGCATCAACATCAAATTGTATCAGTACATGCACATTAAAAGAGGTTTCTGACAGATATAACTAATTCATTGCATGCTTCTATCACTTGCAATGCAAATTAAGAAGTATAAGAAAAGGATGTAGAAAAGCAAATACAAACCTCAGTGCCTCATCTATGTCCCAAGGGAAGTTTGTGGCTGCCAAAACCATTACTATTTTACGGGTACCATCTTCATTTGTGGAACTATTGTTTACACCATCAACCTGAACTAGAAGTTCAGACTTCACCCTTCTGGATGATTCATGTTCCCCAGAAGCCCTGATGAATTGAAAGGCAACTCGATCAGAAATCAAATAATCTCAACTGATACTACAAACTCAGGCTGAACCCAAGGGGTAGTTGACAACCATTATCTCCCAACGCAAATAAAAACATGGCATACATGACGCACAACTAAAGATTGTTATGTAGGGAAAAGAACAGCAAAGACTTACCCCCTAGCATTGCACAGAGAATCAATTTCATCAATGAAAATTGTACTTGGTGCATATGCTCTTGCAAGATCAAACAAACACCGCACCATGCGTTCACTCTCTCCACGCCATTTAGAAGCTAAAGTTGCGGAAGAAACATTAAAGAAAGTGGTACCGCATTCAGTAGCAACTGCTTTAGCAAGAAGTGTCTTCCCAGTTCCGGGAGGACCAAACATGAGAACACCTTTCCACGGTCTCCTAATCCCCTGTAAGAATCACATATAATGAATTCCACAGAAAAGGTCTTTCCATGACAACAACAATGGGATAGAAATACAACAACATCCTGCTTAAGGCCATCGGAGCTCAGCATAACAAGAGAATTTGTGTGCATGACTACACAAGCATGAGAGAGTTCCAAGGAAAAACAAGAAACAGTAGCATGCAAGATTAATTCAAATTTCAACATATAGCAAAACAACTACCAAGGGACTAAAAAGCACCAGACATCACAACAATCATAAAGTATAACATTTATATACACATCAGAATACTAGAATAGTATGTATAGATAAACCATCAATACCTGGAAATACTCAGGCATCCATAATGGAAGGACAACAGCTTCTTCAAGAAGCCTCTTGGCTTCAGTGAGGCCTGCAACATCATCCCATCTCACTCCGGGAGACGTCTCCAACACGTCCCTTTCAAGCATCTCAGCTAAGTCCGGATCAGGACCTTCATATTGCCCCTTCTTTGTCTTCCCATCATCACCATCACCATTCTATCCATTCAAATAAAAATGTGCACTGCTTCATCAAAACACTGAACTATAATACTATATACATAATACATTATACACTAAACCAATTAACTAGTTCAACAAAGATTGCATTTCATCCAGATCAACATGTTGCATTTAATTCCAAGTTTGTAGAGGAAATTGAGCTACACTTACAACTGAATCGGATTTGCTGGATTTTCCAGAAGCAGTGCCTTTCTTGGCAGCGGTTGCGCCCCGGGCTCCGGAGTTAACCCTACCAGAAGCAGCACCACCAGCAGCCTTAGCACCGCGTGCAGCGGGCCTGGTAGGGCCGCCACGGGCCCAAGCTCCATCCTGCTGGGACTTGCGAGTAGGCCCGCGGGCAGAAACAACGGGCCTTCTCCCGCTACCAGACCTAGAATCATCTCGACTGGGCGGTCTCCACACATCGGGATCGTCCAAGGGACCACCTGGACCGCTGGATGAAGAAGTTGGATACTCATCCAACGGCTGAAAAACGAAGTTAGATTTGGTAGAGATCGGAGGTGAAGCAGGACGCCTCCTCCCATTCCCAACAGGAGTTTCCTTAAATGCCCTTCTCTCCGCATCCAGCTGCTTCACCACTTCGGTTTCCTCCGACAGAGCTTTCTTCACGTTCATCCATTTCGCTCGGATTAACGGATCCTCAACAGTGTTTAGATGCCTAAATTTCCAAAATTAAACCCGATTAGGAGAGCTAATTACTAACTAAATTAGTTGAGTGATTAACGAGGATTGTATGAATTACTTGTTGATCTGAGCAACGGCGCCGTCGAAGAAGATAATGGAAGTGTCGTAGAGTCCTTCGAGAGCGTACTCTCTTGCCAGTTTGAGGTGGTCTTGCAAGCCTGTTAACGAAGCTCCACTCATTCTTCTCTTCTTTCGAGTTTGAAGTGCAGCTGCGGGAATGGGCCTCGCGACGGTGGCGTTTAAGCGGCGGGGAAGGAATTCAGTGAAGGGGGGTGTAAAATGACCGGACAGACCCTGGGAGTTTCTGGTTTGAGATTTAGGCAAAGGTTGGTTTGGGGTTTTAGTGGGCTTTTTCGTGTTTGGAGAGAGTCGTTGGCTGCTGGTAAGTGGTGTGGTAACGGACTGGACCCGCAATAACTTTTCATCTCAAAATTTTGGATCTCTGGTTACAACTTACAACCACTCAATTATTCATTTAATTCTTTTATTTATTTATATTGGTATTGAAAATTTTTGTTGCTGAAAATGTTAATCATGATCTAATGACAAATAATTCTATACGATAAAAATATATATCTTATCAAAATGTGTTTTTTAAATTAAATTTTGATGTAATTTTTTTTATAAATATTATTAGAAAAATAAGGTCATTTTATCTTTAAAATTTATTACTTTTAAACAATGAATTTTTTATTTTTTGGTAAATGACCATTTTTTAGAAAAATACAAAATTTGAAGATCAAATTTTGCTTTTTTCTGTGTAAGCACATTCTAAATAATTATCTAAATGTTACAACAAAAATTCGAATCAAATAAATAAATCATTTAATAATTAACAAAACGATTTTTTTGTCTATAAAAAATAATATTTTTAACATTCGTATTTTTTAAAATTATTTTTGTTAAGAATTTATTATTTTAACAATTTATCCTTTATTTAAGTATAATGTTTGGGGTCATAGTTTGAAACCATAGGGAGATATAAACTTTTTTTTAACATTTTTAGTTTTTTTAATGCATTTGTTTTCTATTTTGTATTTTTATAATTATTGCTAAAATAAATAAGTAAATTTATATGTAATAAATATATAATTATAGATGTTATATATATAAAATTATGAATATCAAATTAAATATAATAATTTTATATTATTGTCTTCTTAACATTATTTTTAAAAATGTTAAATGACCAAATAATTTTATAACCAGTCTAATAAAATTCTATTATATTTATACGATCTTTTTTTTTTCTTTTTCTTTCTTCTTCTTATCTTTTGTCCTCCTTATTATCATTATCATTATTATTGTAATCTCATCTTTTTTTTGTCTTTTTTTTTTTTATCTTTCTCTACATATGTTTAACAAAATAAAAATATAGACATTTTAGTTCACAATATAAAAATAATGTAATTACCACCACAAAAAATTTAATCAATTTTGTTCAAATCTTTCCTACAAATTTTCTCCAAACAGAGAACTAAGTGTCTTTGAATTGTATTCAATCTCCAACTATTAACTACTAATTAAAAAAATTTTCATCCTCACCAAATACATCTCAGACTCTCACCAAACAAGTCATACAAAAATTTCTCACATATAAATTAACACAAATTACTCATTCGGACACGTATCACTCACAATTTTATTAAACAGAGTCTTCCAATTGTCACTTTACTCCCACCCCACCGGTAAATATATTTATAGAATTATTGTATTATAGACGATTATTTAGTGAATTTAATATTATAGAGTTATTATTTAATAAATCTAATTATGTGATAACTGTTTTTTAATAAGTTTGTTTATAAAAATTTATGGAGAGAGAGCAAAACATGTACTCTCTACGTACTCTTTATATAATATGTGTGTATTTAATTTTAAATAGATTTCGATTTATAATTTTATTTGAGTCAAATTATAGCCAACGAACAAATCAAATATGATACGATTGTTAAATCCATCGCAACGATAAACTTTTCAGCAATTTTATTGTTTTCCGCCAATTTTTTCATCTTCGTCACGCACTTTTCCATCGTATCTTCACCATCAATGTCTGACAACGAGAACATATACAGAGCAAGCAACTTGAAAAGCTGAATTCCTGCGAAACCCGCTCTGATCCGGATCTTGGCAAAGCACGCGAATCAAATGGTAGGCTGATTTCATCATTTTTTTTTGTAGATATTCATTCAGCAGCATCTTCTTGGAAGCAGGAAAATGATTGGCAAATGTGTTTCTCTTTGTTATCGTCATCTTCTTCGTGAAGAAAATGTTATATCCTAAGCTAAGCTGTTTAAGTTGTAATGTTGATGGTTTGATGAACCCAAAAAATTAAAAAAAGGAGAAAAATAAGTTATTCTAATTATGGAAGAAAATGAAAAATTATCTTAAAAATATATGTTTAGTTATTACACTTTATATATTATGTACTCTTTATGTACTCCTATTAAAATGTCTTCCAATATTATTAATCATTTTTTTAATAGAAAGTTATGTCATTTGAACTATAACTCATTGATAATTTATTTTTGAGAAATTCTTCGCATACAAACGATTAATGCTTGTAAGCCTTACAAGTCCATTTAAAACTAACGCTCAAAACGCGCTTTGAACCGTTCTTCTTCCTCTTCGTCTTCTCCTTCTTCTTTTCTTTCTTTTCTTGCCTTCTCTTTCTCTTTCTTCTTTTTGCTGCACGTTCTTCTTCCTCTTACTCTTCTTCTTCTCCTTTTCTTTCGTTTCTGCACGTTCTTCTTCCTCTTCTTCTTCATTTACATACTCTTCTCTCTGTTTTCTCGTTTTTTTCGATTTTTCATGGTAAAATCTTTATGGAAGAAGAAGAAGCAGCAGAAGATGAGGAGGAGAAAGAGAAAGAGTTCGGAATTATGCATAAGATGTACTTCAACGAATTTTGGGTGTATTTTCTTAAATCGTTTCGGTGTAGTTTTGTAATCTTTTGGGTGTATTTCTGTAATCCTTTTGGTGTATTCCTATAATCGTTTTGGTGAATTCCTGTAACCGTTTGGGTGTATTTCTGTAATCCTTTAGGTGTATTTCTGTAATTATTTGGGTATATTTCTGTAATCGTTTGGGTGTATTTCTGAAATTTCATTATCTTCAAAAGGATTACAGAAATACACCCAAAGGATTACGAAAATACACCCAAAGGATTTAAGAAATACACCCAAAATTCGTTGCATAATTCAGAACTCTTTCTCTTTCTCCTCCTCATCTTCTGCTGCTTCTTCTTCTTCAAAACGATTTCAAAACTTGATTTCAGAAACCATAAAAATCGAAAAAAAAAACGAAGAAGAATAAGAGGAAGAGGAAAAACTTGATTTCAGAAACCATGAAAATCGAAAAAAAACGAAGAAAAAGAACCGTTCATAATACAGTGTAGCGCTTTGAAAATAGGAAACGGATGAATAACGCATTAAAAGACCCGTTAGGAACTTGTAAGACTTTTAAGTCAAAAAAACTTCTATGTGTAGCAGGCCTCTTTATTTTTAATATATAAAAGTAGATGCATGAGTTTACCCACATTATTTTTAACACATCTTTCTCTTTCTACTAATAACATGTCAGCAATATTATTTACTTGGCAAAATTTTAAAATCAACTATTTAGTTTTTATCAAATCATCTATTATTTTCAAATCAGCAAAAAAATAAGATATATAAAAATTTATAACCTACAGAGATATTGAATTCATATTCTTATATTTATTATATTTCACCGTTATAATTAATACAATAAATTTATAACGGCCAATAATTAATTTATTAATTTCTATAAATAACTCATTAAATATAATAAACATCTATATTACAAATTTCATAATAATATTATTAATTATGATAAATTTTATGTTACAAATATTCAAATTTCATACTATTTGAACTACTTATATAAATTTCTTATCATTATTCCTTTAAATAACATAAAATATAAAAGTAGATGCATGAGTTTATCCACCTTATTTTTAAAATATTTTTCTCTTTTTACTAATAACATGTCAGCAACATTGTTTGCTTGGCAAAATTTTAGAATCAACCATTCAATTTTTGCCGAATCATTTATCATTTTCAAATCAGCAAATTATTTTCAAATCAGCAAAAAATAAAATATATAAAAATTTGTAACCTACAGAAATATTAAATTCATATTCTTATATTTATTATATTTCACCGTTATAAATAATACAATAAATTTATAACCCCAATAATTAATTTATTAATTTCTATAAATAACTCATTAAATATAATAAACATCTATATTACAAATGTCATAATAATATTATTAATCATAATAAATTTTATGTTACAAATATTTAAATTCCATATTATTTGAACTACTTATATAAATCTCTTGTCACTATTCCTTCAAATAACATCAAATTTAGCACAAAAAATTTATTTTCGAACTACACAACATCTCAAACTTACTCAATGGAAATTATTCTTTGGACAATATCACCAAACAAATAGACAATTAGTTTATCAAAGTTCGCATGGTTCGTTTATGTAAAATATTAACACCCACAAGTAAAGAGGAGCCTCTTTACTTAGAAATGATTATATTAGATGAAAAGATACAAAATAAATATATTTATTATATTTTTAAATTGATTTACAAAAAATACTTTAATTATTTTTATTTTTTATACTTTTAATATTATTTTATAATACTTTATATATAATTATATTTTAATATCGTTAAACTTAAACTTCTTTCAATATGCTACTCATTGAAAGAAGTATAAATGTAATCAATTTTTTAATTAATTATTAACTATGATTTATTAATATTACATGGAACACCTTTTCATATAATTGTAAAAAAAAAAATATGATGAACAAATTCAAATATTTGTTACAAGAAGGAAAAGTCATAAAAAAATTTGAAGACAATAATAGAGATACCAAACCAAAACAATGCCAAGACAAATTTTCAAAGCAGAATGATTTGAAATCAAATAACTATCCAAGATCTAATGATCATACAATGAGAATCTAATGATTAGGTATGACAAAAAAAAAAACTCACAACATGCATCATACATTCATACTTACTCAAATATCATATACCTAATGATAACATAAATTGAATATTAGAATAAGAAAAGATATTCACAATTTTAGCAACTATAAACGAAATTGATGACAAATTTGGATGGAACTATGTTGAATGTGAAAAGTGTCAGAAGAAAACATATAAAAAAGAAGACAACTATATTTGTGGCACATGTAATCAAACACCACAATATCTAACAATAAGGTAACTTTATATACTTTTCATAATCTTATCTATCAAATTATTAGTTACTAATCCAATACTTATTTTAGGTTCAAAAATCAATTAAAGGTTTTAGATTAAAGTGCTACAATAACTTTTGTATTATTTGATGGCAAAGAAAAAAATTATTAGGCACAACTGCTTTAAATCTAATGACACTCATATTTTATTCTAAAAGTAATGATATTAAAGCACCACCCCAATTAAAAAAATTGTGCAACCTTACACTTATATTTGAAGTTATAGTAAATTATTTTAATCTCAAAGAAGGTTTTCAACAATACACTGTTACTACGACATTTGTTCCAACCAAAAACACAACCTCAACACCCATTATAACAAATAAAACATATAATACTCCAAAAAAATTTACTTATTTAAGACATCATTTTTATTTCTAATTTAAATTATTCATTAATTATAGGAACCAACTTTGCCAACACTAATATTATCAGACGAAGATCACATATCGATCAAGAGATTAAGGAGAAAGAAAACCATACAAATTTAAGACACATCTTCAAAAGAAGAATATACATGTAAAGATGGAATAAACAACACAATAGAAAGTGCATATAACTCAACAATTTATAAAGAATATGTCTTTACAAGAACTTACGACGGGAAGAAAAAAAAACAACTCTAACAACAACCAATAAAAAAAATGAGAATGAATAGTTGAGCACCACATAAGAATACTAAGTCTATCAATTAAAATAAATATAAAATTAAACCATTAAATAAAAATATTATTTTATATAACTCTAACATTTAAATTTTTTGTATTACAAATTATTTTAAATAAAACATCTTTTAAATTTAATTTTAATTTATATATATTTAATTTAATTTTACAAAACATAACAAATTTTAATATTTATTATATTATCGTTAATTTATCGCTCCATGGGAGTCTCATTCTAGTAATAATAATAATCGTTGCCATAATCCAATGTTCACCGAATACTTTTTAAATTTTATGTTGCTCATTCTCATTCTTTTTGCTTTAATTTTATAATCAATAATGTCATCATTGATGTTGTATAATTCAGTCACAGAAAATAATTATAGTTTGAGGTGAATCTGATATAAAATGTTTATAATATGATGGATATAGTATTGCTACTCAATACATTATTTAACCTAAGTCCTTTTAAAACAAAATACTGTGTACACATTGATCATTCAATACAATCAAAATATAATCATAGCAAAAAGTACCTAAATATTTTTTAGTTTTATTTTTTGTTTGAGAGAACACAGATATTCTTAGTTATACACCGAAACTTGATGGTTGATACTTAATACTTAATACTGTTTGAAAAGTAGTGAGATTGCTTAAAATATATAAACATCATATAATATACACTTTTCAAACCAAAGTAAACAGAATTTACTTACATTTTAAAATTAAAAAAGTAATTTTCCAAGCATATAATGTACGGGTGTAAGTTATCGAACCAAACCGAAATTTACCGTAAAATTGAATTGAAATTTACAACAATCGAATAAAAAATCGAAAAAATTAGCTTTTTTAGTTTTTTCGAATTAAACTGATTGGTTTATTTCGGTTTTCGGTTGGTTCAGTAAAAACCAAACCGAACCAAAAATGTAGCTTAGTAATGTAATGTTTTATATTTAGTTGTTAGAATGAGTTAAAATTGTGTTGAATTTGAATGTAATATAATGTTATTTCAGTTTATTGATTGTTTTGAACATCATTTTATTTTACTGAGATTAATTTTTTATTAGTTAGAATTTAAAAATAAAAAAAATTGACCGAACCAAACCGTTTTTGGTTCGATTCAGTTTAATTCGATTGTTGCACAAACAGCAAATCAATTAATTGGTACTCTATAAAAATCGAATAGATCAATTTAATTAGTTTTTAGTCCAAAACCAAGTCAAATCGAACGGATAACATCCCTAATATAATGTTAGTTAGAACTTAGAAGCATTGACCTTTCTCTGCATTAATGAGTTGCCCGCTCTTGGTTTATTTAACTTGCAATGCCACCTATCAAAAACGATTTACCGAGAGAATTATGGATCTATGACTTTTATACACACTTGTCAAATCTCCCTCTCATTTTAGATAATTTGATTTGATTTGATATGACTTACTTTCTCATCCATAAAATTAAAGCACTCTATGGTTAAGGACATTTATTTTTTAAGTTTATTGGATCTCTAAGGCATACTTTAAATTTTGAGTATAGATAAATTTATGTTAGTCTAAGTCTACACACTATATAATATTTAAGGGCAATGACTTAAGAGGAAGGTGTGGTTGCCCTTCATGTGGGGTGTGGTTCCAGGTTGGTAAAGCTGGTAACTCACGTGCTAATAATATTAACGACCTTCATCGTATTCAATAATGTAATATATACTAATTAATAAGTTGAAAATTTTTCAAATATATGAACCACATATGTTTGTTTTTCTATTCTTTAATATATATCTACATCATTCATCTGCCTAGTCGCTTTCTTTGAGCAGAATGAGTTAATAGCTTCAATACAAAATTTGAATTTTGATGATAGACAAACATTTCACTTGCATTTCATATTAACAATTTAGCTTCTTTTAGTTAATACAAAAATTTATCTTACATGACCAACTTAAGTTGGTCAAGTGGTCAGCTTCCTCGTCCGCTTAAGCAAGTGAAAAATTTATTAATTATTGTAATAAGAATTTTGCATAAAAAAAAATATAGAAAGCCAATAAAAATTTAGGAAGTATTAAAAATATAACCATTAGTGTTACTTTTTTCTATTAGTCTTTTAGAATGAATGGTATTATCAGAATTCTAGATCCAAAAAGTCAAGAGTTCAAATTTTTTAGGATGAGTGATTTTATAACATGAGATATTTATTATCCCTAACGACTCTTTTGCATAAATATATATCAGTCCACCACAAATAATTATTATTGTCAAGCATTTTCATAAAGAAATAGAAGTAGCAATTGATAGGATAAAGGTAAGATTAAGATTTAAACTTTTTTGTTTTATTTTCACTCAAAAGTAATATTTAATTCTTTTATATTTTATAATATCAAATGTTATTTATATATTATTAATAGATTGAATTACTAACTTAGTAATATAAAAAATATTTATGAAAAAAACTTAAATATACTGCTAAAATTGATTATATGGAATACTCATTTTTTTCGTTTCCATGTGAATAATACAACCTTTTGGGATAAAATACTAGGACACCAAAATTAGTTTTTATTGAATAATTATAGCAAGTATTATTTCATACAATAATGAATATACAATTAATGACTCAATTATCTACCAACAAAAAAAAAATAATGAGTCGATTATATTATTTATTTTTCCCTGGTTGTATTTATAAAATATCAACCATAGTTAGTATATATTAAAATCAATCACTAATAAAAAATATATATTATAATATAAAATATATATTAAAAATAAATTAAATTATATATATTTATATATAAAGATATAGTGATTGATTTTAGTATATATAAATAATATTTTTGATAAAATATAATATGAGATTCAATTGTAGGTAGGTGTTTAGTGAATTAATGATGGCAATGTATCAAAAAGTGTTTTAATATCATTCTGTTTTAAAGATTGAAATCATCACAGTCAATCTAAAACTCTCTTGTTTTACAATAAGATTGAAATATATTTAGCTTTTTTGTAGTTGTTTATTTATTTTTTTGAAAAAAGATAAGTGGATAAGTATCGAAATTATCCTAAAAATTGTAAAAAAAAAAAACTTGAGTAAGTCAATTTTTATCCGTTTAAAAACAATTAGTTGCAATTATTATGACTTAAGACTCGAGTTAAGTCAGATATTAGTGTTAACGTTTTGTTGTATATCAAAAAGATTGTACGTTTTGATTTTCCTCTTAGCTAGATTCACTTAACAAAAAATAATCTATAGATTCTAAGTTTCTAACTAATAATATTATTTTTTTATAAACTATATTTAAATTATAGCAATACATACATATACGTTGTTAAAATGACCATTATAACCGTAAAGATATTAAATTGCAATGTTTTAGTATTAATTTATTCAGCATAAGGATAAACTTAAAAAAATCGTTAAAAACAATAAATGTTAAAATACTTAAAATCAACTTTGATTAACGCAGTATTGAACTAGCTATTATCGAAAAATGTACATATTATAGCTCAGAAAATTACTAGAAAACCCAAATTCAAAATGCACAATAAATTAATAATAATATTGCTTAGAAGTTAGAAGTGTAGAAGACAAGAGAGAAGGGAGAAGAATAGAACTATTGAAAAAAGCAAAGGCCAGTAACCTAAAAAACTAAAAAAGTGCAAGTGCCAGCTAACACGTGGTTCAAATTTTCAACTTTTGAGAATCCACCACACATCACATAAACAACTATGCATTTTACCGTTCTTCCCTTTTAATCAACTAGAATTAGATCAGTGCATGGTACGAGAAGTAAATTAATGATAGTATATTATAAATATTAAAAATTATTATATTTTATATAATTAAATTAAATATATAAATTAAAGTTAAATTTAAAAAAAAAAATATTTAAAATAATTTATAATATAAAAAATTTAGATGTTAAAGTTATATGTATAAAATGATATTTTTATTTGATGATTTAATTTTTGCATTTATTTTAGTTGATGAAGTTAGTCTTCTTATATAGTATTCGTCCTTTTTTTTTTTTATTGGTTGTTGTTAGAGTTGTTATTTTTTTTTGTGTAAATTCTTGTAAATACATGTTTTTTATGAATTGTTGAGTTATATACACTTTCTATTATGTTGTTTGTTTCATATTTGCAATTATGTTCTTTTTTCGAAGATGTGTCTTGAAATTGTATGATTTTCTTTCTCCTTAGTCTTTTGATGAGTATGTGATCTTCGTCTGATAATATTAGTGTTGGCGAAATTGGTTCCTATAATCAATGAATAATTTAAATTAGAAATAAAAATAATGTCTAAAATAAGTAATTTTTTTTAGTATTACCTGTTTTATTTGTTGTAATGGGTGTTAGGTTCATTGTTTTTGGTTGGAATAAATGTCTTGGTAATAGTGTATTGTTGAAAACTTTCTTTAAGATTAAAATCATTTACATTGACTTTAAATATAAGTGAGGCTGCACAAATTTTTCAATTGAAGTAGTGCTTCAATGTTATTACTTTTTTGGAGTGCCATTAGGTTTGAGCAGTTGTACCCAACATTTTTTTTTATTCGCCATCAAATAGTACAAAAGTTGTTGTACCATTTTTATCTGAAACCTTTAATTGAATTTTGAACCTAACATAAGTATTGGGTTAGTAATTTAATAGATAGGATTATGAAAAGTATATAGAGTTACTTTATTTGTTGGATATTATAGCGTATGATTACATATGCCAAAATACAGTTATATCCTTTTTCATATGCTTTCTTCTTACATTTTTCACATTCAACATAGTTGTCTTATCTCTATTGAGTAAGTTTAAGATGTTGTGTAGTCCGGAAATAAATTTTTTTGGGCTAAATTTGATGTTATTTGAAAGAATAGTGATAAGAGACTTATATAAGTAGTTCAAATAGTATGAAATTTGAATATTTGTAACGTAAAATTTATTATGATTAATAATATTATTATGACATTTGTAATATGGATGTTTATTACATTGAATGAATTATTTATAAAAATTAATAAATTAATTATTGGAGTTATAAATTTATTATATTGTTTACAACGATAAGATATAATAAATATAAAGATATCGATTTAATGTCTTTGTAAGTTACAAATTTAGTTAGACACTATTAATTTTTAATTATTGTCTTTGGTAATTATTGTATTATTTTTTGTATATATATATTTTTTTGCTGATTTAGAAATAATAAATGATTTGACAAAAATTGAATGATTGATTCTAAAATTTTACCAAATAAACGATATTACTGACATGATATTAGTAAAAGAAAAAAAATATCTTAAAAATAATATGAATAAATTTATACATCTACTTTTATATATTAAAAATAGATGCTAATAATTTCATAATCTTAACTTACCTATTACATAATACTACTACTACTAATAATAATAATAATAACAATCTTATAAACTATATAAGTTTTTGTTTTTTAAATATGAAACAAAATATTCGAAATCATTAACTTAAAAAAATATTGCATGGTGTACAGTTTAACACATATAATACAGTGTATTTGGACTAATTTAGTTATTAATCTTATCAATTAACTAGTTTATTTCAATTGATGATGTGAGTTAAAAATATAAAGACTAATTTAGTCACTAATTTTATCAATTAACTAGTTTATTTCAATTGATGAGGTGAGTTAAAAATATAAGAAGAGATGTAATTAAAAAGATCGACTACGTTAGGAGTATATCAAAATCAATATTAAAAATAAATTAAATTATACATATATTTATACATAAATATATTACTGACTGATTTTAATAGTTATATTGGTGTATAAATAGTATTTTTATAAAAAGATATATTCTTACCAACAAATGCTTTAAGAATTATTACTAAAGATATTCTTAAATAGATTAAATAATAAAATACTAAATAAAACTTTAGATAAAAGATAACATGGCATACATAAATGGACAAAAAGGAAATGGTCATATGATGTTTTTCTTCACCATCACTCAATTGGCTTTTAACTTTTTTGGGTCAAACAAAAATTGAATAGTCCACTAAAGTCTTATTAAATAATTGGTATTAACATATACTACTATATACTCCACAGAATTATTATTTATTTCAGAAAACTATATTAATTTTTTTTATCCTCGTCCATGTCTTCCATAAAGATTTTTAAACCCAACCCACATCCCGCTCTCACGCTTGTTCCCCAACAAACATTGCAAGGACGCTCTTCTTGTTTGTGGTTTCTGACTTTTTCTGAGCTTTCTCTCTCTCTTCAATGGAGGTGGTGGAGCTTGCACTATAGACACCCAATCAGGTCCTTCTTCATGCATACAAATCCATTGTCTTTCTTGCAACATCTTGAGAATCTTTGTCTTTCAAGAAATGTTACGTTCTTGAACATGTTTGTGTTTCTGGGTGACTGGGTTTGGGAAGGTGGTAATGTTGCTTCAATGCTGATTTGGGTTTTGATGTTTAGTTCTTTATGTCTGATGGGTGTATGATAAAATGCCTCAGTAAGAGAAGGGAAAAAGTAAAGTCCGAGTCTTGATTTCTTTTCTTTTCATTTCTTTTCTTCTCATTTTTTGACTGCAATTTTTCCCATCAAGTGAAGAAAACTACTAATCTGAAGCTGTGGAACCTGTGATGCTGAAAAAATAAGATTACATTTGTATATAAACATAGTTATTTCTCTTCTTACAATGTGTGTATTTTTTCTGGAATGTATGCTTTTGCAATTGCAGAGGAAAGTTGGTTGTCACTCTAAAATTGATTTGGGGTTTCTTTTTCTTCTGCTCCAACACTTTATAAATGTAATTTGCACTCTATATTGACCTAGTTCATTCTATTTTTGTAATGTGCACTTCTTCTGCATTTGTATTAGTCATTCTATATCTAACTTAAAGTTTTGCCCCTTTTTCTTATTTTTTATTTTATTTTATTTTTTTCATTTTTTACATTATTCTAAGTTTGATGAGAGGATTTGTATTTCAAAATACAAGAGAGTTCTTATATTAACTAATTACTTTATTGACACAAAATCAACAGCATGATGGAAGCTTAAATTAGGCACTGATCTTAATTGTTAACTAGTCTCACCATATTGCATCGATATGCTGTTTTTTTAAATCATTATTATAACATACCAAATTCAAAATTAACTCTGTTCTGCATTTGAAAAGATGGACCAGGAGACTGCAAAATTATGATGAATTTAAGTGTATTCCTTTGATGCTAGCTTGCTGGTCAACTTTAAAAATCTGATCACTAAAACATACATATAGATTTTTTTTTGGCTTTCCTGTTTCATAATTTCATTTTTCTGTCACAGGATTCACACATCAAGATTTTGTGTCCATAATTTCCTCTGTTCTACTGAATATTGTCGTCATGAAGAAAGAAAACAATGTAACCAGGAACGTTGGAGACCTCCCTCGTCGATTGACTCGAGCTCAAGCTGCTGCATTTCTTGCATCTGGGCAATTGCCTCCTTCAAAGGGGGTTTCACAACAAAAAGAGAAGCAGCTTGTAAAAGGCAATCCAAAAAGAGCAGTTTCGGATAATGCATGCCTTCCACGTAAAAAGAGGGCTGCTCTTCAGGATGTGTCTAACATTTTCTGTGAAACTAAAGGCAAGGGCTGTTTGAATGCACCTAAAATTCAGGTTGCTAACTTGCCATGCATCCACCATTTCCTGTTAAAAACTCAACTGTTTGAATTTAACATTTCCCTTACTTATGATGCTAATATATCCCCTGTAACTTATTTTCAGTCTAAGAAAGGCAAGCTGGATAAGGCTGGTCCAAGTGGTGTTTCCAAAGTACTTAAAGAGAAGAGTTTGCCCCACTCAGGGCTTAGGCCGGAAGATGCTACGTGCTCAGTTAATAACGCAAACAATGCACTTCTTCTTTTGATTTCTCAAAAGAAAGGTACTCCCCCCCCCCCCCCCCCCTTTTTTCTGGCAACAAGACTGCTATAGTAATATGTTGGATCCCGGCATATCATAATATACTTTAGAGTTGGACATGTCTGCCCATTGCTTAAATACACCACCTTAAATCATAAAAGGATAATTGAATCTCTTCATGAGCTTCGTAAAGGAAATCATTTTTTAGTTAGTTGATGCACTCTTTTTGTGTGTTGTTCTCAGATGTACAAATGGCTGCAGCCGAGAAGAGTGGTGTTTATGAACTTCTAAATGTATCAAAGGGACCAGATATCACTGACATTGATGCGGATTTTGAAGATCCCCAATTGTGCAGCTTCTATGCGACTGATATCTACAAAAACTTGCGTATTGCTGAGGTTTGTGAAATAAATGCCCTGCACTTATAATAAAACAATCTTCTTCTGTCCAATACAGAAATCTTGTTGTCTCTACTAATGACTTGCATTGGAAGTTACAAGAATATCTTCATGTTTATTTTTACTGCCAGCCTTTTCCTGTTCAGGGTTTTAGAATTTATTCTGCATTCCTAATGTAAAAACTTTGCTTTGAATTTGCAATTGATAGTTTGATTTTTGCAACATCTAGTCAATTGAAGAATTGCTTTAATATTTGGTTTCCAACTCATTTTTGAGAAGTAAAATTTGTTAGTTTTGAACTTTCCATAACATTCTTCTTGTCAGCTGTTTCATAAAATATGTCAAACATTTATTTTTCAGCTATCAAGAAGGCCTTATCCTAACTACATGGAAACAGTACAGCAAGATATAACACAAAGCATGCGTGGGATACTGGTTGATTGGCTTGTAGAGGTTTGTATAACTTTCTAATATCTTTAAGAAGTTCAAACTATCAAGTGTTCACTGAAAATAGGAACTTAGCAGAGTCTGTGAAGTCACTGATGCTGATTCCTTTCTTGCATGCTTGTAGATATTAACTTATTTTGTTTTTATTCTTTCATGTTTTTCTTTTGGTTCAATTTTCCTAGTCGATGCAATATGAATGCTGCTTTTAATTCACATTTAACTTTGTTATCAGGTCTCTGAGGAGTATAAATTGGTCCCGGATACTCTTTACCTCACTGTATATCTCATAGACTGGTTTCTCTCTCAAACTTACATTGAAAGACGACGACTTCAGTTGCTTGGCATAACCTGCATGCTAATTGCCTCGTAAGTTATTCGGGTCAGCGAAGTTGACCTTTTACCTTCTGATTCTGTTAGCATTCCTCTACAAACATATGCATTCATGTTCGTTGTGTACTTGTATCATAAATTATTGTTGTTTCTATGTTGGTTATTGGTCTTTCAAGGAAATTTAGTGTCTGTTACTTTGTTGACATTAAGATTAGGCTTTCATATGAAATGTTTTTGTTTTTGTATGATTAAAGGAAATACGAAGAAATTAATGCCCCACGCATTGAAGAATTCTGCTTCATCACAGACAACACATACACAAAAGAGGAGGTACGCCTTGCTTTTTCAAGTTTGAACTAGTGTGATTAATGGCAAAATACAAAATATACGCTCAAATAGTAAACTGCAATTTCATTCCTATCCCAACAAGAGAACTTAGAATATCAAGCCCATCTACCATATCCTTTGTGGCTTGAATTCAATGTATGTTGTGGAGCCTTATTATCAAAATAACTGGAGTTATTGCATTGATAAATAATCTGAATGGCAGGTACGAAAAATGGAGACTGAAGTGTTGAAGTCCTCATCATATAAACTATTTACTCCCACTACAAAAACTTTCCTCAGGTACTTGTTAACATATTTTTCATTTAAAAAATATTTTTTAAAATAAAATAAAATGTTATGTTGAAACCTCATTCAATTGTCCGTACTCATCCTTGGTTTCGTAGGAGGTTTCTTCGGGCAGCACAAGCTTCTTACGAGGTGAAAGATTCAACTTTGACATGGCTGCTTGGTCTAGAACATGCCACATTGTTTTGATTTGTGTATTACTAATCGCCTGCCTAAAAAATTGCAGAGCCCGAGCTTCGAATTGGAGTTCCTGGCAAATTACCTTGCTGAACTAACACTTATGAACTATGGTTTCTTAAATTTCCGTCCTTCTATGATTGCGGCATCTGCTGTATTTCTTGCTAGATGGACTTTAGATCGGTCAAGCTATCCATGGGTATGTGTTTGTCACTGCCATTTCCCTTATGAATTTACTCACATAAAGAAAATCTGACCACCATTTTTCTTTTCAGAATCCAACTCTTCAACACTATGCCTCTTATAAACCATCAGACTTGAAAACCACAGTTCTTGCATTACGGGATCTACAGCTGAATAGCAATGACTGCCCTTTAACCGCCATCCGCACCAAGTATGAGCAAGAGAAGGTATGAAAGATTAGGAATTGAAACTAGCCGAACCTTCTTGGCTTTCGTTTTCATTTCTTATTTATACTTTTTTCCTTCACATTATAGATAGATAGAAACAGAAAATGCTAAAAATGAAAATAGAAACAACAGGCTATATTTCATCTCCTTGTTTCAGGACATCATATATATGAATCATATGTACTAGTAAGTAACTTGCATGGTGTTTCATTATGAAAATTTCTCTCGCAGTTCAAATGTGTAGCGGCTTTGTCATCACCTGAATTGCTTGACACACTGTTCTGAAGCTATAGATAATTTACAAATCAAAGCAAAGGACCCTTAAGGCCTTAACTGTAACAGAGATATGTGCACATCAGAAGGAAAAACACCTTATTTTGTTAGTCAAAAGCCTTCTCAATCAAGACTAATCTAATTCTCCCTCCAAGTTTAGTTCAAGTGTTCCTGTCTATATTCTTTAATATCTTTTTGTATATACATTTGGTGACCTTTTGTTGGGATCCTTGCTTAAGTTGTCTGACATTGAATGAACACCAAGGTCACAATCACAAGCATGTTGCATAGGCATGTTTTGAAGTAATGTAGCAAAAAAAAGGGGAATGTTTTGAAGTAATGTAGCAAAAAAAAGGGAATATTTTGAAGTATTGTAGCCAAAAAAGGATTGTTCTTGTTATTATAGTGTAACAATGAGATTCTGAAGCCCTAGTTATTAGGTCCTCTGAAATTTTTGTCATAGTTGAGGATTTTATGGCTACAGTTCATTTCTGTGTAGGCAATCAAATGATGAAATGCATATTCTTGCAGGTTTAGTAGATAGTAGATACCCAGGTTAATTGAGTTCTTAAATACAGAATTTCATTTTTTAGTTATGTATGATTCTTTTTTTTTTAAAGGTTGAAAAAAAAAGCTGTTTGAAAATTTTCAAGTTTTTGTTATGTTGGATAAGATTTTCCCTGAAAATTGCATTTCTTTTCGTGCACTATGTAACTATGTTATATGCATTTTGATATTAAATTTAAAAATTTGTAGAAAAAGTCAATGCAAAAAAAAAAAAGTTCAGTGCACAAGCATTTTGCGTTAACGTATGGTCTAAAGAAGAATCGCACTCAAAGAAGATAATGTATAGAGCCTAACTTGATAATAATATTTTCTGTGGATTCAATTCAAACCATTTTTAAGGTGATTATATTATATATATGTATTATAAATTACAAATTATAACTAAATCAAAT
This sequence comes from Arachis hypogaea, assembly GCF_003086295.3. Lineage (NCBI taxonomy): Eukaryota > Viridiplantae > Streptophyta > Magnoliopsida > Fabales > Fabaceae > Arachis > Arachis hypogaea. The sequence continues at coordinate 80,909,037 of NC_092042.1, read as the reverse complement.
GGCATCCCACAATTTACATTTTCCAGTGGTAGACTCTATTTTAGAAGACTTTGACTAATAACTTTTAGACTCATGGTTGGACTAGAGGATTAAGAGAACCTTTAATTCACTTCCTCTTTGTCATCCTAACAAAGGCTTATTTATTTCAACTTTTAAAACCATGATTTTTTCATGGATAACATAAAAAGAAACCATTTGTGATATATATATATATATATATATATATATATATATATATATATATATATATATATATATTTGTGGATGTAGTGTGGATGAGTAAATGTAAGTATATAATTATTGTAAAATAATTATCTCTTATTTGGTTAATTAAATATAATAAGCAACTTGGAATCATATATAAGACAATGGTAAACTATGATAACAGAAACATCCAAGTTTAGTAAACTAAAACCGAAGTACAAGGTTATGTGATAAAGTAATAAGGATAGGTAGCTAGGGACAGCAACAACAGGTACGTTCCAAGCAGCATTCACAACTCTCATAGCAGCAGAAGCAGCAACACAGGGTAAACAAACTGAACCAATCAAAATTGAATCACATGTCAAAGAAGGAATTGAAGAACTGAGAAGTAACACAAACCAAAGGATGAAGTAACACACCAAGCATAGAAGATTCCTTTCTCCTCGTGTCGCATCTGAACATGATCATAATACGACATCTGTTGCTGTGCTGGTGCAGATCCCCCTGTCATGTTCTCAAACACAGTTGAATAAGAAGATGATGATGATGAATAATGCAATTCATTTTGGTCATGTATTTATAATCACAACTGCACAAGCTAAATAATAAACACTTATTATGGTTGTTAGTTAGTTAGAAGCTTCATTCACTCTCAATTAAGTAACATATATTTAAAAAATTCAGTTCTTTATGTAAAGTAGTTGTGTATTAATGAATGATAAATCATGATCAGGTAGTTGCTTTCTTGTACAATTCAATTCTAACCCTTAATTCCTACCTAAAAAGAAACCTCAACATTCAACCATACAAAATTCAAAATGCAAAATAAACCAATATCCACTATTCTTTCATTCAAATTCATGTCACTTATATTAATATAAGTACAGCTGGACAATAACCGTCCATCATAACTATATCCATATATATATGATACCAAAGTATACACTGTTCCGTGCTTATATTTATTGTTGTCATTTATCAACTGTCATGTTTTTTACACTCCTTCATTCAAAGTTCAAAACCATTCATCAGCAAGAATTCATCATGTGAAGTAACTTTCAAACCCGAGGGATATTTGTGCCGTGAGAAATTCATTATAAAAGATCAATTTTTTATGGAAGTGGAAAAATGTTTCCCACTGCAAATTATATATTTCCCTTGGTCCAACTAGATATTTGTTTTTTGGGTCAGAAACAAGTTTGTTTTTAATGCACCAATAATTAATAGACTTCCAAATGCTCTGTTTCATGGTCCGTTTTAGGTCTATATCAAAGTTCTACAAAGATGCAAAAAAAAGAAAAAGAAAAAAAGAATAGCAGCAAAACGTGATCGATTTATTAAATTGGGCTTCAAGTATAAATCAACTAGGGTTGGTCGAGTGTCAGCTCACTCTCTGCTTAAACAAGTGTCGGAGGTTTAAATCTCATCTTGTACATGTAGCAACCCATTATCCAGCGAGACACTCACCCATAAATGGAGCTCAGATCCGTCGATTCCTTTTTTTTTTGGTGACTGAAATAATCTGCTTAAATAGAAGGACAATCCATCTACATGCTGATACCTTTAATTTGTTGGAAGGGGGGCTATTAATTTTTTTATCCCAATTTTAAACAAAGTTGGTAATCTATAACATGTATAATAGAATACAAATACTAAGTTTATGATTTGTTCATAACATAAACCATATCCTTAATTAACAAACATCATATATACCAATAGAATAATAATCTTAAAATATACTTAAAAAAAAAAAACAGAACACAAATACACAAACAATCCAAAGCGGAAAGTGTATGTAGTCTGTCTATAATATACACTCTGGATCTTATATATTTACTATCATATAACTATATATATAGCTAATTTAGCTAACTAAACTAGATTATATTCTTCTAAGTTGAGCAGTACGGTATACCTGCAATGTTATGTGCACAGGTATATAATTAGAGGCATATATAATAATAATAATAATAATAATAATAATAATAATAATAATAATAATAATAATCAAGCTCTCATCATGTTTGGCAAAAATAATTAACCTTAGTGAGCCAAGCTAAGGGGTCTACTTTATCATGAGTCTTATTCTCTTGCATGATTCAACGAACATCCTAAAAAGAAAATACAAGAAATCAAAGCAGGTGAGAAATGAGTTATTTAATGAGGAAAGAAAATAATGAAACATATGGATATAATATAAGAGGTGGTAATTAGTAATTACTCCCAAGGTACATCACCAACTAACATCCAATCACCGTCTTTGTCCTCATAAGTTGGCATATAATTATCCATCACCTTATTCTCATTACCTACACTTACAAAAACACCCATTTAATTACTCTCATCAATAATACCAATAATCATGAATGAATCAAATTAAATGAAAACGTACAAATAATGGTTGAGCAACAAAACATAGTCTCCAATGCCTTGAAGAGCTGTTCATAACTTTCATACACTTCAAGATCCACTTTTCTTAGATATGGTGCTCCGTCCACACCCACCTTCACGCCACACTTTCTGTTTGCCCTCATCACCGGCGGCCACCCCACCGTCTGTGCCCTGCACGTGATGTCATGATACTAATCCTCCTAAAATTTTAAATTAATAATAACATACAATATGAATAATTATATTTTTAACACATTTAAATAATAAAATTTTTAAATTTACTTATTTTTTTACATAATTTTATTTTTTCTTTATTTACCTATTATTTTTTTAGGAATTACTAAAAATTGTTCATACTTTGACATAATATCATTTTTTTTAATTTAAACTGATAAAAAAATAACATAAATAATTATATCTCTAACAATAATCATCGCATGCAGCTCTTATCACAGTATCCTAACTTAAAACAAGCTTACTTGGGATGAAGAAGATCAACGGTGTCCTCCTCCGAAAAGCGGCGGCAGCGTTTGGTGGCTCCGGTTTGAGTACCGGGAAGAGAGAGGCTGAGCTTAAAGTCAACGTCCAACATGGCCATTGGCGCTTTGTGTAAGTAAGTCAAGTACTTTTTTTCTTCTCTTCTTTTCTTTTGGGTTTGGAGAAACTAACTATACCTATATATAATCACACATTATTCTTTTCTATTCTTAAAAAGAAAAAATTCCAAGCAGAGAGAAAGAGAGAGAGAAAAAGAGGACTATTCTAATTAGGGCCAACACAAAATCAAAAATCTAATTCCCTGTTCAACCCTAAAAAGGATATAATTGATGGCATAGAAGACTCAATTCATTGATTAGTTTTTCTTATTACAAAACAGTAAAAGTGTAATTGTACTAGTTTTTGTGATTAGTCTTTCTTCTACTATTAGTAAGATATGTTCTGTATTGATTACTTCTATTGTTGAAGAAGCATGGCTAGCTATGGCCTTATATATGCTCTCTATTGATTTATCATATACAAAAAAAAAAAGTGGAGAAAATATGAGATGAAAAAGAATATAGTATGAAACAACGAAATTACCATATGCATGCATTTACCCAAGAAGTCTTATGTGTTGCATTATTATTAGACGTATTAATGAATTGATTATTTTTTTATATGGCAAATATATTAAAGCACATGTTTTCTTATTCCTTCATTTAAATATGCATTATATTATGGATTAGTTTGTAGCGAGTATAAACAAAAATGATGAACTAATTAATTAAGTATGCCATTTCTTCTTTATATATTAAGGGAGTCACTCAAATAAAGATGCTTAAAATATCTTTTTTTAAAGACGCTTTTTAATAATTAAAATTTAACTTATATAATTGATTAAATTATATTATTTTTATTAAAATTAAACCAAACAAACTGAGTTGACAAAAAATTTGATAAATCAAATCTTGAATCGATCTAAATTGATATTCTTTTTTTATAGAAAATGGCTTAATATTTTTATTATAAAAAATGACTAAAATATTTTTATTATATATATTAATTTTGAAAATTCTAAATTCTAAATTCTAATTTAATGATGGCATAGAGAGAAGAGAAAGATTAGGATTTAAAATTTTTAAAATATATAATAGAAATATTTTAAGTCATTTTCTATAATAGGGGTATTATAATCATTTTTATAAAAAATATTAATTTAAATTGGTTCAAGATTTGGTTTATCGATTTTTCGGTCAAATCAGTTTATTTGGTCTAATTTTGACAAAAATTAATACAATTTAATCAATTATATAGGTTAAATTTTAATTATTAAAAAGTGTTTTTAAAAAAAGACGTTTTAAGCGTCTTTACGTGAGTGGATCCCTTATATTAAAGTTACATAACCAAAATAGAGTTCTTAATTATATATTGGTTAAAAGTATTCTTATAATATATTTCATCCTCATAATAAATATTCTTTTAAGAATAATTATCCTAAAAAAATATTCTACTAAAATAATAATAATAACTTTTATCAAGATAATTCTGAAACGACTATGTGCATCCTTTTGTAGCTTTGTTATGCGTGTGTAGACATATTATAAAAGGAAAAGTATAGATACCAACATATTATTCGTCAACTTTTGCCAACTCTTATTTATATTTGTGTTTCTTGGAAGTGTGTTCGTAGATGTGTCTAATAATTAATATATTTTAAATATATATATAAAGAGACACATCTAGAAAATATATCTATAAAGACACGTCTACTAAACACAGTTATAAAAAAGACATTTTTATTAGACACATCTACGAACACACTTCTATAAAACACAATTATAAATAAGAGTTGGCAGAAGTTGGCAGATAATCTGTTAGTAACGTAGCGGACCGATTATAAAAACTTACCCGAAAAATTAATGAACCATATGTTCTAAAATCCGATTACGGAAGTGACCTCATGCAATGAATAATGCTACAATAATACATAAAAAAAAAAAACAGTTCCTTTCATTGTATTGTTATTCTTAATTCTTAATTATCGATAAACTAAATTCGTTGGAGGGAGACATTGAGAGCCATGCGTGCACCTTAACGATCGCCATTGTTCGTGCATGTGTTTATGTTTAATTAAAACTTATGTACTATACTAGCTACTCTACAATCTATTAGAGTTAGTTACTTGTGTTTAATTTGTCTATGTATTTTCTTAATTTTTTTTCTTTTTTTTTTCTGTTTTTGGGTGAACTTACAAATTATCTGAATCAAATAGTTATATGATTAACTTAGAGCTATCGTTTTTTGCAATCTTAATCATCAAGTGTTCCCCTGGCAAGAAACAAACATGTAGGTCAACTTGTATTATTTCTTTAATTTGAAGATTATTATTATTTGTATAAAATATGTACGCATCAAAAACTATAATTTGACAAAAAAATATAATGATTCTATTACACTTTTATTCAATCTTTTTTATTAACCGATGGCAAAATTATTTAAGAAACTTAGAATGATATAACAAACTTATTTAATTCTTTCCTACGTGGATTCCTGATTGTATATTAAGTTAATTATCTAGCTTTGCATTGTTTATTTAGGTCCAATTTGGGTAAATAAAAAATAAATATAAAATATATGTCAATGTATATTTTATTGTTGTTTTTTTATTTTTTTTTACTCTTATTAGAACTCTCTTCTCCTTTATTGAGGTCAAGAACTTGCTATAAAATCACATATAAAAAAAATAAAATTAAAACTGAAATTTCATACCACAATTAAATACAAATTTAATAATAAAAAATAGAGTGATAAAATGATAAAAAAATACTTAGCAAAAATAAATACAGCAGGTTGTTCAAATGCAATATTGTCTGAAAATTGTGGTGGAGGATTAATACTTCCATCAGATAAATCATTACGTAAAAATAGTAAGGTTTGGAATATTACATGAGAATGATGGTGGAATTATGGTGGAAGGCCAGTGCTTCGCGTAGACTTTGCGTGAAAATGGTGGTGAAGGATCAGTAAAGTAGATTTTTTTTGTTTTGAAATTAATTTTTTTTAAGTAAGTAGTAGAATGACTTATCGAAAAGTAGATAAGTCATATATCTCTACTTCTTCAAAAAGCTGCAAATTAACTTTTGAGAAAGTTAAAAGCTTTTTCTAAAATAATGCCAAACACGCAGATTATGACTTTTCATAATCCAAAAATAAAAAAAGTAGCTTCTGCTACTTCCCAAACGATCTCTTATTCCTCTTCAAGGTTCTGAAAAGGTGAAGTAGTCATCAAACTAATATTATTAGAGATTCAATAATTTAAATATTCAATCGAAGTTTAATAAAAAAATATTTATATATAAAAGATATAATTTAAAAAAAATAATTTTTATAATTTATTATTTTAAATTAATTAATCACTAAAAGACTATACTATTATTATTGATTTGCTAAAAATAGTTTTACCTTAAATTGAATCCATTAGTAACCAATTATCAATTAACCCAATTGAATTGGCAAATTCAGTTACACTCTCAGAATCATCCTCTTTTTTAATTTATAAAATTTTGTATTAACCAAATTTATATATACCAAAATAATAATCATTTTAGGGGGTTGGCACATTAATTATGAGTAATATGATGAAAATGATGGGTGGTTGAAAATTTGAAGGTGTAATTTTACTTACTCCTATCATATTGAGCAAGTATTTTGTAACAAAAAGTTTTGGCAGGAGATTAGTTTCCTAAAACTAATCCGTTTTTGTTTTCCATTCCCCCCTCTTGTAGATGAATGACCCATCCGTCTGTAGAATAAATCATGCAGTACAATATAAATATAATTATTTTTTTGGTTTTTCACGGTATTTCTCAACCCGACAGATCAAGAACTAATTCATCGTGAATCTGATCTTTATTTAAGAGTCTGTCGTTGGCGATAAATTACTACATGCACAAAATGAGATTCGAACTTCTGACACTTGCTTAAACAGACGAGTGATATACTGATATTTAACACAATAATATCACGAACTATTTTTTAGTTTAATTAGTTTAATATTTTAAATTTAAAAACTCTAATATTTTTTATTCTTCTCATTTAAATTTAAATAATTAACTGAATAAGCTGAAAATTGTGTGCAAATACAAAATCAAGACTATTAATCACTTTTACTAAAACTAGCACATTATTAACAAATATGAGGCAAAACTTTTACCAAAACGATTAGGAAATTTAAAATAAAAGTAAAATATTATTTTGGTTCGTCTAAGTCAAATTTTAATTTAATTTTTAATATTTTAAATGTCTTATTTTAATTCTAAAAAATTTTAAATGAATTCAATGCTATTCTATAGTTAAATATGACTTGAATAATTAATGAAAAACTTTTACATTAATAACGTAACCATTGATAAGTAAAATTTATTTACATACTAAAATTGAATGTTATATTAACTTGTAAATATGCTAACTATTCGTGTCAAATTTAATTGTAGAACAACATTAAATTTATATAAATTTTTTGAAAATAAAATAAAAATTAAAATATGAGTAATGTTAGGGGGCCAACAATTTTTGTGATTGATAGCCATCAAATAGCTATCAATGATGATTTAATGGTGTAGATTGGTGTGAGATTTCATCTAATGGCTCACCTTTCTCTGCTGGTTACATGCTGGCCAAAAATCAATAAAATTACTAGCCCCCTAGACTTTTCCTTAAAATATAATCTAAACATAAAGACCAAAATAATACTTTACCCTATAAAAAAATTGGTTCCGGCAAAACATTTACCAAAACATTATATATATAATTCATTCTTAGGTTTTACAATTCATGCATCAAACTATATAAAAAAGTTGCTTCCTCAAATATAAACAAAATGAAACATAAAATTGTGATCTATGATCATTAAAACGTGTACCACATAATAATAATATATATAAAGTAGAAAACCCTAACTTATTTAATTTGTTTCAATTTTTCACGCCTTCTATAAATCCCTTTAATGATCCTTTTGGTTGCAGACCAAAGCCCTTTGCATCTGATCTCTTCATAATCCTCAGACGCTTGCATGATTCAATAAACATCCTGCATGAATAATATATAGTGAAAATCTAACATATTATTAATTGACAAAAATAAAACATAACAAATAATTATAGTAAAATATTTCTTATGACGTTAATTAATAATTATAGTAAAATATTTCTTAACAATAATAATTGCTTTTTCCTTTTTCAAGGAAGAGACAATAAAAGTGATGCTATATTTTCAGTCTCATTTTGATGTTACGAACATTATAATGAAGAATTCACGCATGTCGGCCATGTAAGTGTGGTTCATGAGAATCTTTTGTTTATGTTTGATATTAACATGATAATAATGATATATAAAGTAGAACTTTGGAATTGATTAGATCTATGGACAACTTAATCAACACGTCTATTCAAATAATTTCGTACTGGCAGACATCAAAATGATTTTGCCAAACTTATTCTTCAATTCAATTTCATGGAAGGTGAATACTACGGTATCTATTACTTTGTACCTAAGTTACTAAAAAAAAATAAATAAATAATATTTAATAAATTTTATATGATTTATTTTTTATTTTAAAAGAGAAGTTAGACAATTTAAGCACCATAATAATTAAATGCACCATAGAGCTCACTTTCATAGAATTAGATAAAAATCGCAACTCCTAATTTTTTTTTTTGGTGAAAATAAGAGTTAAATAAAAGTATATTAAGAAATTTAGTTATATATATCACTTATATGTAAGTAATCATTCTAAATAATAATATGTGATAACTAGCTATCCAAGTATCTCTATTCTCTCATATATCATGTAATGTAAAATATATTTAAGAATAAGTATAAGAAAATATTTTTTGGCCCTTATTTTTAGAAAGTTTAAAGTTTAGATTATAATTTAATATTTAAAATTTAGAATATTTAAAAAATAATCACCATTAATATTATAACTTTTAATTTAGGCATGAAACTAGGGTTAATGGTAAAGTGGACAGTATGCTTCACCGAAAAATTCCCTATATATATAATTTACCAATTATATCCAGTCTTACATGACACGCTAGTGACTTTTTGTCTCTCAGAAAAAAAAAAAAATCAATAGATGCTCCCACTAAATTATGAATCAACACCTACCAAAAGAAAATATGTATGCACATAAATTCCTAAAGCGGTTTTATTTTGTTGGTTGAAAAAGATATATATATATATATATTACTGGAATTATCATAGCAGATGATGGGTGACAATGCAATTACCATAACTAATGGATCATCAGTAGTGCCTAAACTCTTTTTCAGAGTGTCCTTTTTTCCTAAAATTTCAAATTGAGTGATTTAACAGATTATAAAAGATTTGATGGTTTATCATAAAATTATCTATCGCAAAAAATTAAGTGAATAAAATAGCTAAATAAATAGTTATAAATATCATTATAAACTAAGAAGTAATATATATGTTTTTTAATTGGCTGGCTGTTGTGTGTAACTGTGTATCCTATTAAAAAGTAATAAATCGAAAATATTATTTGTACATTAAAATTAGTTACTAAAATCAGTTATTAATGTATTTATATATAAATATATGTATAATTTAATTTATTTTTAATGTATATTTATATTCTAACATGCATTTTATATTAGTGACTGATCTTAGTAGCTGATTTTATTATACACGTAACATAACTTTATATATAGCCATCTGCCAACTCTTATTTATAATTATGTTTAATGGAAGTGTTTTTGTGGATGTGTCTAATAAAAATATCTTTTTTATAGTTGTATTCAATAGAAGTGTCTTTACAGATATATTTTTAGATGTATCTCTTTATATATGTGTTTAAAATATAATAACTAATCATTATTGACAATAAATTAGCAGATAATATATTGGTACCCTATACTTTTCCTAATATTATTCATAATTTTATGCAGCAGAGTGGACAAAGTTGAAAATAAGAAGAAATTAGTAGAAAGACTTACTCCCAAGGAACATCTCCGACGAGCATCCAGTCACCATCTTTGTCCTCGTAAATCGGAACTTGTTCACAATTCTCCGCATCTGTCATACCGTTATATTTTTCACCAAACATTAACATCTTGTATGTGTTGCTCGTAACTAAATAAAAACTTGCGTGCAGTTGTTTTCGTATGAAGTTTCCAGTTAAAATTTTAATTAAACTTATTAAATCATTTAAGATTCTCAAATATCAATTTACACAAAAATAACTGTATATGAATTTTCAGCTCGTAAAAGAGTACTGACCGATTCCATAGGAAGCAAAGAGGTTGTCCAAGGCAAAGGCTAGGTGGGAGTAATCCTTGTGCATGGCAAGATCAATTTTACGCAAGAATGGAGCACCGTCCATGCTAACCTTCACGTACATTTTCGACGACGTCTTCTTCTTCCGGTAAGAGCACACCGGTGGCCACCCCACCACCGCGTTCTTATTATTCCTCTCCGTCGAGGATCCATTTTCCCCACCATCAATCTCCGAAAACACCCTCTTCTTCGATGCTGATGAATCCCCACCGGGAAGACCCAATCTTAGCTCTGTGATTTCAAGTCCAAGACCTTCTTTGGCCATATCTTTTTTGAGGCTTTTTGGTGAACTGAGAGTATATATATGAAAGAAAGAGGGTATTAATTAATTAGGTTGTTTTTTATGACAGGTGAAGTGGTCGGTCACATGAGGAACAAATGAGTGTAGGGTAGGGACATAGTTTGTTCCCTCTTAAAGTCGCCGCACACCAACTTTGATACATTGGACAACATCCTACCGTTATTTCTTCTCTTCTCATTTCCTCACATTTGATCTTGGCCGTTTCATTTGCTGACTCAGGGGCACACCATGTGATTCCCTTCATTCAAGCTAAGCTGCTCTCATTTTTTCGAACAATACTTTCATTAATTATATGATGAAAACTTAGATGGAGTTGACTTTACGTGAAGTTGATAATTGAGAGCCGTTAGATGATTTTTCATCTAATGACTCTCGACTATCAACTTCACATAAAGTCGACTGTACTTGAGTTTCCATCTAATTATATATGTGCACCGCCATCTTTAGTTCTATCAAATGCATGCCCTTGTATTAGGTTATGCTTTAATCAAATTCATTCAACTACATACAATATAATTGATGGAAATTCAAAATAATCTCGCGGCCTATATACCTATACCTTTTATAATAAATATCATTTTGATATTAGCATTTTTTAATAATTATACACGAATATTTAGTAAAGAATGTTTAGTGTGCAAATTTTTAGTAATTTTATTTAAATATTGTTTCAGACTATGATACGCGGACACTGAGTATACGACACAACACACAAATTTAAAATTTTTATAAGATACAAAAACACAACATATATATATATAAGTATTTTTAGATAAATTATAATGATATTTTGATATTTTATTGATATTAAAATATAAATTAATTTTTTAATATTTTTTTAATTATATAAAATATTTAAAATATTTTTTTCTAATAATTAATAATATATATTATTTAATTTCTAAATTTATTTCAAGAATATATGATAAAAATAAAGTTGGATACGCTGACACATGATAGTATTTAGGTTAGTTTAAGTATGTTTAGAAAAGAATTTTTTTTCGTTAAGACACAATTAGACACAAAAAATACACGTATTAAATAAATATCGATAAATATCATATTTAAAATGTGTCTGACACAAACACAAAAAAATCAGAAAAATATCCACGCTTCATAGTTTTGAGAATATATATGATTAGATTGTGTTTCACCTAATTATTATTGTTAATTAGTTAGCATATGTATATATATAACAATGGCATGGCATATATTAATGTAAGCGAATGTGATGGGATAGAGATACATATAGGGAGCAAAATAATGAAATGGTGTAAGAAGGTAGGACCCAAAGGCAACAAACAAATTTCTATGTGGAATGTGAAAGATCACAGCAAATGATGAGTCAAAGTCGACGATCCCTAGGTCTATGAGGGAACACATTGGGACTCATCAAAGTTACAAACGCGTACGCCAGGTATAGAATTTGCCCAAACATATCATCCAAACCAACAACGTTACACATTCCCACTCCTTCACATACATATAGTACCTACCTACCTAGCTAGCAAAACCTTCAATTTTCATCAATATTACGACTTATTAGGGTTTTTGCTTTAGTTTGTTGCCAACACGCTATGAAATTGAATGGTTGTATGTAACAAAAACGTAACTAGATAGCTAGCTACTTTAACTTCCACCAAACCTAGTAGCTAACTAAAGTTTATCAAAGTTTGGAAAAATTTTCAAATCTACGGTCGTACCGGTGTTTGAGTGATTTTTAACAATTTATTTTAATTATAAAAAATATATATAATATTTATAATTAAAATTAACGGTTAAAAATTACTAATATATTAATATGACGGTATACTTAAAAATCTTTTCAAAATTTGAAGTATTAATACATTATTATTGTTATTACCAAAGAAATAAATTAAAGTTTCATTTATATTATATTTGTTTTAAGGGATGCTCTTATAAAGACGTGTAAAATGTTTTTTTGTAAAGATATTTACATGTCGTATTATTATTGGACGTATTAATAAACCGGTTATTTTTGAATTTCTTAACAAATTAGAATAGAACTGTTTTTTTTATAATAATAACAATAAACTCAAATTTTTTTAAGGATTTAATTGTATTTTTAAATTTTTAGAGATTTAAATGTTGACAAAACAAAAGTCAGGAATATATTTATTTTTTTATCAAAAAATTTAAAGATATTCGATTTATATTGTATAATTCGATCGGATCAAATCGGATTTAATAATTATAATATAGACAATTAAGTTTATTATTGTTGCTATAACAAATCAATTTTATTCTGATTTATTAAAAAATAAATTATCAATTGATTTAAAAAAAATGTCTAATAATAACATAACATATGTGAACATTTTTAAAAAAAATATTTTTAATGTTTTTATTAAAGTGGTTTCTTGTTTTGAACATTTGATACCACATGGTAGGTCAAGACATATAGTGGGTAGTGCGCCTTTTATTTTATTTGATTTTTTTATCAATATTATGCATTACTACTTATTATTCTCTTCCATCATATAACTCCTGTTATTCACATCGTGGGTTGATTTGTGCACCATGCAAATTTGATACGAATAATAACATGTGTTTATAATCTATTTTTAAAGTAATTTTTTTTCTGACAAAAGACCTTTTTGCAAAAAAAAGAAAAAATGCTTAAACATGCTCATAGTACTCTTGTAAACCTTGTGTTCAATAAAATAAAGTTTGGTAAGGTTGATGATAAAGCTAATTTAATTAAGCACCTTCACATAATTGTATTGTCAACTTTAATATCTTTTGTCACCGGCAATTTTTTCCATGCTTACTTTTATAATTAACGTCGCATTCTTATTACTACAAAAAAGGTAGCCATCAATCAGGTTTGTCTCGGACCAAAAGTGAAATTTTGTGTAAACGCATGCGAATTTGATGAAGATTTGTCTAAGCAAAAGCAGCGAGGTAGCAAGGAATGAATAATTAAAGTTTATTAACATTTAATGAGGACCATTGCTTAATTACCCTTATTATTATAGCACTGTACCTTCTTTAGAATAAAATAAATAAATATACTATATATAGGAACACTTCAATTTGGCATCATTCATTAATTAATTTGTTTGTGTACATAAAAACATAACCACTTAAACTAATTTTTCAAGTTGAATTAGAGCCACTTAATTTCAATTACAAATTGTCACACTTCATAACTCTAATAAGTAGTAAGATATATACCACTAAATCATGAGTCCCCGCTAGGAAGACAATGACTTATTTGTACATACAATGGGTTATATGAGTTACAAAATGAACATCCTATATACTATCTAGAATAACCATCCACCAAGAATCAAATTCTTGACCTTTCGAATCTAGAGCTCTAATACTAGGGATGTAAGTTATCGAACTGGACCAAAAATTACCGCAAAACCGAATCGAAAATTACAACAATTGATTTGAAAACCGAAAAAATCGATTTTTTTCTGACAAAACCGATCGGTTCGGTTCGGTTTTCGATTGGCTCGATAGAAACCGAACCGAACCGAATATATGCATGCATTCCAATGTTCTAACCATTTTAACCTTTAACCTAACAACAAAAATCCCCAACCCCTAACCATTTCAATGTTTTACTCTTATTATTTCAACTTATTGACTATTTTAAACCTTTAATTATTGTGATTCATATTCTTCCCATTAGAAATTAAAAATTGAAAAACCGACCGAACCAAACCACTGTTGGTTCGGTTCGGTTGTTGTAAAAACAACAAACCGAACGGTTATGTATCAGTAGGAACTGAACATATCGATTCGGTTAATTTTTAGTCCAAAACCGAACCAAACCGAACCGATAATACCCCTATTTAATACCATGTTATGATACTACTCATCTCAAACGCTTCAGCTGATGGAAGAAAGTAACACTAATAGTTATATCTCTAATACTTCCTAAACCTCCATTGTACATATTGTACAAATATTCTATTGGTTCCTCATCCTTTCTCACTAAATCACATGTTTAACTGATGACTAAGTCACTGATTATTTCATTTAATTTATGATTGGAAATCACAAGGCAAGATCCATTGCCCCCAGATACAATAATGTGCTTCAATTCTAAGACGACCTTCCAGATTTCAAAGTCTTAATTAAGTATATATATAGCAAGATATTAATTAATTACTAATTAATTTATTTATCATATCTACTTTTCATCATTGTCTTCTTAGTACGAAGAAAATCATTAAATGCTTGTCTTCTCTATCACTCTTCTCAAAGAACATATAGTATCTATATATCTTGTACCTAATTGAAACTTAATAATAAGATGTAGAATTAGATAGACAACCATGCAACTGCTCAAAACTAACACATGTATAAATGTATTTGAAATCTTTTATATGTATATTGTTAAATTATAGAATGATATTATTAAAGGAAATGTCCCTTTCCAACGGAGCATATGTCTCTGGAGAAGGGGGCATGAGATTCAAACCATAGCCCCACACGTGGTGCAACCACATCATTCTTCTAAAGTCATTCGAACATAGAAAATTAACTAATGATTTTTCCCTAACTATATATGTTCTCATCAAAAGATGCCATACTCTACTATTTGATTTTTTTTTTTTCTAAAGCGATTACTCTTATCAAAATTTTATAATACACTGTATTTAATACTTACTGTAACTTAGGTTTAGGAATGTTTTCTAAATACCAAATTTGATTTCTAATTCAAATGTGAGCTACATGCGAGAGAGAATGCACTTCGACATCAAGCGTACAAATTAAAACAATCTTAGACTTTCCCCTTAATCCACATGGAACAACCACCAACCTATGATTGATCTTTCTTAATGAATCAGGAAACGTTGGTGCCGTTGTTTTATAATAGGGTAAAGTATTAAATTAGCCCACTTAATGTAATTTTAATTTAGTTTTTAAAGTTTAAAATGTCTTATTTAAATTTAAAAAGGTTTTATTTAGTTTTAATATAGTTTTATTGTGAAGTCAAAATTAAATAATTAACGAAATGTCTTACATGATAGCAGTATAAGAATAAAGTCGATAATTTGAAAAATAAGTACAAGCTTCAATGGCACAAAATTAACTATGGACGCATTTAGGGGCGGAGCTAGAAGAAATATTAGAGGGGGCAAAAAATATTTACACACTAAAAAAAGACTAAAATAAAATTTTAAGGGAGGACTAAACTGAAATTTACATATAATTTATATGTAAAAAATTAAAATTAGGGGGGGATTGCCCCCCTTTCTATGTATGTAGCTTCGCCCCTGGACGCATTAATACATTTTATTTATCAATTTTTTATAATTTAAATGGAATATTTTTCATAGAACTAAAGAGAATGATAAATAAATGTATTGATGTATCCACAGTTGATTTTATGCCTTTAGAGCTTGTATTTATTCTCCAGATTATTGATCTTATTTTTGTACTACTATCATGTAGGACATTTCGTTAATTATTATTTATCTTTGACCTCACGATTGAAGCTAAATGAAACTTTTTTGGATTCAAATAGGACACTTTAAACCTTAAAGACTAAAACAGGATTACGTCCAAACATAATGATCAATTTAGTAATTTACCTTTTATAATATAGGCTAGTTGTTTCGATCATTGTAAGATATGAGAAATATTAAGTGGATAAATTATTTTTTATAAGTCTTTTTTTATTTCAATTGATTTTTATTGGTCTAATAAATTATGGGAGTCACTCAAATAAAGACACTCAAAACGTCTTTAAATAAAAAATATTTTTTAATAATTAAAATTTAATATATATAATTAATTAAATTATATTATTTTTATCAAAATTATATCAGATAAATTAATTAATTTGACTAAAAAATTAATAAATTATATCTTGAATTGATCTAAACTAATATTTTTTTATAAAAAATAACTATAATATTCTTATTATAAAAAACTAACTAAAATATTATTATTATTATTATTATTATTATTATTATTATTATTATAATATAAATTTTAAAAATTCTAAATTTTAATCCTTCTCTTTTCTTTATACAATCATAGAATTAGGATTTATGATTTTCAAAATTTAAAAAAATATATATAATATGAGTATTTTAGTTATTTTCTATAATAGAGTTATTGTAATAATTTTTTATAAAAAAAGTTAATTTAAATCAGTTCAAGGTTTGATTTAGGGATAAGTATTGTTTTGGTCCCTCACGTTGAGGGTCGGAATCGAACCCGTCCCTGGTGTATATTTTGATTTAAAATCATTCTTAAAGTCGTATTTAAATTTAAAATCGTCCTTTTAATTTTTTTTGGACCAAAATACCCTCACCACTACCAACACAATTACCTCCTTCACCACCAGCACCACCAACACCAGCACCACCACCACAACCACCACCAACACCAACACCAACACCAACACCAACCACAACCACAACCACAACCACAACCACCACCAACCACCACCACCACCACCAAGACCACTACCAAGAAAGCAGGAAACAACACCAAACAAAAACAGAAACAACACCAAACAGAAACAAAAAATAAGAAAGCAGAAGCAAGGTGGAGGCGGAGGCGGAGGTGGCGAGGCGTGAGGCGGCAGAAGATATGTCTGTGTCTTGTATCTTGTACCTATGAGGTATCCCTTTCTTAGTTGGGTTAGCACTAAGAGTGAAGAGTTAGGTATTAGCATAGCCGATGTCAAGTTAGGTTAGAACTTGAGTGTGAAAGAATTGTGTCAATCATGTGGAATTAGTGTATGTAATACTTATAACTATAGTGAAAATTCCTCCATTGTTGTGGAGGAGACTGGACGTAGGTTGCATAGCACATGGCAACCGAACCAAGATACATGCTGTGTTAGCTTCTCTCTTCTCTGCTATGTCCTATTTTCCGATATTCATGAGACAAAAATAAATTGTCTCATAAATTTTTCACTGCAGAGTTCAAACAAAATCAGAATTAAAAGTTTGATTTAAAGGGTCATTTCAGTAACAAAAAGAAAGGCATAAATTCAACCCCCCTTCTCTAAGCCTACTACAATCTTCAATTGGTATCAGGAGCTAAGGTATCAAGAATCAAGTTTAACCGCTTGGAGCAAAGATCCAATGGCGAATAACTTGGGGACAACCACAGTTGTATACACCCTCACTGAAGATCAGTCAAACAACCGGCCACCTTTTTTCAACAGGAAGAACTATGCCTACTGGAAAGAGAGGATGAGGATCTTCATCTAATTCATTGACTACAACATATGGAAGATTGTTGTGAGCGGTCTCAAGATTCCAACAAAAATAAGTGCTGATGGAGTGGTGACTCCAAAAGAAGAAGCTGAATGAAATGAAGACGATAAGAAGAAGATAGAGCTGAATGCTAAAGCCATCAACCTTCTTCACTGTGCTATCAGCTTTGAAGAGTACCGAAAGGTGTCTAGATGCAAGACAGCCAAAGAAATCTGGAAAAAACTCTAGGTTACACACGAAGGCACTAAACAAGTCAAAGAAACAAGGATTGATATGCTACGAAAAGAGTACGAGATATTTAACATGAAGGATGGAGAAAGCATTGATGAAGTATTTAAGAGATTCTCAATCATAATCAACAACCTTGATGCTATGGGTACAAACTACACAGAACAAACCCTAGTAAGAAAACTCCTTAGAAGCCTCACAAAAGAATGGGAAACCACTGCCATTGTCCTAACCGAGAGCAACAACCTAAGCCCTATAACTTATGATGAGATGAGATGAAAACTCCTTGCCTATGAAACCATACTCACAAACCCGGACTCAAAGAAAAAGGAAATTGACCTCAAGTAAAAAATAGAACCCAAAGAAAGTGAGTCTAGTGATGGTATTTCAGATAATGAACTTATATTTTGTTAGGAGATTTAGAAGGATGATGAAGAACAAGGGCAAATACAAGGGTTCAAGCTCAAAGGAACACAAGATGAACTTGAGCAAAGTGAAGTTTCATCATTGCAAGGAGGCTGGACATTTCAAGCTAAACTATCCAAAACTCAAGAAGGAGGACAAGGCAAAGAAAGAAAGGAAAAGAGTGCTCATGACAGCTTGGGAGGATCTTGAGAACGACTCTAATGAAGAAGAAGAGTCCGAAGGTGAAGATAAAGACTGTTTCATGGCTGAAAACAATAATCTTGATGAGGTAAATTACTATGACTTGTCTATAGATGATTTACATGCCATTATTGATGATCTTACTCTAAACACCTCAAAACTGTTAGATAAGTACAATAAGTGCAGATCTGAAAAAGATGTGTTAAAAGGTGAAAATGATTTCTTAAAAGAAAAAGTGAAGGAAACTGAGTGTGCTTTGGACATTATTGAAGAAAATAGATTTCTAAAATTTGAACTTAAAAAATTAAAAGAAAAGCACATTGTGGATCCTTCTCAAGAGTTAATTGCTGAAAATGAAAGATTAAATGATATGATTAAAAGGCTGAATGGTGACTTAACAAAATTTGCTCAAAGTTATAGTAACTTGGACAAATTACTTGCAAGCCAAAGACCATTGTTTGAAAAATCTGGTTTAGGTTATATAACCAAAGAAAGTGTAGTTTTTAATGATTTCTCTATGAAATTTGTAGCTTATTCATCAAATACTAAATCCACATTCAACAAATTTAGTATTGGACATGTTCCCTTATTTGAGGTGAAATTCGATGAAATTTACACAAATGAAACTGAGCCTTCACAAAGAACCGAACCTACTTCAATTAGGCCAAGTTTGGGGTTCAATTCGAAAAATGAGGTAGGTTTCAAAAACATTCCTTTTTACAACAAAATCTCATATTCGAAAAGTCCAAATGTTTCAAAAAATTCTGGTTGGAACACTTTTGCAAAGAGAAATAATTTTAACAAAAATCATTCTATCTAAAGAAAAGTACCTCTTCCAAAAACCAGAAAATTTAAGCCCTTTAATCATTTTCAGCATGGTAATTCATATCATTTTTAGAAATATGCACCTAAAAAATTATTGTTTTAATTGCAAGAAATTTGGTCATTCACATTCACAATACTTCATTGAAAAGAGAATTGTGGGAAACCAAATTTATAATATTGTTTGTGATTTCAATACACTTGGGCAACCAAGATGGATTAACTTCAAAGGATCCAAATTAATTTGGATACCTAAGGTTACTTGAAGCTTTTGATGCAGATTTGTCTAGCATCCAAGAACAAAAAGGATATGTGGTACTTGGATAGTGGATGCTCAAGACACATGACTGGAAGGTCAACCTACTTCATCAAACTAAACAAGTATGATGGAGGCTTTGTGACCTTTGGAGATGATGGTAAAGGTAAAATTACTGCTGTTGAAAAAGTAGGTAATGAACACTCTACTTTCATTGATGATGTATTTTTGGTATGTGGGCTGAAGCACAATCTTTTGAGTATAAGTCAGCTATGTGATTTAGGATATTTAGTGACTTTCAAAAGACTTCGAGTGTTGTGTTGTAAGTGAAAAGACTAATGAAGTACTTTTTGTTGCCAAGCGTTTTAATAATGTGTATGGACTTACTTTTGATGAACTAAAGGATCAAAATGTAGCTTGTTTTCATTCTAAAGAATCTGAAAAGTGGCTATGGCACGAGATTGGGTCATGCAAGTATGTTTCAAATAAACAAACTTGTAAAAAAAGGGTTAGTAAGAGGTCTTCCTTTGATAAGGTTTGACAAAGAAATCACTTGTGATGCTTGCCAAATGGGAAAACAAACAAAAAGTTCATCACAAAAGGAAGACATCTCTACTAAAAGACCACTTGAATTACTACATATTGATTTGTTTGGTCCAACAAGAACTCAAAGCCTAGGTGATAAACACTATTGCTTAGTAATTGTGGATGACTATTCTAGGTTTGGTTGGATCTTATTTCTTGCACATAAAAATGAAGCTTTTTCGGCCTTTGAAATCGTTTGCAAGAAAATTCAAAATGAAAAAGATTTAAATATTTCTTCCATAAGAAGTGATCATGGAACCGAATTTGAAAACAATTTATTTGAATCCTTTTGTGAGGAATTTGGAATATCTCACAACTTCTCTTGTCCAAGAACACCACAACAAAATGGTATTGTGGAAAGAAGAAATAGAAGTATTCAAGAAATGACAAGAGCTATGCTTTGTGAGAGCAATGTTCCAAAATTCCTTTGGACTGAAGCGGTTAACACAGCTTGCCACATTTTGAATAGAACTATCATAAGGAAATTTTTGAAGAAAACCCATATGAACTTTGGAAAGGTTACCCACCAAACTTGGATTACTGGCACATCTTTGGATACAAATATTTTGTTCTTAATAACAAAGATAATTTAGAAAAATTTGATCCAAAGGTGTATGAGTGCTTGTTTGTAGGATATTCCACAACTAGTAAAGCATATAGAGTTTATCATCAAGATGCTAGGATTATTGAGGAGTCCATACATGTTACATTTTGTGATACTAATTTGGTTCAAAGTATTTTGAAAGATTGTGGTGTAGGGAATCAAGCTCAAAAGGAAAATGAAACTACTCAAAATCATGAAAATAAAAATTCTGGACAAGTTGAACTAAAAACTGCAGTTGCTAAAAATTTAAGAGACAATTCCATTTTGTCTCATGAATCTAAAGGAGATCCTAAAACCAGCAGTACCCAGAATCCATTGGTGACTGAATTTGCCTCCAAGTCCACTAGACCTTGTGAATGGAGATTCATGAAGAATTATCCTGAAGAATTCGTCATTGGAGACATCTCCCATGGGGTTAGAACTCGGTCTTCAACTAGAAAGGACAATGAAGGAACAAACATTGCCCTTCTCTCTCAAATGGAGTCTCAAAATGTCAAATAAGCCCTTAATGACCCATCTTAGGTAAAGGCAATGGAAGATGAGCTTCTTGAATTTGAGAATAACCAAGTGTGGACATTGGTTCCAAGGCCAAATGGAAAGAAAGTAACCGGCACCAAGTGAATTTTTCGGAACAAGTTAGGAGAGGATGGTAGCATTGCAAGAAACAAAGCAAGGCTAGTGGCACAAGGATATGACCAAGAAGAAGGAATAGACTTTGATGAATCTTCTGCCCCTTTTTGTCCGAATGGAAGCCATAAGACTTCTCTTAGCTTATGCTACGTTTTGTGGTTTTAAATTATATCAAATGGATGTGAAATGTGCATTTTAGAATGGTGTGATAGATAGAGAAGTGTATGTGGAGCAGGCACCTGATTTTGAAAATAAAGAGCTTTCTAACCATGTTTTCAAATGATCAAAAGCTCTCTATGGTTTAAGACAAGCTCCTAGAGTTTGGTATGAGAGACTTAGCTCTTTTCTTTTAAAAAATAGTTTTCAATGAGGCACCATAGACACAACTCTATTTATCAAAAATTCTAATGATTCTTTTATTCTAGTCGAAATTTATGTTGATGACATAATTTTTGGATTAGCCAATGAATTTCTTTGCACTGAATTTGGAAAACTCATGGCAAGTGAATTTGACATGAGTATGATGGGTGAACTTAATTTCTTCCTTGGGCTACAAATTAAACAAACTGAAAATGGTATTTTCATTCATCAAGAGAAGTATCCCAAGGAACTAGTTAAGAAATTTGGTATAGAAAATGCTAAACCCATGGGAACTCTTATGCACCCTAATTCAAAATTAGATAAGAGAGAAATTGAGAAAGATGTAGATGAGACTAGGTATAGAGGAATGATTGGCTCTCTTATGCACTTAACTTCTTCTAGACCTGATATTATACAAAGTGTTGGAATGTGTTCAAGATTCCAATCTAAACCAAAAGAGTCTCATCTTTCTGCAGTAAAGAGGATCATTAGATATGTTCATGGCACATCTAATTTTGGTTTATGGTATCCTAAGATTGATGATTTTTCTGCAGTTGGTTATTGTGATGCAGATTTTGCCGGAGATAGAGTTGATAGAAGGAGCACATCATGCTTATGTTGCTTCCTTGGAAAGTCCTTGAATATTTGGTCAAGAAAGAAGCAGCCAACAGTGGCTTTATCCACTGCAGATGTTAAGTATATAACTGCTTCTTCTTGTTGTTCTCAGCTTTTATGGTTAAAAACATAGCTTGACGATTACAAATTAAGTGCTAAAAATATTTCCTTGTTGTGTGATTATATGAGTGCCATTAATATTTCTAAAAATCCAATTTTGCACTCTAAGACTAAACATATTGAAGTGAGATTTCACTCAATAAGAGAACATGTTCAAAAAGGGAATATTAGCATTCAATTTGTTAAATCAAAAGAGCAATTAGCTGATATTTTCACTAAACTACTAGTTGAGGACAGATTTTGCATGCCTAGAGTTATTTTCAGATTTCTTTAGGTATGTATGTGTCTTGTATCTTGTACCTGTGAGGTATCCCTTTCTTAGTTGGATTAGTACTAAGAGTGAAGAGTTGGGTATTAGCATAGCCAATGTCAAGTTAGGTTAGAACTTGAGTGTGAAAAGATTGTGTCAATCCTGTGGAATTGGTGTATGTAATACTTATAACTATAGTGAAAATTCTTCCATTGTTGTGGAGGAGACTGGACGTAGGTTGCATAGCACATGGCAACCAAACCAGGATACATGCTGGTGTTAGCTTCTCTCTTCTCTGCTATGTTCTGTTTTCTGATATTCATGAGACAAAAATAAATTTTCTCATAAATTTTTCGCTGTTGAGTTCAAACAGAATCAAAATTGAAAGTTTGCTTTAAAGGGTCATTTCAGTAACAAAAAGAAAGGCATAGATTCAACCCCCCCTTCTCTAAGCCTACTACAACCTTCAATTGGTATAAGGAGCTAAGGTCTCAAGAATCAAGCTTAACCGCTTGGAGCAAAGATCCAATGGCGAACAATTTGGGCACAACCACAGTTGCATATACCCTCACTAAAGGCCAGTCAAACAACTGGCCACCTTTCTTCAACGGGAAGAACTATGCCTACTGGAAAGAGAGGATGAGGATCTTCATCCAATCCATTGACTATAACATATGGAAGATTGTTGTGAGCGATCCCAAGATCCCAACAAAAATAAGTGCTGATGTATGGTGATAAAAAGAAGAAGATGATGAATGAAAGATAACATGTGCTGAATGCTAGCATCTCTTCTTCACTGTGCTATCAGCTTTGAAGAGTACCGAGGGGTGTCTAGAATCAAGACAGCCAAAAAAATCTGGGGAAAACTCCAGGTTACACACGAAGGCACTAAACAAGTCAAAGAAACGAGGATTGATATGCTGTGAAAAGAGTACGAGATGTTTAACATGAAGGATGGAGAAAGCATTGATGAAGTGTTTGAGAGATTCTCAATCATAATCAACAACCTTGATGCTATGGGTACAAACTAAACAGAACAAACCCTAGTAAGAAAACTCCTTAGAAGCCTCACAAAAGAATGGGAAATCATTGCCACTGTCCACCGAGGAAGCTGTATGTGTGCTATGTTTTGCCTTCCCCCCACCAAATTCTGGCGGTATCAGATGTACCAAGTCACTATCATACGTTAGATCTGGATACCATGTGTGAGAGTACTCCGTTTTCCAACATGGGAGAGGAGGATTATTACAACCTAGATGGTGGGGTAGAGTTTCAGGTTGGCTACAGATTCAAATACTGAGATAGATGCAGTGATGCAGGTTGTGAAGAACTACAGTATTCAACGGAGTGCAAAGTACCGAGTGACCAAATTAGACCGATTAAAGTACCATGTGCAATGACGTCAAGCTGCAAATAGCTGTCCATGGAGTCTCCGTGTTGTCCTTCGACAGAACCTTGGATACTGGTGAGTTCAAGTTTAATTGAAGCGTACTTACTCATTTATGGTTGCCATATATTAAGTACTTTTGAACCATGACGCCTAAACATGGCTGTTTTATTTTGTCAGGGATGTCCGGAGGGTTGGTGGAGTGCACACTTGTTTAGCACCAATGATGCCCCAAGACTATCGACAGCTGGATAGCAGTTTCATCTACAAGGTCATCTGGCCGTTGATATAGTCCAACTTCTCCATCAGCATTCCTGTCCTGCAAGGTGCGGTCCGACAGAGCTATCACTTCAAACCCTCCTACAGAAAAGTGTGGATGGCGAAGCAGAAGGCAACTGCTCATATCTCCGGGAATTGGGAGGAGTCATACAACAAGGTGCCGAAACTACTTCAGGCGCTGCAGAGTTGTTTTCCAAAAACTATTTGTGAGCTATGAGCAGTACTGTACTAAGATGGGCACCTTCTAGTACGTGACTGTGGCATGTTCGATAAAGTATTTTAGCTTTTCCATCCTGTGTTGAGGCTTTCAAGCATTGCAAGCCGTTTGTTTTCATCGATGGCACACATTTGTATGGCATCCCCAACAGAGTCTCCATGGGCGCGTAGACCTAGGTGGTATGTCACGTCCTGCAGAGTGATAGTGACCTCACCCCACGGAAGATGAAACATGTGGGTCTCCGGATGTCATCGCTCCACGATGCCGTAATAAGGGCATTGTCGAATGTGAAATCCCTGAGAGGCACCATGTCGTCGAATCCAGCCTCCCTCAGAAATGGGACAATAGCATCGGATAGAGGAAGGATATGACTCACTCGTTGGGACAGTAGAAGGCGAGGCCTCTGAAAAAAAATATATGTTGACAATTATCAATAAGTAATTTTAAAACTTTTATAGGTTCTTTTAAGTTTAACGGTCCTTATAATATCACTAAATTTTTAAATAGGTTTTTATATTTTTTTTTATTAATTTCCTGCACTGTTTTAAGTTTTGTAATTAGATATTTTCAGTATAAAAACATTAAAGTTAAATAAATAATTTTTTATAAATTATAGATTTTATAATTAAGAAAATAATTAGATATTTAGTTACATATTTTTTAGAAAAATATCATTCTGTTAATTTTAATATATTTGGCATAAAAAAATTAATTATAAAACTAAAAAGAGTATAATAACTAAATAAAAATATAAAAAATATAATTATAAATTTGACGAAACTAAAAGAAATAAAATAGAATTTTAAACTAATAATTATATAGTACCAACTTAACACAAGTGAAGTAAAAGAGAATTTCAAATTTCTACGAGTGACCTATTCCTAGCTATACAAACAATATTCTAGTTCTTGA
This sequence comes from Arachis hypogaea, assembly GCF_003086295.3. Lineage (NCBI taxonomy): Eukaryota > Viridiplantae > Streptophyta > Magnoliopsida > Fabales > Fabaceae > Arachis > Arachis hypogaea. The sequence goes on along the minus strand of NC_092042.1, from coordinate 80,883,217 downwards.
CGACTACCCTAAGTCCCTAACCATAACTACATACACACATATATCTATATGGGATTGCATAAAATTCAACAAAATAGAACTAACCGCAAAGTCGGCTGCCCCGACGTAATACTAAGTTTCGTTCAGCCTGTTAATGTCTCTGTTGTCACCAGCTACGCGCGCCATCGTCGTATTTATCGATTATATATTCAGGAAGGGGTAAGGAGAAAGTGGTTGAAAAGTTTAAATTGGTGTTTGGTCAAACGCGGTCAACGAGTTGTATATATAGTCGTCGCCCTCTCTTATCTCGTTTACACTGTAAACGAGATAAATTTTCACGTATGTATCTCATTTACAGTGTCAACAAGATATACACGTGTTACGTCCACGTGTCTTATCTCGTTTACACTGTAAACAAGATACGTATAAAATTATCTCGTTTACAATATAAACAAAATAAGAAAGTGACGGATTTCGATAATAAATTTTTAAGCTATTTATTTTAATAATTATTATATTTATTTTATTTATTAAAATAAAAAATCCCCATTTGTAGTCCAACAATTCACCTAAAAAACGTGTATAAAATTTTGTCTCAATGTTAGGTTGTCTGGTACAATTTATGCTCTTTTTTATTACGAAAGTGACACGCTGACGTGCATGTGTATGTGTTTCGAAATTTTTGAAACATTACCTTTTATCTAGAAGACCGAAGTAATGGTAAGAAAGAATGATTCGGGAAATTCTTATCAATTAGGATTTAGTAACTTCTTTTACATTTCAAGCTAGCACACCATTTCGGACAATAATTCTTTATATAATCATTATATTGGTTGAATTTAATTTCTTCCACTTCTTTATAATTTTTGTCCAGCACTAAACTATGTTTATTTCTTCCGCAATCTTGCCAATGTAACTCGTTTCACACACACACAAGATCATACCCATGCTTTGCCCGTTTATTATTATTAAGATAAATTATTAAAAAATTTATTAAAAGATAAATTAAAAAATACCAACGACAAATGATCATATAAGGTCGTCTTAGCTAGGTCCACACAAGGACTTCAATTGCCTATTAAGGTCCAGTTACTATTATTAGGCTTTAATAATTATGCTAAATCATTATCAATGCCAAGAAACAAAAGAAATTCGTCATTATAATTAACAAAGAAATCAATATCTATGATTGACGATAATATAAAAAGTCGATGCAAATATGACTTCTGCAACTATAGACTGCCTGATTATTCATATGTTTTGATTATAAATAGAATAAGTATGACAAGTTCAAAGAAAAAATGGTAGAAAAAGTAAATGAGCCAAGTACCAATTAAGTAGCTAGTACTGTCAAAATTAGTTAATAGTAAGAAAAATGAATCCCAACAATGGAATTGGAGATGTTCGAACGACAAAGCATTCATGAGTCCTTGACATCACATGTTGACAAGTAATGCATTCTTATCATCTTATGGTTGAAGTCAACTGTTCCAGTGAGTGAGTATGTCACAAAGTTTGTACGATTTTGTGAGGAATGGGCCCCGAATTGGGCCTGGGGTAGGTCGATGATTGTGGCCCACCATTTCTTCCTTGAATACAAGATATGCAATATGTGTTCCTAATTTTTTATTTAATGGATTTGCTGTTGGCAAATAATTTGCTGCATATATAAAAAATAGAATTTAAACTTTTAATATTTATTTACGTAAATTAAAAAATTATTTATATCTTAATTCAAAATAAAGTCAGATCTAAAAAAATTAAAGTTCATTCAAAAAAGTGATATTACCTATTTTGACCAGACTTCATACAGATCGGATACGACGAAAACTAACCCTTAAAATATCTCCTATTAATTTAGAAGTGATATCTCAATAACTTCATAGAAAAAAAAACATTCATCTACTAGTAAAACTGCTCTAAAAGCTGTTATATATTCAGGTATATTTTAGATCCAATTTATTAAAAACTTGTTTAAACTCTTACTAACTTAAACATGATCTCTTGCTGCTGTCTGAGAAGGTGTTTATATATAATGATTTATTTATTAATTTTTGGTGTGCGTAGAGTAATGACCAAATATTTATAGAACAAATTGTGCAACTTTCATTATAGGTTTTTATTTTTGTTATGCTAGTAATTGTGGGCTGAGTTCTATATTATAGTCCAATATTCACATCAATCGCTAATAACTTAACTGGACTGTGAACAAAAAAAATAAACTAGACTACTAAAAGAAATTGGGCTTTTGAATATTGCATGAGACCCATTGTATAAGAAATATTTAGATAGCAATATAGAATAAACAATTTGATATTGTTCCCATTAAATTCATCATGCAGAATACTAAAAAGGAAAATTCCACATGCAGGTATAGCAAAGAAAACATCGTTGAGAATGTGAGATGAGTAGTTAGGATATGTTTGTTTTCGTATTCAAAGTAAGGCATAACTTTCGTCGGGCATGACTAGAAATCACGTGGGCTTTATCTAGGTTTGAATCCTGCTCTTCACGCTCTTCAATTTTTATTTTTTTTACTTTATTAATTATTACAAAATACAAAAAAATGAAATCACATATAAAACAAACATGAGAAGTGGACGTGTAGGAATGGTTATCTGACATGACTAGAAATTATGTGGGCTCTATCCGCGCAAGTTTAAATCCTGTGTATGCATGGTTTTCAGCTTTCATTTTTTATTGTACAAGCTAAATAAATTTTATTATTGAAAAATAAATATGAAAGGTGGACGTGCCGGAGTGGTTATCGGGCATGACTAGAAATCATGTGGTCTCTGCCCGCGCAGGTTCGAATCCTGTCGTTCACGATTCTTTTCAATAAAATTATTATTCAAATCACCTCCTATAATGTACAAACACATAGCCAATTATCATTAACAAACTACAACACGTTCTCTTCATATTCTTCTTGTTCACGACAACATCACAAGTTCAACATAATTATTGAGTTGTAATTTGTAAACCACCAAACTAAAGGGAAAAAAGAAAAAAAAACTTTAGAAATTTAGATAGACAAATTGAATGACATAGCGTGGCGTTATTGATCATTACCCTTAATTTGTTAAAATTATAAAGTTATATTTTAGGATGAATGTAGTAAATATGTTAAGCTCTGCTAATTAAGCAACCAACTAATATATTAAGATTAATTAGCAGAACCCAGCTTCAAATAAGAAACATTCTTCCCAAGTCCCTATAATTAATATGAAGTATTGGATTGGATGTATGCCTAACTAGGAATAGTACAAGGTCTAAAAACCGTATATAGGAATTGCAACGTGACTCAAAGTCACGAGAGACTCAATTCATATCTGTCACTGGGACGACCAAGTCGGTTACGTAATTCACACTTCTTCTTGGCTTTCATTACCGACCTAAAGCGCAGCATAGCTTTACTCTTTTAACTCCTAAACATATGCTCTTAATTTCCTCTTTTTCTTTTTTAATATTAATTTTAGTTTCCCACCGTATCTCCAACTCAGTAGGTTAAGAACTAATCTGCTGTGCTACTAAACTCCATTTAATGGTTTGCTTTTCATGAAAATAATAATCCCATTATAGTAGTTATGGTAGGGACCTAGGAACTCTAATATAAGGTTAAGAATATAAATATTTAGAGTTCCTAGAACCTTATATTAATATTAAGGTTAAGAAAAGTATTAGAAGATTGATATTTTGAGTGTAAAAAATTAGAGAAATAACTAATGATGCAAATATAAAATAAAAAGGTATCAACTTTATGTAAAAATGATTTTACCTAAATTTTTACTTTAAATTATATGTCATTTATAGGTGTCTCGATCGCATGTCAAAATTTCTTGAAAAAATATATGTTAAAATCGCTCAATAAACTATATAATTTTCATTTTAAAAAAGTGAGAACATATTCCGCAAATTTTAAGGGTTCAACATTTAAAAAAAAAATTAAAAGGTACACTTTCGTTACTAAAAGGTGAAAATAGTTAAATTAATTAGGGTCTACATGTTGGTCACTGATCATTATTGATGAGTTTATATAGACTTTTATAATGAAAATTAAATAATTAAGTGAAGACTTTGTGGGGGAGTTGGCAACTGTGAACATTTGAAGTTTATCCATTAATTTGGAAGAAGCTCTTTTGACGAAGCGAGGGAAAAAAATGTTTCTAGATTGGATAATTATTGTACCTTATTATCCTGTTGATAGTGATATCCCTTATTAAATTATTATTTAATTAGTTAGTGTATATTTAGTGTTATCTTAGTTTATATTATTTATTATGGTATAAAAACTTGTATATACTTGAAGTTGATTGAATGTTTATTTATATCCCTGTATCGTACGTTCGTTGTAACATATTGATTGTTTAAATCTTATGGTGGTGCCGTGCCCTTTGGCCTGTAGTATATATAATGATATTAACACTTGTTTTTTTAATTGTGAAACATATGAACAGTATAAATTAAAGTATGTTATTTATAAAATATAATTCATTAAAAAAAATAAGTTTCTGTGCATCCAAAATATATATTGATTGTCACGATTAAACATATTTTGGTATAAAATTATTCCTTACGTCTCTTAGCAGAACTCATTATTATTATTATTATAAATTAGTATATATTGACTATTCCAAGCAATTATTATGGCAAAATGTTTCTAGAAGAATTATCATGGTAATGACTCATATAAACGGACACATACAATAATGCAGAACATTTTTTGGTTTTTCCATGGCCCGAAAGCAACTGCACCAATAAATGAAAGCATTGGAATATGTTGATATTTGAAAATTATTAGATAGAAAAATTTAGGGTCAGTAATTTTATTAAATTTTAGTCGATATATACAACAATAACAAAGCTTTGTCTCACTAAGTGGGGTCGGCTACATGAATCAAACGACGCCATTGTGCTCTGTCATGTATCATGTCTATAGAGAGACCGTTTACATGTATATCTCGTTTGACCACCTCATGGATGGTCTTCTTAGGTCTTCCTCTGCCTTTCGTCCTTTGTCCATCTTCTATCTCATCTACCCTCCTGACTGGATGTTCTATCGGTCTTCTTCTCACATGTCCAAACCACCTGAGACGCGATTCAACCATCTTTTCCACAATGGGTGCTACTCCAACTCTCTCCCTTATATCTTCATTCCTTATTTTATCCAATCGCGTATAACCACTCATCCATCTCAACATCTTCATCTCTGCCACACTCAGCTTATGTTCGTGCTCCCCTTTAACCGCCCAATACTCCGTACCATACAGCATAGCCGGTCTTATGGCTGTGCGATAGAATTTATCTTTAAGTTTTAAAGACACTTTTTTGTCGCATATAAAACCAGATGCACTCCGCCATTTTGACCAACCTGCTTGGATCCTATGATTTACATCCTGTTCAATCTTTCCATTATCCTGTATGATACACCCAAGATACTTAAAACTTTTAACTTTTCTTAGGATGTTTTCTCCAATCTTCACCTCTATATTGGGGTTTTCCCTTCTCAGACTGAACTTACATTCCATATATTCCGTCTTGCTACAGCTTATGCGCAGACCATACACTTCTAAAGCTTCTCTCCATAACTCCAACTTCTTATTTAGGTCTTCCATTGACTCTCCCATAAGAACAATATCATCGGCAAACAGCATGCACCATGGCACAGGTTCTTGGATGTGCTCTGTGAGTACTTCTAAGACTAATGTGAAAAGGTATGGACTTAAGGATGATCCCTGGTGTAATCCTATACCAATAGGAAATTCCTCTGTCACACCACCTTGAGTCTTCACACTAGTTGTAGCCCCATCATACATGTCTTTAATTGCCCGAATATATGCGATCCTTACTCTCCTCTTTTCTAAAATCTTCCATAAGACCTCCCTTGGTACCCTATCATACGCTTTTTCCAAATCAATAAACACCATATGTAGATCCCTTTTATTACTACGATACCTCTCCATCATCCTTCTTAATATGTATATCGCTTCAGTGGTAGATCTTCCTGGCATAAATCTAAATTGGTTCTCTGTTACTTGTGTCTCTTTTCTCAACCTCCGTTCTATCACCCTTTCCCATAACTTCATAGTATGACTCATAAGTTTAATCCCTCTATAATTTTCGCAACTCTGTATATCCTCCTTATTCTTGTAGATAGGTACCAAGGTATTATTTCTCCACTCATCAGGTATCTTTTTTGACCTTAAAATCTCATTAAAAAATTTGGTTAATCAGTTAATGCCTTTTTCTCCAAGACCCTTCCAAACCTCAATCGGGATTATAATAATTTAATTAAATTTATTAAATTATTTAATAATTTTTAATTATTAAATTTATATAAAATTAAAATTTTTATTTTAAAAAACATACTAAAATTCAGAAAACAATACAAAATAAAACACGTTAAAATAATTAAAGATAAAGTTGAAATCACATCGATATTTTGATGTGGTGGACTTCGCTATCCTTGTCTGTGCATGCAAATTTCAATATTTCCAATTTTCCATCCCATCCCTGCATCCATCAACCGTCACATCCTCATCCTAGTTATTGAATTCATTTTTATTAAGGGTGAATACAGATTGAATTGGATGCGATTAGTCAATTAGACAGAATTAAAATTTTGATTCGATCTAAATTAAAATTATTGGATTAAATTGAATATAATATTTATAATTTTTAAATTTAAATTCGATTTATACATTTACAGATCGGATCACATAAAGAGTATATGTATAAAATATAAATTTTTTTAAAAACTTATTAAAAAATATTAATAATTTTTTAAATTATTTTAAATATATTTATTTTAAAGTAATATCAAATATAATATTTTTAAATAATAAAATAATATAATATAATATATAATAATTATTAGTTAAAATAAAATATAAAAAGAATATTTACTTATTTATTTTTATAAAATAAAAAAATAAAAAAGAATTTTACTTAATTTATATAGATCTATATTAGTCGAGTATAGATTTGGATATATTTTTTTTTTTTTTTTTTTTTTTTTTTTTTTTTTTTTTTTTTTTTTTTTTTTTTTTTTTTTTTTTTTTTTTTATGTGATATATACATAAAATCTGCAATTCGATTTTATTAGTGTGTGGATCGGCTCTATATCCACAATTTCATATTAGATTCGGATAAACACTGCGAATATACAAATCAAATCCATGAATACTCATAATTTTTAGAAAGGTGTTAGGTAATCAATAATTTTTTTGAACAACATGAACAACTACTAATAAAATAAAAACAACTATATACCACCTAAATCATAATATTAGAATAACTATTTATACATCTATTGAAATAAATATCTGATATATCTATTATTTTTATATTGTTTACCAATATTGTTAGATACCTATACTTTTTTTAATTCTTATTAATGAACGAGCGATGATGATTATTTACAAATTAAAGATGAAATTTTGTGTGTAATTATTTTTATATAAAATTAATAATTAAAAATTATTAAATAATAATTTAATTAAATTTATTAAATTATTTAATAATTTTTAAATATCTATTTACATAAAAAAAATTACATATGGGTTTTTACCATTTACAATTAACTTCGGTTAATTAAATAATTATTTGAATGGTTCGCTTAAATAATATACTTTACTCAGAGAAAAAGGGCTGTTTTTTGTCTTGTTTAGGCATATGATTTCAAGTTTATCTATACGCAACGATTTGCTTTTCAACAATATGTTAATATTATTATCCAGAATTACACGGCTAATGAAGGAAAAGTCTTGATTAAGCGTGATAATTAAACGAGGACAAAAAAGGCACTACACTAGCATAGTAGCATGATTTATGACATCTATCTTAATGTAATAATAAAGGAAGAGGGGTCAACACTATTCACTGTGTTTGGCATTAGAAGAAAATACACAACTTATTAATTAAAGTAGGGGCCACACGCTATTAACGATGATGCCCCAGTCAGATCAAGTTGAACTTTTCCTTGAACTCTTTCTAATTGAGGTGCCTCGTCCATGGAAAAGAGTAATTGGAACTCTTCTTCAGTTGATCTGGATGGATCCCATTTGAAAAATTGCATCTGATCTTTTGGTTTGGACTTTGGAGTCCCATCCATCTCTTACAAGATTGAATGAGTCGGATAGAAAACAAAAGGCCATGCTTTGGTAGCAGCCACTTGTTTGTCAGTTTATTAGAAAACAACCTTCTTAATATAAAAGAATTTAAATACATAATAAATTAATTACTAGATATTTATATATTTTTAATTTATATTTTATATTTTAATATATATTTTAAATAAAATTAATATTTAATTGTCTTTATTTAGTTTTTAAATTTTACAAAAGTGACTCACACTAAATATAGAATAATTTTCGATACACAAATATTAATAAAACGCAAACATTGATGACTAGATATTACACTAAAACTTGTAAAATGACGTAATTTTAGTTTTTGTGTTTAAATAGCCTAAAAATGATATCCGATCACTTATTTTGAAAAGAAAAATTTTAATAAACACGTCAACATTCTATTGATATTTATGTATAAAAAATTATTCTAGAGATTAACATGAATTATGTCTGTAGAGTTTAGAGATTAAACAGAGACAATTGAAATTTTAGAAACTAAATTAAGACTTCGTACAAATTTGGTGACCAAATTAAATGTCTCTTTAACTATTTCGGGTTGGTCGAGTGGTTAGTTCACTCGTCTGCTTAAGCAAATATTGGAGTTTCGAATCCTGTCTTGTGCATGTAGCAACCTATTGTTCAGCGACAAACTCTTAAATGGAACTTAAATCTGCAACGGATTAAGTCTTGACTTGTCGGATTGAGAATACTGTAGAAAACAAAAAAAAAATAAATATCTCTTTAAATATTAATTTAATAATTAAATTTTTATAATTTAATATATATATATTTGAATGATTAAGATCTAAATATACCGAAGATCTGAGAACAGAAAATTTCAACCGGAATTATTTTTTCAATTTCATGTTTTAATTATTAAATATGGAGTTTTGTTATTGTTGTTATGTATCTTGATGTGTTATGATGAAGGAGGCCTACTTGCCCAATTCATACTCATAGTAGTGCCATAGTATCTTATCTGGCTTCTTGGCGAGCTAGTTGTTTGTGGGTGAATTGTGAGTTTTCAAGTTGCGGTTTACTCTCGTTTACTTGCGGCTATGCAAGTTGCTCCCTTCAATTATTATTACGACGACTTTGCCACCACACCTAGCTGAGTCATCTCTAAATAAATAGTATCTTTTAAGTAACTCTACATTATATGTTTAAAAAGAGTATATTTTGATATGAAAATAAGGAGAGTAAATTCTCTCGATTGTTAAAAAAATTAAAAGTATAAAATGTAATTTTTAACTTTTTATTATTTTCTTTTATATTTATTTTTATTCTTACTTACAAAATTAATAATAAAAAATTATATTTTATTCTTTCCATTATTAAAAAAAATTGAAAAGATTCATTTCAAAAAGAAGATGTAAAGTTAAATTGCTCGTATTTTGAGTAGGGGGGAACTTTGGGTCTCTTCAATTCTTTTCACAGTGTATTTCAGTTAATGAGTGCCGGTGGAACTAGACCCCACTTCGATCGCTTTAAGCTTATCATACGCATCTTCGCATGTCACTAGATTCTAGACCCTCTGTGTATTTTTTACCCCACAGCATTCCTCAGTTAATTAGTTATCTTAGGAAAATTTATATATTAAATTTTAATTTAGTGTCTAATATTTTAAATTTTTTATTTTAATTTAAAAAATTTTTAAATTTCGTATTCAATTTTAAAAAACTTTTAAATATATTTATTATTATTTTATAATTAAATTTAATACGAATAATTAATAATATATAATTTTGGTACATAAATGAAATTAATTTATTAATAATCATTATATAATTTTTTTATTTTGGAATATTTATAATTAATTTATAGAATTTGAATTTTTTTACAAAAAAAATTCATAAAAAATATTACAAAAATCTTTTTATTATGTTTTTAATTTATAGAATAAAATATGATTTTATGATAATATTATTAACGTTTATGTCAATTATTTTATTAATTATTCGTGTTAAAAATAACTATAAAATAATATAAAATTTATTTAAAATTTAAAAAATATATATTAAAAATATTAAAAATTAAATGACGGAGGAGGGATATTATCTCATGATACCTTGCTTGCCCAGGAAGCGTTGACACCAAAATTGTTTGGTGTTTCTAGAATCCTTCTATGTTATACTGTAGACAAGGGAAAGCTAGTAGCTACCGTATGGAAGAAGACGGTGGAAAAAATTAATTTAATATTAAATATTTTATACCCTAAAATGGATACTCTCAAACAAAGGAATCTGCAGGCCCACAGAGAAGGCAACATCCTATCACCTCACCTCACCGCTTCAACAATCAGCAAGCGAGCATCAATTATTTATTTATGCCTTTATTAATTCATTAGAATTCTAACCATGGAGCTTAAAATGAGAAGAGAAACCAATGGCAATGAATTAGTTGCAGAAACCGACATATGGCATAACTACTAGCTAGTAGTACTCTGCTTTGCCGGTAGCCAAAAAGCTTCTAGAAGACCCACCTTTTTCTATTTTTGTTGCTATTCATTGAAACTTATCGCCAAGCAAGCAGCATGTGCGTCCCTCTCTCTTTATAAAAATCACAATCATGACCACATCACCACACACCATTACCCATTATCCTCAAAATATATATATACATATTCATTTCTAAATTCTACTCCTCAATCTACTCTCTTTTCTTCTCTCTCTATATTCCGATCCCTACACACACATACACTTGTTTTCTATTCTGCTACCATGGAGCTTATTTCAGCTCTACCTGAGGACGTAGCCCGAGATTGCTTGATTCGGATCTCTTATCAAAACTTTCCAGCAGTTTCCTCTGTCTCCAAAGCCTGGAATACCGAGATCCAGTCGCCGGAGTTTCGCCGTAGAAGGACCGCCGCTAATCAAACTCAGAAAATACTTGTCGCCGTTCAATCCAGAGTTGACTCCGACGACAAACGTCGAACCGGCTTGCTGGTCAAGGCAGCAACGAACCCGGTTTACCAACTCAGCGTGTTGGAACCCAAAACTGGTAATTGGAGCGAGTTACCACCCGCACCGGAATTCCCAAACGGGTTACCCATGTTCTGTCGTATAGCCGGTGTAGGGTACGACCTTGTTGTTATTGGCGGGTGGGACCCAGAGTCTTGGAAAGCTTCCAATTCAGTTTTTATCTATAACTTTCTATCTGCCACGTGGCGACGTGGGGCCGACATGCCCGGTGGGCCCCGAACGTTCTTTGCGTGTGCATCGGATAACGATCGTACGGTCTACGTTGCTGGCGGCCACGACGACGAGAAGAATGCACTGAAATCCGTGTTGGCGTATGACGTGGCACGCGATGCATGGGCCGCGCTGCCTGATATGTCTAGAGAGCGTGACGAGTGCAAAGCCATCGTTCGGGGAGGACGCCTCTGCATAATTGGCGGCTACTGCACTGAAATGCAGGGCCGCTTTGAGAAGAGCTCAGAGGAGTTTGATGCTGCCACGTGTCAGTGGAGCCCAGTGGAAGAAGAGTTCTTGGATGCTGGCACCTGTCCTAGGACTTGCGTCGATGGCGGTGATGATGAATTGTTCATTTGCCGAGATGGTGAGGTGGTGGTCTTAAAGCGTGACACGTGGCAGACGGTGGTAAAGGTGCCGGAGGAAATACGTAATGTTTCGTATATGGAAGCGCGGGAAGGAGCATTGTTGTTAATTGGATCAAGTGGTTTCGGACAACCACATATGGGTTTTTTGTTGGACTTGAAGAGTAGTAATTGGGCCAAATTATCGAGCCCAGAAAACTACACTGGCCATGTCCAATTTGGTTGCCTTTTGGAAATTTAGGGTACTGTATTATAATGTACTTTGTCTACGTAAATATGAAGCAACATTTTTGTTTCCTATGGTTGCTTAGCTTAAGGCAATGGACATTTTCCGGTTAATTTTTGTTTGGCTTACAAAGAGCTGTATTTATATATATATAGAGTGCTCGTTTTGCAATACAAACTTTACCCTTCTTAACTAACTAGAGAGAAACCTAAGCTAGCTGTATGTAGTTGGAAATAGTGTTATGTACCAACAGAAAAGAAAACTACGGCTATTGCTAATACCGTAATACATGGTGACAAACATTCTAAGTTAAAGTCGAACGTTTATGACTTGTATTGCACGTATTTTCTTCTTCACTCAATAGTGGCACATGGATAGGCATTAAGAAAAAAAGAGCGTACATCAAATTGGTTTTGAGTTCGTGTTTCCTTACTAAATTGGAATTTGTTCTCTTTTTTGTCCAAATTATCTGTAATGTCGTAATCATTTGTAGCAATGATCTCCAATGGTTCAACTTGGAGAGACCCTTTTGTTAACTGATCCTATTACACAAGTTTAATACCAATATAATTAAAAGCACATACCAACTAAATAGTATAGGAAGTATTTTAAGTGTACCGAAAATATTGGTGTTTTTAGTTGTTTTGATCGTTGATCTAAATTATAAAAAAAATATATAATATATATTAATTGAAATTAACGGTTAAAATAACTAAAACATCGGTATTTTCGGTACACTTGAAATTTTTTCAATAGTATAAAGTTGACATTACCTTCCCAAATTGAGAGAGCCAGCTACTGCCATGAGAACAAGAAGGAGGGGATTGAAAATGGAAGCATAGAGTGGTCCTTTCAAACGTACGCACCACGTTATCGTAACCCATGCTACTCCAGACGGCACCACTCCCTAGTACAATTAAAAATTTAGGCACTAACCCAAAAACTATAACAGATTAGATTAGTTCGACAAAAGATTCAACGAATTACTCATTTTAAGTAGTTTTGTTGAACTAATTTAATCTTTTATGGATACTACATTAATTTGTATATTTTGCCGTTAAATTCTTGATGTTCAAATATTTTATAATTTAAAATTACCTCAATGATCAACCAGATTGAATATGAGAGCATAGCCAAGAACAAGTATACAGCCCAAAATTTGAGTACGGTGTGAGTCCACGTGGTGAGTTTTTGTTAGGTTAATATGGGTTGACCAAATGTGAATGTCAAAAGTCAAAACCCTTATAAAAGGTAAGAATCATTGGGCCACCAATTCCATCCAAAGTTCCAAGAACCCTGGGTTTCCCTGCTGATGTTCCCAGGTTGCCACTTTCCAATCTGAAAAGTGAAGATACATACATACGTACATAACGGTAGAGAATCATAGATATGATAAACGGAACGGAACTAGTGAGTAGTGAGTATGGAGATACCTAAACGAAATGGCTAAGAGCAAAGTAAGTCCAGGGATGATGTTGTATATGGCTACAGCATATGTTGGGTTTGCTAAAGCCACTGCTTCAGCCAACCCCCGAAACTATGTGAAATAATAACACACACGGTGACTAAATTTTTGTATAAACAGAGTTAAAAAGTATAAATCGCTTCATGCTAAAAGTTGCTAATATGTTTATAGTAACCCAAAGTCCCAAAGGGCTAAGGATTGGAATATTATATTCTTTTGTATTTATCACACACACCATTTATCTGGGTGCAGCTTGACCAATGGCAAACCATTGACAAAAGGGTGCTGCCAATGATAAACGACAACGAAAAAATCGTATTAATTTGCATTAAAATTTTTGAAGACATCACACTCAGACGTCAAACACCAGTGAATTTTGATTTCCAGAATTGCATAGAGCATTTATTTACCAATAAAAGAAAATTTGGGAGCTGGTAATGTTTTCTCATAGATTGAGCACGAGAATGGCACTTCATACAGAGAAGACTGAGGATTATGTAATGCGAATCCAATGAAAGAATTTAAGAGTAATGCAAGAGCCACCAAGTTATTATTTTGTTTACTTGCTTCTCATGCACCGCACAATAACCTCTACAAATTTCTTATACATGTGCTGCTTCATATACATGCTCTGCACCTTCTTTCTTCCTTCTATCCCCATTTGCTTCCTTGCCAACTGGTTTTTGAGTAAAAACTGGAGATTCTGTGCAAGGACTTGATTCCCTTGGTGTCCAATGGGATGAAGAAGACCTGTAACATTGTTCTCCACGATCTCCTTTGTTCCCCCAGCATCTGTTCCCAGAACCTACTCAACAAAAGTCAATACAACAGTTTATCACACTGATTTTAAAGCACCTAAGCTTTTTAATCTTGATAAAGCAGGTAAAAGCAAGTGGCAATCATACCGGAAGCCCAAAAGCCATCGCTTCTATAGTCACGCGTCCAAATGTTTCTCCCAGGCCCTATACACAAGTTTAGCAATTAGCCACAGCTTCACACATCAAAGCATATTTCTGTAATTCCATCATGAAGGTGAATTCTTGGGGAGATAGTTCTTGTATTTAGGCCAATAATCAAGTGTATTTATACAATTGCACAAAAATACACCTAGTGGCACAAAAATGCACTTAGCATTACCTATTTTTATAAGTTAAATAATTTAAACATAACTACCTGAGCGTTTATGACATAAACATCAGCAGCAGAGTAAAGCGAAGCAACCCGTGTTGTGGCTGGAGTCCATAAAACTGATTTGGAGGAGTTCGGATGCTGTTGTAAGAAATTTAAAAGACCTTTAACATAATCAGCCTTGTTACTCTTGGATCCAACAGAACCAATAAGAACTTTGAGAGATTGTTCCATTGTTCCTTGGTTGCTAGACAAAACCTGTTTTCTGTGGAAGTCAAGATTTACATAATTATTACAAATGAATACAAATACACAGCCATAAGTGGTAGAACTTTATTTTGAGATTCAGCAACCTGTTTAAAGAATTTTTGGAGGCACCTTTCAGAACCGCATCGCCATCCTTCAACGGCGGTAACATTTTTCTGATACGACGTCTTCGAGCCAGGGTTGATAGGCCTTCTCTTATATTCAGTTTTCTCATCTTCTTATCATCTGGCAATTGTCTCGGTTCCTCTATTACAGAGATTGCTGATTCAAGAAGTAATAGCTGGCCCTTCCCAGGGTTGATGCTACTTAGAGATATCACAAGCATATCATTTTCAGTCAAGCCCATTTCTTTTCGGACTAAATCTCGCAAAAGCTGCCTTTTTTCGGTCATCTTCTCAGTACTGAATGAAGGAGTGTTCAGTGTAGAAGGAAGGCCAGCTACAAATGCCAGTTCATCATTAACAGATAATGG
This sequence comes from Arachis hypogaea, assembly GCF_003086295.3. Taxonomy (NCBI): domain Eukaryota; kingdom Viridiplantae; phylum Streptophyta; class Magnoliopsida; order Fabales; family Fabaceae; genus Arachis; species Arachis hypogaea. The sequence goes on along the minus strand of NC_092042.1, from coordinate 80,867,992 downwards.
AACTAGTTCAGGGTGGGATCTAAGCTTTATGCTTTCTTCTTCACACCACTTTTGCCATTGTTTAGATTGTGATTCAGAAAGGAAAACCAACATCTTTACTCTGTTCAAGACATCTTTTGAGCGATCAAAGTACTCTCGTCGATTTTCCATAATCCACCAGGCAACTTGGCTTGCACCGGCAGGAAAATGTTCAATATATTGTTCTGGAAGCAATTATGAAGATAAACGTTTTCAATTAGGTTTGTAAAGAAGAGGAGAATTATAATCTAAGTGAGGAATTATGAACAGAAACATGAGAAATTATAATGCAGACACAATAATCCATTCGTACCAATCCATGATGCGCACACAGCTGATCCAGCAATGACAAGATCAGCCTTCATTGCAGTTTTGAAGCTGAAATCCGCTTTGTCCTCAAGCACCTTGATTCGTCTTCTGGTAAGTTCTGGCATCAAACCGCCCTTCTTGCTAAGCACAACTGCTGAAACAGTGGCTCCACAGCTCAGAAGTTCTGTTGCCAACTCCATCATTGAAAGTGGTGCTCCAGTCATGGAAAGCTCATGGAATATCAAGATGAATCTTCTGGACCAAACAAGACGTGCAAAGTCCCCCTTCCTGTTACATGTCCCAGATCTCTTCTCAGGACTCCATTCTAGGATCCTATCCTCTATTGAGCCAAATGGACCAACAAGCAATCCATATGTACTGTTTGTGTTGGGAATTTCTGCTTCCTGCTCTTCTGCATCATTATTCTCAACTTCTGATTTTGTTTTTCTCCTACCTCGAGCTTTACCTCTTGAAGATCGTGCTGATCGTTTGCTCTTCTTCTTCGAGTTTGTCTTACGACCAGAGGGAGCACTACCCTCTTCTTTCTTGGCCAAAGCTACATTTACTGATTTATCATTCCATTCTTCATTTCTAAATGTCTCATTCATGGCAGATATGGAATTATCTGTAGCAATCAAATCTCTACGCTGACTCTGCTCAGCATCTGAATCAATATCATGTGACCTGCCTCCAAAGCCTGAAAATTCCTCCTTCTTATCGCTATGAGCCCATCTGGACTGAACAAAAAATCCAAGGTAAGCCCAGAGGGTAATGAGAAGCAACCACAAGAGCACACGATTGCTCCGCAACCACAATGCACCACCTACACTAGTCCTCCCATCCCTTCTTGGTGTCCGGCTGGAATTCAGCCGCCGAAAGGTTGGGGAATTTCGCGGGGATGATCTTCCAGATAATGTTGATTTAAAACTTGCCGCTGACCTTAATGAAGACTTTGCTACAAATTCCCCTCTATTGTTCATTTCCTCCATTTACTACCCTAAACTATAATCTTGTTCCTATCACTAGACAAGCCTTGGATTCTTGAAGCCCGAGAGGCTCTCTGAATTCAACACATGAGACACACAACAAATAATATAGTTGAGAGCAGTTTAATGCGCATTTCAAGATTCCTAAATCCATATGGAAGAGATTACTAAATAAACGAAGGAGAAAGAGAAAGAACCGAAAATAGTGTTAGCTGTTCCTAACTGAAAAAGGAAGTGATTACCGTTTGAAGAAATGTAGAAAGCTGAAAAAAAGCTACTTAAGCAAGAAAAGGAACAAAAAGCGCTGTGGCAGAGAAGAGAAGAGAGATTACATGGATTGCTTTCAAGATCTGTGGTTCAGCTTGAACAGTGATTCTTGAAGAACAAGAAGAAGACGAAGTTACTTCATCGCTTACACTTATTACCAACACAGTGTGAATGAATCTGCGCTTCTGGATTGCAATAACTATCAACTTGAGAGAGAGAGAGATGAGCATCACTTTCAGCTGGACGAAAGCATTGATGATTGATGAGAGAAGACTCTCAGAATTGCAAGACAAACACGAGTCTCAGTCTCAGTGCAAGTGATATGCACGTGCGTCATACACGTGTGATCAATCGGAAGCTTTGATTTTGGATTTGACCCCGGGTCCCCTAGCTCTGACTTTTGTCTTCTGTTTAAACCAGTACCTATTTTCTATTAGGATTTATTAATAGTGGTTCCCAATTCCATTTATAACAACTTTTTTTTCACGTCTAATTTTTTTTTACATGATTATTTAAGAATATTATATTAGTAATTAAATAACTGCATTTTTTGTGGTTTACTTGTCACAATAATTAATCACTTCACGTAAGCCTTCATTATTTCATTCCATTTCTTTAGCTTATTCAAGCCATTTAAAATAGGATAACATTTTTCACCTCTTCTATGTTTCTAGATAGTATAGCATTATTATTATTATTATTATTATTATTATTATACAAACCGTAACAACATTCCTTAATATCCCAGAAGAAAAAAAACCCCTTGATCCGAACGGCGGAAAATAAATTTATAATTTTGATTATTAGTTGACAAACTTTTCAGAGCCTTTATTGCTTTGGAGGAAAGAAATTCTGAAAGTAGATGAATATTGAGGAATCAGGACTATTACCGTCATTTGACGTTTTAAGACAAGTCAAATAGCGAGGTCATATTACGTTATGTTCACTCACCGACACCGCAAGTACTCAAGTAAAGCCAATTCTCAGAAGGATATAATTTAATAATTAACAAAAAAAAAAAAAAAAACAAACTCATATTTGATAGCTAATACAGCATAACTCGGAAATTGGTTTGATGGTTTCTCAGGTCTCAATAGCAAAACCATACAGTCAAAAACGGATACTTAGATATAAAAGAGAAGGAAAAAATCGAAAACATTATAAAAATGTCTCCGTGGACCTAAATAATTTAACCCACAATTCGAGATAGCAGATAAATATAAAAAGAAGCCCACTAACATGAGAAATCTTATAACTCCCACAAGCAATCAGTTGCTGCAAATAAAATATCGTTTTCTTTGGACATATGCATGGTTGTAGTAGTAGTAGTTGTAGAGAGGCCACAGCATATGTTATCTTGTTATGCTTCACTAAAAATGCAAGCAAACCGCAAGAAAAACCTGTAAACAAAGCAAAATTTGTCATTGATATTTTTCCCCATGAATGCATGCACTCAATGCAAGAATTATAATGATAGCCTGTAAGTTCAACTATGTTTGTGATTCTTACCGCACAATTACACAAGCAACTACCACCTGCCAAGCTGCAACAACTTCTTTAAATGGGAAACAGCATCAACAGGCGTTATAGAACTGGGCGCAGAATGCAAGCAAAAAACAAAGGTAGTGCATGAGCAAATTAAAGCCCAAGTCAATGGTAAAGAAATTCAAATTCTAACTGGAGATATTCGTTTTGCAATTACCTAAAAAATCTTGAAACCTATTGCAGCCCAAAGTACTCCAGAGCAAATGCTGGAGAACAAAGGGCCTGATGGAGGCCTGTTGTTACACAAAATTATCAAGATTAAAAAAACTGCAATCATACAAGAAAACACAAACTTAAAAAAATAATCTACAGGGAAGTAGCTCACCTTTATAGTCTTATTCAAACAAGTTGCATCGTATGTAAAATACTTCACTGTCCAAAATTCATCTCTGAGTATCTGCATAGAGCAAAGCCAACATAGATTACTTTTCCCCTCAAGATTGAGATGAAAACATTCATTTAGACATTGACCTCAGGCTAATTAAAAATCATCCCAATACCCAAATAGTATGAACATGAGCATTGTAACCCTACCCCAAAACCACCCCTAACACCCGAAGAAAATTCATGCATTAATAGAAGCAGAAGAAAGAGACTAAGGACTTGCCTGCGGGGTTTATTCTGCCGCTGTCCAAACTCATCGTTTACAGGCTCTGCCAGACAGAGAAGTTACAAGTAATAAATTAACACTAGCAACCAAAGCAACAGGTAAACAAAGTGGGAGAGAAACGATGTCTTCTTACCAGTTCTCTGTGGTGGCTTCCACTCATTAGAAGCTTTATTAGCATCAGTTTCCTTGCTGCAAATATACAATAATTAAAACACAAATGATAAGAACCAGGTAAATGATTCCGCAATATGAAAGAAAATAATAATTCCAACCTTGAAGTAGCTGCTGCAGATGCCTGCCCTGACTGTCGACCATGATATGCACCGTCAACAGTGAGGTAGGGTGGACAGTATGTAGCCCCTAAAGCTCCTGCTGCACCGGCCAAAACAGGTAGCCTGAAACCAAAGAAGGAAGTAGTAAACAACTGTTCCACTAAAAATGGAAAGAGTAAACTGAAGGAAACAGACCAAAACAGTAACTTAGCAAATATACTAGTCCTCCAAACATTTAAAAACTAATAAAATGCCAAAATTGATATCAGTACCATGTCATTTCAGAGTTTCCCAAACCATTAGGCTGAGCAACATATCCCGGGAATGCCATGCCAACAGCAGGGACTCCAATACCCCCAGGATGCTGGCCTCCAAACTGCATAACTGTGTCCAACCATATCCCAATTGAAGTTAGTAAACAAATAATGGTAGGTAGTTGGAAGAAAAAGACAGTGTAAAAGGAATCCAAAGGGAAAACATATAACAAAACCAAGGGGATTCCAATAAATACAAAAGTACACAGCTAGGACATGGTATATAACAATTTGTCATCTGATGGATTAGTGATGTTATATAACTTTTTAATACATAAGAAAGTTCCACTACAACACCAAAATCAGAAACTGCGAAAAGAAGGCTGTATCAAACGTTCTAAATGAAAATGCAGTATGAAATAGCAACTAAATTAACAAACCTGGCAAGAAGGCTGGGAAGTTTGGATCTCCATGATTACCCCCCATATTTCCAGCAGTCCCCATAGCTCCACCATAAACGAAAGAGCCCCTTCCACTTCCCTGAGAACCCCCCCTTCCCTTCCCAACCAATGCACCTTTGGATTTACCTGATTCTGAAGTAGCGTCAATTTCTCCAGAATCCAACGAACTGATTGCCACAGATGTTTTTGGCGGAGATGAAGCTTGAGAACCAGTACCAGGACGTTGACCAATCTGCAGAACAGAGGCTTGCAAAGTGGTTGGAATTCGTGCTGGTGCATGATTCCTTTGGACAGTTGACTGGTGTTGTGTTGGAGCAAATTTGTTCACTTGATTATGTGCAATAGAAGGCTGAAAATTCATCTGTACTGGAATTGCCCCACCCCTCAATGGAGCCCTTGGATGAGAAGATTGAGAAGCATTAACCCCAGAAGATCCAGGAGGTACAGCATGCATACTGTTCAAGGACTTGCCAACAGACGGATTGATGGACTCTTCAATATACAGCTTATCCATACCTATAGTAGTATCAACAACATTCTTTCCACGAAGCAAAGCATTGTTTTGTTGAACTGAAACTCCCTCTTCCACAACTCCAGGACGACCACTCCTGCTTGTGCTGCCAGTTTGGACATCCCTTTTTGATGCCAGATTCATCTCTTTGTTGGATGAGCCTGAAGGGTAAAACGGGGGAGATGCGTAATTCAAATTCGAAGACACTTGTTTCTTAGCAGCAGGCACAGGATCTGATTCATAATTGGAGGTAGATCCAGCGGTTCTCCCTGAACTAGTATGTGAAGTTTTCTCAAAAGGCTTTGAAGAAGATCTTAGCAAAATAAACAAAACAATAATTAGAAAGTCTTGACATTTAAACATACCATGACTCCAACCATTCTTATAAAATGCTAACGTGATACTCACTGTCTATTTTGCATCTGGGATGTTTGATCACCATTTTTCATGGCAGGCTCATACCGCCGTGGCCCTCTCCCTCGCACAACCGCTTTCGGAACCTGAGTTTGATTACCACTGTTTTCATACCCTTTCCTATTTCCTCGAGCATATCCTCCACGACCAACACCACGACTTTTACCCCGCCCTCCTCTATAGTTACCCCTAGAAAGCTTCCTTCCCTGGATTGTATACAGAATGCATTAAAAAAAGTGTCACTAAAGAAAAAGGTAAAAATACTAGTATTAGATTTGTAGACGATGATAGTAACATATGGACCAGCTAGTTTGATTAACGGACTACAAAATCATGTCAGAAGCTTGTAATTTCAGATATAAATGTCAGGAATATGATCACCTCCTTGTAGTGCCTTTCCTGAGAAGTAATCTCCTCATACTTATCGTGTCCCCATTTCCTATCATCTTTGGACTCCCACAGCCTCCTTCCACCGCGCATTCTCCTGAAAGGGAACAAAATGCATTATTATTTAACTGAGTTCTAAAGCACTACACAGTTGATGCTAAAACTCAAAAAGAGTTTTTGGGTGAATATACCTGTGGCGAGCACCAGCATTATCCCTGAAACGGTCATCGTGCATGTAAAACACTCCAGCTGTGGGCACCGCAAATGGCTCATTCTCCTTCTTCTCCTCGTCATCCTTGTTCCCTGATTCTCCTCCTTCTTCTTCATCCTCTTCTTCCAAATGGGGTTTCTCATCAGCACCATCAGAACCCTTTGGCATAGCCACTGAGCCATTCACACCCCCACCTTCATCAATGCCCCTCTCCTCCTCGTACACCTCGTCTTCTTCCTCCTCATCATCCAATTCTTCTTCAGCTTCTTCCTCGTCCAATTCCTCTTCTTCCTCCTCCTCATCGTAATCGGCCACTCCTCCCTCGCCGTCGGAAACATCGGAACAAATCACGCGGCGATCTGCACCCTTGGCTTCAGCTTCGAGTTCGGCTTCTGCTTCAGCGTCACCTTCATCGTCACTGGCCTCAACCCTCCTCCGCATTCCGAGGGCTCGTTTAGACTCCTCGGGATCACTCTCGTACTCAACATCTTCTTCGCCACCGCTGCCCATCAATGCCAAAACCTAACCCCCCCAAATTCAAACTTCGATCAAGCGCAACGAACCAAAACGCGCGTCACAGTGAAACTCAATAAAAAAGAAAACAAAAAAGCTTTCTGCTGCAAAGGCCAAAAACGAATGAGGCAAAATCGCAGCCAATTGGAAACCGAAACCGAAAACGATAAACAAAGTAGACGATTTGCGTAAAGAGGAAAAACGGGGAATTGAGGAAGGGAGGGTGAAGAAGATTATAGATTGAATTGAAGTCGGGTTGTAGAGGGGGCGAAACCCTAGATATTTTTTTTGGGAGATTTTAGTGTGTCGTCTCCGCAATTGAAACTGAAGGACGAAGAAACAAAACAAAACAAAAAGAAAGAGAAAGAAGGGTCTAAAAAAAAGAATACAGGGTTGTGGTTTATTGGAGGAATTATCTTATTGTGAAGGGTATTTATGGGAATTCAATGGCGGTTGGGGATCTGACACGTGAAGTGATCAGGCCACAACACAAGGAGTAGAGAGTAGAGAGTAGAGACTAGATATCTAACTACGTGCATCCCAAGCCTCTTTTTATACAGGTTTGCATATCTTTTTAATTATAATTTACAACAAGAAAAATATATAAATTACTTATCCTTTTATGATATAAGATAAGATATGATTTAATTTTAATCTATTTAATCAGTTTTTAACAGAATACCAAATTTTAATTATAGTTTGTTGAGAATAAAAGTAATTCGAGTTTTATAAATATTTATATTGAACGAACATATATTTGACATTGGTGAGATTCAGTGTCAAACTCAATTAAATTTCAGCATTAATCAACAGATATATTGATCGAACCAAATGGCGGGACATTTGAATTGTTGACGAGAAAAATAATAATTCTATGTCTAATAAGATAAATTATTGATACATCAATTCTGCTACGTTATTAACAGCATTTATGCCTGTCAATTCTTATTTATAACTGTATTTAATAGAAGTATTTTTGTAGATGTGTCTAATAAAAATATTTTTTTTATAGTTATGTTTAATAGAAATGTCTTTATAGATATATTTTTTAGATGTGTCTCTTTATATATGTGTTTAAAATATAATAATTAATTATTATTAACAATAAATTGACAGATAATATATTGATACCCTATATTTTTCCTTGATACAAATCTTATTACTTTTTAAACGATACACTTTATAGAAACCACTTTCATGTTTATAACCCAACTTAATTATTTTATATATCTTTATCTTGGGTCTATATTATACTAAATAAAAATATTAAATGTATATACAATTAAGAGAAAATACCACTCTTCTCTCATGCGAAATGCTAAAATGTCACTCTCTTCCCCTCTATTTTATAAATGTACATTTTTCTCCCTTCTAACTTTTAAAAAACCTCCTCTTTAATCCATTTTAAATTTTTTGTGTTAATAATGTTAATTTTATCCATTTTCTATGAAAAAAAAATAAATTATTTTTTGAAAAAATATCCATTAACAAAAATTTTATTTTTTATCAATAAATTTTGCTTACCAAAATATCCTTTAATAAATTATTCTTTTATTAATTCAATTGTATTTTTAACGAAATATTTTCAAAAAAATTAATAATTAAATTATTTTTTTCTAAGATACCTATTTTTCAATAATTTTTTAATTATTAAATTGTGATTTTACTAAAATTTTTGTTAACAATTATTTTTATATTTACTATTAATTTTTTTATATTAATATATATTATTTTAATATTAAATAAAAAAATCTTACCACTGGTAATATGTATAACAATTAATATTTATTGATATTGAAAAATAATCTTACTAAAATTTTTTATTTAATGTTAAAATAATATATAGATATCGAAAAATTAATAGTAAAATATAAACAAATTGTTAACAAAAATTTTGGTAAAATTATAATTTAATAATTAAAAAATTATTAAAGGATATTTAAAAAAATAACATAATTATTAAATTTTTTAAAAATACAATTTAATCAATAAAAAAATAATTTATTAAAGAATATTTTATTAAGCAAAATTTAATAATAAAAAATAAAATTTTTGCTAATGAATATTTTTTAAAAAAATAATTTTTTTCTTAAAAAATGGATAAAGTTAACATTAGTTAACACAAAAAGTTTAAAATGGATTAAAAATGAAGTTTTTTAAAAGTTAGAAAGGAGGAAAATATACATTTATAAGATAGAGAAGAGGAGAGTGTCATTTTAGCATCTCACAGAGGAGGGGAGTGAAATTTTCTCTAAAATTAATTATTAATATATTTATATATAGATACGTATATAATTAATTTTTTTTAATATATATTTAACATGATTATATATTTATATTATAAATCATATCGTATCTGTAATTTTCACGAGAATCTATCATGCATTCTCCCTATTTTAGTTAATCCAAGCTAAATCTAGCTTTTAAAAAAATAAAAATAAAAGATCTTGCTTTACCAATAATGTTAGTACTTAGTTTCTTACTGTATATATTATGGTATATTGGTATACATCGATCCTCTCCAATCAAACTTTCTAATTTATAGAATGTGACGATATTCAGCATTGAATTTGGCCTATATATAAATTAATTAATAAAGTTTAATTTTAATACCTTGACGTACTAAAATATTTTTTATTTTGAGTCAAAATAAAAAAAAAATACAATTAGACATAAGTTCAATAATAAAATTAAAGACTTTGTTAAATAGATAATAACTTTTGTGAACAATGTGAACAATAGATTTTAAAATTGGCCCAATAAAATAAAAACACATTACACCCCTAAATTACTCATCTAAATCTTAATATTAGGATAACCATTCCATCCATCTGTATACAGAATAAATTAAACATTCGATATATCCATCGTTCATATTGTCTAATATTTTCATTATTTACCTATATTTTTTCTAAAATTAAATAGTATATATGTTTGATGACTACATATATAATCACGTACAAGTTAATTTCCAACTAATTAACTAACTATATATCATTACTATTAGTTTCACCATTAACAGTTTCAGGCCTGGATTCACTACTGATGCATGCTCCATTAATTACTTGATATTAAGAATTTTAAGATCAGACATGCATCAATTCACCTATCACTACTAATGCATACAAAATCAACTCATGATCATATATAATAATAGTGAAACCACGATCATAAATAATAATGAACAACTGATCTAAGAAAAAGTAAAACCCCAATAACCAACTTATGGAAATTAAAAGAAATGTGAATATCATTCATCATTATTATACCATGCATCAGTTTGGGAAAAGTACGTACGTACAAGACAAATCAGAAAGCAGAGAAAACTAAAATTGCTTCAAAGCAGTAACTAACTCGATTAAATGAATGAATGAAGAACATAGCTTCAAAACTGTTTGTCCTATTCTTTTGCAATCTCTCTTCCAAATTCACTCTCTTCCTCTTTTATCCTGTCTTTTGGACACACGTAAAGTTCATGCGGACGACATTCTTAGTTCTAGGTTAGTAAATAATAACTTAGGGTTAAATTTTTTTCTTACTTAGAGTCAGTTTTTTTTAGTTAGCGTAACTGTTGACATGTTAGTTAAAAGAGTTCCGCTAGGGAACTAACTAGGGTCTAACCAACTTCTGCCAATTTTTTAATGGATCTGATTTCAAAATTCGTCTTAACAAAGATAAATTGATATATATGGATGTTTCTTCTACTAAACATTATGATATCTTTTTTTCATACTAAATAGGTATTTTTAATATATTTTTTGAATTTTTTGTATTATTAATGTGGATATTTCTATTTTTTTAATAATTATATGATTTTTTTTTAAATCTTATAGTTGAATATTTCTTTTGTAAAGCATTAGGATGCTTTTTTTATATTAAATAGATTTTTTTTATATATTTTTGCAATTGTTTAAAAATAGCTCGTGCTCCATCACTCATTCTTCCTTGATTATGGGTGACTTTAGCACCATCACCAACCACCTAAAAAAATTGGAGGTGGCATTGAATCAGCAGCTTTCATTGTTAGTCTCACATATTTTATTGATAGCAATGAGCTGCACGACCTTGGCATGGTGGACAGGCCTTTCACGTGAACTAACAGACGGAGGAAGGATGCACTGGTTGAAGAAGTACTTGATAAAATGCTAGCATAACAGGGTTGGATTGATCTTTACGATTCAGATGCAGTGTTTCAATTATTAGGAAATAACTCAAATAACTCCCCAATCCTATTAGACTCAAGCCCTTAATCGAAACGAAGTAAGAGGAGGTTCAAATTTTAGGAGAGGTGGTGTGGCATAGAGGAAGTTAAAAATCTAGTTATGGATGCTTGGAGTTCCCAAATTGAAAGCTCAACTATGTTCATTTTGACTCAAAAGATGAAAGATTTACCGCCACAAAATAGTCAAATGGCAGTAAGAGACCAGACAAAAAGACAAGGAGGTACATTGATGACCTTCTTCTTAAGAAGTTACTCGAGATGCGCTTTATTGGAATAAATGAGTATTCCAAAAGAATCGGTCAAGAACAAGATCGTCTTCATGTATAGTTTTGTTTCTTTGGCGGCGAACTTTTTGAGGGAGAGAATTTGTGTGTATTGTTGTTGGGGGTGTGCAGGTTAATATAGAAGAGAAGGAGAAGGTTTTTATAGTTTTTAATTAGGTTTAATTAATCAGTTTCTAATTATTTAAATTTTGAATTTAAAAAATTTAAAATTAATTATTAATAATTATAATTAATTGAGTTGTTCAATTTTTGGCTGGTTACACACTTGGTTCCCTATACTTTTCCTAGTTAAAATAATTAGTTATAGATTGTTTGTTAGTTAGAGTTACAGAGTTACTAATGACATGTTAGTTAGATTTACTGTTAATTATTTTTCATGTTAGTTAAAATTTGTTATGTAATTATTTTTAAGTATAGTTGTTGTTTATTGTCTATAACTTGTTAATTAGTATAACAAAGTAAATTGTTAGTCAGTTTAGTTAGAATAATTAGTTTAAGTTGTGACTCAGAAGGTAATTAGTAGAAGAATTAATCAAGTTAGGTTGGATGAGAAAAAATTTGATTTGAAAAATTTAGAATTCAGTTAGTTATTAATTAATTAATTAGGTAGTTGACCGCGTCAGTTAGTTGGGACAGAATTAGAATTATTATATTTATAAGCCAAGTCAAATAATTAAATATAATTTTTTATTTAATAATTTGGTTAAGGTAAAAGGTGAATTTAGTGTTTGTAATTTTATTTTACTGGATTATATTTAGATGGAGGAGCAGCTGTTAGGTTACGAGGGTAAGATGTATAGACTGGATCACGCTAAACACATTGCTGACAGGTTTGATAGAGTGATACACTTTTTTTAAGTGTTTTTTATTTTGTTATAATTAATTAGTAGTGAAACTCTAATTTTATGTGCTAACCGCCCGTTGCTTTGCTTTGCTATCATCGAGTGGCATCAGGTGGACCAAGTCGTATGTCAGTTCGGTGGCCTGCAGCACATTCCGACTAGGCCATTGAACATAGACGACATGCACAGGTTGGATGGTCGGTTTGGCTGCAGAGAGTGGTTCCCGCAGCTTCTCGGTGGCTGGCATGAGTTGTGGGATGCTCGGGTCCACCATCATCTGCCTATACACCATCATATAGACCTGTGTCCATCGCTCGCATACATAACTTGATACCTTCAGTAGTTTTCGTAAACTCCCCTCGGCATTCAATGCACCATCAATATATTTGTGTCTGTCTGAAATCACTAAGATCTCGGGTTGTGGTGTGACATGCTCCCACAAATACGATAGAAAGAACGACTATGTCTCTTTTGTCTCACCCTTGACAACGGCAAATGCAATAGGCAGAATATTTGCGTTCCTGTCTTGAGCTATCACCATCAGTAAGGTCCCACCGTATTTACCATATAGGTGAGTGCTATCAATAGAAATAAGTGGCTTGCAATGCTTGAAAGGCTCAACACACGATAAAAATGTCCAAAAGACCCGATGAAACATGATAGTATCTGTGGAACTAGGTCAAGGCTGAGTCACCAGTTGCACCCAAGTACCTAAAGAGCCAAACTTAGTTGCCTACTTGTACACATCTGAATTTTTTAACTGTGAATAACAAAGATTGAAATAAATCTTACCTGGCAAGTACATATACATCGCAAATAACCAACGATGAAACTCGTTGTATGATTTCTCCCAATCGCCTTATATTCTGGCGATCACTCTTTTTTTTGCAACCTAAACCTTTCTATAGGACGCCTTGTAACCAAAGTGATTCTCCACACCTCTTTGGAGAACCCTGATGCAGATTGTTGGATCGACTTTGACCATCATGAAGATGTATTGCGCAATCACCTTCGAATCCAACCTACCATGGTCTTGTCCCATCGAAGTTTGCATGCAAGAACGAGCCCCTTGTATTTCCTAATCTCTCACTTTTCTTGCTTCCGGCGATACGATATGAGTATGCTCCAATTACAACCGGTGCCGAACTGGATACATTGTGCATTGTATTTGTACCTCAAATGGTCACTCTCTTCTATTCTGTAATCCATAGCCCTCCTAATGCTGTACTGCTTAACTGCCAACATCATTTCTTCCTTGACTTTAAATTGTTGTCCAACCTCAAACTCATTGCTTGGATCATCTTCTGGACCTCCCTGGGTAAACGACCAATCCGAAGTCATTGCATCGAGATTCAACCTCGTGAAATGATTCGGCGGTCATATGGTCGAGAGATGGTGGGCTGTGTAAGAGCGATCTAAGCATCACTGTAATAGTTCATCTCTTCTTCCTTGTCACCATCATCGGGAATTTCAGCTGGTTCTTCATCAGCATCGTCTACGTCATCGGGGGTTAACTTTATATTGATCTATCATCGGATCTCTAATAGCAGAACCATCATAACTTTCAACCCCATCGTCCATTAAGTCAGCATTACAAGCTTCAATATTAGACCCCTCCTGACTTCCCTCGGGTGGCATATTTAGGCCACCATAGTTCTTCTGATAGTTCGTTTAACAGCTCCACTCAACGGACTATTATCAGCCAACGAGATACATGAATAATTTCAACAGGTGAATATTTGTCCATCGGTTGTGCCACGACCGTATGAGCTGTACGTCCTCGTCATCGCACAAACAGTACCTAATTCAACACAACAAACGTATTCTTCACAATCGTTATCTCATAAATATAATAGTAACAGAGACAATACGAGTGTAACATACCTTTTATAAAACAAACTGCCATCTACTTCGATCGGATATCTATAGTAAATCTTTCACCCCTTTTTTCCTCTTGCTGCCCGCAGAATACAATATCAAATTCTTCAAAACTGTTAAATTGTCAACCTCCGGTGTCATATAGGTGAATATCGATTGTCCCAATCTAAAAATTATAGAACCTTCTTCGTCGTACACTATTTCACCATCCTAACAAATGGATAACAATGGATTCCTCGACATCGTAGAGAAAATGTCAACCTTAAAAATAAAAACCAATATTGTGCTTTAATAATCTACTCTTCAGCAGCCATGCTTTTATTTTTGAAATCCAACATATAGTTCGCCGGGGTGCAGCGAACTCTATATAAATTACGGACGTAGTAGTAGTACTTCAACTTTATTTTTCTTTCTCTCTTATATTTCTTTCTATCTTTCTTTCTTTTTTTGGATATTTAGAGCAATTCCAATGGGCAAATGTTGAGGCCTTATTTTCTGACAAAAGCAGAGAACCACCATTGGAGAGAAGAGTTGAGTTCCTGCACATATTTCAAGGTGAAGGAGTCCCTCTAAACAGGGACTCCAATCAACCAATAATAACTTGCCACTTGACAAGTTATTAAAAAAAAATATAAATCTAAAATAATTAAATAATTATATTTAATTATATTAAATAATTAAATAATAATTAAATTAGTAATAATTATAATAAATAATTATATTAAATAATTATATTTTTATTTAATTAATAATTTATATTAATTATTTAAATAATAATTAATTAAATAATTAAATTATAATTAATTTATTAATAATTAATTAGATTAAATAATTAAATTTCTATTTAATTAATAATTTATATTAATTATTTATATCATAATTAATATTAAATATTATTTATATTATTATATTAAATTATAATTAATTAAATTTACCTACATTAAAAAATAAATTTAATTTTTACATCTTACAAAATAATTTTTAGTTGAGTTGGTTATTTTTATTTTTAAAATTTAAAATTAGCAGTTGTAAATACAAAACTATAAATTAGTGTAATTTCGAATTATATATTATGTATTATTATTATATATGAATTTATTTAATATTAATATCTTTTAATAGTAAATTATTTTTAAATTTATAAATTTAAATAATATTATTGAAAAAAAATTAATTACATTAATTTCAAGTATTTTAATTAATTAATTAAGTGGGACCACAACAGGCACTAAAGTCAGTTCCTCCTAATGGAGAAGAGAGAGATGCTTTGAGTTCCTCTTTACTGTTTATGATGCAAAAACTGATGTGAAGTTACGTTTTATGACAGGTGGACTATAAACAGGAACTGGGATGAGTTCCCTACTGAAGATGGTCTTATAGTCTCTGTATATTGCGTTTAAACCAATTATACTCGTGCACAAAAGATAAGTCATGTGTGATAATTCATATAAAAACAAGAAGTTAAAAAGAATGTTTAAAGAAAATTTGTTAATTAATAAAATAAAAATATAAAAATAAAATATTAAAAATCTAATATTTTTTTTTAGAATTACCATCACTAAGACAACTAATTAACAGATTATAGGAGAAAGTAAAATTTAATTAGTAATGAATCTAAAGAAAGAATCTTGGTAGAAAGTTCGACAAAAAGCAATAATTAATTTTTACAACTAAATTAATCTAATATAATTAGATTCTATTATTAGATTTTATTAATATATATTATATATAAATACATATATTATTTAATTTATTTTTAATATATATTTTATATTTTTACATATATCATATGAGTGACTTATTTAATAATTAATTTATTTAATACTAATAATTATCATCAAGAAATGAAATATAATCATTGATGTTAATTACTAAGCATTCATGCAAAATGATCTACCTTCCTTGTCCCTTGAAAGTTGAATCGCCCAAGGTATAGGGGCAAAATAGATAAAGACGTCCGCCAGGTTCAGGAAATAGCAACAATATTGATCGTTTCAGTGTTGGAGAATTTGGGTAATACAGTCTAAAAAATCCGAGATTTATCCAAAATTAAGTTCCATTATCGCTTGGAGACTTGACTTAAACTAACATACAACTACTTAGAAATATATGATAGTAGACTCTGCCACACAACGGCAAAATGAACTATGAATGGAAAATTTTTCTTGTCATAGTAAAGCAGCATCCATCTAGCACAAAAGTGTGAGACACTTTCTGGACCAATAATTTTCTCAATCATCAGATGCCTTTGGAGAATTTTCTGGGGTCTTGAGAGCTGTTGTTGATGTTGCAGCACCACCACCCTTATCCTTATGTGCCGTGATAGCAGCTTTAAACTCCTCCACAATGGAAGGGTCCTTGAACTTCAAGGCAAATGTTGAAAGACCAACTTTTCCTTCTGTGGCACTGTTGATGCATGCAAATGTAACACCCTTCTTCTCCATATTTGTGAGCTTCATATCTGGGTAAAGACGAGCATTCAAAATCAGTCTATAATTTCCCCTAGACCTCATAAGAAGTCTTGCTTTTTCTTCGCCAGTTGTAACATTAACTTTCAGTTCTCCCTTTCCTCTTTCCTTCCAACTTCCATCAACAAATTCAAACAACACTGAATCTGCATTAAAAACCACTTTCTCATTCTCTTCACCGGTTTCAACCACAACCTCCTGCAATGCTGCAAAACCACTTCCCTCGCTCTTGGAAATAGCAGAGGATGCGGATACCCCAAAAACAGAACTTCCATTGGTGGATAAACCCAGACCAAAAGGCTTGTCATTTTTTGTACCAAAGATAGAACCTGACCCTTCACTTGAAACAGACCCAAATGAAAACGAAGTAGAAGAGAAACCAGTTCCAGCAAGACCTGTGAATGCATTTCGGCTACTTGAGAGCTGTTGAAATGACTTCAAATGGCCACCTTCAGCACTTGGTTCTGCACTCTCAACTTTCTCATCGCCATTATCAGTGCTATCTTTCTTATCCTCGTTTCCAGTATTACTTTCAGCAGCAATCTCCTTACTTGCAGCATCCTTCTTCTCCTCAACTTCATTTTTGTCGACATCTTCACTATGTTCCTTATCTGCCTCAGATTTATCAACAGTACTCTCCTTTTCTGCAGCATGCTCCTGATCTGCATTGCTTTCTTCTGCAGCATCGTTCTTTGCAGCAGATTTGTCCTCTACTGTATCAGTTTTACTCTCCAATTGCTTAGTTTCTTCATCCTTAGCTTTCTCAGAATCCTTTGACGTAGCATCATTGCCATTTGAATCATCTGCACCACTGTTCTCACCAGCTGATTGTTTTTCAGCAGTAGGTTCAACGGGATTAGCACCGGAGTCAGTGGGAGTTGTCAAGCGTATCCCTGCAAATGGGTTTGAAGAAGGAGCAGAATTGTTCTGTTGGCGACGAACTTTGACTATCCTTCGGGTTGCCAGAACCTCATCACTAGCTCTCTTGAAAGTGCCAGTCTCATGTTCAGGGACATCTTCCCCATCATCAACAGGAGTATCTTTAGTGAGCTGCACTCCGGCGGTCCTTTTCTTTGAAGGTGGAAGGGCATTCTCAGCATCCCCCATTGAAGCAAGGTGTCAGTAGTGAACTATAACTTAAGAACTTTTATTTTACAAACTCGTGGTACAAAAATGGCTGCAATAAAAAAGGTGAATTTCTCACTCCTTCCTTCTCAAAATACAAATGGAGTGTAGTATTCAACATAACCAAATTACTTGAATAATGGCATAATATGCATCACACAGAATCCTCATAGCAAACTTAATGCTATCTCGCAAACGACTTCCATATGCTAAGAAAAGACCACCTAATAACACCAGAAATTAACACAAAAAAGCATAAACCCAGCATGTACCTGTCCTTACATAATTCATTTGTACCCATGATTTGGTCCCATTCACAAAGCAGAGCAATTTCAAAAAGAAAAGTAAAACAACAGAGCTCAAAAGATCGGACAATTATTCCAAATGAATATATATTGTTACTATTAGATAGCGACAAATTCCGAATAAATAACTAAAACACCGAATTCTCAAATACCATATTTTCAGACTTCGACATGTAGAACCCTAAAATAATCCCATCAACGCCCTATACTCATATAAATACGCCGAGACAAAATCAGCGATAAGAAGATTAACAACCTCCAGTTCCAAAAAAAAAAGTAACAAAATAATTTGAATCTCAAAACAAGCAAAAGATGTCGAAAGCAATACTACGATTATGCTAATATCAGAAATAGCAAGAACATATATTAAAAAAAAAAAATCTCGGGCATGTAGCAGTGATAGTATCAAATAAGAGTAAGAAGGAGAGGATAGTATATGCTACTTACAGGGAAAACAAGAAACGATGGTGGGCGATTGTGTCGGTAGCTTTGGGTTTCAGGGAATTGAGTGAAAATCTGTTATATGGTTGTGAAGAGTGAGAGGAAGCGATGATTGATTGCAGAGAGAAACGGTATTTGGAAACCCTAAGAAGATGGAAAAGTGAAAGAGAGAGGGGAAGAACATGATATAGCCGCAGCACCCAATATAATCAATCACTCACACAGCTGGCACCACCATCCTTTTTTTTTATTCCTCCTTTGAACAAAAAATTGAAGGGTTAAGAAAGAAGCCTAGTCCAGACCAGACACACACACACAAACACTTTGCACTGGATCCGGTGTCTATTTTTTCTTCTTAAATCCAAATGTCCACTCAATTCATGTAGTATAATTGTGACTTGTGAGTATATAATATAACTATACATCCTAACTTGCTAGTGAATAGCGATAGTGTGATGGGGATTTTTTTTCATCAGATAATATATCTATTTTTTTTCTTCATAAACCTCCCTTTTACAAGAGGTTAATTGTATATTATGATGATCCTTAGTCACACTTTATAAATAAATACAAAGATATTAGACGTAACAATTTAAATTTTAGAAGAGAGTAATGTATTTTCTTAGAATTAGATGAAAATTTCTATCTTTATCACATCTCAACATGAAAATAGTATAGCAATTTTCTCACGAGTTTAATTTTTATAATGCATTGAGCCATTGATAGTTCAAAATAATTTATTTGTCACTTAATTATGTATTAACAACATTTAACACTTCAACTATTTTATTTGGTTACTATCATATTAGCAAACATTTAATGGCTCTTTTATGCACGTGGAACTTAAATGACATAAATACGGAACTATGATATTTGAAAAGAAATTTACAGAATAAGCACTTTTCTTCAAAAAAAAAAAAAAAAAACTCCAGTCCTTTTGTAATTTTGAAAAACGCCTTAAAAATGCTAATTGGCTTCTATTAATAATACGTAAAACTTTAGCACTTTATTTTCGAAGTTAAAATTTTGATCATCTACTAATTTTCTATTTAACTTCCATATGTATTTCTATTATTAAATTGCTATTTTTGAGCTTTGTATTTTAGTTATAAATATTATAGTGAGCCACTTCTACAATCATAATTTTATCATGGTTAATATTAATAATTTTGGTAGCATTTTTCATAGAATGAGCCAACTGATGCCACATCTATCCAACCCTAGTTCAATCATTCAGCAGATGAACTGCCTGCCATGTCAAGTACGTTCTTTTAGATTAAAGACAACCAAGCTCCATGTATAGTTCTCCATTCTACGAATGCACATGGAATATATGGGAAACATTTCCAGTTTAATCGGAAAATTAGAAAGATAACTCTTCATATATGTATCGATTTCAAACATTACAGGAGCTTGGGAAGGCATGGTGTCAATAGATGCTACATCGGGAAAGAATCATTATTGTTCTGTATTAACTATTAACCATCCAGTGATCCACGTTTTACAGTCCATGGATATGTAAAATTTAGAAGAAAATGCTCAAGAGAACAACTAGCTAAAATTTAAACAGGCAACCATCATTCAGCTTTTTCTACATTCACACTGGCACGAATTATATTGAGGTAGAAACCTCAAAAGAATGTGATATAAATCCTATTAAGTTGTAACTATCTGAACCTAAAGAATATTGTTATACCGCGAGCAAAATGACAAAATTCAGGCCACTAGAAAACCACAACACCAGGAAACAGAAACAACCAGTCCGCATACTCTCATTATGGTCCCGTGAGGAGACCTGCATTTAAATGAATTAAAATGAAACTAAGGCCGCCACAATAGGGAAAGAAAAAATGTAGCTGGAACCGAAGTAGGAAAGAAGTAGTTTATCAAACAAAATGGTGTAGCTGCAAATGCGGAAAAAGTAATTTAAAATTGCTAGATATGATGTTGAATGCAGTACAATATCGAAATTTTATTCTAACCTCAGACAAACAGCCCAGAAGCTGGAACCGACTGTCTTGATGGGACCTAGTGACGTGGCGCAAGCACTGTCAACAAAGATGAATCTTTATGTGAGGACTAAAGCTTTCTTGAGGTGACATTCACAATTGGGTCAAAAGTTATGGTATAAACACAATATCATAACAAAATTAAAGTTCACAACAAAATAGACATAACAAGAAAAAATATTTTTAAGTTTGTCAATGATTCAACTAAAATATCCACTTTGTATTCGAAGGGCACACTACTAGGAACCAGTAAGACCAAGACTGGTAGAACTTTTACATCATTATGAATATGATATGCCCCAAAATTCATTAGTGATGATGTTAACCTCAATCATTTTATGCATCAGCAAGATTTCCTGGGGCAACTTAAGAGAGGGAAAGACATGCAATGAGCAATAAAATGTTATAAACTTCCAAGCCAAACTACATACAAAATCGTGACAACATAGCTCAGAGTTAGATATTTTGATCAATTATTCACTTATTGACAACGGACACCCTAATTATGGTGAAATATGACACACTAATAACCATAAGCAGCTAGTATTGGTAGGACTCAAGTGGAAGTAGTAGTTATAGTAAAAATAGTTAGGTGAGGGAGTTAGAAATGGCACTTCAGAAACAATTAATCACCAGAGACAAAATTTCGATTTTCACACCACCCCAACCAATTGCTTTTAGGCTGACGGGCCTCCTTCATTATTCGTACCCCACTCTTCTTCAGCCTCGTTACCATTAACGAGTACTGCACCATCTGTAGAATCGGCATCCACTACAACTGCCTCTTCTTGGCTTCCTTCTTCTCCATTATGCTCCTCCTGTGCCTCTGTATACTGCTCTTCTCCATTCTGTTCAGTCAAACGAAACAAAATGAACAAAAATAAAGCAAAAATCTAAAACCACCACTAGGAATCTACTCAGGTATTCAATTGGCAGTACAAGGCATACATATGAGGAACTTTTTTAAGCTTTTGTGTGGCGTTAGCCCTATATATCAATTTACCTCATGGTTAGAGTCCCCATTCTCAAGAGGCTCCTCGCCTTCGTCAATCTGCATGCTTCTAAAAGCTTCAACAAGGCTTATATGTGATTTATCTGCATGGCTGATGTACTGCTCCGCATGAGGGTAAACATTCCTTAAAAAAATAAAAAAATTAATAGTAAGTATTTGTACACAGCCTAATCAGACCAACTACAAAGCTTCCAGAGACATGCAAATAAATAAATCAATCATATATATATATATATATATATATATATATATATATATATATATATATACATTCTCTACACTGACCTTGTTGCTGCAGCCTTAGATTCAACAGCAAGTGCAACTTGCCAGTCTTCAAATAAATTTGGATATTCCTCAGGATCAGCCAATGATTCAGCAGCTTTTGGATTAACCTGCATAAAATATCAAATACATGAGAGAAATATACAATTGCTCAATCCAGAACTCACAATCCACAAGGAAATTGAATAAGACCAGAAGTTCCTTCCATGGATCATAAACTTCCATCATGATTCATGAGTAAATACTATATATCTGAGTCATTAATTACCTTATTAAGATCTTTTCTCCAAATTGCTACTATCTCTGAGACCTTGCTTGGGAGGTAAGATCGAGCCATTAAAGCTGCCTCTGGAATCCGATTGCTGCAAATAGCATAACTTAGCTATATATTACTGCAGTAGACCTAACACCCCTCCCTTCCCCTCCCCTCTCTAGTAGTAACGTCATAGAGGAAAAGAAGACACTATTGAAGATTACCTCTCTATCAACAGTTGAAGGCAGTCTTCCACTCTACCCAACATAAACAAGCAAAGGAAAGCAACATTGTTCTTCCCTTGCTCTTTAGCAAGGGTTGCAAGTTTTGATATTCCTTCGGCATCTCCTAAAGAAGAATACAGCAGTAACAACCCACTCAAATCCATCGCATGATTCAAACAATCCTCAGCCATATCTAACTGCAAGACAACAAGGCACTCACTTCAGAATATTTTGACATGGATAGTTAGGAATGAAATTCAGCTTAGGTGTTGGAGAAATACAATTTAAGTTTCAAATAACATAGAAAAGTACCCTTCCACTAGACATAGCTAATTCTCCCAACTGCTTCCATTTAGACTCACTCTGCACTTCTGTTGCAATACTCTGCAGCGAAAGAGGGCGAATATTATTCATGTGAACCACAGATATAGAAATTTGATTACCAAGTTAACAACTTTTACAAGCCAACTAATATCTCTTTGACTCTTTGTAGGTACTACAAGAGCAAACCTTTGCAACTTCTAATCTTCCAAGCTGTATTGCTAGTTCAAATCTGTAATCAGGGTCAGTAGCTACTTCAAGAGCCTCCTCTATCATCCCCCGTGATTCCAAGAATCGAGCCACACTACCAAAAATCAAGTATTTCAATTAGGATGCACATACATACCAGCACTGAGTACCTAAATTTATAACTGAAATTTGGAATTTAAATAAACAATACAAGGCCTACTAAAAGAAGAAAAAAAAATCAAGATGCAAGGCAAACTATGGATTAATATCATACAAACATGACAAGAAAATATAATGATGGACAAGAAGCCTCTAGAGATTACAAGTTAAATGCAACAACTTGGACAAGATTATTCGTTTCGGCACCCCAGTGGGTTGAACCCCTACTAAAGGGATCAAACCAAACATTTTTTGGGAACAAACAGAGAGACACTCACAGGGAATGTAACATATAATTGCATTAAAATTATCTAGATATGCATTTAAAGCATAATTCTGCAACCAAAAGTCCAAAACCACTTTAACACATCTCTCCACAATGAAAGGAAAATTGCCATTGTTTTATAAATGAATGCAGCGGAGCTACTACCTGTTAAGATGCTCCTTAGGAATTGATGGTAGGACTTCATTGGCCCTTTCAATATCACCGCGCATAACTAATGTCTTGTACTCAATCAAGCTTAAAAGCAGTGTGTATCCCATAACACTGACAATAATTGATAGATAATAAAAAGTCAAGTTAATGCATTTTAAATGATCTGAAATTTCCATTTTTTTTTCTTTCGTTTGATATGAAATGAACACCACTTACTTAAACTCTTTGTCAATCAGATATACCCGGCTTTGGTTTGCAAGGTAACCCAATAAATACATAGGGCGGTCCAAATGAAACATTGTTGTTACCTGAATTCACAATGTCATTCACCAAGAGATCTCATATAATCCTTGACATTCAATTGTAAAAATAATAGATAAAAAATTATTCTCTTTTAGCCTAGAAGGGACAAGAATTAGTACCTCGCCACCAACACAGTAATTCAGTCTCCAAGAGGAATTGTTGTAGATAAAGCAATCCCCAACCCAAATGCCTGTCCTGACACGTTCACTCATCTCATGAAGGAGCTCAAAGGCATCTTCAACACCTTCATCATCTACAGGTCTTCCACTAACTAAATGTGAAGCAACTATGTCACGCTGCAATCATGAAAGTTAAAATGTTTACAGTGCTGCCACCTGTATGATGCTTCCAAATATTCTTTCAGCCAAAGTTTAAATGGGAAAAATGTGTAGTTCAGAGAATCCTCACATTGTACTTCAGGATATAGAATGATGTATCACTAGCAATTGTGACAAGATCACCACTATCGGCCCAGTAGAGGTTCTGACACAACACAAAATAACAAAAAAAAAACGATGAACAAGGAGATGTAGAGAAGTAAAAAGGAAAGGGGCAGCAATAACAATAAAAGCAGAAAACTAGATCACCTAGTTAAAAAAGCACTCACTTTCACATTGACATCAATCCGATAAATTAACCTGCATTCTGCCCAATCATAAAAGCAGATGAAATCATTTGAGCACATCGCTAATAAAGTGCCTCCAAAAATACGTTCTGCTGAAAATGTTGGTCGGACACTCCTCTTCTCCTGAAATACCCATATTTAGACTCCAACTAAAATTTCCAGACGGAAAATTTATTTCATGCAGAAGACAGCTAGAAATAAGAAGATTTAAGTATTTACAACAGCGGAAGCAGCCCATGCAAAAATAACAATGAAAAAAATAACCTAGCCTTCATCCTTTTAGAAATAGCAAGCATTTGTTATTTACCATCACAATTACGATTAAAAAGTAAATAAAGTGTACAAACAAAAAGTGCAAACCTGGAAATTTTTGTTGAAAATTTTGATCTTTGATGTGCTTTCTCTGACAGCATACTCTCCATCAGAAGACCAAACAAATTCGAGAGCTGAACCAAAAGACCTATTTCTCCATGCCAATGCAGTGTATATAATATACTCACCATCTCCACATACAACAACAAATCTCCCATTTGGGTTGTGCTTTAAGTTCTGAGAAAAATTAATCAACAATCAACCATCACTCAAAACAGAATCAGAATAGTTGAAACAGTAGTAAAGAATATTAATAGAAAGCTCACTTCTTTTAATATAAATTGTGCAACACAGAAATAGCTTAAACATATTTATGTTATACAATTACATCCTTATAGATTAAGTTGTTCAATAGCTCAATTTCAATTTATAACATTACATAATAAAATCAAGCTTTCTGCATAGAAGCACAACAAAACTGCCGGTAGGCTTCAGGAAACATGTGGAAAATACGGCATAATAAATCAGGAAAAACATGCCAATCATTCATTTTCAAAATCCCAC
The DNA here is from genome assembly GCF_003086295.3 of Arachis hypogaea. Lineage (NCBI taxonomy): Eukaryota > Viridiplantae > Streptophyta > Magnoliopsida > Fabales > Fabaceae > Arachis > Arachis hypogaea. The sequence continues at coordinate 80,842,980 of NC_092042.1, read as the reverse complement.
AAAGAAAGGGTTGTATGATGGGAATCGGGAAAGAGCGTAAACCCTTCAAAAACAGAGGAAGCAGAGCAATAAAATGGAACATCACGTGAGGAAGAAGGATATTAACTCACTTGTGGGTAGAGATCACAAGTGCCCAACTCCTTAACAGCCAAGGGTAACCTTTCTCCATCAGCAACCTAAGAAGCATAGTATTTGCATGTGTCAATAAAATCAAATACTTACAGATTGTTGCATTTTACAGAAATAAGAGTGGAAATTGATCCCATACCTCCACATCTGCTCCTACACTTTTTATATTGACAGTTTGAATTTCATTATGCTTAGCCCAAATAATTTTCCCACTGTTGTCCATGCTAGCCACAGGTACTTCTCGACCAAGTTTAACCATAATAGTCCCTTCATCATAGCCAATCACAACGCTGCAGAGGAAGACAATTTGGTAATTTAGGCCAAGAAGCAAGTGAAAGATAATATAGCAATACTTTATTATTCAGACAACAGCCACTTGCCAATATTCAAATGTGTAAAAAATGACACTCAAACTAATCGCCCAAACCCTTCAAAGAAGGCAGACAGAAAAAACACTCACCGACGTGATCCTTTCATATATCCAATGGCCCAAACCCTTTCAAGACCATAGTTCAATGTGTTCTCAAGCCTGCAAAACATTTAACAAGCCCAAAACATAAAATTGAGGAATTAGTGACTTAGTGTATGTCCTTAGTTTCAAATATACCTCTAATTAACTTAATTAAAATCTTAAAATGTGAAACATATAATAAATTAGAGAAAGAGATGCAGAGCAGAAATAACGATGTACAATCTCTCAGTCTCAATCACTATCTACAACTTAAATCACATCATGCAAAGTGGAAAAAGAATGTGAAGTAACAAGTCAAGTATAACTGCATAGTTTATAAGGCCCTATTATGCAAGACCAATACTCAACCACTGCCAAATTATTCCAGTCCCCATAAGATAGTTATGACAATGGAGAAAAATAAGCCAGAGGAATATGCCAAATAAAACGAGCATAAAGTTAAAGCTCACAGGTTACCTATAAGTGGTAGAGTGCCATATTCGTACTGTACCATCCTCAGAACCAGTAATTATTATAGGAAGCTCCGGATGAAAGCACACAGCAGAAACATTGTGCGTGTGACCTTCAAGGGTCTGGACACAACCTTTGGTCTGATAATCCCATACCTATTTCATAGGTTGTATCCAAGTTAGTCTTATTCATATATATTACACATATGGGCAAATAAATCAAGGGAGCAACAAGAACAAGAATTGAAAGATAACCTTGGCAGTGTGATCATCAGAGCCAGTGATCAGATAAGGTTTGTCACCACCTGTAAAGTAATCAACGCAATTCACACCTTTCTGGTGGGCATCCAATGTAAAATTAGGATCAGGAGAGCCAAGATTCCAAATCTGGTAAGATGAGAAAACAGGAATATCAATGCAGGAGGAAGAAGAAGAAGAAGAGCATAAAATAGATGGAGACAAGATAACATGTATACCTTTATGGTGCGATCAAGAGATGCACTAGCAAAGGTGTTTGTGTCTTTAGGATTAAATGTTACTTGCATGACATAATGAGAATGTCCCTCAAATATCTGGGTACAAACCCAGCCTTTTTCCCAATCCCAAAGCTTAATAAGCATATCATCAGATGATGACAGCACATAAGGAAGTGTAGGATGAACAGCCACACACCGAATGTAATCTGTATGTGCCTCAAATACTTTGACTTTATCCATTGTGTTGTAATTATATACACGAATAAACATATCATCTGCTCCAGCAACAACCCACTGTTTGCGTGCAATAAACTTGGCTGACCTAACTGCAAAATCATATTGTATAAGAGCTCCAAAGTGGCTTCTAAGTAGTAAATTGACTTAGAAAAGCACGCTTCCAGGAAAATGCATCATATATAAAATGTTCACTAACCTGGCAACTCAGTAACCTCAAAAGATTTGGCCATAGTCTGAAATAGCATAAAAGAAATGAGTGTTAATTACACAAGCATTTCTGCAGAAGTTATAATGACCCATCAAATGCAGAAGGGTTGTAAAGAATTTAAATATAAAACTGATGATTTGAAAGCTACAATCTATTAATGCAAATTAATGGATACCACAGAACACACCAAAGTATATAAAATTATAAATGAACCACTAAAAGACATGTTTAAGAAGGAATAAATGAACTGACAAACATTATAAACTGCAAAAACACAAATTGCTGTGTAAAATTCTAAAAAACTGCGAGATTCTTAATAGAAATATAACATGTGTCAGATAGATAACTGGCAAACAAATAGAGAAATCCAGAAAATTAACAAAGTAAATAAACACTACTTTTAAACTAAAACTACTCTTCTCAATATACAGGTTCCAGGCCATCAAGTTATGGTTGAATAAAAGAGGTTACTATCCTTTCTATGGCATTTTGGTTTCTGGGCAATAAAAAATAGCATACCTGAGATTGGAAGTTCCAGATACAGACAGTTCCAGAGTATAAACTTGCAAGAATCCTACATTGACAAGGCAACATCATGCAATTTGTCAAAACATATAATTATGAAGTATGAACTGTTTACAATCAAACTAATTGCCACAGTAATTAAATAATGCCAAAGTAGCCTCATATAGCAAACATGAAAATCACTATTGGTGACTCAAACTATTGTAGATACCAGGTGGACTTGAGCATTATCTAAAGGTGGGAGAAAACATCCAGATATTCCTCGTTATAAAATGAACTTCATATCATACACTATTTCAGAACCACACCAAGTTAGACAAGGATGAGGCATTACCATGGTTCTGTCGGATGTAGATCCACAGATTTTACTCTTTCTGATCTTTGCGCAAGCTTCCTCTGATTGAAGATTAGGAAAACATGTTAGATTGAGTAGCTAGAAAGGCAAATATCCACACTGTGCTTGGACTCCGAGAAATCTAATCTCACTTACGAGCTAATCAGAATTTCTCGTGAGACAAACACGAAATAAACATTGAATCAGAATAACCAACGAAACATTACCTTGATTTCGAGTCTGAGAGGCTGCAAATGCAAGCAACAAATAAACAAAAACGAGTCAATGCACAATTCCACGATAGATCCCATCGAAAATGAAACCATACGAATTAAGTAAGCAAAATTCAGAGCCTCGCATTTTAAGTTAGAGACAGAAAAGCGTTTGAAATTCGTAAGAGCGAACGGCAACATTGAGTAAAACACGAAATCAAAGAGAATTCGGTCCAGATCTAAGGTTGCTAGGAATGTTGAGGCATTTGCGAGAGAACAGATCAAAGAGGAAGCTCACCATTTTTGCAGATTGGAGAGTGAACTAGCGTCGATCGAGATCACTCGTCGGAGATCAGAATCCAAATTCGAACGAGCCCAAAGAGATCGAGCTCAGAGTGAGAGAGAAACGGAAACAGAGAGAGAGAAGGGACAAAAGGCTTTTGTATTATAAAGGGAGCACGGTGTAATTGTGTAAATGTCATTAGAAAGAGGGAAGCGGAACTTTGCAGTTAATGTCAGATTACCAAAGTGCCACTGGGAGTACATTGTCGTGTGCGTTGTCGCACCATATGGAAATGGGGTCCGCCGCAGATCAATTAAATGAACGGTTGAGATTCGAACGAGTGATTCTGTTTGGGCGTTAACAAATTCTGATAAACTAACAACGTGTTTAATGAAGGGTAGCACCGTCACCGGTCACCGGTCACCGGGTCAGTAACGTGATCGCCACGTGGATCATTGGGCCCTCATATTAATATTTTTTACATGCATTGTTCTTTAATAATATTTTACGTATTTCAGATCAAAAGAAGCATTTGTCGGTTGTTTTGAGATTTATTCATGGATTTAACTTCGTAAATGGACAATTTCCATAATGGAGCTTCAAAACTTGAACATTGGTTCACACTATTGTTCTGCAATTATTTTTCTGTATCAACTTAGATGACTTATTTTTCCCTCGTAGTCAATTACACTACTCAGTTAAGCATAAATTGATAAGCAAAGCGGTATATATTAAAGGAAATGTTAGCAGACTTATTTTAATATGTTTAAGATGTTATTGTGAAATGTGGATTAATTTGTTATTGGTACATATGTGATGAGACGTTTAGACTTTAGATTATTTGACTGTTTTAGACTTCGTTTTTACTTAATCTTTAAAGAGATAATTAAAATTATTATTAAACACTAAATTATATGTTACACAAAAATATTATTTACATATTAAAATGAGTAAAGTATCATTTTTATCACCAATGTTTGGAGTAAGTGTCAAAGTTGTCCCTAACATTTCAATCGTCCTATTTAAATCTCTAATATTTTAAAATTGTCTCAATGTTGTCCCATCGTTAGGGATTCGTTAAAAGAACCGACAGCGGGACAAAATTAAGACAATTTTAAAACGTTAGGGGCTTAAATAGGATGAAAACGTTAGGAACAAAAATGATACATAGAAATAAACTTTAATTTTATCCTTCAATAATATCAAAAAATTTTATTGTACATAGTATTCAATTGTTTTTTAATCACATTTAAGTAAATTACACTTAATCACATTACAATAAATTTATTTTTTTATAATTTCATACTTAAAGTTATAAGTTAATATAAAAATATAAAAAAATTATTTAGAATGAAAGTTGTGTGATTAAGTGTAATTTACTTAAAAGTAATTAAAAATAATTAAATATTATATATAGTAAAAAATTGATATTATTAAAAGATAAAATTAAAATTTATTTTTACGTATCGTTTTTGTCCCCAACGTTTTCGTTCTATTTAAGTCCATAACGTTTCAAAATCGTCTCAATTTTGTCTCACTGTCAATTCTGTTAACGGATCCCTAGCAATAAGACAACATTGAGTCAATTTTAAAACGACAGGGACTTAAACGGGCCATTGAAACTATCAAAATTAGTAATTAATAGATATATTATTTAATTTATTTTTAATATATATTTATATTTTAATATATATTTCGTACTAATGGTTGTATATTACAATGGTGAAGAGTCACAACTCAAAGTAGGTGCAAATCATATACTAAAATAACAACTTAAAATACAAACGAAACCAACAGCTGAGTAAATGTTATTCTCTTTCATCTTGTAGCAGCAGCAGCATAGCATTTACTTCCAAAGTATGATGAAGCAGTTTAATTTGCACTTTTAATCTTGTTTGACAGCTTCAATGTTTATCTTAACTATAACAAATCCTTTGTCACAACCAAAAGCAACCCTGCACCAAGTAATGATCAATGTGATTATAACTTATAAGCTAGCAACAAAATGTAAGAAATCAGAAATTTTTCTTAAAAGGAAATTAAAAGTTTGAGGTAATTACCTTGATGATCCTTTCTTGTACCCAATACTCCATATTCTCTCAAGATCAAATTTCAAGGTGTTTTGAAGCCTGCAAATTAATGACAACAATTAAAAATGTTAAAAATGTATCTATATTATTAGATTAGAGAAAATGAGACCTCAAGTAGATGTACCTGTTGTGACATTATCCCATATTTTGACAGTAGAATCCTCTGAAGCTGTTATTATAATTGGAAGCTCAGAATGAGAGCACACTGCTATGACATTGTTTCCATGTCCTTCAAGTGTTTGTACAGAGTTTTTAGAATGATAATCCCACACTTTTGCAGTGTAATCATCAGAACCACTTATAAGATATTCTTTATCATTGCTTATGAAGTAATCAGCACAATTCACTCCTTTCAAGTGTCCATCCAGGGTCAAAATTGGAGCAGAGGAATCAACACTCCAAATCTACAAATGAAGACACAATGGAATCAGAGTGTTAACTACTAATGAGTTGATTAGAGTAATACAAAAACATTTTTCTTGTCTTTATATCTGTATTATTCTCTAACCAGGTTTGTATTTTTATTTTGATTTTAACAAAGAACTAATAATTATCAAAAATACTATTTGTACATAAAAATCAACCATTAAAATCAATCATCAATATATTTGTGTATAAATAGGCTAATTTTTTTTGTTATGGAAGTAAAAGTGGTGATATACTTTAACATTGTAATTTTTGGTATTTTTTAAAACTGTGAAAAGTACACAAATAGGGGGGTCCAATTTCTATACTTCAAATTTTTTAATTTTTTTTAACACAAATTGGACGGTCCGATTTGTGTATCTCTCACAAATCAGACGGTCCGATTTCTGTATCTCTACAAATCGGACGGTCCAATTTTTGTATCTTTAATAAATCGGACAGTCCGATTTCCACTTCTCTAGTTAAACGATTCCACATTTGAGAATAACACCTCAACAATCCACATTTTAAAAAAACATCACTACCACTCCAATATTAAAAATAAAAAGCTCATATAAATACGTGTATATTTTAATTTATTTTTAATATGTATTTTATACTATTGACTGACTTTGGTAGCTTGATTTTGGTAAAAACGTAATGTAGTCGAATAATTATACCTTTAAAGTCCCATCAAGGGATGCACTAGCAAAGGTAGATGGATCCTTGGGGTTAAATGCTACACTCATCACATAATGTGAGTGTCCTTGAAAGGTTTTAAGACAAGCCCAACTCTTCTTCCAATCCCACAATTTTAGAACATTATCATCAGAAGCTGACACAACATATGGCAGGAAAGGGTGCACAGCCAAACTCCTAATGTAATCTGTATGTTCCTCAAATTCTGAAATCTTTTGGCCTGTCTCATAACTGCAGACTCGAATATACTTGTCGTCGGACGCAGCAATAACCCAATTTTCGCGAGCAATGAACTTGGCAGATCTTACTGCAAGCATTAAGAGATGGTGAAATACAGAACAAGACATATACGGAAGGATGCAGAAGATTATGATCTTATTAGACAAATGCTGAATGGTGACAGTTACCTGGTGATTCACTAAGCTTGAATGACTTCTCTTCAGTCTGTCATAGCATCAAAACAAAGGTTAATACAATAATAATGCAATCTTCTTAATAGCTTTTATTAATTAACTATCATCCTTCTTATGCCTAAACTTCAGAATTAAAAAAAATGTTTACCTTTGTCTGATAGTTCCATATAGAAATAGATCCTGAATACAAACCCACTAGAACCCGCATGAATTAAACACCAGATGTATTGTGATAAACTTGTAACTGATGAAAGAAAACTTGATAACTTATGAATTCCCTCATCTCAAATATGCAGGAATTCACTTGAAAATTTGCAAAGAAAATAATTAAATAAATCATTTTTTTGTGTGTCATTAGTCATTACTCATTACCATGGCTCAGTTGGATGTAGATCAACGGATTTCACTCTTTCCGAGTTCTGAACAAATTCATGCTGATCCAGAAGAAATTATGAACGGGAAATATGTTAGAAAAAATAAAAAATGTGTATTAAAGAACAGAATCGAATAGAAAGAATGAAAAGTAGAAAGAAAAAGGATAACATAGAAAATTAGAAAGTAACAATACCTCAAAATCAAGAGAGAGATTCTGCTCCTACAAAATCAAATCACGAGAACCAATTAGCACAAGTTAACACATTATGTCGTCGTTAAGCTAATGCATATATGCATGACCATATAATTGAGAAATGGTGGAAACTTAGCTGGAGTCGACTTCAGGTGAAGTTGATAACTGAGAGCCGTTAGATGATTTGACTAAATTTTCATCTAACAGTTCTCAGCTATGTGAAGTCGAATATACCTGAGTTTCCACCTTGAGAAATACGTAAACTTATTTGGGCAATTTATAAAATTTTTACGTGGATTATTTATTTATTTATCGTAAAAGAAGCTTGGAATTTGGCATGAAAAAATTATATATTTTATAGGTCATAAAATATGAAATTAAGTAGAGTAAAAGATGCACTTGATCATTTTAACTTCATATAACTTATTATTATTATTATTATTAAGAGAATGCAGAATAAAGTAATTAATTAAAAACAGAGAGGGAAAATGAAATAACCCACCATATTATGCAGGTGGTGGCACTAAAAATTCAATTAAGATGTTTATGTTTCTTGAAGTTGAAGTTGCAATTGTAGATAGGAGTAGTGATGAGTGGATGGTGTTTGTTACGTTAACATATATAGTAAAGGATGCTTTGCAATTAAGAAATGGAACAATTCGTTTTCTAAATTCATAGATTTTGCGCGTTAGATTGAGCTTCCGAATTTGATATCCTTCTTCTTAGATTTGGCTTACTAGCTAGCTACAATACAAAGAGCTATATGTGGCCGCCACGATATGGGTCAATATTCCATCATTTTTGGTCTATTATCATCGTCATCTTCAACTGGTCAATATCTTAATAGTTAATCTTCCTTACACATTCAACATTTCCAATATACTTGGTAACGTATAATTCATGTAGAATAAGCATTCAGCAAAAAACAAGTATTGATGAGTTAATAAACTAAGTAATTAACCCAATCGATTTATACTAAATAGATTAAAAGGTTTTTGCGTGAGTTTTTAAAAAAATATCTATTTTTTTAGTTTTTTTTTAAGATTTTATGAAAAAGTAAAAGTAATTTTATTGTTTGGATATTTTATGCAAAAAGATCTTTTTATCTATCAATTATGTTTGGGTATAACAATATAAAATTTTTTTTGTTTATTTATTATATGAAAAATATCTTCTTTTTAAGAGAAAAAGGATCTTTTTTATTTTTTTAGTGTTTTTACTTTTACTACTAAAAATTTGACAAACACGTTAAAAAATAAAAAAAATATTTTTTATTAAAAAAGATTTTTTTATCAAAATAATGGTGCCAAAATAAGTATTAAACAGATAAATAAATCTTTGAAAACTTACATTTTGAATAGATTGATCTCTAAACAAAATTAATAAAATTTTTTAAAATAATAGATGTGAACATACTATTTTTAAATTAATCCTATAATTAGAATAGAAAAACTTAATTTAAACTAACTTGACTACGTTTGTGATCTTAAAAAATTTTATTAATATTTTTTTAAAAAACTAATATGTCTGAAATGTAAATACTCAAAAATTTATTTGTCATTTTATTCTACTAAATAATAAAAAATCTTTTGATATATTGATGGTATCTGGCTGTGACTTGTGAGTTGTGAGAGAAAGATTGCAAATCATGTTCATGAATCACGCAAACAGTAAGAGCAATTGACCAAAAAAATGCATTACACGTTGTAAATTAATTAGGTAAATACTAAATAGGCACTGAGAATAGTGGGCTTGTGGCTAAGTACGTAACATGAAAAGATGGGATAAGATTGGATAAAGTGGTAACGGGCCAAGTTGACCTTATTGGCCCATAATAAGGGACAGTGTGTTGGACAAAATGCTCTCCAGGGACCCAAATCAGATACACCATTTAATCCTTTCAGCATTTAATTTGTTTTGACTTTTTAAAAATTAAATGTCCATAAAATCTTCATTGACAAAGTTGATCCTAAGTTAATGTAGTTCTAAAAAAATCCTTGTTCCGAAATTTCTGGAGAAATTTCTTATAATTTAAATTATATATTAAAAAAATAAATTAAGGTTTTCCATGTTATAAAATAAATAAACAAAGAAAAAGAAATAAATATAAAATAAAAAATAAATAAAAAATTTAATATTAATATTTATAATATTATTAGCTCAATATAATAAAAATAATTCATATATATTTATTAATAATTTAATATATGTTACAAGATAGAGGAGTGTTTTATATATTGTTGTTATGTGTTTTATCACAGAGTATACTATTTTATTTATACACTTACAATGAATATTTTTTTCAAATTTTATTAAATGTAATTTCTCTTAATAATATGAGTCTCTTAATCTTAAAAAAATTATCTATTTATAAACATCTATATCACAACTATTTACAATTTATGGCATAAAAAGAGTGAAATATTTATGTAATTAAATTTTTATTTATTTATTGTATGATTTTTTTTACGTATTTCTAATCTAATAAGTAAAAGATTAACTAATTTAATATTAAATTTAAATTTTATTTAAAAGTTTGTCGCTGATTAATGAGTTGATATATGTATGAGCGGAATAATAAACTAACAACATCCATTAATGCAAGTTGATTATTGTATAATATTATTATAGAATAAAGACAAAGTTGCCCTTTCCATATCAAAAGCCCTTCTCCTTGTAGATACTGCATCATATATGAAAATAATTCAGTAATATAAATGATCAATTTTATGGTGTCTATGAGTTTTTGCTTAAATATTGTTTAACTTATTTTTTATAGTAAATTTTAATTTTTTAAAAATTATTTATTTTTATATCTTTTAAATAAAATAATAACTTTTAACCTTTTTAGTAAATAGACACCACATTATAGGCACAGTAGCATTCATCAATATAAATTTAAGTCATAATAGAGTGACATCCATCTTACTTTAGTTTATAACATTACTTGATGAATCATATCGTTATCCCAATACAAAAAAAAAAAAAATAAATAGGAGAAAAAGCATATGACAAAATCATACGATAAATACGAATTTTTCTTTGGTACACACGGCAATCAACAACACTGTCACTAATTGCTCATTTTCATCATTAGTGCAAAATGCAATTACGTCATGTTTTGGGACTAAATTCTTATTTTAATTCTGACATTCACACCATTACTCATTTTAGTCTTTGAAATTTATAATTATCTATATTGGTTCTCCAAATTTAAATTTAGACATCAATATAGTTTCTCGACTCTTTCCAGTGATAATTAAACAAATGGAGTGCTGAGATGACACACTTCCTATCACGTTGGACGCTATAACGACTAGTTGATGTGGCGAGGGTTGTATTTGTATCTAATTTATTCCTTCATTGTTAAAATTTTGTCATTATAACTCAGATAAATAATAAAATAATTAAGGTTTCAGGGACTAAATTGAATACAAATACAACTCTCGCCAGCTAGCCATTACAACGTCTAGCGTGGTAGGGAGGGTGTCATCTTAACATTTTGTTTGCCTTATCATCCCCGAAAATAGTCGAGGACCAATATAGATAATTTTAAATTTTTGTGACCAAAACGAGTAATCGAATGAATTTCAGAGACTAAAATGGAGATTTAGTCCATGTTTTGGTCATAATTTCATGTTAGGCCACACAAATGGGCAACAATAATATCAACGTAAAAATCCATAAATGTCCTAAGCTTATTACTTTGAGAAAGAAAAAACTTGAGGAATATGCATGGATGTCCGTCATGAGTGGCTTCACCACTATGATTGTTAATGGCACGGAATTGAAGATATTGACTTGACAGAGTTGACTTTCTTTGGAGGACCAAAGTGAAAATGATTATACCTATGAAACTAAACTAGTATGAAAAGAAGAAAAAAAGGAAGCTCACATATATAATTGAGTCCTTATGAAGGGTATATTCCAAGAATAAACTCCTCCACTCACTACTTCAATTTCTCAAAGCCTTTTTCTTTTATGTACCTTCCAAACTTCAATTTTTCAATTCCTTCTTCCCTTAGACTAATAATAATAACTACCACATTTGTTTATATTTTGTTTTAATAATAATAATAATAAGTACTACATTTGTTTTATATTTTGTTTTAATAATAATAATAATAAGTACTAATAATTTCTCAGAATTTGAGTTGTGCTGTAATGTATGTCCATAAATGGCACTAAAGCCTTGGTGCTAGCATGGTTTCTTCCTAATTGTAATGCATTTCCAACACAGAAGACACCACCAATTTGATTAGACTTAAGAGCACCACTAGCTAGTACCTAACCCCTCCTTTGGCCTCTTGCTCTATCTTAATCAAAATCATGGTCCATGGTGGAAAAGGCACCAAAATGTGGGATGAGCCTGTTATTAGTTCTTATGCTTACTTTGGATCATGTGAAGGAAGCTAAGAGCAGGTAAAAAAAAATTGAAAAATATACATTTTCTTTTCTGATTACTTGAGTTGAAAAAAAAAAAAACAATTCGATACACAAGTATATTATATTAACACAAGATTCAAAAAGGACTGCACGCAAAGAATATAATATAGACAGTCTAACCTGATAAAGTTGTGACTATTATAAATCAATGAAGATTTTAATAGTTACCTTATATAATCAATGAAAATTATGTGGCTAATTTAATTTTAATATATGTTACACCCAAAGAGACCATTCTTTTATTCAAATTTATGATTGAGTGTCCTTAAATAGAACCTTAAGTTCAAGTTAGCTTGCCAATCAAGTCAGAAACTTTTTAAGTGATATTTCTTAATGGATGAACGTGATTAATTAACTTTAGTTTAAAACCAAAGTTAGTGCAGTATACTAGTATTAGAACAACACAGAGTGTTCCTTCTCTTCATTGACAAAGAGAAAGTTATGCTATGTTCTACAGAAATCTTTGTTAGATTATTTGAAAAAGAAGGAATCAAATTCCTGTCTGATAAAAATTAAAATGTATAAGTGAGGGGTTGATGTGTAACAATTAGGACAACAACAACAGCAAACAAGTTCAGCTGTCATTGATGGCAAGCCAATAAGCCATGTGTTCACATCAAACTTTTCTTTATTATGTTTCTGAATTATTTTTTTTTTCTTGAAGAAAAAGGATCTCTAGAGAGAAACGGAATTGCATCCTGTCCATCCATTGTGTTCCTTTTTGAATTGGCTCTGAGGAGAGTATCTGATCCATCAATTGTGGCCATCTTATTCATGATCATGCATTCTTCTTTTCACTTCATATCAAGATATGATTATGATATATATATGGTTATGAATAATTTTGAATACCAAGTTCTCTTTTTCCATACAAGTCATTACGCAACTCGCGCTCGCCGCGTATATTTCTCTGTCCCTTTCCCCTTTCAATCAGAATCTTTGTTACTTATAAGCCTCAATTCTCAGCATGTGTTCCATTCCCTTCACTCTTTATGTCCAAAAATCTATCTACCTTAGATTGCATCACAAAAACATTGGTGGCTATTGATATGTTAATGCAAGAACTAGCTAGAATCACCAATGGTTGAGCATGCTTAAACTTTTTGACTATTCATGATTCTGCACTACTAAGACAAGTACTAAACTTTTTTCAGTTTGTAGAAACAGGTTCTCATACACTAAGAGTGAAACAAGTTAAAAAACAAGGGAAAAAGAAAAGTTATGGTGCTGAATCTGTAGTTTTATAAAAGTAGTAACTTATTATTGATATGAATTTAATTTTGCTGCATTGTCAGTGTAAAGTAGTTTTACACATGAATCCAATTACGTTAATGCTACATTAGTAAAAATAACTACCTTTCACGTTGATTGCACGAATAATCATCCAAAAGAACGAATGTGTTAAACTCTATTGATATATGCCTAACTTTGAGAACTTTAGAATAATGAATACTTTGGATTTTGGAATGTACATGCTGTCTATCTAGTTGCACATTTATTATGATTTTAGGTAGGTAATCTTAATAGTTAAATGATAGGTGAGTGACCATTATGTCTCTAATTAGGATACACAGCTTGTTCTTATTACCAATTGAAAGTACAGCACAACTTGTTGAAATAGTAAATTAAGGCTTTGCAGATTGCATAATTTACAGAACAAAAGATTAGGATTAGGCAGAACCCTCTTTTACTGTTAGAAAGGGTGATTTGATTATTGGTGGGATCATGGTATCAAAATTATGATTATTCAAAGTGATCCTGCAACCCCCTTTAATTGAAATCAGTGGCCAAATTATGAGTTTGATGAAAAAAATAAGTGACTTTATTCATTTGTCTTTATAAGAAGAAAAACACATGTAGGCATTCTAATGGTGAATCTTCAAAGTGGAGGGATAATAGATGGGGTACTATAGATTAATGTTGCCTCCCACTATTGTATTATTAACTGTAACATTCTCCTAACCAAACCTACCTTAAGCTTACCTGTATGTAGTTAAAGTCATAATTACATAAATTTATCAACTTAGTAACACTAGGGAGATAAAAAAAAAAAAAGTCAAAATTTACCTTATTTAACATTCATTCATAAATGCGAATGAATGTTAAATAAAGCAAGTTTTAATTATTTTTTGCTAATATTTTTTTGTTATCAAACATTTACGTTATCAGCTAAGCGATTTTGTTTACTAATTAGTGTGTACTAATTCACAAAATATTTTACTTACTCGTTTCTATACTGAAATCTATTGTGTTCCATGTAACTATTCATAGTTTGATATATTTAATTTGGATTTATATTTTCTAAAGTTTGAATTTCACCTTAGAAGATAAAGTGTAATCTTTCACCGTTTATTTCATAAGTGGGATTAAAAGAAAATATGAAAGAGAAATCATTTAAGGATGAAAAATCACACTTTTCTTTCTAAAGTAAAAATTCAAAATTTAGAAGATCTAAATTCATTTAATTTGCATAAAGTTGGTCTAATTTTATATGAGCAAATTTCAGTCAAAGATGGGTAGAACTTGGAGGTTTGACTTGTTTGGTGAGAGGTTCATCAATATGACAAAGCAAGCACTAGCTAAATTTTGCAGTGAAATAATTGCTGTTATTTATTCTGATTAAACAAAATCATACTTTTGGTCTTGAATTCCATGGAAAAAGTGAGAAGATGGGGTGGATAAAAAAAGGGTAAAACATACTGCAGCCATATCTTGATTTTCTTGTTGTTGAAAATAGCAAGCAGAGAATGTTTAGAATTTGTTCTTGCTCTGAATATGTTTTTTTAAGTGATTGAATTTGGAAGAGAATCACACACTTGCTTAATTATTGGAGAGGTCAAACTTAAAAAGGACTTTTGATATTGGTTCTTCATTGCTTGGAAGAGTTAGGATTGACATAATAATAAAAATAGAAAAATAAGAACAAGAATATAAGATGATAAGTTCTAAAGCCAAATCATGAACATATTTCTGGATTCACTTAATACAATATACAAGGTGACCTTTTCACACATTTGCTATAAGAAAGAATGAAAATAATTATTTTCCTTGTTAGAGAATAGAATCTATCACTACATTTCAATGATATCATTGATCACAAAAGTGAACTTGATAAAAAAAGTGGGGTAAGTTTTATTTGTGTCCCTAACATTTAAATCGTCCTATTTGTATCCCTAACGTTTATAAAAGTTATTCAATGTTATCCTATTATCAATTATACTAACAAATCAGATTATATTTTTCAATTATTCTCACTTGAATGTATTCATTCTCAATTAGGTCTCACTTAGATGTGTTCGATTTTAATATTATACCCACTATTTGTATTTAGATTCAATTATATCCCTAAAAAAGTGAATTATGTAAATGTTGTAGGAATTAGTTTCAACTTTTGATAAGCTATTTTTCGGAGTAGATCATCGATTCCATCCCAGACATTTGTATTCTAACTTCAAAAAGAGATTCTTAAAACTCAAACTAAAGCGTTTATGATGTGTAATTGACGGCAGGATAACATTGAATCACTTTTACAAACGTTAAAGATACAAATAAGACGATTTAAACGTTAGGAATATAAATAGGATTTACCCCTTGAGGGCAAAAACGATACTTTACTCAAAAAAATAATAACTATTACAAGTCTCCTGTATATAAAGAATAAAGCTATTATCTCACTTCTTTATCTAATTCAATTTATTCATCTATAAATATAAACTAACTTTTTTAGAATAAATTAGGCCACTCAATTTTAAGTTAAAAGACTAAATTTATATTAGTATTTGAATACATGAATTCAACATTTTTATGAACAATGATAATGATATGAACTAATTAAGGAGCAAAGGTGCAAGGAATTTATCCTTTGGCATAAAGCTATTACTGAACGGTGCTGATTGAATGGCAGTAATAAGCATTAAGCAGTGATTGTTTTCTTTTCTGATCGTTGAAAATGAAAATGAAAATAATAATTCTTACTTGTCAAATTCTAAACCATTCATGAGTTTTGCACCTACTGAATTTTTATATAGGTATATTTTGCCTCCAAAATAATAATTAAAAGAACACTATTTCTCTTAGAAAACTAATTAATTAAAAACCACAATTGTACTTATCCTAAAGCAGTAAAGCTACCAAAAAGCGATTACTTAAAAACTCAAAAATATTAAAACTTTATTATACTTTCTGCATTATCTAACCTACTTTGTACGCTGCATTATTTGGACTTTGAAGATGTGATATTTAAAAGGCTAGACACTCGCGCATGCTTGATTCACGAACAGGTAAAGTTAGGAAAATAGGTTTCTTCTTTTTTTGGTTAAAGTTTTTATATAAATCTTTCATGTATGATCTAGCTAGTACCATTAATTTAAAAGGTGCAAATCCAGACAAAAATATATAACATATGAGAGAATTATTGATAAGAAGATAACATGCATGAACAGATTATTCATTTTCGTCAATTAGAATGGTATCACAATATGCTATGATGTTGCCAAATCCAAGTAGCTAGGAATATAATATTTAATTATTTACACCCATAATTAACGATGATAGTAACAATTCAGCACTGTGAAATTTCATTAGATCATACAACTTCTAGTAAATAGTATCAATGCTCCCCCATTTTTTTTTTACCGAAAATAAAGAGACTCGAATCTGCGAGTTCTTAGATGAATATAGAGATACTATGTCATTTGAGTTATAGCTCATTGGTCAGTACTGCTTCATTAACCAATAATTACAGAGGAATAATGAAAAAAATAGTACCAAACAATTAATTAAATTGATAATGTTCAAAAGATAAAATAAATCCAAATTTATTTTATTTAATTTTATTAATTATATTAAATAAAATAAATTTAAACTGTTTAGATTGAATTTTTTTTGTCTCCTAAATATTATTGTAATAAAACAATTCCGTCAACTAGATATATAGTTGAGCACTGAGGAAAGAATGAACAAAAATATTAAACATGTCTATTATCACTAGAAGTTTTGAATTTTTTTTAATCTTTAACAAGTACCCTAATGACACTGGTCAAACAAATTCATATTAATAATTTAAATCAGATTTGTTTGTATGAAACAAAAAATATTAAAAACAGTTCTACCTTTGTAATAGATTGTTTGATTGGTCAAATTAATTAAAATGAATCTTAATTGAGATCATGAGAGACCACAAAAAAGGTAATCAATAGGGACTGGGTCTAGCAAAATGGTGACTGCCATTAAATCTTACCAATAGAGAGATATCATATATTTAATGTTCTATTATATTTTAAGTGACAATATTTGCACTATTTTTTCATATATATATATATATATTAACATGTTTCTTATTAGCCATACTTTTTATTTATTTGTCTTTATTTTATGTGCATAATTTTATAATATAACTTTATTTAATGAATATTTCAAGACATAAATATGAAAATATTATAAAACACAAACTTATTTTATAAGAACAAATAAAAAAAAGATAAATTCAATCTTCGGTGTTCTGAAAAATTGGATAGTTCTTATTTTCCACAGGAAAATGATGCCATTTGAATTAAAATAGACTAGTTTGTTTCAAAAAATTGAAATATCTGATTTCAAGACTTATTAACAAAAATATAAGATATTTACTATTTTAACTAATTCCACATGTAGAATAATTAGTACACATTTAATAAAAAATTAATTTTATAATTTTATAATTACATACATTAATGTGTATTGAAGAATATAATAGCATTTAATAAAGACAACTTATATAAAATAAGATACGCTTTTAATTTTGATGTAGTAACAATATTTTATAGAATTATTTAATTTTATGATTTTTTAGCAACTAACCATGCAAAGTAAAAATTAGTTATTTTAGTTAATCTAGTATCATATGATTAGACATACCTATAAAACTGATTTTTAATAATATTTGATACGCGTATGTTTTTGTGTTCGACTGTGTCTTAATAAAAATAAAAATTTCTTCAAACACGTTTAAACATATCTAAATATCATCCATGTCTAGCCTTATATATATGTCATGTTCATATGTCTTATAAAAATTTTAAATTCGTGTGCTGCTTATCCTGTATCTGTATTAGTGTCGTATATCATTGTAAAATTTGAATGGGAGTGAAGTGACGAAAATGCCCCTACAAGCTTGTAAATAGTAGCCAGTGATAAAGAACATGATACACCTGCCAATGCCACTGCCATTGCCATGTTTCTTTCTTCTCTTCCCTTCCTTATAAATAGCCACCATTGCAGTGTGTGTTTCTCAGACAAAACCAACTAACTAAGAACAGAGAGAGAGAGAAAGAGAGAGAGAGAGAAATAATGGGTGTGAACTCCAACAGAGTTGAGCACTTCGATTCCCATAATGGCCAAACCACCACCACCATCAAAATCTCAATGCCATCATCAATGCCACCATCTCTTGAAATCCACAGAGTAGAGCTTCCACCTGAGAGAACCACTCTCCAGAAACTCAGGCAAAGACTCTCTGAAATCTTCTTCCCCGACGACCCTCTCCACCGCTTCAAGAATCAACCATGCTTCATGAAGCTCCTCTTGGCTCTTCAGTACTTCTTCCCCATTTTCCACTGGGCCCCCACCTACACCATTTCCCTTCTCCGCTCCGACACCATCTCCGGCCTCACCATTGCCAGCCTCGCCATCCCTCAGGTAACAACTTTGCGTTCGCTAATGTTAATGCTTCATACTACTATATATATATGTACCTACATATATTTGAACTAACTTGTGTTTCTGTTTCAGGGAATAAGTTATGCAAAGCTTGCAAACCTGCCACCTATTGTTGGATTATGTTAGTATTCATTATCGTTTCTCAGTTGCATTATTGAATTATTATTGTAAACTGTTAAGTATATAAATATGGTTACACACATTAACTATGATGCAGATTCAAGCTTTGTGCCACCATTGATATATTCACTGCTTGGGAGTTCTAGACATCTTGGTGTTGGACCGGTTTCAATTGCGTCTTTGGTTATGGGATCAATGCTTAGTGAGCAAGTTTCGTGCACGCAGAATCCAATTCTGTATCTGAAACTGGCTTTCACTGCCACTTTCTTTGCTGGTTTATTTCAAGCTTCACTCGGTATATTAAGGTACTCATTCTAATTCATGCATGCATCCTCCTCTGTTTTATTAATCATGGTTGAATTGATTAATATATGTAAACAAACAGGTTAGGATTTGTGATTGATTTTCTATCCAAGGCAACACTGTTGGGATTCATGGCAGGTGCAGCCATCATAGTTTCTCTGCAGCAGCTGAAAGGGTTGCTTGGAATAGTGCACTTCACCAACAAGATGCAAATAATTCCGGTTCTTCAATCTGTTTTCAAGCAAAGACACGAGGTAAGTATGTTAGTTAACCAAGTTTGTTTTTTTTTTGTTTTTATCTTTAGCTGCTTTGCATCTTCTTAAGGTCAATGACTCAAGGCTAATAATTTTCCACTACTAAACTCTCTCAAACATTCTAATGGCACTTATTCTTTAACACTCCAAGATTGCTACGACAAAGACATCTCTTTTTTTGAGATATGTTTTTGTAAAGAATTGCAAGAGAGAATTAGATTCCAAAACATTTTTCTTTGGAGAGTAAAACATGTTGTTCTCTTTATTCTTTTTCTTTAACTCTGTTGTGAATGCAAGTGTAATCTTATATACATGCATGTTCACTGAAATATTTGAACAATTTGTGCAGTGGTCATGGCAAACAATTGTACTCGGATTTGGCTTCTTGGCCTTCTTGCTGATAACAAGACACATTGTAAATTTTCCTATCTTGCTTAAACACAATTATATACATGCCATTGTTGTTTCTTTGCCATTCATTTACCTCTGAAGTTCTGAAAATTCTCCATAATTTCTGCAGAGCTTGAGGAAACCAAAACTATTTTGGGTTTCAGCAGCTGCTCCCTTGACATCAGTTATTCTGTCAACTATTCTAGTCTTTCTTCTCAGACATAAGGCTCATCGAATTGCAATTGTAAGAAACCATTCATGATCTTTCATTTGTTTCCATAATACGGAACAAATGCATAAATACTAAGGGCTGCTCCTAATGACTCTGTCTCTTTCTTTTCTTGGACAGATTGGGAACTTACCAAAGGGTCTTAATCCACCATCTTCAAACATGTTATTCTTCAATGGCGCTTACTTGGCTCTTGCTATCAAAACTGGCATAGTCACAGGACTCTTATCTCTCACAGTAAGCTGACTAAAAACTAGAAAAACTGTTGGTTACAGAAGATTATCGATGTCATTCTATATTCACCACTTGATTTAACTTTCACTTACTCTCCTATTTCTATCTATTTCAGGAAGGAATTGCAGTAGGTAGAACATTTGCATCACTGAAGAACTACCAGGTTGATGGAAACAAAGAAATGATGGCCATTGGTCTTATGAATATAGCTGGTTCATGTTCTTCATGCTATGTCACAACAGGTCTTGAATTCCTTCTTATTTCAATCTGCTATAAATGATCTAAGAAGCAACAATTTTGAGAAAATCTCCATCCCTATTTAAAGAGACAAAAATGTACTTGCAGGGTCCTTTTCTCGATCCGCTGTTAACTATAACGCTGGAGCACAAACAGCAGTTTCAAACATAATCATGGCTGCGGCAGTTCTTGTTACCCTTCTATTTCTCATGCCACTCTTCTACTATACCCCAAATGTTGTCCTAGCAGCCATTATCATCACTGCAGTGATTGGCCTGATAGATTATCAAGGTGCATATAAGCTGTGGAAGGTTGACAAACTTGATTTCTTGGCCTGTGTGTGCTCCTTTTTCGGGGTTCTGTTCATTTCAGTGCCTTTAGGCCTCGGCATAGCGGTGAGCTCATAATTCGTTAATCTGTTCCTGAAGAATATATACACATTGCATGAAAATGTTGTTCAATGTGATTAATACCATCTTACTTAACCAAAACCTTCAGGTTGCAATATCAGTCTTCAAGATTCTGCTTCATGTTTCTCGACCAAACACTTTGGTTTTGGGGAATATACCAGGAACACAAATATTCCACAACGTAAACCAATACAAAGAAGCTTTAAGAGTTCCTTCATTTCTCATTTTGGCTGTTGAGTCTCCAATCTATTTTGCCAATTCAACTTACCTTCAAGAAAGGTTTGTAAAGGATATTTCTTCTTTGGTATAATTCAGAATAGAGCTAGGATATGTCAGAGGCACTGAATGAATTCATGATGGAATATGATTGATTTGAGAGCTTTTCCTTCCACAGGATCCTGAGATGGGTTCGCGAAGAGGAAGAGTGTACAAAAGCAAATAACAGAAGTTCATTGAGGTGCATAATTTTAGACATGACAGGTACAGATTCCGTTGGAGCTTACTGGCTAAGTACTAGTTAATTATCTAATGTTTAGGCAGAGTTTCACTAAACAAATAATTATGTTTTGTCAGCTGTAACAGCCATAGACACAAGTGGCCTTGACACATTATGTGAACTTAGAAAGATGCTGGAGAAAAGATCACTTCAGGTACATAGACTGATGGATACATTGAAGGTGGTCTAAAAAAATGCTATCAAAATTTTGTTTCTAATGTCTACATTACAATCATCTACTGCAGCTTGTATTAGCAAATCCTGTTGGGAGTGTGATGGAAAAGTTACATACATCAACAGTTTTGGATTCTTTTGGATTGAAAGGTGTTTATCTCACAGTCGGAGAAGCTGTGGCTGACATTTCATCATCCTGGAAAGCGGAGCCTTGATTGTTCATAAATGGTGTTCTGGGACGCAGGAAATAGACGACGTAGAAACCATCAAACTTTTAGAACATTTGGAGTTTTTTGCATGCTAGAAGTGCTCTTGTTTCGAGCAAAGAAAGCAGAAAGGGAAAAAAAAAAAAAAAGAAACCTTGAAAATTTTGGGCTTGGTTCTTTCAGAATGTATGTTTGTATATCAGGTTTGATGGTTAGCATTATACTTCCTGCTACTTTAACAATTTTGACGTTTGTTAGAGGGAAAGAGCATCCAAGAGAGATGTTTTGATGATTTAATTCTGGCAGAGAAAATGAGTAGAACTTGTAATGGAAGAGAAAAAAACAAAGAAGAAAGAGTGGAAATATGGTTTTCGGCTCCTTCTATTTGACTTCAAGTAATACATTTGCCGGCCATTAATACTTTTAAGATTTCTTATTTCTGAGTTATGTATGATATCTTACAAATTGGGACTTTATTTCAACAAGTAATAGTGAAAATCATACAGATGAAGATCAATAAGCTAGCAAAACATTTAAAAGTTTATCAAAAAGACAAAAAACAACTAAACTTATATGACACAAAATTGACCTATATTTCCAAAATTTTAAACAAATCCAAAAGTTCGTGGGGACAACTATATACAACTATTGTTTTCTTTTGCAATTCATTTACCTCTTTAAGTTCTGAAAATTCTCAATAATTTCTGCAGAGCTTGAGGAAACCAAAACTATTTTGGGTTTCAGCAGCTGCTCCCTTGACAACAGTTATTCTGTCAACTATTCTAGTCTTTCTTCTCAGAGACAAGGCTCATCAAATTGCAATTGTAAGAAACCATTCATGATCTTTCATTTGTTTCCCAAATACAGAACAAATGCATAAATACTAGGAGCTGCTCCTAATAACTCTGTCTTTCTCTTTCTTGAACAGATTGAGAACTTACCAAAGGGTCTTAACAACCAGCAAGACAATGCTTTCTCTTGACTTCAATGCTGAAGTTACATATGCCAATCAAGCATCTGCAAAGAACACAAAAGTAAGAAATCATACAAAACTTGCACAGAACAAGTTTAAAATTGTGCTCCACAACCACAACCAAGATTGCAGTTTAAAACCATTGCCACATCCAATTAGCTGGCCAAACATCTGTAAAGAAGAAAGTTGCTTACTCGAACGATATCGTGTTATTGGTATCTCGCGAAGTTCGCGCCTGATGCAGAGATATTCCCCTAGCAGAGCCATCATTGCAATTCCAATACCATTCACAATCCACCAAGTTATGGAAGAAGGCCAGCCACCATACACAATGCATATAAAGCTATGAACTATGTAGAGTGTAACCGAAAAATCCAAGCATTTCTTTGCCCTTTCAATCACATAAAGCATATACACTGCCCTGCATCAAATAAAAACCAAAACTTTGAGCAACTAAAGAGTTCAATTCACAACCCTAAAGTACACAAAACCCAAAATAACTTAATAATCACAATTAAGCAGATTAAAATACGTACCCTGAAATTGAGGTGAGGATAAAGGAGGCAATGACACACCAGCCGGTGAAGGTGGAGGTAGTGACTGTAACGAAATCGAAGAAATAAACGAGGGTCATTCTTGAGACGCGAGTTCCAACGAGTATGGCCAAGAAGAAGCCGAGAGTGACGTAGTACAAGCATTGAAAGCATACAATCTGAGCAAGAATGAGCCAAGGGTCCCACACCACCGCACCATAGAACATTATTACTGAACTCCAAACCCTGAATCCTAAAAAAAATTCCCAATTGGAGAAACCCCAATAATATCCCTGAACTATTATTGCATTGCACTAACTTCCACCATCTCCAATTCCACCATCTCCAATTGGAGATCAAACCTCCGCGTCATGGGCACTCAGATCAGATTGGAAACACAGCAACAATCGGGATTTCGGTAATTTGAACAAACGGGGAGAAAAGATTCCTACTTTCTGAGAATATTCCGAGATGAGGTGAAAGTGTGAAAAAGTGAGATTCAAGGAGCGAAATTGCAACAAATTGCGAGATAAAAGAATGAGAATTTTGAAAAACAAAAAGAAATTAAAAATTTGAGCTCAGCTAGGCAGTTCCATGTGTCGTTTCTACTTAAAATTGATCGTTTTGGATAATGGATATCAACAAAACGACAAGCTTGATCTTTTTCAAGCAAAAAAAAAAATTAAAAAAAAGGAAAAAAAAAAAGAAGAAAGATCTAACTTCAATTTCTCTCTACATAAATTTTTATTGCCAAATGAAAATGCTTGAAATTGCATGAAGCCAAAGCCAGAATAAAGTACAACAACATCAACTTCCTCGCATGAAAATTTATCACAAAGTAATAGTATCATTCTCCTAAGTTATTGGGGGTTAGCCTTTCTTCTTCTGAAATTCTTCCTGCCATCAACAGTGACCTTGCTTTCACTTTCATCTTTCTTCTGCACTTGCTCATTATTGTTATCTTCAACTTGTGATTTTAAGCTGCTGACTCTACTCCTCAAGCGCAATATCTCACCCTTTGCTAAAGCCAGTTCTTCCTCCAATTTCTTCTTTCTGTTCTCCAAATTCTCTCTCTCCTTCCCAAGTCTCATGATGAGGCTATGTGCATCCTCCATGTTTTCCTGAGCCACTTTGTATGCATTTCTTTGTTCTTTAAGGGACTTGTAAATCACCTCCTTCTCATTTTCAAGACCAGATATAAGAGATTTAGCTCTCTCTAGTTCATCAGAAAGAATCAGAGTGTTTCTGTTCATTTCGTCCAGTGATTTGGTAGCCTCCTGCAGGGCCATTTCAAGAGTTTCCCGAGCCTTCTTGTCTTTCGAGACTTGCTTCTCCAAAGCTTCTAGATCATTGTTCAGTGAAGTGACTAACTTCCTTTCTTCATTCAAATCCTCAGATGTGGTTTCAGCCTTTTTGTAGATGTCAGCTAATTCTCTTTGTAGGCTATCACGGCTCTCCAGAGCAGCCTTCAGTTCATCGGACACGCTTTGCAGCTCTGCTTCAACTTGCTTCAATTGTTTCTTTGCTGTTGCAAGTTCACTGGCTAGCAATTCCGCCTCACGTTTTGCATCATCAAGCCTACTCTGTAGTGACTCTCTAACTTCAATGAGCTCAGATGAAAGTTTAGAGGCCTCAACTACAAGCTCATTGTTCATTTTGTTTGATTCAGTCAGATATTTTTCCAATTCAGCTGACTCGGTTCTTGATTTTCCAAGATTCTCCTGAACGATTTGAAGTTCGAACTTCAAGTTATTCACTTTCTTAGATTCATTTTCCAGAGATTCCTTCAAAACCTCTCTTTCTTGGGATAAATCCTTAATGGTGGCTTGGTTTCTGCTTAATTCATCTGTGGCAAGTTCAAGTTGATCCTTTAGCTGATGAAGCTCCTCTTCTTTTTCTTTTAGAGCCTTAGCATCCAAAGCAGCCTTTGTTTCAACAGTCAACTTTAGGTCATTGTATTCCTTTTCCATGATCTTATACTTACTCTTAGAATCGTGGTTTTCAACAGTCAAGGAAGTTATTGTTGAATTTAGTTCATTCACGGCAGAATCTTTGGCTTCCAATTCCTCTTGGCTCTTTAGTAGTTCGTCTTTCAACCCTCGAATCTGAAGCTGAACGTTGGATAAGTCATCCTTGGTTTGCTCGTAGACAGAATTCAAATTGCTCAATTCCAACTCCTTTTCTTCAAGGGATGAGTTGAGACTTTGAACAGTATCTTCTTTGTCCTTGAGATCCAAACTTAACAGATCAATTCTCTTTTGTAGATGTCCAATAGAGTCTATCTTTTCCTTCAAACTGATTTCAAGATCCAACTTGTCTGCATTAGTCTCCGATAGCTCAGTTTCAAGACTGTCAACTTGACTCTTCAGCTCCCCAATCAAATTTTTCTCACTTTTTAGCTCCTGCCCTAAGCGGCTGACGGTGCTGTTTGCAGATTGTAATTGGTTCATCAAAGATTGCTGCTCTTCCTTTGCCTTTCCAAGAAGCTTCACTTGTTCCTCCTGCTCATTCAGTAACTTTGATTCATAGTTCCTCTTTAAGGAAACAATCATCTCATCCTTTTCCTTCAGTTCGCGGCGCAACTGCTCACATTGACAATCAAGTATACACACGACTCAAAAGCTAAATAAACAAATACACTCAAAACAATACATTCACAGAAAAAGTTAAGCATTCAAAACCAAACAAAAATCAGTCGATGCTGTTACTTCAATAGCAGGATAACAAGGAAGAATACTTACTCATTTCCCTTAATTTCTGCATGAGTTTCTTTGGCAAGATACCTTTTTTCATTTCCAATAAATACTTACCATTTCAATCACTATAACAGCCGAGGAATTCTCTTTCTGAGCAGATGCATAGAGAGCACCCACCATAGCAGAAGAAAGTATTCCTATTACAGCCAGCGGTGACATAAAAGATGAATTTGATGGCTTGTCTGTTTCAGGTGCCGTCTGTAGTAAGATAGAATCATTTCTACACAGTTTAGAACAAGCAAGGGGGACAGTTAACTATTCAAACAAGAGTATAGTATCTGAACACAAAAGCAATCGGACCTCCATGTTCTTGTCATCATCCTGTGCCTTCACCTCACTTTCTTCTGTTACAAATTTGCCACAAACACATCAACAATGCTCAAGAAAAATACAAACAACAAATGTCAAAGTATGGGTGAAAACTTTCAACTTGAAACCCCAAAATTAATATTAAGGGAAATGGAAAAGTTGGGAACAAGGGAAATTACTTACTGGGTGATTGAAGAGAAAGAGCTGGGGTATTCTTGAATGGGAGAAGTGGAAGAACAGCGAAGCCCATCAACAAAAATGCTCTCTTTCTGCAGATCGGATCATGCTGTTGCTGTTGTTGGCGCAAGTAGCACGAGGATCGGAACCTTCTGGGAGCTAAAGAAGAAGAGGGTAAATGATAGGGGAGGAAGGAACTCCCCGCCATAAAGGCCATTATTTTGGGGTGCCACTTCACTCAGACATAAACACAAACACAAAGTATGCCTTGTTCTGTTTTGTGAGTTGGTAGTTCACTCCATGATTTTGTGCTATCGAGGGAGTCAACTCATGTTGGTAGCGACTGTGGTTGGTGATATTCTCGGTGTGAACTCAAAAACAAAACAAGCTTCCTTTTCCAATTTTTTTTTATTTTTTATTTTCAAAAAACGAAAGGGTCCTTTTCTTTTCTTCTTCTCTTCTGCTCTTCTATGAGAAATGGAAACACTAGGTTAATCAACTATCCCATTAAAAAAAAATCAATTATTACTTATTAGTATCTCCTTAAGTTTCTTTTGATAGTTATCCTCTTAAATACTACTAATCTACTATTATCAACTAGTAAAACTGTAAAATTAATTTTCTGTTTTTAAGATTCAACTTTATGACAATGTATTTACATAATTATGTTTTTTTTTTAAGAGAGATAAATCATAAATCAGAATTTATGCTCATATTCTATAAGATTTAATTCATTTTTAGTACCCCCCACCCCACCCTTTTCAATTTTCAATTTTCAATTTTCATACACTAGATCTCCAATTCTTTATAAACCCTTGCCAAACTCTAATTTATTAGGTATTGATATATAGTCATTTAAAGTATTGAGATAATAATTAAATTATTACTTTTTTTTCTTTTAAATAGTTATATTAGTTATGCTTTGGCCACTGAAAATTTTATTCACTATGGGGAATGAATTATATTTCAAATGATGTACTCACCTAAGAGATCGTAGGTTCGAGTCTCTCTATTTTTAGTAAAAAAAAATTTTTTTTATTCAGTTCAACGTGTCTCAAGAAAAAGAACTGTGCAAAGTATTGAGAAGTAAACATCATTGATAACCATTATCCAAGAAAAAAAAGGATCCAACTCCAGTTCAATTGAATCAAATTCATTTATCAAATGGTTTTAAACATCACAGACTACGGGTTAAGAAGGAGGAGCAATATATTTACCGAAGCAAGAGAACTTAAAACCTTGAATAAAGTAGGTAAGACTTAGCTAAAGCTGCAAGACATTTTCTCTTATGCAAGGTGTGTATATATAATATAAAATAAATTACAACAAATGTTATAGCAGGTTGATTTCAAGAGTCTAGTATATTAGAATCTTCATCAACCTTACCAACTGCCTCAAGTATTGATGAGTAAGTGATAAGGTCATACTGAAATCCAAGTGAACTCATTTCTTTCATAAGTTTTGCAGCTTCTTCAAACTGACCTGCTCTGCTGAGACAACCAAGAACGGTGTTGTAAGAAACTGCATCTGGCTTATTAGTAGCAGAAGCCTTCATTTTGTTAAGCATTTCCATTGCGCGCTTTGGGCCACCTGTTCTAGCTAAGCCATTTAAGATTATATTATGCGAATTTACATCCGGGGTGCAACCATGTTCTTCCATGGCCCTAAAGAGGGAAAGAGCTTCATCCATCATGTCTACTCTCACCATCCCAGACATGAGAGCATTATAAGCATAAACATCTGGAGCGCATCCGAGTTTTTTCATCTCGTTAAAGAGATTGATGGCTTCGTTGAGTCGACCGCATTTTCCGAAATGTTTAATCATCACAGCATAGACACGAGCACTTGAACGTCCGCAGTTCTCTTTCAATTCCTGGAACAGTTCATTTGCGGCCTCATAGCGTTTTGCTTTTCCAAGGCTATTGATCAGGCTGCAGTAGGCAGCAGGACAGGGTGGGAACCCTTTTTCATCCATCTCCTCAAGAAGCAACAAAGCCTTCTCCAGTTGATTTGTTTTGCAGAAACCGTCGATGAGAATTGAATAGGTAAATGAACTTGGGACTACTCCCTCTTTTTTCATCCTCTCAAGCCACAAAGAAGCCTCGGAGGGTGGAGCCCTGGCATCAAATAATGATTTAATAATGGTATTATATGTCACAACATTTGGGGTGCAATCCAGCAATTTCATGTCCTCAAAAAGCTTAATAGCATCCTTTAAGCGATTTGATCTGCCCAGGATGTTAATCAAATTATTCATCAAAACAACATCAGGTCTACAACTATCTTTCAGCATATTCTTGTATACGCTGTATGCGTCATCAACCCTCCCAGATTTCCCCAATCCTCTTATGAGTTCTGTATAAGTAAAAACAGTTGGGGAACAACGTTGTGTTCTCATCTCCAGGACCAGGCCCAAAGCTTCATCAACCTTACCTGACTTAAAGTATATCCCCATCAAAGTTGTATAAATTTTTTCAGTTGGTTGCAATCCATTCTCCTTCATCTCATCAAATAATCTAACAGCAGAGTCACCGCGATTTAGCTCGTGATGCCCCTCTTGAATCAACATCAAGATAACGGAGTTGTAAGTGCTTGCTGTAGGTCTGCACTTGCGACCCTTAACATGGTAAAACACAGATAAAGCCTTGTTGACCATCTTAGCCTTGCCCAAGATCTTCACTATTTCAGACAAGTCAGCAGGACCAATTGGACATGAACTTTTAATCATGTCTTGTATAGTCTTCCACAGTTCACCAGTGAATCCGTGTTCATCCAAGCAGCGTATCAAAGCCATGTAAGTGGTTGAATCATGTTCAAAGTTCCTTCTCTTCCCAGCCCACTTAAAGAACTGAATCTTAACATTTACCTCAACATCTACCTTCAGAACCTCACGAACCAAGCGAGCATTGACCTTCATTTTCAGCACTTCCAATGCCTTTTCTGCGTCGGGTCCCCATTTAAATATTTTCAAGATCCTAATGAATCTCTCATCCAATATGCGAGCGTTATGGCCATTCCTCGAATCACATCCTCCTTCCATGGGAAAGCTAAGCTTTTCTTCTCGGGAATTAGGCAAACGAAACATCTGGACAATCTCATTTTCTGCCAGTTTTAATCCATACATAACACAATCAAACATGAAATTGCATCCATTCAAATCAATAACAAACAAAAACATCAAAGTTGGCATAATTATTCTCCTTCTTAGATGCAACAATCAAGGTGATAGCAAACCAAACTTCTAAAAACTTGGTATATATTAATGAAAAGCACCTGTTTGCTTTATTCTCCGAGAGAACGGAGGCCAAGTTGATATCTTCCTTGTTGTGGCAAGAGATCCAGAGAGCATTGCTGCTACCGAAGATAATATGAACCTAATGAGGGACATCACGGAGTAAATAAGGGATCGTACATAAGTACATAATAAAAGTTGGTGAACCTGGTTCATTAGGAGTTTCTCTCTTTAGCTACAATTAAATGGAACAGTGTTCTTAGTTCTTAATCAGTAACATAGGCTTTCTTAGCTGGACGGTGGAAGACTAGAAACCAGTTCATATTTCAAAATATAGAATTAATCCAGCACCAGCAATTATCAGAGCAAAAAAGTTGGAAGCAGAATTCAACAGGGCAACTAATAATCCAACAGGCAAATTACCTGGAAAGCGCCGCCTAAGATTGGGTAAAGGTTAATGTTGACGCAGCGTATGATGGAAGAACAGGAATTGCAGCATCGGCATCACTTATTAGGGATTACAGGGGAAACTTGATTACTGGAATCTGGAACAGCTGCGAAAATCTTGGCAAATTCAAGCATAGCTGCTGAGGCATTTGCATTCAGAATTAAGAATCTGCAAATTGAAATGGCGATGGTAGAGACAGACAATCGAATTGGACACGAGCTCCTCCAGTAGCTATGGCGGGAATAAGCAGACCGGAGGCAGGAGCAGCAGCTGGCTAACGAGGGAGGAGAAGCGCCGTTACGGATGAAGCTTCTTTTTTTTTTTTTGTCCCAAGGATGAAGCTTCTGATGCTAGCTTCTTTAGTTTTTTTTATTTTTGGGCTTGGCTTCTTTTTTTTGGGCTTGGCTTGGATTCTTTAGTTTTTTGAATTCTCTTCAAATGGGGGGCATAGGGTAGTCACAGAGGAGAGCTTTATTGGGCCAGAAACTGTGCCGTCTGTGCGGCTTCGGGTGGGTTCTGGGCTGGGCAAAGCCCACGACCAAAAAATATTCTGTATTTTGGGTTCAAAAACGATTTTGCTGTATTTTTTATTTTTACAAACTTTTGAGAAAAAGGTTGTTTGGGCTACCAATAGTTGCTATGAACCTAATGAAGGTTATTAGGGAGTAATTAGTTAGTCGATTAGTAGTTATGGAAGTATGAATATAAATAAGGGACTATATTAGCTGCAAAACAGAAAAAGAAGTAATACTCTCCAAATATTTGACAATAAAGTAGGATTTGGAGGAGAGACAGAGAAATAAAAGCTGAAAGATAAAGATTAAAAAAAGTCTCAGTATTATGTTTAATATAAAGTAGAAGACGGAAATAAAAATAAAACTCTAATTTAATTTGTATAAATGATAGATTTAAAATTAATTAATTGAAATGGGGGTATTTCAAGTATAAAATGTTATTAAAATTTCAGTTTTCGTCTCTAAAAATTTTAATATCTTGTCTACACTTTTTAAAAGTACTAAAATATAAAAATTTTATTATTAATCTCTGGACCAACAAATATTCAAAACAAATGCTACCTAATTTTTCGAGACACTTTGTTTTCAATGATAACATATTTCTTGAGAGAATGTCATGAGACAAATTGTCCCTTTTAAAAAAATATATTTTTTATTTTTCTGATTTTTTTATTATTAGAAATTTACTAAACATACTAAAAAATATATATATAAAAATTTATTAAAATTTTTTTTATCGATTCAATGGCATCCAACCACATACAAATACTTCGTCTTAAAAAGTATAAGTTTGCTAGCGCTAGTTCAAATATATGATAAAAATTAATAAAAAGGTTAATCATTTAATATTTTTTGTTTTATTTTTAGAAAGAAGTATAATAAATTGATAATGACAAAAATAGACAATATTTTTTTATCTTTTGTTTTATTTTTTAAATGATGTATAACAAATTGATAATGATAAAAATAGACATTGACATCAATTTTTGGCACATATTGTTGTGAGATAAGTGTAAGCCTTCTTCTCTTCACATAATTAGGCCTCAAATAATAAATAGGTTCCATTTCAAAATTTCCATAGCTAAAAAGTAGTGAACTGATGTAATGTTTATCCATTTGAAATTTAACCATATTCATTCTAGAATAAGAATAGTTCAATGAAATATTCAAAATCTCAATGGCCAATATGCTGGGTGAACTGATCAAATCAAAGAGTTCATTCATTGGGTTCACAGTAATGACAAAACATAAAATGAAAAACTGATGAGTGAGGGCCAGTGGCCTCTTTCTGTCTCATCTAGTGAACATTATAATGCATTTATCTTTCTAGAAGTTACCAAGATTCAGAAGGAATAGAACTCTACCAAAACTATCATAAAACCATGAAAATTGGATCATGACAACTAACAAATGACATAATTTGCATAGCAATCATAAATTCAATTATTTGGACAAAAGCAGACCCTTGAAGAAGAGATCATGGTAACTTGAGCCAGGAGAGCTGTCTGTTGAGTTAGAACAAGTTTTCTCCACTTCTTCCTCGGATCCACAGTTAAAGCTGCAAAATGTTTTGTCACCTCTGCAAGTTATCAAAATGAGTTATAATTAGTTCTTCACTGCAAGTTATAAAAAAATGGGGATTGTGATATGTTGAGACAAACCTGAATATGTTAAAGTCTTTCCCCTCTTCCAATTTCTTGTGACATGAGTAACAGAAGCTAGAAGCATTATCAGAATGGTAAGGGGGTAAGCCTTCTGAAAAAGTAGAAACCTGGGAAGATCCAAAAGCAGGTTCTTCCTTTTTGCCTAACTCAGTAAAGTCATCTTTGTGACATTCCAGGATGCAGTCACCAAAAATATGAGTTCTCTTAGGATTTGGACCATGAGAAATTATGCAAGTATAATCCTCAGAAAGCTCGATATCTCTTGCGGAAAGTGAGCCTATGTACCCTTTACTAAAATCAATGGATACAGGAAGTGAAGATGATTGAATCTTCAAAGAATTATCTACCTCCAAACTTCTACCTGCCACTGGAGCCAAATTCAATGCAGAAGATGCATTTTCTACACATAAATCAATTACTCCCAGATTGGACTTGTGATTTGAATAGATTAATGATGAAGAAGGCCTCAAGGAATCAGGCAAAGAAGTCATATTACTTTTGAAAGGTTTACCTTCATGACCTAACTCTTCTTTGCTAGAAACATCATCAAAGCTTTCAACTTCAAATTTGGAAATTTTTGTTTCAGAAGGAAGTGAAATCACATAGTTTTTAGGCAAGGAATTTGATTTTCTGTGAGGGGACAGATATTCTTGGCTTTTCTTTGAGACTTTAAGAATGCCACTATTCATCAGTGGCCGGAAAAGCACATTTTTCAGCTGACAATTACCAAGGATTTCATCATCCTTAAGGTTGGCTTCATTAACAAGTGAACTAATAATGCTGAGGCCTACTTTACCACAGTTCAACTGCTTCTTGTGTCCAGATCCAAATGATGCTTTAGAAGACTTAACACCAAAAGGGTTGCTAAAATTTGAGAATAACTTGCAATCCAGAGGAGATGTAGGGCTCCAAGCAGATTCGGAATCCGGTATACCTTTTGCTGCAGGCCCCACCCTACAACCAGAATTGTGGAACAAGGAGTAGCTTATTTGCCTCAGGCTTGATGTATTTTCACTAGGTAAAGAGGAACCGGAAGAAGAATCAGCCATGAAATCGCAAATGTCCCTTTCACTTCTTCAGCATTATCTAGAGCTCCATTCCCCTCAAGAGGATGAAGCAATCATTTCATTGCTGCACCAAATCCAAACATCCATAGGAAACAGTCTTGTATAAATTCCCATTCAATATAAAACATGGTAAAATTGGAAACAAATCCAAACAAGGCATGAAAAGTTGCCTGCTCCACTGCTAATTTAACCATGTAAATGGTTTAAGAGGTGTTACTTGAAAAATTTTGGCATCAATTACCAATAGCCAATTGGAACAATTACAATAATGGCTAAAGTGCATCTTTGCCAAAAGTATTGGGACATTCATTCTGCAGCTCACAATAATAATCTGAGAACACTTGCTGCAATAAGAGCAATTAAAAGAAGAACAAAAACAAAAACAAAATCTGAATTTTAATCAAATTGACCAATTTAGGATGGTGAATCTAATGAGAATTTATGCAACCGAACAATTATTTTCCAGTACACAGCCGGTAATAAAATGCTGTAAAATCAACTCGGAAAAATATGGATTTATGAACGTTTAACAATGATCAAGCAAAACTTGGACTAAAACAAAGAAAATGAAATCAAACAAATCCCTTAAAAATTTCTACAGTCCACTGAACTGGAATTCACCATTTTTTTTAACAAATGGTTCATGAAAGCTCAAATATAAGCAGCAAAATTAGTCTATAAACTTGGATACACAATCTGATTGGGCAATCTCACAAAAGCATCAAATGGGTGTCCGATTACTACCGAAAAAACAAATCTTTTAAGCCCAAAAATGAACTCCCAAACCATCTACAAACATCTGAAGAAGACCGAAAAGGAAGAATGCATCAGATTGGTCAGAAATCGAAACACAGAGAAAGAGAGAGGAAAAAAAAAGAAAAAAAAAATAGTGAACTCACCTACTTTGGTTTCTTCACTCAGAGAGCAGAGAAGATGAGAAACCCAAATGTGGATACTTTGCTTGCAGATAGGAACATCAGTGATAACTGATAACTGATCAGCAAAGACCAAAACTTGCTCAGTGATTCACTCTCTTTACATTATTTCAGCTTTCGTTTAATCATCAAAATTGATTTTTTTGTTTGGAGGTTGCATGCATCATAGTCAGAGAACAATGAACCACTGAGTCTTCCTATGTACTACTCTCTCTCTCTCTCTCTCTCTCTCTCTCTCTCTCTCTCATGAATCATGATTGAGAGCTTTCAAATACGTTCAATGATCAATACAGTGTACCCGTATTTCTACCGTATAATACATAATGTCATTTACAATAGTTATTGCATAAAAATGGTTGAGTAGTAAACAAGTTGCATAAATTTTATTTATTTCATAAAATAATAAAAATGAGCTTGCAAGTATGGGGACCCAAATTATATTTTGTTGAGTTTAGACTTCTGAATTTTTGTCCTATATAATTTGAGCTAATAGGATAAATTTGATTTGATTAAAAGTTATATTTTATAGCTAATATACACATTTTACCATAATATTATCAATGAAATGTTATATAATATTTGTTACACTATATACATTAATCATACATTAAAGTAACCTAATTTAACTTGTTTCTTTTTAAGTTAATTTAGAATTGAATTTAAACTTTGATGTTAATCTAGTAAAATATTAAGATTTGATCAAAATTTAATCTTTTCCAAGTTATATACATCCTTAATATTTATTAAACATTTTAAAATTTCCCAAAAAATGCATAATAAATATTAATATTATACATAAGTAAGTTTATAAGCACTTCTATAGTTATCGTTTGATTTGAAGTTTCTTAATGTATATACATATATGAATAAGTACGATTGAAGTCATAATTTTGTTGTTAGTAGTTAGTTCATGCATATAAGATTTACATTTAAGATGAATTTAATTTTTTCTACAGTAATTCCTAAATTTATTTTTTCTTGTTAAGATACCATATACAAAATAAACAGATTTTGTTCATCTTTTTATACTCCTTAAACAGCTTTTTGAAACCTATATATTGTGATTTGGTGATTTGCAAAATGCAATTAATTAAAAATAATTGCTATGGTGCCTGAATTTTAATGTCTAATTTACCAAAAATAATTAAAGTTAATATTTAATTTAAAAATATGAAACAAGTAATTTTTAAATTTTTTATATTTACTTTAAAAAATTGGTTTGATAACTTTGAGTCTTTGATACCAAAACCAGAGCACAAGAAAATTGGCCTTAGTTAAATAAATAGGTTGGTTGGTTCTTGGTGGTTCAACTTTTTGTGGGATACTCGGCAGAAAAGGACAAAAGAAGAAAGCTGAGTGGGGTTCGAAAAAATATGAGCAGTGTCCACAACTTCTACTATTAACCATAAAGTTACATTATGTGTGGGTCCAATTAGATATGGGTCACGAACTTCACATTTCAAAGCAGGTAAAAAAACACCCCCCCTAAAAACTCTACATAAGTACATATCTTATTTTTTATTAAAAAAGTTCTATTTATTTTCAGTTGTTCTTATTCAATTAGTCATATACCAAAAGATTTAATAGAAGCCATACAAAGCATGTAACCAACAACAACAAAACAACAGCTTATCAAATTTTATGGAGAAATAGAAAGGGACACTATTCATCAATCATCATAAAATGTTAGTAACAATATTTTCTTTTTGGGTGAGATAAGGAAATTTTGTATGAAACGTCAATTTATAATGCAAAGGCATGGGTAACATCACCTACCTTCATGATTTAGCTGGTCCCAATTTTAGTACTGTATATCGTGTTATATTTAACTTCATTCAATGATTCCACCTTTGGCCTTGGATCTTTTTAGGACGTTTCATGTGTAAAATATGGTAATTTATATAAGATGAACTCAAGACAAAAAGTAAAATGTAAATGTTAAGAAAATGTAATTTATAATTTTTTTTTTCAGTTTTAGTTTAGATTCTACCTCACAGGCCACCCGCGATAAGACCAAAAAATATGGTAATTTATATAAGATGAACCCAAGACAAAAAGTAAAAAGTAAATGTTAAGAAAATGTAATTTATAATTTTTTTTTCAGTTTTAGTTTAGATTCTACCTCACAGGCCACCAGCGATAAGACCAAAAAATAATGGCTTTCATGGATCATAATAGATGGATAAAAAAGCCCAAAATTTGTGTTTGGCCCAATAAAGTATTAAAAAATTGGGCCGTGGAAAAAAAAGTTAATGTACGCACCAGGCTGACGTTAGCAACTGGCATGATATATCTGCGAACCTTCTTATTCTGCTTCGCAAATAGTGTTTCCATTTTCGATTTATGCAAAATTCGTTTTCTTAGGTGAATTAACACAGTATTATTATTCTTAGAAATTATTTCGCTAATTCTGCGTTCTTGTTTGTGTTTATCGGATGAACGTGGAATTGGAGCTCAACCACATATTCCATTATTTATGTAAAGTAAGTTTCACGATTTCGTTCTTTTAAGAACATTATTTTGATCTGGAATTGTTGAAAGATTGCAGCTTTCCTCTTTGTTTGATGTGATTCGCAACAAAGATGTTGTGAATTGAATCAATCAGGGGCAAGGTTGCATCTAGTTTAAGAGTTCTGTAGAAATTGGGATATAGTATACTGTTTTTACAAAGTGGAATTGGTAGTCTTAGCTTTTCTGAAGCCAGATAAGATAGGTTACTCTGTGAAAGAACAAACTTTGTTGTAAAAGCTTTAGGAACCCCTTTCTTAGGGAAATTATAGTTCTGTAGATTTGGTTTCAAGTTACAACTGTGATCTGTTTCTGTATGGATGACATTGAGGATGATGCAAGGTATCCCCCAAACCATTATAGCGATAATCATAGCCAAGTTTATGATTATCAGGAACTTGACATGAGGGGTTCTTCATATTCTCAGCCAGTTCCAAATGAATATCTACAAGATAATAATGATGTGGATGAAGAAGATGAGGAGCAGTTAGGAGAGGGTGAAGATGATGGTATAGATCGAAGAAATGGTTTTAGGATTTCCCAAAAGGATGCTGATGACAATGATGATGGGGAAGGTGACACAGATGGAGATGGAGATGGCAATAATCATGATGATAACATTGATGAAGCTAATGATGATAACCGGAAAATTCGTAACAATTTTCGGCTTTCCCAGAAGGATAACAATGATGATGAGGAAGGTGACACAGAT
Source organism: Arachis hypogaea (assembly GCF_003086295.3). Classification (NCBI taxonomy): domain Eukaryota; kingdom Viridiplantae; phylum Streptophyta; class Magnoliopsida; order Fabales; family Fabaceae; genus Arachis; species Arachis hypogaea. The sequence continues at coordinate 80,805,456 of NC_092042.1, read as the reverse complement.
GGAGATGGCAATGAGAATGATGATAACAATAATGAAGGTAATGATGATAACGATAACAGTCATGGCACTAAGATTGAAGATGGTTTGGAGTGGCACCCAAAAAAGCAAAAGCTGAAGAGTTTGGTATCTGCCTATGAACTTGCACCTCGGGTGCCAGCCCCATCAACTGTGGCTACCTCAGCTCCTAAACCATCTTCAGGTGGTAGGAATTCACTTACCGACTGGACTGAGCATGAGACATTTGTTCTTCTTGATGCTTGGGGTGACCGGTTTCTTCAACGCGAAAGGAAGAGTCTTCGCTCTGATGAATGGCATGAAGTTGCAGACGAAGTATCAAAGGTTTCAAAAATTGATAGGACAGATACTCAGTGTAGAAATCGTATTGATACATTGAAGAAAAAATACAAAAAGGAGATCATGAAGTTTCCTGCAATGGGTGTTGGAAGTAGCAAATGGCTTTATTTCGAAAGGATGAATAAACTAATGTCTCCTCCACCACAGCAAACAAGTCTCTCCTGTGAAATGCAATCACAAAAGCATTCCGTTATTAACTCGAGAGTTAATTTGAACCATCCAAATGGAGTAGATAAGACGAGGAATAGTCCTGAGACTACAGAATCTACTAGCGAAGACGGTTCAATTGGGGCTCGTGGAAAGAAAAGGAAGAAAAGAAGATGCAATGATGGAGCTTGTTCATTCAGATTGCTAGCTGATTCCATTCATAAGTTCAGTAAGATATACGAGAAGATTGAAAATAGTAAAAGGCAGCAGATGGTGGAGCTGGAAAGGATGAGGATGGATTTGCATAAGGAATTGGAGACACAGAAAAGGCAGATTTTGAAGAGAATGCAGAGTAAGATTTGGAAACTAGAGCAGGGAGATGACGAGAATGATGATGATTCTGCTGAAAATGGTATGTGATGTCATATGAACTAAGAACTATGGTTCCTACTGTCATGTGACATAGAAGGTAGACACTAGATTCACTAGTTGTTCAATTGGAAATTTGGGATTAGAGGCAGTTTTTTCCTTGTTCAAATTTTCCCTGTGAGACAATACTCTTGGCTCTTGCCTGGCAATGATGTATTATTATAGTTACCAGTTACTAGAATAATAGCTGGACAATCCAGCCATGTTATTCCTATCTTCAATTCATCACCAATGTTCCCTTGGAATAATGCTCTCTGTCCCCTATATTTAGAAGCAAGATCATGTAGTTCAATCCATAGATCATTTCATGTGGTCTTGCATGTTTTCAGTTATATGAATTGAAAAATGATTCTTTTAACAGTTCTGTGAGCCTCCTTAACATTCCCACTTCTTATACACCGTGATAGTTTGATGAAATTTGGCCATGTTATTCTTGATTTTCAGTACCTTATCATTCATTCCCATTACCGTGTTATTCTAAACAAAACATGTTTGTTAATTCAAGGCAAAAAGGGACCGCAGTTTTATTTCATGTGCTTATAGAAATTAAATTTAGCTGTTATTATTGAGATATCCCTAGTAGCTTAACTTTCAACAATATTATACCAACATATAAAGTAAGTTTTATGCCATTTTACGTGTAATTTCATGCTACATCTATTGCTTATTTTAAAAAGCAGTATGCAGAAGAGTCAACTACTTCAGAAAATTTTGATAATTCACAGCCAATAACCTGTCTAACACATGAAAACCAGAATACAACACATGAAAACCAGAATACAAGACTATTCGGTGAGATTACACACAAATCTCCAAAACACGTGTGGTCTCCAATTGATCAAACAAATCATCCACAATACCAGTAATGGGTGATAATTCAAGTAAATTCCAATGCCAGGGAAAATGAAATCAAGTAATTTAAAATTAAAAAAAAAAAAAGCATTGTAATTCCATTTGTGGATGGTACACAAATAATCTGTCCCTAGAGAACGTAGACTTTAAAAATAAAATTAAAAAAAATCCGGATCTCAAAAAGACCATAATAGCATTAAGTAAAAACTTGCATAGCATCTAGTCACTGGAACTCCACCGCAACCTATTTTCCACGGCACAATTCATCCATATTCTTGTACAAAGGAAGAGAGAGACTATTGGAAATCCTCACGAATTTCAGCAAAAATTTGACAACCAAAATTACGCAGAGCTCGTGTTCTCCGATTTATCAGTCTCCATTGGTTCTCCGGCCTCCGGCGGGGCCTGATTGTTCCCACTGTCCCCTGCATTCTGATTAGGACTGGCATTGGCATTGGCATTGGCATTCTCCGGTGGTTGCTGCTGTTCGCCACCCTGAGGTGGGGGAGTTGCTGGTGCTTCTGGTGTTGCTGGCTTTGCCGGTCTGGGTTTAGTCATTATTGGCTTACAGAACCTATCAACGCAAATAAAAAACATCAGTCATCAAAATCATAAACAAGATCAATCAATGGAACAAGGATCAGAGAAGGGGCTAAAAAAACGTAGAAATCTGGTAAATTAGCAAGAATTTGGGCGAGTACCTATCAACGGCCTCAGCTTTCTTTCTTATTTCAGCTGACAGCAGCACAGGGGTTGCATATTTTGGAAGAATGTCCTGCTGCTGCTGCTTCTCCCGAAGCCAGTTCTCAGCCTCTACACATTCATTTAGGACCTAGAAACAAAGAAAATGAGAAACAATGTCGGATGTTGAAACCAATGAAACCAAGCAGAAAAAGTTTTAAACCCATTACCTTCTGTTTCTCCTCAAGTTCGATGTGATCAAACTTGGGATCACTTGACATTGCAGCTTCTCTGTAACTATTTATACAGTAGATGAGTTGATCAATTACTGCACCCCTCTCCGTGTATTCTCTGTATCGTTCTTCAACCGGATCTCCTTGCTGCAAACAAATAAATCGACATCAAAATTTCAGAAACTGAAACTATCAAGACAATACTTAAAATATCCATCAGATTTGTGTGTGCATGAAAAACACGGACAAAAGGCTGAAAGAATTTTCTTACCTTCTTAAGTTCATCGAGTTTGGCAATGTATACACCTTTGGTTTCATCTTCACCATCCTCGTATAACCAATCTTCCACCTCCTGAAGTTTAGCAGTAAAAGCTTCCTTCTCCGAGTCGGTGACAAACTCTTGGTATTTGTCATTAAGCTGAATTCATGGCAATATATTAGCTTGAGCATCAATCACTTTGACGTTAATAAGGAAAATAAAATAAATGCTCACCTTGTTTCTCATGTCATAAACATAAGCCTCCACAGCATTTTTCTTGTCCTTTGTTTCCTCCATCACTCGATCTTGCAAAGCCATTTCAAACTCCTTCTCTACAGCCTTCTGGACATCCACAGGTGCCAGTGCTCCATAAACCACCTCTGCCACGGGAATGGTAGTTTTCTTTACTTTCTTCTTTGGAGCCTCAACCTACAACATTACAATCAGAGTCATCAAATTATATACTATGGATAAAAAGAAATTGATCTAGACATGGATATTTAATTAATTCTTTGGCAGTCTATGTAACAAATTTTGAGAGGACCAAAAATTGAGTTAATCTTAGATATTTAACATCAGATAATAATAGGACTTTCAGGACAGTCTATATACCTTGTTATCAGTCTCCATCTGAACAGGCTTGTCTCCTGCCTCCGGAACACCATTTTCACCTGCGGCATCAGCACCTGTGGTTGCATTGGCATCTGTTGTTGCCTTGGCATCTTGCATATTAACATCATTATCAGTCGAGCTAGGAGGTGCAGGAGCCTCAGCAGCAGCAGCTTCATCAGTTTCCATCTTGGTATCTTCTCCAGCTGATTCTTTGGAAACTGGAATCTCAATCTCTTCCTCCTCAATGAGCTAAACTCAACAAAACAAAACCAGGTAAAAAAACATATAATGAACATATATGTTTCTTGGTACACCAGAGACATTATGTACGGCAAAACAGAAAAGCATCCTCTAGGCCTAAATATACTTACAGTTGCAGACTCAACAGATACAATTCCATGTAGATTCAGTCGCACTCTAACTTTAATTTTAGCCTTTTCAACTTTGGTAGATTGAAATGGGCCAATCTGCACATATCAAAAGGTCAAATGAATGCCAAGGAAAAAGAAAATACAATAATAAATAAAGAGATCATGATAGACTAACTTACAGTATATGTGCTGATCTTAGCAGGTATTTGCAACTCACTGACATCGTCATATTGTACTTCAACAGTAAAGGTCCCTGGCCTATAAAATGTCAAAGCCTTGATACTTGGTATAGGATTTCCCTTGGGGAAAACAATAGTGCTTTGCTTACTATCTGGTCCACTATCTTGTGCATCTGGACCAGAACCTTTCCACGAAAGAGAGATTGAGAAAGGAAAGCTTTCATTGACCTTCACATTATGAAATAAAGAGCAACGTTATATCCAATGTGAGCCAAAGTATGTGAACAAAACAAAGCTTGAAAGTCATAATCTGTCAAACATTTTAAACTAAGCCATTAAACAGAAGCATGCAATTTAAGCACATTACAAATTCTGAATTTAATAACCCAGTGAGAGAAAGTTTACCTGGAACTCTCTTACTTTAAATGTTGGACTAAGAATTGCACACTGCAATGCACATCCCCTGGCTACACATTCACTAGCATTCATTGTCCTTCTAGGATCCTTTTTGAAAAAGTCTGTTAAGATTTTGTTTATGGCTGGTACTCTAGAACCGGAACCAACTATCTCGACCATGTGTATATTCTCAACTGTAAGTCCTGCTTCTGCAAGTGCCTTCTCCAAAGGTCTCTTCACACGTTCCAAAATTGGAATACTTAGTTGCTCAAACTCCTCACGTTTGATAAAGCCCCTGACATCCTTCTCATCCATTAAGCACTCGATATTCAGAGGTGCTTCTGGATTTGCACTAAGTACCTTCTTGAGCTTCTCACATGCAGCCCTCAGCCTTAATGAAGCTCTTGCATTCTGTAAAACATCAATTTTATATTCCTCTTTAAATTTGGCAGCAAAGTGATGGAAGAGAACTTCGTCAAAATCCCTACCCCCTAAAGACCTGTCATATGAATGAGCCAACACTTTCAGCTGCCCTTTTTTAAAACCAGCAATGCAGACTTGCATGCTAGCATGCCCAACATCAACAAATGCAACATTCAGTGTATCATTTTCAGGAAGATCTGTTTTGTAAATTCCATAGGCCAAAGCAGTTGCTGTTGTTTCATGAAGCAGACGAAGTGGATGCAAACCAGCAATAGTAGCAGCATCCATGACTGCCCTCCTTTGAAGATCAGTAAAATAAACTGGAATACCAATGCAACAATCAACTACAGCTGCATTTAGGTTTTTCTCGGCAATCTCTTTAAGATTTGACAACACCATTGCCATGACTTGGGTAGGCGTAAATGCCTTAGATTCACCCAAGTATCGTGCATGGATTAATGGAAACCCATCAGGCCCTTCAGTAACTGTGAAGGGCAATGACTTCAGATCTCGTTGCAGTTCAGGATCCGAGAATTGTCTGCCTATTAACCGCTTTATCTGTGAGATTGAATTCTTAGGGTTCATCATCGTAGATGCAGCCCCAGCTGTCCCAATGAACCGTTGTTTGTCACCAAAGCATACAACTGCAGGAGTTTCACGCTTGGACTCATCATTGAGCACAACATCAATCCCCCTCTGCCTTGCAACAGCAACAATGCAGCTCTCATTACCAAAATCAAAACCAACCACGCTCATCTTTGGATAATCTCCCACACGAGAAGAATATCTGGAAAACAAAAAAGGTGTCAATTTCACATCTTATGGATAAATATTTCAAGAAAGTAAAGCACTAAAAATGACTAGCTACCATATATGGAAGCATCAATAGCAAGCAGCTCACGCATCAAAATAATATAAGAGAAGCTATTGTACATAGCAGTAATTAGATAAATTCAACAGCGATAATACATAATCAAATACAAATGATTAGTTCATAGTTTCATACATAGAAAATAATCTCTGAATCATCAGATCACATCCCAATCTATTCCATAAAAATGCGATTTAACTTAAACTTAATCACACACTAATCATCATACAATGCTAAGTAACCAATCACACCAACACTGCTGCAAAATCTCAACATAAGAACGGCCAAAAAATAGTGTTAAGCCAGTATAATAATCAAGAACAAAGAGATGCAAAAACATAAGAGCACCAGCTAACAGATCTATCGGGAAAAAAGATTGAAAAGGTAGCTAAATCCAAAGAAAAAAAAGAAGAAGAACTAGGTTTACCCGTCAAATCGATCGAGGAGGAAGAAGAGACGGCAGAGAGAAGGGAGGAAGGGTTTTTGTGTTGGGGTTTCTGGAACAATCTGAAACCTTTGTTCAGCAACAACAACGTATTAACAAGACTGGCAAATGAAACGCTTAATAAAGGGCAACTTAAGACCCCGAGTATTTTGCTTTTGGGGCTGTTGTGGAATTTTTGAACTTTACTTCTAAATTTCTGTTAGAACCTTTTAATTAAGAAATTTCAAATTTTGAACTGGTGATGACATTTTTATGAATTTTGATTTTTTTTATTTTAACTTTTAAATAAAAGAATCAAAAAGTGTGTTGGATTGGTCATGGACTCATGGAGACGTCTGGAGGATACTGCCTTCTTCTAGAAACATCCACGACCACCCACCCACTGGGATCTCTCTCGTAAGCCGAATCTTATGCGAGTCAACAAGGCTCAAGACTCATCATCAACATTTTAGATTTTTCTCACATGTTTTTTTTTATTTTTTGGCATATTAGTTGGGCTTCTTTTGGGCCTTCAATTTGATATGCAAGTTTGGGGTAATTTTGGGCTTCTGTTTTTACAGCTTTTCCATGACTTCTATTAAAAATATAATTAGCATTTCAATCTTTAGGTTGGCTAGGTTTGTGGTTGGACGTTTTGTTCAACAATCAATGTTATCAAATACTTCAATACCTTTTTGTCATTTCATTAAAATTCAATAATATTTTATTTGATTTTTTTTTTAAAATAATGTATTACTTTTGTTCTTAAGACTTAAATTTAATTGGTAAAATTTTATTTTTCTGAGTAACTTATGGAAGTTACGGTAATACTTGTATTTAATAAAATTAAAATAAAAATATCTTTTAATAAGTATAAACATTACAATTATATTAGGTAAAATATTTTTTAAAAATAAAATAATTATAATAAATATATCTATAACAAAGAATATTTTTTTAGTTCTAGAATTTTATATAATATAAATAATAAAAAATTATTCCATAAACTCATATTGAGAGATTGAAAATAAAATATATATATATATACCTAAATATTTGTTATGTGTAATTGAATAATGAACCTCATAAAATACTATTATCGTTTAATATGACTAATAAACATAAAATATTATTCAATTTTAGTAAGAAAAGTATAGAAACCAAATATATTTGTAAAGAGAGCAATACTGCAATAGAATAAATTAATTAACATCACTTGAAAAAAAAGTCATGAAAAACAATAAACAAATTCTCAATTGCAAAATGTGATCTCTTCCATATTATTATTGTTTTAACACTAATTTCATATTTATCTTGTATTTTGATTAAACGTATAATTTTGAGAGAGGATTAAATCCTTATTCATTAACTCGAGTATGAAAAAGTAACTGATACATCTTTATATATTTAATTTTTTTTCTACTTACATAAGTTCATTTCTAACGTGTGATGGGCATAACATTTGTGAAGGTTAAGGTAAAAAATTAAAAATATATGAGAACTCCAAATTATAAAAAGTGTGTGCAGAAAAATAAATTAAATTTGGTGTTAATAATTAATATGGGTAATTTTAGATATTTATTATTATATAGGATTTTATTAAAATTTTTAAGTTTAATAAGTATAACTCAATTTTAAAAAATTTTTAAAAGTATTTTTAATTTTTAAAAATTACAAATATAAATACATTATCTTTTTTATTTACTAAATATAAAATGAGGTGTTTGCAAGTATTTCAAAAAAAAAATATCAAACCAAGTCTTAGAATAATTTGAAGATTCGTTCTAAAAGTTGGGAAAAAATAATACTTTACTCTTATATTTATCTTAAATTAAATAGGACAATAATACATAATTCAATTCTATACACTTTATATTAAATACAATATAAAATTTTAATTTAATATCTATTTTTCAATTTGTGTCTCTTAATTTATAATTTTTATAGTTTTAGTCTTTTTTATAGTCTAAAAAATTAAAAAAATCCACTAAAATCAAAATACTCAAATAATGAAGATATAACAATTGAGAAAGAGATAATTTGTAATAGTAAACTTTAAATGTAAAAATTTATGTATAATTTAAAAATTTTTCACAACGACAATACTCTCAATGATTTTGTTACCATATATTTAAAAATACTAGATATTCGATGAGTTCACTTTTAATCATATTGTATATCAATAGTGTGAGAAAAATTAATTAAGTTCTATTACTCAAGTAACATTGAAAACTGTAAAGTGCTCACAAAAGGTGGTTAGAAAACGATATTGAGAAATTTGAGGGGATAATAGAGTATTTTGGAAGATTTTTTTTATCTTAGGAATGGATAAGAAGGGCTATAAATAAAAAGAAAAATATTATATGTATAATTTTTTTAATAAAATTCAATTAAGTTTTTTTTAAAATCAAAGAACAAAGATAGAGAGACTCGAACCCGCATCTTTTTATGTAAGTATAGAAAGACTATGTCATTTGAATTATAATTCATTAGCAAAATTCAATTAAGTTAAATAATAAAATTTGTATGAATCGATAAATTAGAATAATAAAAATAATGTTTATTTATGTTAGATTAATTTTATTAAATTTAGTTTACAAAAAGATTTATACAAATAGCATTACTCAAATAAAAAAAAAGTGTTTAGTGTAAATTATACAAAAAAATAATATATATATATATATATAAAGTAATTTTTTTCTACTAGTGTGATCTTTTGTTTAGATTTAGAATTCGAATTGAAGATACTAGAAATTATCTATTATAACAAATGACATTATTTTTTGTCTTTAACTACTAAGTTAAAAAATAATGATAAATTAATATAAGAGAAAAGCTTTACATTTATGTAAAAATTACATGGATGGTATCCAAATAACTTTCATTCCACGCCTCACACTCCCATTTGTTTTACATGCGCCTCTTATAACTTATATAACAAATCCTTATTTTGCGTTATCAACATTTCTTAATGTAAACATTTTCATACAACGTAAACCTCTTTCTTCTTCTTCTTCTTCAACCTAATTAAATTCGTTGTTCTTCTCTTTCACGATTTTCTTCTCTGCATTATGAATCTGGATTGATTCAACGCAATTATTTTTGTCATTCTTCTTTTTCATTTTCTTCTTCAATATTCACTTTTGAATTGAAACAATGAATGAATCAACTTCAAATCAGTTGAATGAGTGCGATTTTGATGATTCTTCTCAAACGTATCAATTTGATGAGGTTTGGATTATTGAATCCTGAATCGAATTTAATGGAATGAAATTTCTAATTTTATTTGAAGTGAATTGAATGGACTGAGGTGATCTACATCTGAATGAATTCAACTGAATTGATAATATGTAACTGTGAGTAATTGTGAGTATCAATAATTGTGAGTAACTCTGAGTAAATGTGAGTAACTTTTCGGTTCGGTAAGTACTAAAGAGGTGGTTCATTACTTTCATGTTTTCGGTTCGGTTCGCATAAAGGAGTCTAACAAAAATTATACCAATATGTTCTGTTTTCTTTCCTAAGCACTATATAATTGTTTCACCATAATTAATATTTCGGTTCACCATAACTAAGATTTCGGTTCACCATGAATACTGTATTCGGTTCATCATGAGTACTGTGTTCGATTCATTATGCACTATTCAAAACTCTTCTTCCTCACCTTCTACTGCTTCTTCACCAGAGAGAGAAGGAGAAAAAGACAAAAAAATACAGTAGCAACAACAACAAAAGAATGACAATAGGGTTTCAAGGTTTAGAGTTTTAGGGTTTAGGATTTATGGGTTCAGGGTTCAGTGTACAGGGGTTCAGTGTGTTTCAAACTTTCAGTTCGTCTCGTGTATTAATTTCGGTTCACCGTGTTCATGGTTTAAGGTTTAGAGTTTAGGGGTCTAAGGTTTAGGGTTAAAGGTTCAGGGTTCAGGGTTTTAGGGGTTTAGGGTTTACAGTAAGGTTCAGGGTTTAGGATTTAAGGTTTAGGGTTCAGAGTTCATGTTTAGGGTTTGGGTTCAGGGTTTAGGGTTTAGCGTTCAAGGTTCAGACTTCAGAGTTCAGGATTCAGGGTTTATGGTTTAAGATTTAGGTTTTAGGGTGTAGAATTCAGGGTTTAGGTTTTAGGGTTTTAGGGATTTAGGGGCTATAGGTTCAAGGTTCAGTGTTCAGGGTTCTAGTTTTAGTGTTTAGGGTTCTGGTTTAGTGTTTATGATTTAGGGTTTAGGGGTTCATAATTTTTTGGTAAACAGGAGAGCGATTTGGATTACTATTCTGAAACGAATCAAACTGACAAAGTTTGGATTATTCGATTTTTGCCAATGAGTCATAGCTCACACGGCATTCCACCCCCTCCCCATCTCAAAGGTCTCGGGTTCGAGTCCTACCAGCTGCAACCGAGAAGAAAACATTGGTAAATATGTAAGGAGTGTGTGGGTGTGTATTGTGTACCTATGATTGGGGGTTGTCCAATCCACCGACCAAAAAAAAAAGGATTATTTGATTTTGAATTGAATTGAATGGAATGCAATTGCTAATTTGAATTGAATTAAATGGACGGAAATGGATTATGTTTACAATTGTACTGTGTTTGGTTCACCATGAGTACTGTGTTCGGTTCATTCCGTAGAAAGCTGTTTGAATTTGATTTTATATAATGAATTATGTTTCGTTCACTCAGTACTATACAACTATATTGTTTTCGGTTCACCATAACTAAGATTTCGGTTCACTATGAGTACTGTGTTCAGTTCACCATGAGCATTGTGTTCGATTCACCATGAGTATTGTGTTCGGTTCATTCTGCACTATTCAAAACTCTTCTTCATTACCTTCTATTGCTTCTTCACCAGAGAGAGAAGGAGGAAAAGACAAAAAATACAGCAGCAACAACAACAAAAGAATAACGATAAGGAGAAAACACGTGAAGAAGAAGGAACGCGAAAAAATGAGGAGAAGGAGGAACGCGAAGAAGAAGGCGAAGAAGAAGACGTTTCGATGCTCCGTGCGTAAACGAGCGTGAAAAGAAGAAGAAGAAGCGCGGGAGAAGAAGCGTTGGGCCGTGCATTGGGTGCGCGTATTTTACATTTTATTTAATGGTATTGGATTTTTTTTTGTGTTGACCAATTTGATTACATGGTTACATTGATGTGTAGCATCCCCCTTAATATAATTATCCATATCTTAGAACTCAGCAAATTTTGTTAAAATATGTTTTTTTCAAATAGTCATATGACTTGGACTAAATTCTAAATTAAACTATAAGAAAGTATGACTCAAATTTACTAAAAAATACATATAGTAGTAAATTTTTTAAATTCAAAATTGACCATAGAATACTTTAAACATAATTGAAATTGAGATTTGATCTAGTTTAAATATCTTTATTCCGATTATTTGGTATGATTCTGTTAATATTTAAGTTGTGTACAAAAGTAAAAGAGATCAAGAATAATATTTTATTTAAATAAATTTGTTGACAGTAAAAAGATTAATAAAATAAAAAAATGAAAGTCAGATTACTTTAAATTAAGACTATAAAACTCATATGATATTAATGTTATAAATTTAATGATAATCAAATCGTTATTTTTCTTGTTTTAATAATTTCGTTATTTTAGAGAAATTTTTTTCTCTCATTTGCCACGGCGATTAAATTTTGTGTTGTAAATTTTAATCATAAAAAAATAAATAACGCGGATAATAATACGACGTCGCATGACAAATATCCGATGAAATGGCGGGAAAATGATCACCCTCTATACTTGACTCGGTAGCTAGCGCCAACTGACCTTAGGGTTCATTCAAGTTAAAACTTGAAACAAGCTTGCTGAGAAGCCATTTGTTGCGGAGTTGAAGACGAAAGGAATCGAAGAAAAAATGCCAACGTACAAGATCAGGGGAATCGACGTCGATTTCCCGTACGAAGCCTACGATTCGCAGATCGTTTACATGGACAAAGTCATCCAATCCCTTCAGGAGGTAAACCACGCATTTTTCGATTATTCGATTCTCTTTTCCACTTCACGGTTGATGATTCATTATTGTTAACAATAACAACAATTTGTATTGTGCTGTGGATTTTGATTTTTTGTGCGTTTGTGTTACTGTGGCATGGCAGAACTGCAATGCACTGTTGGAGAGTCCCACAGGAACTGGTAAAACGTTGTGTCTTCTCTGTGCTACCTTGGCGTGGCGCAGGAGTTTCGGAAATTTCAGATTTGGTTTGAGCATGAACGCAGGTGATAAGTCCGAGGATAAAACCGAGATTTTGCCTTCGTCCCTGCCATCGTCCCCGCCCTCGCAATCTGAGTCCTCAGGTTTACCTACAATAGTATATACTTCGCGCACTCACAGCCAGATCCGTCAGGTGATTCAAGAGCTGAAACGATCGTCTTACAGGTAAATTTATACCTTGCAACATCTTTTATTTTCTTAACTTTTTGCCTTTTCAAATGAAGTTTCTGTAAATTAATGATTTATAAATTTTCTGGTAATGTACTGTTCAATGTGATTCTAATTCCGATAATGTCATGTATAGTTTTTGTGGTGATATAAGTGTGCTAGGCCTAGGCATAAGCTTAAATGGTAGTCGTTGTTCATATGCAGGCCTAAGATGATAGTATTAGGATCTAGGGAGCAGCTTTGCATTCATGATAAAGTGAAGTCACTTCACGGGAAAACACAAACAAATGCTTGTCGAGCACTCTGCCAAAAGCGTAGAGGGAAGCAACGATGCAATCATTTACCTCAAGTTGCTGGTAACCTTTTAAGCAACTCCCATGGATACTGTCTAGACAGTTAAAATTTTATGTATGACCACCGTATAGTGTTATGCATTTCTGGAGTTAATGCACTGCATTTCTTTCATATAAGTGGATCGGTGTCCTTTACCTGTCATGTATAAATGCTAAATCAACTTATTGCCAATTTTTTAAGAGCTTTGAAGAGTTATCATATTGACTTAGACTAGCTTGAGAGTGTTCCTGAAATTCTATTGCAGATTACTTGAAGAGCAATCCTCATCTTGGAGAAGAACCTGTAGATATTGAGGATTTGGTCAATATTGGCAAGAGTTTTGGGCCGTAGGTTTTCTTAGCTATGCTGTTTCTTTTTATAACTCTTTTATAAGAAAACCTTATTTACTATTGGCTCTTTACTCATCTGTATTCTTTTTGTCCTTTTTTAATCCCAATTAAATTGTTGATTGTTTGGACTTATATTTTAAAATTCCTGTCTGCTTTTCTCAGGTGTCCTTATTATTTATCAAAGGAGCTCCATAAGTCTGTGGATATAGTATTTGCTCCATACAACTATCTTATTGATCATGCATATAGAAAATCTCTGCAACTTTCATGGAGCAATAGTATACTCATATTTGATGAAGCTCACAACCTTGTAAGATGTTACAAATTTGTGATTGAGGAATATGATCTTCTGTGTGGAACTATTAATTGTCAAACTGTTAATATATGTTTAGTATTTGCCTTATTGCTATCCTGTCAATGTATTATTGAAGCTTGTTCATGCTATTCAAGTTTGCTTGTTTTTATTTACCAACAGTTATCTTTGTGCAGGAAGGCATATGTGCTGATGCAGCCTCCTTTGATTTGCCTTCGTGGCTTCTAACGGCTTGCATTTCTGAGGCTCAAAAATGTGTTGACCTTTCAATAGAAAGAAGAGAAAAATCAAATGATAAGTCACAGAATCCAGATGATTTTGCGATCCTTAGAGGTGTGTTGTATAGTTGCAAAAGTTCCAGTTCCAATTTCTCTACACAATGTCATGATGCATGCTTTAACTTATTTTGGCAGCCTATTGAGAAAAAGTTATATATGCTAAAGTTTGTTTATTTTATGTTTACTTGATTTTCTGGTGGACAGCTAACTGTCTTCACGTTGCGTTCTTTTTTTTAAATTTTCTGCTCAGGATGCTTTGAGAATTGTTTGCTGTATATTTTTTGGCTTCTAAGGTACAGGATGATGTTTTCATTCTTTCAGCACTTCTTCTAAAACTTGAAAAGCGGATTGCTCAGGTGCCTATTGAATCAAAGGAGTTGGGATACACCAAACCTGGGCCTTATATATATGAACTGCTAGCTGATCTTAACATCACTTCCAAGACTTTTAAAAAGCTTTCCGCGATAATTGCAGCTGCTTCAACCCTTATTGAGGAGGATAACCAGCAGAAATCAACTGGTACCATCTGCAGGTTGGATAGCATTGGTGAAATTCTTGACATTGTTTTCAAGGGTGGAAGAACTACTCATGCTACATACTATCGAGTAAGTTCTCTTAGGGTGTGCTTACGTGTTTGGTTTTGGGGAATTTTGGAGGGTTAACTCCATGAACGAGTTTTATTATTTGGAGGGAAAGGGTTTGGGGTTTTTGTTAGCCCTCCAAACCCCCCTCTCCCCCAATTTTCAAGTTCCCCCCAAATATATTTTTTTGGGGGGGGGGGGGGGAGAGGGGTTTGTTTCATTTTAAATTTGTAGAAATATATAATAAGCCCTCCAAACCCCTATTCCTTACCTGTTTTAAACTCTTGAACAAGAGGGGGTTTTAAAATCTTAAGCCTTCCCTTTCCTTCCCATCGCAACTTGTGAGCACTCCCTTAGTTTTTCATATTTCATGTGATGGTTTTGGTTGTCTTGTTTCTCTATAGTATTTCTTGGTCTTGCTTTGTATATTTTTACTTCCCTTGTACTATGATATCTAACCATTTAAGCTTTATTTCTTACATAAAAGGTTCATGTGCGGGAGTTCGAAGCTAGGACTGCCAATGGGTCTAAAGGTACTTCTCAACTTATTATAATAGGTTGGGTGACATTTATGTTTAAATGGAGCTGAAATGGTCTCAATATTTTTCACTTAACTAGCTTTCCATCTGTTTTGCTCTACCCATCAAATTTCTCAGCCAATCTATTTTACAATTTTGATGCATTTAAAATAAGTTTAGAAGTTTTATATAATATGTCATGTTGAAGCATTTGGGACACATGTTTTCTGGGTGGTCTCTCAACAGGAATAAGCATGTGTAAGTTTAACTTGGATCTTTTCTAATATATAATACACCTGACAGATGTAATAGGTGGCTGTGTTTCCAGTAGAATGTAGAGCTTTCACTGCTTTCAAACTTCGTTCTACAGACATTCTGACTTGTTTTCTACAGATTTTTATAGTATCAGAATTTTAAACATCTTTTCATTATCAGTTGTTATATCTTGATATTCTGATGCTGCAGGAAATGTGTCAAGGACACTCAGCTGGTGGTGTTTTAATCCTGGAATAGCCATGGAAGAATTTCATAGGTTGGGAGTCAGGTCTATTATATTGACATCAGGGACATTATCCCCCATGGATTCTTTTGCTCAGGAACTGAAACTGTAAGTTCCTTTTCTTGCTGGTTATGTTTCATCTGACAATATGTTTGTTGTCATTAACTACTGGAGTTGATTCTGGTCATCTCAGAGATTTCCCCATTCAGCTGGAAAATCCACATGTAATAACCCCAAATCAGATATGGGCTGGAGTTGTACCAGTTGGTCCTTCAGGACGTACTTTTAACTCCTCCTACCGCACTCGCGATTCTCAAGAGTACAGGCAGGAACTTGGAAATGCAATTGGTATGTGACACTCTTATGTATATACAGTGTTTGGAGAAGTTTTATTTCTTTATACCTGAAAACTGCATATCTACTCAAAGGAATCAAAATTGCACTTTTTGAAATCTCATTTATGGTGTGAGCACTGAGCAGTGTATTCCTGTGATGGATGCTTTTATGTCTTGGGTGCATTTCTGACTTTGGAGTTCTTAAGATTGACTGTTTTTTGCTAGTCAAACATATTATTGTTGCGCATGTTGTAATTTGGGAATTTTGATAGTTTTTAGTTGTACACGAATCATTCTTGGAAAGGTATGACTATGAGGTATAGTTTATATTGATTTTGGCTATGGATTTATATAATTGATCTTAATCACCTGAGTTTGGGACGAGATAGAGTTTAAGCTGCCATATGATTTGATAATTTGTGTTCTTATCTAGTAATTAATTTGGAGAAGGACATGAGATGTGGCATTGTTTAAGGCAGACAACTATTTAGGTTTGATTATGATATTGCATAACCACATCAAGAACTTATGATAGGATGCTGAAATGTAAGGGAGAAAACTTAATTCAGACACCAAAAGTTACTATTGTATATATTTATTTATTTGCATGATTTTATATGTGCTATGATATGATTTCATTAAAACTAAAGAAAATTCTATGCATTTACACTATAATAGAAAGCCAGGAACCTGACAGAATGGGGAAAAGAAAAACTGGGGATAGCTAATGACTGCCTACAAATTCATTTTCATGTTGTATTGCAGTAAATTTGGCCCGAATTGTTCCTGATGGACTTCTTGTATTCTTCCCCTCTTACTACCTTTTGGACCAATGCATTGGGTGCTGGAAAAGCTTGGTAAGAATCCAAACCACAAACCTAATGAAGGGCCGAATCTATTTGCTCTTGGCTCATGGTGCATTTTTTTTTTCAGAGTAATGAAACTTCAACGTCCATATGGGAGAGAATTTGCAAACACAAAAAACCAGTTATAGAACCTAGGGAATCTTCATTATTTCCCTCATCAATCAAGGTAAAATTATTGTTTATGTCATGTCACGTCAGTTAGTTGTATAATCAGCAGAGCAATATGAATTAGGCTTAATCAATTCTTGATATGTAGCATGGTTAAAACAGCATTCTTTCATAATTATCATTTGGATGTTTTATATCCTAAAGTGGACCTGTATTGTGGTGTTTCTTTTTTCTTTTTCTTCTTTTTTTTTTGAAAAAAAAAAAAACAGGATTACATATCTAAGTTGAAAGACACCTCCACATCTGGAGCAGTTTTCTTTGCTGTTTGTCGTGGTAAGGTATGGCTTGATTACAGTTGTTGATAAACAACTTACCATTGTGTTCTCATATGCATCATATGTAGTATGTTACACAGATGGGTATGCATACTTGTACTAATATGATACATGCGTATAGCCATATGGTGACTTGATGAGAGGGGGGATGGCAATATTTTTTAAAATTCTAGGATGCAATAACATGTAGACAATAAAATATTTCAAATATTTAGTCATATGTAATTCAGATAGAAAGATTTATAAAAGAACTAAATAAGCATTATACCAGAGATTGTACTGCAAAGCAACCAATAGCTTATTTTCTCACTTGGATGCATCTGAAGTTCACTTGTGCCAATACATTGCAAATAAACTTTTTTTCTCCATCTAAATAGGTAAGTGAAGGATTAGATTTTGCGGATCATGCTGGAAGAGCTGTGGTAATTACTGGTTTGCCATATGCTACATATACTGATCCTAAGGTTTGATAATCTTCTTTTCTTTTTCCATTTTCTTTTTTCAGTCCTCTGATATTTGAGAATTAGTTTGGCTTGAACATGTGGATCTAATTGCAGCCATTGAACATTCTAATACTAAATAATTGTTTCTGTATGTATGTGTTTATTAACAAATTGCACTCATTTGGGTTAACTCGCTAAAACAGGTTCGTCTAAAACGTGAATACTTGGATCAACAATCTCATCCACGCGGAGAATTAGTCAAGGTTATGTTTGTTTACTTGACCCAAATGTTGAGAACTTATACATGACATACATACTTATTTTATGTGGTGCATAAACAGGTTTTAACTGGAGATGAGTGGTATAACCAACAAGCCTCCCGAGCTGTGAACCAAGCTGTTGGACGTGTCATTCGCCATCGACATGACTATGGAGCAATTATTTTCTGTGATGAAAGGTTTTAACCCTTAGTTGTTTTGATCTACTGTAAAATACATATCATGGAAGCAAGTAACAAAGTTCTTTATATGCTTCCTGAAACAATGCTCTCTCTCTCTCTCCAGCATCTCACTTCATACAATGACTGAAGTATTAATGTAAATTGGAGTTGATATTGTCATAATAATATGATATGATCTACTTAGATTGTTTTATCTAAATTTACTGCAACGCAGACACAAATCTAAGCCAGTTAATACATGTATCAAGATACGCGTTTGTATTTTCTTTATTATGTCTCAACTCTCAAGGAATGTTATGAAACCTTTGTAATTATTAATTTGGGCTTTGTCCCATACCAGTTTTTTATTAGGTTTATTCTTAATCCTGAAGTGGTTTACAGGTTTGCACATCCACATCGTCAGTCCCAAGTCTCTCGATGGATACAACCTCACATCAAGGTGCTATTCTGCACCAGAGTTGTCTTTTTGAAATTCTTTTAATGTACTGAACTACTGATTGGTTTGTTAATCTTGCAGTGTTTCTCAAGATTTGGAGAAGTTGTTTATACACTAACCCGGTTTTTTCGAGATGTAACAATCCGTGGACCTACAAAGCTATCATTATTAGAGGTTGATGATGGGGGTCAGTGTCCTCCAGTTCTACATCTTTTTGTTTTGTTTTTTGTGTCAACTTGTGGTCCCTACTTCCTACCTCAGTTTTTGACTGTTATACTAAAATGTACTTAAAAGATATTGAGGGTTTTAGATAGGTAGATGTGAAAAACATAGAGCAAAGGATTTTGTATGATATGCAAATATATTTTGATATTATATATTTCATGTAATATTTTTGGGGCAACATGCAAGTGAATTGCTTTAGTGAATCTATACTAGAACTGTACTGAATTTTTCTTTTGATCTTCCATGTCTGTATATATGAATTTGATGTCTTGCAGAGAACAACTTTTTTATATTCTTATTTTTCTACTAAAAATATCATTGAGACAGATTCTGCTTCTTCACACAGGAAATGTGGGAGAAATTACATCAGCTGATCCCTATGATGATAAATTTAATGTTGAAAAACTTCTCTCACCTGTGGTAACTCCTTGAGTGTTGTAATGATTCTTATTTTGTAAATCATATAAAGCTACTATGGCTTTATGGCTTGTTAATCGTTGTATTTGTACATGCAGGCTACACCAGTGGCTGAAAGTCTTGGTACTAGAAAAGGCAGTACTTCATTCCTTGGAAAAATTATGCCTGCTAATCGATCATCTCTGGCGTCTGATGATTGCAACATTGTAGATTGTGTAAGTTCAAGAGATAAATGTGGCAGAATTTTTCTTGGAAAGAAGACTGTGATATCACAAGAACATGAATTGGTTGATTTGACTGATACTCGTCAACTGGGTGAAAAATCAAAGGATACGCTGATAGCACCTTGTTCAGTCAAGAAACGTAGATTTATAACAGGAGAGTACAACCTGCAGCAACAGTTTAGAGATTCTCACGAGCCTTCATGTGGTATAAATTCTTTCAATCAATTGGCTCATTCCTGTTTCAAATTTTGTGAATCATAGAAATATCAGTAGATTTATAATGCATTGTCAAAATGGTCAAGGTAGCGGAGAATTGCAATGTAAGGATGAAGGGACCTTCCAAAAGAGAAGTCTGGAGATCGATAGTCAAAGAGGTGATCTTCCTGGTGATTCTGCACCTTCTGCTACTAATGAAACCCAAGGATCAGCATTCCTTGCTCAGGTGGTATTCATTATATGTGATACTTTGATCTGCCTACATGCATGAGATGTTGGATCTCACCATCTTTGTGTTGCTTTCCTGTCTGAAGTATTTATTTTGCCTCTTGCTTTCCCTCTATTTTGGTATTCTGCATTCTGTTGAGTGTACTTTAATTTTTCTAATGTCACTGACATGCTTCTTCATTGGACTGTAACACTGTCCCTCTTACACTGGTGGGAAGACTTTTGGCTGCCCGTCACTGGCTTCCTTTACTATTGACTCTGTCCTATGCTATAAATCGATACAGTCTAGAGAAAAATCACTAAACATTTTGCAACATAACCTGGCATAAATGAAGCCCTTTGTAGGTGATGTCAAATGTTACTGCTTGGAATGCAGGTTTATTCTGTATTTTACCTAGTTTTGCTTATCCTTGTAGGTAGGTGAGAATATTTCCGAAGTATTGAGTCTAGTGTTTTTGCTAAGCTGAGGTTGATGTACATATCAAGTTTACTTGGATTCACTAACTATAAGTTTCAGGTTATTTGGATGTGGTTCTTTTAAATGCTTATATTCCAAATGAATCCGTATCCCCCAAAATGATGCATTTTCATTTAGAAGCAGAAATACCTTTTGTTAGCCTCAACCCTTCTGGTATTGTGAATGTGGTTGTTAACATGGCAATAATTTTCCGTTCGTTACTTGTGATGCTAAGTTTGGAGTAAGATACTTTGTTTTAATCATATGGCCTACAGGTTCGAGAGAAGCTCAGTGCTTCAGAATATATAGACTTTGTGGGTTATATGAAGGCACTAAAGACCAAAGCAATGAAGATCGGTGAAGTTTTGCAGTGCATTTGTAGACTCTTCTCAGGACCCGAGAGACTACCTCTACTTAAAAGGTATGACTATTTAGTGAAAGTATAATACTAAAACCGGTCTTTCCTCCATTGAAGCTGTCCTTGTTAGTTGTTACCATTTGTCAGTAGCCAATGCTTGTTTTCTTTACTACTATAACATCCTTGTAGTATATGAGCATTAAGAAATAAGTCATATAATTTGATATGCCAAGTAAGCACTGTGAAGTAGCTACTTCTCTGGCTTCGGATTTCTAGTTATCATTTCCTTGCATGATTCCTCCTTTCACATGATGAAAAGTTTTGAAAACATACTTTTGACATTTGATCAAATTAAAATGGATGTTAAATTTATCATGTCATTCTCATCTTCTGCACAACAGGTTCAAGGATTACATCCCAGCAAAGTATCATTCCTTGTATGAGCATTATGTTGGGGAGAAAAAGTTAGTGGAAGGCTAATCAAATATGCTCAGCTCATGGCTATCTCTTACAATTTTTCGGCTAGAACTCAGGTGCACCTTTAGCATATCTCATGGATTTTGTGACTGAGGATGTGGGAAGGAATTAATGCATGACGTAGAACTTGTAAGTTTACTAGGATGTTAGGTTGTGTTTGGTTAGTGTCTCAAAAAGATAGAGACATAGACACAAAGACACATAGATATGAACACAAAGATACACAAATTTTATAACATGTTTGATGATAATGCACAAGACACATCTATTTAATTCCAAAGTCAATTTTACCCCAAACCAAAACAACCTCAACACCACTACCACCACCACCTCTAATTTCCATTGCCACCACTATCGTCATTACTAATTTTCAATTTTATCTCTAATTAAAATTAACTACTCTAATTAAATATCAGTTACAAAATTCAAATTAAAAGAAAAATGGAATAATTAAAAAAATAAATAGAAACAAATCTAACAAAAACAGATCTGAGAGGGAGGGTGAGGGTTTGTTGAGGTTGTGGATGACAAGCAAAGAGGGTAGCGGCAAAATGATGACGGGAATGATGACGTTGATGGTGGAGGGCAACGCAGTGGACGACGAGTGAAGAGGGCAGCGACGAATACAGATCTGGAGGCGAGGTGAGGGAGGCGTCGGCGTGCGCAAGAGAAGGAGAAAGAGAGGCAGTCAAAGACACGACAACAACGTTGACAGGGAGGCGGGGCCGGGGCAGGGGCAAAGGGGGGAGAGAGAGAGAGAAGGCAGAAGAGAGGCGAACAAAGGAGGGAGGCAGTGGCAACACCGGTAGTGGCGGCAGCAGCAATGGTAGAAGGAGAAGGAAGTGGTAGAATGGAGGTAGGAAAGTGGATGGAACTGACAAAGGGAGGAGAGGGGGAGTTAGGAGGGTTAGGGTAAAGGACAAGATTGGAATTTTAAAAAATAATCAGGGATAGAATTGGAAAATTGTGTCATGGATTGTGTCTTAGTGTCACATATTGAAAGAAGGAAAAGTATAGGGAGCCAATGGTCTAAGCGTACAATGTGTACAATAGAGGTAGAGATATGACCATTAGTGTTACATTATCCTGTTAGGTTACGCTTTTGGGATGAGTGGGTTCATGACATGGTATTAGAGTTCTAGATCCGAAAGGTCAAGGGTTCGATCCTTGGTGAACTCCCTAAATTAACTTAAGTTTTTAGAATGAGTGATTTTATGACATGAGATGTTTATTATATGTTTTTTATGTGTATTTATGTATAACCGTGTCTATTAAAATTGTGTCTCAATAAACAAACGGTGTACTACGTACTACCGTATCCATCTGGTGGACATAGACATGAACCAAACGGGCCGTTATATCTAACACCGTGATCAGGCATTTGAATCAGGAATTGGTTGTTGATATTTATTAAAATGTTTAGTTATTTTATTTTTAAGGCCTGTATGTAATCCAACCTCTCGAAATAAATCCTCTGTTCACCTGGATATGATGATATTTTCATTATTATATCAATTATTTGAGAACAAACATGCATCTCACATTCTCACTCCCATAGCAGCCTATTCTATGAAGCATTTGTTATACCCCCAAGAGGAAATGCAGTGCGTTTTTATAGTTGTTTTTGGTCTCTGTTCCATGGACCTAATTTATGTCCGAACTCTTGATCTTAATGCATGAAGCTACATTGAAATTAATATAGATTGTATGTTATTAAGCAACCAAAAAATATTATATGTTGTTTTGTCAGCATTTTTAAGTTTTAGTTTGCATTTCCAATATGCGTTTATCTGTTTTCAGATTCAATTCGTTGTTTATTATCAATTTGGTATCTTTTGAAGGCAGTTCTGAAAAGTGAAAACGAATTATCCCATAAGTAGGTTGTCATGCTTTTACCTCCAAGTCTCAATTCACAAACGGGTTGTGAAGTCCTTCTTACCATTGTACTAATTCATAATCTAAGGAGAACTGAGGATATGCTTGGGCCTTGATGCTATTGCAACTATGGGAGTGAATGGAAGATTGTTTTCCCCTATTTGGAGGATGGAGGCACCGTCCGAATATTTTCCCACCAATTTGCTTGTGAGATCACTGGTCCTTCAATTTGGAGGGTGTAGAAGGCTTCATGGGATTGCTTTCCACCATTTGACACGTG
This sequence comes from Arachis hypogaea, assembly GCF_003086295.3. Lineage (NCBI taxonomy): Eukaryota > Viridiplantae > Streptophyta > Magnoliopsida > Fabales > Fabaceae > Arachis > Arachis hypogaea. Next base: position 80,782,217 of record NC_092042.1, on the reverse strand, counting down.
AGATTCTGTGCCCCAATTTGGAGGGTGTAGGAGGCACCGTTGGGGGAAAAATCCAAATATATTAAGGTTTAGTCTTAAACAATAAACAGACTAAAACAAAGGATGTTACTGTTTTCTTTCCTTGTGCATATATGTTATAAGTATATAACTAAGGCAAAACAAAAAATGTGAAATACTCTTTTTTTTTTGTGGGATAGAGGTTCACCCTGGCTTTAATCTTGACAAGTTTATCATTTTTATATATGAAAATTCCAGTTCAAACTACAGAATAAATGACTTGGTTTATTTTTAAAGCACATAGTTTTCAATAAGAAACTATAGAATTTTGTGTTTTAGGATTACAAAGTAGAATTCTTTCACTATCGCTTCATGTGTATCTGTACCTTATTTCCTATTGTTAATACGATACTAAGTAGCGTCCGGAACAACGTTATCTTCTCCAAGAAAGAATAGTGTTCGATTGTAATGCAAGGGGACCATGATATAGGCAATTTCACCATCAATAACAGTGATGTCTTACCGAAAAATACTTCAGAGTTAAATCACAAAGTTATGAGGAGAGTGATCATTTTTCTTCCGGACCACTCAAAATCACATGGTATTATTGCTTACAGCATGCGATTCCTAAGGAGGAATTAAGCAGGAAAAATACTAAACTTGAAACTCATCACTCATCCACGATTTCTTAAAACGTGATGATGAAAATTGTGACAATTCACTTGCAGCTGTATTTATGTCAAATAATGTCAAATCATCTAAAGATTTTTGACTAGCAACTACTATGGCTGCAAGTGAATTTTCACTTTAAGAAAAATCATGAATTAGAGGACCCAAATTCTAAGGTAAATTCTTTGGTCTTCTTCGCTACTCCCCTACCAAACCTAACAGTTCGAACGCTCCGGGGATGGGGATCCGTCATTTCAGAATTCGGACGCATGGCAGCGGTGACATCCACGAAGGCATTGAGTATGAACTTGTGCGACTTCTTCTCGTTTAGTCTAAGGTAAGAAAGCAATAGCTCCTCCATGAACTCCCAATCAATTACCTTTCCATGGCTTTTGAACCTCGCTTCCACCACGTCCTGCATGGAGCGCCGAAAATCCTCGTACGGGCTCGAACTGCTTCTCAACAGAGCGATGCAGTTCTCAGGGAGCTTCTCATTCTCATGATGATTTTCATCATTCGAGGATGAATCGGTGTTCGTTACAGTCGAGTTTGAGCTCGATCCTGCATAGTGATGATCATCACCACTTCGTGTTAAACCATCGTCCAGGAACAGTGATCCCGACAAACCAGTTTTCACGAAGAATCTGTTCGATCCACCGAGGTCGCGTGGTGTTTCCGCCAACCTCAATGAATCGAACATCGGTATTAGTTTTGCACCTTGATCGTGTTGGATCTGTCCCGATGAATCTACTCTTTTGTTGCTGGTGTTGTAGTCTTCGTTTTCTTCACCTTCTCTGAAATACAGAGACTTGAAATTCTCGTAGAGGAAGCGATCAACGTCGGCTAGGGTGGCCGCATCGTCTTTGTGGTTGTTGCTGTTGTTGCCGCCGCGACCACCACCGTGAGAATCATCAAAGGCAAAAGAAGGTGTCCTTGGGTGCTTGCATGCTGCGATGATCCAGTTTTTGGAGGAGAAAAATGAAAACGAGTTAAACGGTTTCTGTGACTGGTTTTGTGATGAATGGCGAGGGCTTTTAACCTTAGCAAGGTAGTCTTGAAGGGTTTTCTGAACCTTCTTCGGCATCTTGCTTCCTTCTTTTCTTTTGTTATTGTATTGTATATTGTAGTTATGAGAATGTGGATGAATGAAGTGGTGCAAGGGAAAGCGTGTGTGTGGTTATAAATAAAAGAACACTAATGAATGGGCATAGAAAGAATATGCAATAATCCTTGATTATGATAATTCTCAAGGAAAAATATAATCATGTTTGACAAACTTGGGTTATGTCTCATTTATTTATAAGTGTGTTTTGTTAGAGAAGAATTTGGTAGAAAGCATGAGCTTGGCTGAGGATCATGCCTCTCGGCCGAATCCTATTGAAAAAGGAAAAGTATAATTTGGTTCAATGGATGTGAATTCGTTGACTACTGTATTATATTTTGTCAATTTTATAGTATTTATTATTTGGCGTCTAGTTTTTTTCTAACTTCTTTTTTATAATAAATTTTAAATATTTAAAAGTTATTTATTTTTATATTTTTAAAAATACATATTAATTTTTAATTTTTTAATAAATTAAATACTAATTCTTAGACATAGTAACACTCAAATAATTAATGGAGATATATTATTGAAAATTCATGAACTACTATTGCCGTGCCGGGATGCCGAGTTTAAAATTGTTTCGAGGCAAATTGAGTGGCTGACAAATTAGTTAAAGAGGAATTAAAATAAAATGTTAGTAATACTTTGTAGTCTCGGTAAAGTGAAGAGCTGGTAGAATTACTACGCGGCGGTTTATAAAGTGAAAAGTTGGTAGAGTTGCTACGCTTTAACGGCGGTTTGAAAATGTAACGGTTATCTTTTGAAGTACGCGGCGGTTTATAAAGTGAAAAGTTGGTAGAATTGTTACGCTTTAACGGCGGTTTCAAAATGTAACGGTTATCTTTTAAATTATGCGAGTTTTCTTTAATTTCTTTTAGACAATAGAAAAAAAGTGATTAACTTTTTTTTTATTTCTTATTTTAAGATGTAATACTATGTTCTCATTAAATACTATAATTGACCAATTAAAAATGCACTTTTTGTAAAATAAATTATAATTCTCTTATCTACTTCTCTCTTTTTTTTTTCTATTTTTCTCTATCCTTCTCACTCTATATATAATTTATTAAATATTTATATATTGTTATCTAATTCAATAAGCAAATATCTCACATGATATTTTCTTATTAAAATTGAGAGAAAATATTTCTCTCCAAATTTAATAAACTCCCTAAATTCTCTCATCTATCTCTCTCCCTTTTTTTTATTTCTCTTTATGCTTTCCACTCTATGTATAATTTATAATTTATATTAGTAATGTGAAAAATTAAAAATGTGTCATCCGATATTTTTTTATTATAATTAAAATAATTTTTTATTTTTAAAATTAACAAACTCCCTCTCTGAGTCTTCATCTTTAACTTTTTATCTCTTTTCTTTTATTTTCTATTTTTTTATCTTTTTGTTCTAAAAAAATAAAGTTAACAAAATAATATAATTCAAATAAAAATTATTATTATTATTATTATTATTATTATTATTATTATTATATATATATATTTTTAAATTTTTTATTTAATTTTAAATTTTTACTGTTTAAATTTTAAATACTAACTTTTAGACATAGTAACACTCAGATGATTAATGAAGATATATTATTGAAAATTTATGAGCTGCTTCTGCAATGCTGGGAGGTTGACTTCAAAGTTGTTTCGAGAGAGACAAACTGAGTGGCTGACAAATTGGTCAAAGAGGAATTAAAATAAAATGTTAGCAATACTTTGTGGGCACCGTATTCGATGGTCCCATAATGTTTGGACCATTAAATGGTCCTATAACAAAACATGTTTTTTAAATTTTTTTAACAACGGTTAAATAGTTCTTTTATAATTTTAATTACAAATTAATCCTATATATTTTATTTAATTATAAAAATTATTTTTTATTTTATAAATTATTATTTTATCATTTATCTATTATGTTTATTAACAATCAAAATAAAAAACAATAGCGAATTAGATCTTTCATTGATCGTAATAAATTTTTTGGCCATTTCAATCAATTAAAAGTTTATATTTGATCTTTATTTGAAAATCAATCGATTGGATTATCAAAACAAATCGATTGAATTTCAGGTTTTCCATAACTCAATCGATTGAAAATTGTAAGGGCAGCATGATTTTCGCAAAAATTAATTGATTGGTTATATTACCCAATCGATTGAATAATGACTAAAATCTTGGTTTTTTAAAATTCAATCGATTTCTTATATTACCCAATCGATTGAATGCTCCAAAGCAACTTGAGGTCTCACAATTCAATCGATTGGTTGTGTTACCCAATTGATTGAAGTCATCAAAGCAATATGAATTTGCCCAATTCAATCGATTGGTTGTGTTACCCAATCGATTGAATTGTGTACTACGCCATTTTCAATTTTCTTATTGTTTTTATAAATTATTATCTTATTATACATCTATCTAACTTTAAAATTCTATATTTAATTTTTAAGACTTTATTTTGATTTAGATACTCTAATCTTATATTTTCTTTAATATTAACATTATAAATTGGTGAATAATCTATCACCAATTATTCAATCCCACCATTAGAATAGTGTATCAATCTCTTTATGTATCATGAGAGAGTGGTGCAGACTAATGACTCAATGCCTAGGTAGTTATAATGTCTCTTGACTTACCCTTTTTTAAAATGATGTATTGGCTGGTAGGGGTGTAAGTTACCGAACCGGACCGAATTTTACCGCAAAACCGAACCGAAATTTACAACAACCGAAAAGAAAACCGAAAAAATCGGTTTTTTTGGTTTTTTTCGAATTAAACCGATCGGTTTGGTTCGGTTTTCGATTGGCTCAGTAAAAACCAAACCGAACCAAACCGAACCGAAATATTGGTTCAGAAACCTTGTTTTTACACATTTACCCTTTAACCTTGTTGTTTTGCTAGACATTTTTAATTGTTTTTGTTTTATGTTTAATTAAGTTGAATTTGTATTGGATTTGGATGTGATAAACTCTTGTTTTTCTAGTTTATTGAAGGTTTTAAATTTCATTTTATGGCATTTTAAATTTAGATAAGTAGGTGTAAAAAAACCGAAAAAACCGACCAAACCAAACCGCCGTTGGTTCGGTTCGGTTCGGTTCGGTTGCTCAAACTGCAGCCAACCGAACGGTTGGTCTCTTTGAAGAACCGATCAGGTCGGTTCGGTTGGTTTTCGATCCAAAACCGAACCGAACCGAGCCGATTACACCCCTATTGGCTGGTAATGAATATTCTTATTTTTTACAGGAAATTTGTTGCTTGAAATGTTTCTCCTTTTTGAGAAATTCATCTCAAACACCCCCAACTGAAAATACCGGTAGTACAGGGGATATTGGCGGTGCAGGAGATATTCAATATTCCCCTATTTTAACTACTTTTTATGTCTGCTCAAATGTTTTGTATTAAAATCCAATTATCATGTGTTCTTCATCGTATAGAATGGCGAATTACCGAGTGATACTGGTGTTATCTCCGGAACTGTAAAACAGATGTTTGATATATTTGGAGGCTCAGAATGCAGAGCACAACATGAAAGTAACATTATTAGAGCTTTACAATGAGAAAATAACGGATCGTGTGCCTCCTGAGAAAACTGTAAAATCTGAAAATGATAAGTCTAAAAGTCATATTACTCTAACAAAGGATTGGAAAGGGAGCTTCTATTGTTAATCTAGGAAGAATTGATTAAAAATTTGTAATATATATACTTCATATATGTCTTAGCAATATATAAACAGATTATTAAAATTGATATATATTGCATGGTGTTTTTTTTCCTAGTCAAGATTCAATAGAGAGGTCAAATCTTGAACAAATGAAAAGAACAAAATAAAATGCAAACAAATAAAAAGATATGGAATTTTTTTACATAAATTAATTATATAAAATAAAATATAATTCACAAGACATAAAATTTGTATGGTATTGTTGTTGAAATAATAAATAAAAAGGACATTACTTCATCATAAAAATATGAATTCTTTAAATTAAAATATCTCTATAGTGCATAGAAATAGAGTAAAATTGTAAAAGATTTCAATTGATTGGATAACACAACCAATCGATTGAATTGGACAAATTCATATTGTTTTGATGACTTTAATCGATTGGGTAACACAACCAATCGATTGAATTCTGAAATCTCAAATTGTTTTGAAGCATTCAATCGATTGGATAGTATAAGCAATCGATTAAATTTTAAAAAACTCACATTTTAGTCATTGTTCACTTGATTGGGTAATATGATCAATCGATTGATTTTTGCAAAAACCATGCTGCCTTACAATTTTCAATCGATTGTTTTGTGATAACTTGTAGTCCAATCGATTGAGTGATGGAAAACCTAAAATTTAATCGATTGTTTTAATAATTCATTATTGTTTTTTTATGATATACATATTTTTTAAGTTTTTTATTTAATTTTAAATTTTTATTGTTTAAATACTAACTTTTAGACATAGTAATACTCAGGTAATTAATAAAAATATATTATTGAAAATTTATGAGCCGCATATGCGGCGCTGAGAGGTCGAGTTCAAAGTTGTTTCGAAAGAGGCAAAGTGGCTGACAAATTGATCAAAGAAGAATTAAAATAAAATGTTAGCAATACTATGTGATCTCAGTAAAATAAAATAAAAAAAAAGCTGGTAGAGTTGCTATCCCTTAATTGCTATTTGAAGATGTAATTGTTGTCTTTTGAATTTAGCTGAGTTTTCTTTAATTCCTTCATCAAAAAAATGATTGACTTTCTTTTATTTCTTATTTTAAGATGTAATCTATTTACTCATTAAATACTATAATTGACTAATTGAAAATATACTTTTTGTAAAATATATTATAATTCTTTTATCTACTTCTTTTTTTTTCTATTTCTCTTTACCCTTCTCATTCTATATATAATTTATTTATTATATATTTATATATTATTATCTAATTTAATAAACAAATGTCTCATATAACATTCTCTTATTATAATTGAGAAAAAATATTTCTCTTCAAATTTAATAAACTCCCTTCCTAGATTCTTTTATCTATCTCTCTTCCTTTTTATTTTTCTTTACCCTTTCCAAGCTATGTATAATTTATATTAGTAATGTGAGAAATTAAAACGTGTCGTCCGATATTTTTTTATTATAATTAAAATAATATTTTTCTTTTAAAATTAACAAACTCCCTCTTTGCATCTTTATCTTTATCTTTCTCTCTTTCTTTTATTTCATTTTCTATTTTTTTATCTTTTGTTCTACAAAAAATAAAGTTATCAAAATAATATAATTTAAATAAAAAATATTATTATTATTATATATATATATTTTTTAATTTTTTTATTTAATTTTAAAATTTTACTGTTTAAATACTATCTTTTAGACATAGTAACACTCAGATAATTTAATGAAGATATATTATTGAAAATTTATAAGCTGCTTCTGCGTTGCTGGGTGGTCGAGTTCAAAGTTATTCCGAGAGAGGCAAAATGAGTGACTGATAAATTGGTCAAAGAGAAATTAAAATAAGATGTTAGTAATACTTTGTGGTCTCAGTAAAATAAAAAGTTTGTAGAATTGCTATCTCTTAATTGCGATTTGAAGATGTATTTGTTATCTTTTGAATTTTTGCGTCGTTAATTCCTTTTAGAGAACAGCAAAAAAGTGATGGACTTTCTTTTATTTTTTATTTTAAAATGTAATACTATTTTTTTATTAAATACTATAATTGACCAATTAAAAATATATTTTTTGTAAAATATATTATAATTCTCTCATCTACTTCTCTCATTTTTTTATTTCTCTTTACCTTTTTCACTCTATATATAATTTATTATATATTTATATATTATTATCTAATTTAATAAGCAAATGTTTCACATGACATTCTCTTATTAGAATTGGAAGAAAATACTTCTCTCTAAATTTAATAAATTTTCTACCTAAATTCTCTTATCTATTTCTCTTTATTTTTTTATTTCTGTTTATCCTTCCCATTCTATATATAATTTATAATTTATATTAGTAATGTGAACAATTAAAATCTATCATATGATATTTTTTATTATAATTAAAATAATTTTTTTGTTTTAAAATTAATAAACTCCTTCTCTGAATCTTCATCTTTATTTTTTTCTCTATTTTCTCTCGTTTTCTATTTTTTTATTTGTTTATTCTACAAAAAATAAAGTTAACAAAAATAATATAATTCAAATAAAATTATTATTATTATTATTATTATTATTATTATATACATATTTTTTTAGTTTTTTTTGAATTTTAAAATTTTACCGTTTAAATTTCACTGTTTAAATTGTTGTCTTTTGAATTTCGCAAATTTTCTTTAATTTATTGGACAGTAGAAGAAAAGTGATTGACTTTTTGTTGTTTCTTATTTTAAGATGTAATATTATTTTTTCATTAAATACTATAGTTGACCAATAAAAAATACACTTTTTATAAAATATTAAAAGACTATTTAATAGTAGTTTACAAATTATTTTTGCAGAATATTATCATTTGAGATATTTTTTAATATTATGAATGTACTAAAAAATCGTGTAACGTATTCCCTATGTGTAATAAAAAAGATGCCAGGTGTTTAACACTGAGACATTATCTACACTACTCCGGCAACATTCATCTCCTTACAACTATACCAAATTACTTCATTTTCACCCAAATCATCCAAAACTTTTCTATATCTAAATTTTTCACCCTAAACTAATTAAACTCATTATTTGTCCCTCATCAACGGCTTGAGTGAAGTCACTATGAAGTCAATCATATGTTTTTAGAAGCCAAAACTGGATAAAAGATTCTGTAAAAAACTTGTGAGTAATTATTAATGGTCAATTCAATTAGTACTACTTTAATACCCTTTCATCTCTGACATTTGCCTATGAACTATTTCATGTTATTTGTAACCAAAATGGGGTCTAGGAAGTTCAATTCACTCTAGTTTAATTTAAAAATAGCTGAATAACAATTTCAATCCATCAATCTTTTCAAAATATATATATATATATATATATATATATATATATATCATGTCAAAGAACATTTTCAATAAGCCGGTGCCTTTTTCCTCCCCTTTTCCAGGAGGAAATTGAGTCAATTCTTGCATGTTAGTAAAAAAAATTAATGTTATTGATATTCTACATCTTAATTATTTTTAATACTAATAAGTTAATAAATTAAATAATATACTCTTTTTATTTGAAAATATTACCTCAAAACAAGAAAATCCATCTATTAAGAAGAATACTAAATTAACTTGATAATTCATATTTATAAAAACTATAAAAGGAATTGCCCTTATATAAATAAATATAGTACGAAATTATTGATTATTTAATTATCACGAATTATCCTTCGCAATAGAATAAGACCAATAAATTAAAATCAAGAGAGTATACCTAATATGTACGTGTGTTTCAAAGACATTTTAATGATGTATGAAATAAATATTGTATATTTTTAGAACATATTTAATATGTGTGTTAAAAATATTTATGATTACATTCAATATTATATTGTTTTATGTAACTCATAAACTATGAACTTTTTTTTAATAGTAGGTCTTCAGTGTTATTTGTTACCAAAATGAGTCTAAAAGCGTATTTAACACCTTTATATATGAGATGATCACAATATTAAAAAAATTGAGCCCATAAACTATACTTCTTTTTTTTTTTCCTAATTCTTATGGATTTTAAGTATTCCTTAAAAAATTGGTTATGAATGGCAATACCACCCGAATTCACGGATACCCACCACACCCCTACTCGTTCGGCGTGGATAATTACCCGCTTCGCACCGGAGCGGGTTCTTAGGAGGGGCGAGACGGGGTCGAGTTCAGGTAATACCCGCCCCTACCCGTCCCGCTATATATATAATATATATTATTTTAATATATAATATGTATAATATATGTAAAATAATTAGTAAATGATTAATAATATTGTATCATATTTAAATTTTTACTTTAATTTATGTTATGTATGTGATGATGGTTATATAAATTTTAAAATTTAATTTTATTTATTGGATTTTAATAATTATAGGGACGGATACCCGCAGAAGTGGGTTAGTGTTCAACGTTTTACTACACACGGGTAGAAGCGGAACAGATTCTATGCGGATTGGTGTACGGCAGGACGGGATCGGATAGAGCGAAAACCCGCCCCGTTGCCACCCCTAGAATTGGTGGATATACAAGGATAGTGGATTTTTTTGTTATTTATGATATTTTTCAATCTAAAAATTACTACATAAATAAAGTAGGATTTGAACTTTGGACAACAAATGAAGTGATTATTCCACTAAATCAAATTAACTTCAAAGATAGCGGATTTTAAAAGTCAAAGTTTAGGAATTATAATCTTGCATTTATGTTTATGTTGACCAATGACCACAGCTTCTAAAATACTTAATGTAGATTTTTTCTTTTTCTCTGGTGAGACTTTTGTTGAAAAGTATTTAATAATTTTATTAATATTTATTTTTTGATATCTAATTTTTATTTTCGTTTTAATTTAACAGAGTTTAGCTAACCTTAGAAACTTAAATTTTTTTATTTTAAAAAAATTAATTAATAATCTTAATATGTACGTATTCTTACTATACATGCTTGCTAAATCAAAGTATTAGAATTTAGAACAATTCCATTGAAGTGCTTTATCCGTCAAGAGTTTCAACTTTTTCAAACGTGCGTTTACTAACATTTTGGTCTTTATGTTCACGACCACAGGGCCAGAAGCAATGATAATTCCGGTGAAGCTGCCAACTACTACCTAGTAGAACAAGTGAGCCAATAATGACAATGTTTTTCAGCTACATTTATGATCTTCTTGTGTATTATTCTGGCACTTAATTGTATATGCGGCTGCAATTTGAGTGTGTCTCATAGATGCATATATAGCAAAGAAATATAGGGTCATAGTATTGATGATTTTGATTTGAATTTGATCTCGTAATAGATAAGGTTAAGTATGATTTTGGTTTTTAAAATATAAATTGAAAATTTTTTTGTCTCTAATTTCTTTTTATATAAAATGTCTCTAAGGTTTAAAATCGTCATTTTTATTTAAATTTTAAAATTTAGACCAAATTATTCATAACAAAAAAATTATAAAATAAAAAAAAGAAAAGGAAAGTATTTCTGCTCCTGTGAAAAGGAAAGAGAATAAGAAAAAGAAGCCGTCCATGATCCATGTCTGCCTCTATTTCTGCTGTCAAAAATTTAAAACCAAGTTAAATTTTAGGGATGATTTTAAAACTAAGTTAAACTTTAGAAACCATTTTGTATGCAAAAAAAATTGGGAACAAAAAAAAATTTCGGGCTATACCTTAGGTAGCGTTTGTTTTAAGGTACTCGGACAGAAACTGAGAGACTGAGATTCAGTATCATGTTTGTTGGTTCAGAGACTGAGATTGAGATTCAGTATCATATTTGTTAGTTCAGAGACTGGTGCTAAAATTTCTGTCTCTCTGTTCCAAAATTTCAGTATCTCCAAAAAGTAGGGACACATAGAATTGAAATTTTTAGAGATGGAAATTAAAATTTTAATAACCTTTTATATCTAAAATACCCTCATTTTAATTAATTAATTTCAATTTTATCCTTTGTACAAATTAAGTTAGAACTTCATTCTTGTTTTAATTTTTGTCTCCTACTTTGCACCAAATAAAATACCTAAAGTTATTTCAGTTTTTGTCTCTAAATCTATGTCTCTCAATACTAATTTTTTAGTCTCTATCTCTCTATCAAACACTACTTTTAAGATCAAAATCATACTTAATCCTATAGATATGTGTGGTTAGTGTCTCTAATTCAGAGTCTCTAACTTTATTTCTAATTGATGGGTATAATGTACTATTAGCATTTATATGGCCAACTTGGTCCAAAATATGATACCAATTAATGATAATAATTAATAAAATTAAAAGGTATAAATTTTAAATAAAATTCCATGAGCTCTATGTGACCCTTCATTGATAGTGACAGCTCTATGTGGTAACCGAATCCAAAGTAGAGATTAGGATGCAAGAAAAATGCTCCTATATCTCCTATATATGCTATCTATATTCTACTTGATTTTTTTATATTCTGTTTGTCTTTAGAATAATTTTCTCTCTTTCTAACCTTACGTTATATATACGTATAGGTTGTGATGGTGAGTCTAATGGAATATTTAATTAACACTTCAACCAAAATATAAAATGCTTCTTCACCACTTTATATCCTTTTTGGCTTCTAATTAATTGGTTATTGCAAGAAGCCAAGAAAAAAAAAATCACTAGTCCATTCACATAAAGTGCTTTTTCTAGATAGCAAGATCTAGTGAATCTGATGAAAGATAAACAAGTACAGGACCATCAAATCAGTTCTACTTTAATTTGTGCAATGCATGATAAGCAAGCTTATTTTAATTAAGTTTGTAATCATTTTGTTCAATAAAACAATTCAATCTCAGGTTAATTATGAACTTTTTGAGTTTTGAGCGTTTTCTTCAATGGTATTTTTAGATGAAGTTTGATAAGAAAAAAGATGATAAAAGAAATTAAGAGAGATTAATTTTCATGCAACAACATCATAATTCACTTGAACAATAAATAGAACTAAATAATAACAATAAAAAGAAAAAAAACTCAACTACTATATAACACTCTGCTGCTCTTAAACTTGTTATTATCTACATCATCCACCATTTGAGCATTATTATTCTTGAAGAAAATCTTGGAGGGAAGTGCTGCAAATCGAGATGAAAAAGAGCGAGAAATGCAATCTGGGTCGGTGGAATAACCATCATCAAAGTTGTGTGAGTAGGAGCTGGGATCATATTGGAAATGAACCACCGTTGAAGAACTCATAAAAAACCTCCTCTTTTCCCTCTTGATTTTCCTCCACAATGTTCTTAGGCTTGCCCTTTTCTTCTTTTTCTTCTTTTGTGTTGTCATCAATGCACTACCACAAACAATGAGAGTGTAGCAATTCTCAAGTTTCATGGTTTTTGGGGGAATGTATTAATTAACCTTAACACAACCTACTTATATATACATATTTATTTTATTTTAATTGGAAAGAGGAAGTATAGAGAGCCAATGGAGTATCTGTACAATGTGTACAATAAGGGTATAGGAATGTTCGATTCAGTAGGATATCAGATGTTTATTATCCCTAGTATTCGGATAGTTATTTTTGATAATATAGGTGTATTTTGTTTGAAAAATTAGTAGTATTTTAGTCTAAATATTTATTTTTTAACTTATATTAGACCAAATAAATAACTCATTGTACACATTATATAAATACTCTATTTGTTTTCTAGCATAATTCAATTGGAAAAGATGCATATAAAGACAAAGAATGTGGACTTATTAGTTATTGCATATAAAGAACTCTTGCAATATTAAAAAACTCTTTGGATGTGTCAGAATGCTGAAATTGTTGTTTTATGACTTTCTGATATTTTGGCGTAAAATATGTAGTTAGTAGTTACACTCACATGGGGCATGCTTTTTGTGCACTACGTTACATAGGACTATTGTCTATTGTTTCAAAACAAAACAGCAATGGGAAAGTTGAAAGTTCTATTCAATTGTTTGGATTCGAGGGTCCAAATATTAAGACAATATTCCAGGAAATAAGCAACAAGTTGAGGATGTTTTCTTGGGGTGCGCATGTTCTTTCTTTTGGTTCAGTGAGGAGAAGGATAATTAGAAATGTTGGATTGAGCCTGAACAGGCTTATTATTTTAATTAATTTGGCATCTTATTTGTCTCTTGATAGATACTCTTAGTTGTTATTAATTATGCAAAAAGTGCTTAAATGTCTTGCTAATTGAAATTATTCATTCAAGTGTTGTTTTAGTAAGGTTTTATATTATTTTCGTTTTTGTTGGACATAGTAAGGCTTTATATTTAACTCATACAAATTAAAAGCATTATTAAAAAAAAGATTTAGCTAACATGTGTTTCAAAAACATAGTTAAAGTTATTAATTAAAAAAATTATTATAAAAAATATATAAAATTTAGTTTTTAATATAAAAATTATATATTTATTAAAATAAAATATTTAATTTTTTTTATTAATAGTAATCTTAACTTGTATCTTTAAGATATATGGTACCTAAACCTTATAAAAAAAATTTAAATTGGGCCGAGAAAAACGGGCTGCTCTTAGCTCGATATATAAACCAAATTTGGACACTTTGTACATTAGTCCACTATCTTGGGCCATTTTGGGCCATGATTACATTGGGCCTGGCCATAATCTCAATGAATAAAAGGATAGAAATAACAGTGGAGATAAGTATTTGGGCTTAGGCCCCGTTTTCTCACACACAAAAAAGGTGGAATAAGTGACTTGTAGACTTGTAAATACCAAAAACTAAAACTTTTAGACTTGTAGTTGTGACTTGTGATCATAATTTAGTAATTTACACGAATGAACCTTTGCAGAATGTTACTGTAATAATGAATAATGATCACAATAGAGATTAGGCTTCTAATACATTGCACCTACCATTACCAAAACCCCTTTGATTATATTTATATGTACACACATAAAAGATTGAACTAACATCTTCAACTTTATAGTTTCTTCCCAATGTGCCCCTGCATCACTGTAGTGATATCACAAACAAACATATTCACTCAGTATAATAATAATAATAATAATAAGAACAATCCCTGCCATATTAAGCTTAATTAGTTAATTAATTACCTCATGGAGACAATGTTGGTGAATAATTGTCTGGTTTACTGTACTCACCAATACTTCACATGATAGTTTTGCCTGTTCAAACAAATCAAACAGAAACTTCAAGCAAAAAAAATAATTCTAGCTAAGCTGATTAATCAATGTAATTAAACTCTTAAACTTAATCATTGGCATGAATTAGAAAAAATAGGAACCTGAATGGGGAAGTGAAAGAAGGCAAGGCCCATTTGACCGTTGACCTGGGAAACCGTAAAGAAGGGAATTGCACCCTTTGCAAGGTCTTCTAGAAACAGCATCATCTCAGGCACCACCGCGATTCCCGCGAATTCCACGTCAGCGTCCACGTAGGACGAACCCCTGGCACTCACGTGACCGTGCTCCGATATCACGTGCCCCAGCCTCTTTCCTCTGTAAGACACCGCCACGTCAACCCCTCCGAAATCGAGGGAGTACACGCCGGCGTTGTGCACTCTCACGGTGAGGAGCATGGAGATGTCTACGGTGATATGCGGCAAGGGATGCACCTTGATCCGCTTCAGCTTCAGCCCTACGATCTTCAGTGCCGGATCCGACGGCCACAACACGTAGGTGGTGGTCAGGAAGAGAAGGAAACCCACCGTGCATGTCACGTGCCACCGCCGGAGATAAGCCACGGGGTTTTGATTATGATCGTGACGTGGCTTTCGGAGCAGGTAGGTGTAGAAGCTTGATTTTGAGTTTGAGTTTCCCATGGGCTTCTTTAAGAACTTGAACATTGTTTTGTGTTTTATCTGTTATTGCTTGTAGCTTAGGTGTTTGTGGTAATGCCTGTGCCTGAAGTATCAAAGTATGAACATCTGTAAAGATGGAAATTATAGGTAGGTTCTTAATTAATTGAGGATTTGATATTTTTGTTGTTGTTTGGTGTGGGAAATTGTAGTGGAGCTTCTCATTTTGTTTGCTTGTGAATTTAATTTAATGTGTCCTTCTCTTTGTTGTTTGCTTATGATTATGATTCCTCTCAAATCATCAGCATTGCTTTTACTTCAAGTACAAGCTGAATTGGATTTGATGTTTCAAAATATTTTATGTATAAACCAAAATTCTTTTGATATTAGTATAGGAAAGACATCCTCTAAATTGAGGAAATTGAGAAAGTGATAAAGTCAGGGTTAATCACTATCGAATTTGTAATTTTTATCATATGCGAGTCTCATTATCTTAATTTTAAGGGTGATTAAATACTTACTTTCTAGTTTTAGTATTTTATCAACTTTCTCACTTTACAAGAGTTTAATCCATTGTTATATAGTGGGTTATGGTTAAATCTGGCAATATGAGTTAGCTTCCATTTTTATTTATTTGAACTAGTTTTTTTTTGGGTGGGGGGAGGGGTTATGGAGTATGTTTTCTCTTCAATACTAATTATTGAGACATGTCTATATATAGCTGCATGATTGTAGTTTTTAGGTCCCACAATATCCAGTTTAAGAAATCTTTTTAATGGAAAATGGAAAATAACACCATGACGAATAATAATTGAATATGAAACCCGTCTTGACGTTGTGTATTACATTCAGCTAACTAACAGTCAACTCTAAACAAATCAAACTACCAGTCTCTAGTCTTGTTCTTTGTTAAGTTCCAGATGAATCATTTAGTTAGCAGTTTCCTTGATCTAGAATACTATTACTTCATAAGTTTCTCTTTCTTTTGCTGTAAACTTCAAAACAAATAATATTTTCAATCTATCAGTATGGCGAGGCCTGGAAATAAGATCATTCAAGCCAAGCTGGTGGGTATGTCTCACCTTATTGTTAAATTTTGTTTGTCATTTTCTTTTCTGATATCATTCATTTCGTTGAATCTATGGTTGCCCCGACACTTTCTTGTTCCTAAGCTTGAAATGATTATTTTTAATTGCTTATACGATTTGTACAAAATACTATTACCTATTTTATTATCCATACACCATCAAATATTCTTTCACGCTTGGTCCCCCCACAAAAAAAAAATCTTACACGCCAATCACACGAATGAAGGAATAATTAATATGAAGAGGTTGTTAATACATGAGAAACAGAATAAGATCAATATTGCAAGATCAATAGACCAATAAGATTTGTTTATTATATAATTTGACCAAAATGTTCAGTCAGACAGAAAGATTTGATAGAAGCAGCTTTTGCTCTATCAAATTTCCAATTGTTTGGTTAATTTTAATGTAATACCTATGTTTAATGATTCTAGTCTTAATGATTTATGGAATACATTATACATGTCCCTGTGTAGGTACTTCTTGGAGATATGGGAGCTGGAAAGACCAGTTTAGCACTAAGATTTGTAAAAGGCCAATTCTTTCTTAACCAGGTTATGTTACTTCCATCCGATTTCATTAATAAAAAAATGTTCTATTTTCTTATCAGTGTGGTCCACATTAAACACAGCAGTTTTATAAAACCTTAGAGTCAATGTATATATTACATGTAGGAACCAACCATTGGAGCTGCATTCTTCACTCAAATATTGTCATTATCCGAAGCAACAGTGAAGTTCGACATATGGGACACAGCAGGACAGGAACGGTATCATAGTCTGGCTCCTATGTACTACCGTGGTGCAGCAGCCGCAATTGTTGTTTATGATATCTCAAACATTGTAAGCAAATCATGAATTGAAACTATTCAGAAGTTAAATTCTTGCGTTGAAAGTTGTAGGATGGCAAGAATTGGAAGTTTAAACCATATAACTCTCTTTTACTGCAACATTGTTTGAACTTTGAACTCCGATGTCAAAATGATGATAAAGAACTTAAGAAGTTAGGCCATATAGTTATTGTCAGGGGCAGAACGTATTTGCATAATGATCTTATCTTCTATTTCAGGATTCATTTGTTCGAGCCAAAAAATGGGTTCAGGAGTTGCAGAGACATGGTAACTCCTCAAGTCACATGGAATAACAAATTTCTAGTTCCTTAATGCTGTCTCACTATGGTAAAACTGTAACCGTTTTTTGTAGGAAGTCAGAAGTTGGTGATGGCATTAGTGGCAAACAAATCTGACTTGGAGCCGAAGAGAGAGGTTGAAACTGAGGTATTGCTAAGATCCATCTTCCCCTCTCTAATTATGCCTTGTGACTTTTCCTTTTTTTTGAGATGATTTAGTAATGTCCAGGAAGGAGAGCAATATGCTCAAGAGAATGGAATGTTCTACATGGAAACATCTGCTAAGACTGCAGAGAACATCAATGAGCTTTTCTATGAAATAGGTATGCATGTGCTGGAAGTCTTGAATGGAGTAAAATTGAATTGAAAATTTTATGGATACAAGTTTCAAATTCCAATTTTAATACAACTTATCCATAAACTTTCATCACTGACCAAGGTGCGTGTTTAAAAAAATAAAGCAGCTGAGTTGTATTAATTGTTTGTCATGTATGATAAATGCAGCTAAGAGACTAGCAAGAGCTTTTCCACCGAAGCCTACAGGAATGAAGTTGAACAGCGGAGTACAAGAACGGGGGAGAAAGTTCTTTTGTTGCTCAACATGATATCCCACTATGCATTGGAATCAAGAAACAGAGTAACGAATGGTTTCAAGGTGTATTTAGTTTCCTCTCTATGTAAACAATTTCATATGTAATGATAAACTCATATTAATCATCCGTAAGCTTATGGCCTGTTCTTATATTTACTACTACATTTCAACCTCCCTATTTCTCAGTTATATGAACATTCAATTACAGCTTACTTTAAATATTCAACATTCATCCCGAATCAAGAGAACATTATATAACAACCAATAAACATATACTTTACCCGAATAAATTAAAAAAAAAAGGGAAAAAAGACACAAACCAACCCTCATGTTGAGCTCTGGCCTAAGCTGTGCGATATTGACCTTAATTCACTGTACATTTTGGAACACTCAATGGAAAAATCTTGCATAGCCCTAAAGAGCTCTGGCATACGATTCCTGAGACTTGCCAAGGTCTTTTGCCTCACTTGGTGGCATTGAGTTGCATAGGCTTCTTCCTCTTCTTCCAGCCTCTTCTTAATTTGTTCAACCAAGAACTGCTTCTCTGCAACAAGTTCGTCCGGGCCATGACTACCTTCTGCATTTTCAGGATCAAATTCATCTGGTATTTTCTTTTGCATATACTTGTTATGCCAATCTTCGAATTGCCGCGTTTTCCGGGCAAGCTCCTTTCTTGTATCCTCACATTTTCTCTTCAAACCCATCTCGTCTTGTTGCATGTTATAAATAGTATCCATCACAGCAGCAAAGTTGCCTATAGCTGTCTTGGCAAGCTCATCAGGAAGCCTCTCTAGTCGCTCCTGCCATGCATGGAGAAGCCCTTGAATGGGTGGACTCCTAACTCTTGGGGGAGAAGAAACCTTTTCCTTCAAACTGCTCTCGATAGGGATAAGATTTAATTTTAACCAATTGTTTAAGGCCTTTATGTATTTCTTTTGATTGTCAACTAGCATCTCAAAATGTGAATGCCACTGATGCGCGACAACCAACAATTGGCCTGTTCGGTCATGATGGTGTTCACTTGTGTCCGTAGGAGACTGGGAAATGTCCAAGGATTTCAGCGACATCATAAAGCTTGATTGCTTCTCATGGCGACCTAGCATGACTTTCCACATAATGGCCATCCTACAGTCCATAAAAAAAGCGAATATCAGCAGAGAAGTTTGTGTGTATGGGATGCATTTTGGCATTCTCTACATATCTGGTTGGATTATGAACACGAAACTAAAGCAGAGATGAGAGTTGATTCAAGGATGTCAATAGTGAACCATTAACAAAAGCTTGAATGAAGTAACATCTCAAAGATGTGGAAAAGAAAGAAAGAAACTGAAAGCACTTTTTCAAGGTTAAAAAACTAGCGATTAATGACTACTATTCTACATAACTCACCCATCAACAAGCTCAACAAGCTTTGGATACAATTGCTCATCACGTAAACGGTTAATCTCCGAGACTGTAGAATCCAAGGACTGCATATCTACAATGTATCTTGTATGCAAATGACTGACTGCTGCTTTTGCTTTCTCCAATGCATCAGAGTTGGTACCTCTTTTCTTTAGCTTGTTTAGTGAAGCGACCTTCTTTTGGTACTCGAATTTCATAAGTTCACCAGCCTATAAAATAATCCAGCAGAAAATTCAGAACGGCACCAAAAATATACATGTCTCCTTATTTAACCGAGAACCATGCAACGAGCAAAAGATAAACTGGACTGGTAAAAAAAGGATAAGCAGAGAAAATATCATTCTTAAAATATATTTACATTTACATGGATACTGGATATATTTGCAGCTGTTTGAGTTTGTGAAAGAAATTCTTAAATTTTGGATAGGAGAATAAATAAAGTAAATCTCCTACAAGTATAAGTCACAAAATTTGGGTTAAGTGAAATTACCTTTACTTCATCATAAAGTTTCTTTTCCCATGCTAGCAACTTGTCCAATACAGCAGCATGGGTATCTTGCTCATCTGAGTCAGAATCATCCTTCCCATCATCCACATTAGGCATTCCTTTAAAGGATCTATTCCATGTAATAACTCGCATGACCTTTTCAGAGTGATTAATGTGCCCTG
The DNA here is from genome assembly GCF_003086295.3 of Arachis hypogaea. Classification (NCBI taxonomy): domain Eukaryota; kingdom Viridiplantae; phylum Streptophyta; class Magnoliopsida; order Fabales; family Fabaceae; genus Arachis; species Arachis hypogaea. Next base: position 80,762,143 of record NC_092042.1, on the reverse strand, counting down.
CACAAGAAAAACGAAAATATGATTCAATAACCCAAAAAGAATCTAGGATGCAGTTTCACTGCTAAATAAGCAATCATCAAATATTGGGCTTCATAACAACGTATCCTATTGGCATCAATTGAGCTTAAAGCTAGTACAAGTTCAAAGTTCATCACTTCAACAAATTACTCAACATGCCATGTGGAATCCTCGACCTTGAAACAATGGATACCTACCTTTATTATCAGCAAAATTGGAGTGATAATGGAGCCGAGTGGCCTCAAGCATCTTTGTAACCTCATGAGCACTCTCGGAAGCTTTGAGGAACTCTTCATCAAGTTCAGCAAATATCTGCAGAAGATTGATCCTCTTTCCCTCTGTGGAAACAGGCATCTGCTTAGCCATAAATCCTTTCTGTACTGGAGTCTCCACCATCACTTCCTCTGGGGGAGGCACTGGCTCAGGCTCGGGCTCATGCTCTTCAGTTACCGCAGGAACCTCCTCCTCCTCCTCCTCATCCCTCTCATTCCTGAGAACTTCTTCTGCAACAGCCTCCACCTTACTTTGCTTCTCCTCAAACAGCTTCCTTTGAATATCCTCCTCCTTCTCCAAGTGGTGGTGATGCCCTTCTTCATCCTCATTCAAGGTGGTCCCTGCAATGTTCTCCATGGATGGAAAGAAGTACTCCCAAGCAGCACTCTGCTGTTGTGGCTGTGACATGGTATGATGATGAATCACATGGTCCCTCTCAGTTGTTGCCTCTCGCTGTTGGTGATGTTGTTTCAATGGAGGTGGCACAGGAGGAGGAGCCTCTTCTTCCTCCTCCACTCTTCTACTATTCGCCGCACCACCACTACTTCCGCCCCTTTTGCTTCTTCTTCTCCTCAAAGACCCTTCATTCTCCAAATCCTTACATTGAATATGAAGATATGAACACAACAGTTTTATATATAAGATTGGTACAAAGTACAATGCAATGATCAACATAACAGAAAACTAACTGGTAACTAACAATTGTAACTAGCTAACTGATAAATAATGTATTTGATGTGTGATAATACCTTGTCTTCCTCGTCCTCCTCCATGATGGGCTTGGGCTTGGGCTTGGGCTCTGGCTTGGGGATCTTCATCTCCGGCATGCTGACAGCGCGCTGCAGGGGAGGGGCGTCGGAGAAGCTGGGAGGGGGCGGCGGTGGGAGGTTCTCAAAGGGCTGCGGTGGCGGGCCTACCGGGAGGGAGGAGGTTCCGGGAGTGGCACCGCCGGCGTGGGGGAGGTCGGTAAGGTGGGGATTCTGGACCTCGCCGTGGGCAAAGTCGCTGAGGGCGGCGCCGGCGTTCTTGAGGGAGGTGGCGTAGGAGGAGTGTGCGGCGGCGAAGGCGTTGCGGGTGGAGACGGCATCCTTCATGAAGTGCTTGCGGTCTTTGCAGCGTGCCACCGCCTCCTCGTTCTCGATCTTGGATTGGTTGCAACCCATCTTCCTCAATTATCCAAAGCTCGATCCTTTACTTGCTTCGGATCATGAAGGATCCAGAACAGAGAAAGTTGCTTTTTGAAAAAGGGAATTTTGGAGAAGGAAGAAAATGTGAGTTGGTGAGACTGTGAGAGAGTATGAGAATGAATAATTGAGTTTGAGTGAGTGTGATGAGCTGGAGAGAGTAGATAGCTGAGTGTAGAGACAAGAAATCAAAGTCAATTAAGATTTGGCGGAGAAACAAACTTACTCGTTACTCATTCCTAGTCTTTTTGTTTTGTTGAAGTATATACAATATACATTGACTAATGACTATAGAGTAGTAATGTATGTTGTTAATTTTTGTTTGATTGAGTGATATGGAAACTAGGGGAGTACTGCTGAGTGCTGACTGAATACTTGGGATTAGGGGATACGAATCCCTGATTAGTCGTTAATTAATTAATATTAGTCGGAATTCACACAATGACATTGTAAAATGGGACTCACATCTCACACTTTAACTATAGACTAAAATTATCAATTAAAAAAGTTTAATAAAAAATATGTAAAATTTATATACTTGTTAGCTAACTAAACCCTTAGTTTTTAACATCTATTACATAAATATAGGGTTAAGTACGATTTTGATCCTTAAAGTAGGAGTTGAAAATCTTCTTTTCGTCCTCATCTTTTTTTGTTTATAAAATCGTCCCTAAGGTTTAACTTAGTTTAAAAATCATCTTTCGAACGAAAAATACCCTTCTTCCTTCTTCGCCAAAATCAACCAGAAGCATAGAGACACAAGCAAAGACAGAAACAGAAGCAAAATCAACAACAATAAGAAGAATAACAACAATAACAATGAAACAACAACAATGAAAACAATGAAAACAAAAATAGAATCAACAATGAAACTGAATCAACAACAATAGAAACAGAAACAAGTAGAAGCAGAAAACAGAAGCAATAATAAAACAACAACAACAACCAGCATAAGAAGAAGAACAACAACAACAACGGACAAGGAGGACGAGGAGCAACGGCAACCAGCGAAGAGCATTGACGACCGTCCAACCTCGCGAATCTGCTGGCGTCGACGTGACCTCATTCCAGCGGCGGTGAAGGGACATGGCTCGATGGCGACCGACAATGGCGGTTTGCAATGAGGACGACGGCAGGGAATGGCGAGCTGGACGCGGTCTCCCTCAACTCAGCGCCTCCGTTCTTCTCTTCTTTTCCTCTCCGCTTATCTTCCTTTGTCCCTCTGCTTTTTCCTCTCTTGCCATTAGTGTGAGTGTGTGCTGAAGAAGAAAAAAAAAACGGCGAGATCTGGCGGTGAGGAGCAGCGGCGGCGACGATTCCCTTCCCCAGTTCCCCCTTTCTCCTCCCTCTCTTCTTCTCTGGAAACAACCTCCCACCCCACCCCACCCCACCCCACCCCACAAACGTGATTCTCTTCTCCAATTTTTCTTTTTTTATATTTTTTATTTAGGGATAATTTGGTAATAAAAATAAAAAATTTGGTAAAAACGGACGATTTTATAAACTAAAAAAGATTGTAAATAAAAAAAAATTTCAATCTCTACCTTAAAAACCAAAATCACACTTAACCCATAAATATATGGGCAATATTATTTATTACCTAAATATATGGCTACAATTATTTTCTTTCCTTAAAACCTTGTTTCTTTTTTATTTTAGAATAAATTTTTCTTTGTTTCTTACTGAAATCTAAGAGTTACATTTCTTTATGAAATCCAAGAATTATGCTAATTGCTAACCGTATGCTTCACAGATACTAATATTGAGCAAAATAAAACGACTTCTGAGAAAAGCGATTCTACTTTCTACGTGGTTGGTGACTGACCATCACAAATTTGGAATCATGATGGAAACTTACCTTACATGCCTATAGCAAATTGGCCTTTTTAAAACCATTTCTTTAATTGGTTAAAACTCAACGACCGATTAAGATTATGGCATCGTTGTCACTAGCTGTCAGACTTGTACTTTTCATGCATCACTCACTGTTTTAACTTGGTCAATTCATACCAATCCAAAAAATGAATTGGATGATGTTAATTGTTAAGATACATAAACAACAACGGTAAGAGATTTCTTTCTACTTGAAAATTTTAACCCCAGGTAACTCAGCCTGCAATATTTGATCTGCCAAATCTCATCAACTTCATGTCCTCTTTCATACTCTCTAAGACTCTAACATATTGTGGAATTTGAGACATGTCCTCTTTCATACGTTTAGGTAAGATGAAAATGTATGCAAAGAATGCCAATTGTTTTATGGACTTGTTTGTATTTGTCAGCAAACAAATGGTGGATATGGCTTATCGTTGGGGTTGGAGCAGCATTTGCAATAACATGTTTTATCCTCTGTTTATGTTGTCTCTCAAGGAGAAAAGATAAATCACAAGGTAGTTTCAACTTCTAAGTTCCAACATAATTAATAATTTAAAACAGTGTTATCATTTATTGTGATTCTCTAATTACATGTTATTATCATTCTTTTCATATCAATAATAGTGGATGGAAAATTGGACAAAAAGATATCATTTACTGAACCCAGTGGAGTGAATCCAAACAAAACAGAAAACATCAAAGTAGAAGAAAGGACAAGTAATGAGGTGAAAGTATTCAGTTTTGAAAGCAAAATTGCAGCCTCAAACAATTTCTCATCCATTAATAAAGTGGGAGAGGGTGATTTTGGTCCTATTTATAAGGTATGTTGCGAGTCCTAACACATTTGTACTTATTATTGTGTGTTCAATGCATATTTACATCCACTCATTTCTATTTTGTTGTGTACAAGATTGTGCAGTAGACAAACCAACTATGGACGATGTTTTTCGTTTCCTCTCTAATGATGTAATTGATCTTGCTCACCTAAAGCAATCACCATTCTTCACCATAAAGTTCAGCACTCTAAAAAGTTGGCAGGAACGCTATCATCTTCTTTAAGGACTGTAACGGTAAAAGTTGAGTACTAACATATATGTCCTCTTATATGAAGTCTTTTTTTTAATACATTTTATATCAAATTATGAAGTATTGTTAATTTGATCCATTCTTGAGAGTGAAAATATAGAAAAAGTCATAAGAGTAACAAAAGGTAAAGAGAGATGGAATTCAATAAAAGCCAATATTCACGTATTGTTGACTGTTTGTTTCAAAGGTATGAACTAGGTTGATATTCCTACTGTTCTCCTTTTTCTAAATTGGGTTAACATTTAGAGATTGTTAAGCTTGGTTTAAGTTCAAAATTTGAATACAATTTTCAAATAGAAAATGAGTCTGTTAAAAATAAACTTGATGGTTAGAATTTAAAAATGAATAAAAATCACAGTTTAAATAAATTGTCTATATTTAGTTTTAATTTAAACTATTTGTTTGTTAGGATGTATTAAGTTTAGATGTCAAAGAAAAGTATAAATACATATGTAATCATTTCATAAATAAGAACACACAAATACATTCAATACATTCGTCTTCATTTATATATTTTGTGAATATGTGTGCCTTGTTTTTTTATTTTTTAATAAAGTGGTATCAGAGCTACTTATAAAATGTCTTCGTCAAAAGGAACTACTTTATCTTTTTAATACCCACAATTATCTAAACTCAACTATGACAATTGAGTAGTCTGAATGAAAGCAATTCTCGATGCTCAAGGAGTGTGGGAGATGGTTGAAAAAGACTATGTAGATCCAGAAAATGTGGAGAAGCTAATAGATGCTCAGAAGGACGAATTAGAAAATAAAAGAAATAAAGATCAATGTGCACTTACTATCATTCATCAAGGCTTGGATGATGATATATTTGAGAAGATTGCTGATATAACCAACGCAAAGAAAGCTTGGGATACTCTTCAAAATTTCGTCATAGGAGTTGAAAAGGTGAAGAAGGTTCGTCTTCAAACCCTAAGGGCTGAGTTTGAGTCTCTAATGATGAAGGAGACTGAATCCATTTCGGATGATTTCACCAAAGTTTTTGACGGTAGTGCACCAAATAAAAAGGTTTGGAGAAAAATTAGAAGATGTTCGTGTTGTTGAGAAATTCCTTCGTTCTCTTAACTCAAAATTTTACTATGTGGTGGTAGCTATTGAGGAGTCCAAAGATTTGGATACAATGTTCATTGATCACTTGAATGGTTCCTTACAGACCCATAAAGAAAGAATGGATAAAGGTAAGCAAGAATGTGTGGAGCATGTCTTGCAGGCAAAACTTTTGTGGAATGCTAAAGGAGAAACCAACGAAAGTGGAAGACAAAGACGAGGTCGAGGATGAGGACGTGGTTACGAAAGAGGAAGAGATGAGAAAAATTATTCACAAGAGAAAAGAAATCAAATTTTTTCTCGAGGTCGTGGAAGAGGAAGAACAGTTGACAAAAGACACATTAAATGCTATTCATGTGAAAAGAATGGACATTATTCTTGGGAGTGTCAGACATCCAAAGAAGAAGAAAATAAACTTGTTGTGCACAGTGAAGATGTTGAAGAACCAACATTATTCCTTACGCTCAAGGAAGATCAAAATTCTGAAGATAGTACGTAGTATCTTGACAATGGAGCTAGCAACCATATGACAGATGATAAGAGTAAATTTGTAGCATTCGACACCAACGTAAAAGGACACGTGCGTTTTGGTGATAAATCAAAAGTAGAGATCAATGGCAAAGGGACGATTCTATTCGAGCCGAAGAATGGAAATCATAAGATTCTTTCCAATGTTTATTACATCCCAAAAATAAAGAATAATATCTTGAGTATTGGACAACTTATGGAGAATGGTTGCAAGATAGTCATGGAAGGTCACTATCTTTGGCTTAGAAATAAAAATGAAAATCTTATTGCTAAGGTTTCTATGATAAGAAATCATATGTTCTTGTTAAACATGAGAAGCAGTGGAGCTATATGTTTAAAGTCATGTATTGAAGATCCACCATGAATTTGGCATATGAGATATGGACATTTAAATTTTGGTGGGCTCAAAGAATTGGAAACAAAGAAGATGGTAAAAGAAATTTCAACAATTGATCATCCTCATCAGTTATGTGAAGCTTGCTTACTTGGAAAACATTCAAGAAAGAATTTTTCAAAGCAGTCCAAATCAAGAGCTACCAAGCCACTTCAGCTTATCCACACAGATGTTTGTAGACCTATCAAGCCTTTATCACTTGGTAAGAGCGCCTATTTTTTATTTTTTATTGATGATTATTCAAGAAAAACAGGGTTTATTTCTTGAAGCAAAAGAACCAAGCATTTGAAAAATTCAAGAAGTTTAAAACCCTCGTTGAAAAAGAAGGTGGCTATGAGATAAAAGCTCTCAGAACTGACAGAGGTAGAGAATTCACTTCAAATGAATTCAAGATGTTTTATGAAAATCATGGTATTCAACGTCCCCTAACTGTTCCTAGATCGCCTCAACAAAATGGGATTGTTGAAAGAAAGAATAGGACAATTCTAAATATGGCAAGAACGATGTTAAAAAGTAAATCATTAACAAAAGAGTTATGAAAAAAAGCAGTTGCATATTCAGTTTATCTCTCAAACCGCTCACCTACCAAGAGTTTAAGAGATATAACACCTCAAGAAGCATGGAGTGGTTTGAAACTTAATGTATCACATTTAAGGGTATTTGGATCTATTGCATATGTCCAAATTTCTGAGCAAGAAAGATCGAAACCTGATGATAGGAGCCAAAAGCTTGTATTTATTGGTTATGAGGAGAATACTAAAGGCTACAAATTCTTCAATTCCATCAATAATAAAGTAATAATAAGCAGAGATGTTGAGTTTGAAGAAAATGCAAAGTGGGACTGGAGTACATAAAATGAAGTCACTTATGATTTAATACGTGTTTTCAAGATAATAGTTTCACTAGGTGCATTCATGAATATGCACTCTATGTGAAAGAGGAATGAGGAAATTTGTTATTTGTTTATGTCTATGTGGATGATCTTATATTCACAGAAAACAATCAAATAATGTTTGAAGAATTTAAGAAAGTAATGGCTCAAGAATTTGATATGAGTGATATGGGACTAATGTCTTATTATCTTGGAATTGAAGTGAAACAAATGGAGGATGAAATTTTCATCTCACAAGAGGCTTATGCAAGAGAGCTATTGAAGAAACTCAACATGCTAGACTGCAATCCTACCAATACACCCATAAAGTGTGGAGTCAAACTTTTCAAAGAGGAAGAAGGTGTAAGAAAAGTTGACCAAACATTATTCAGAAGTCTCGTAGGGAGTTTAAGGTATTTGACCTGTATCAGACCTAACATTTTATTTTCAGTTGTAATCCAATAGAAACCCATACGAAGGCAGCCAAGAGAATTCTTCGCTATCTTATAGGCACTCTTGAGTATGGCGTGTTTTATTCAGTTTCAGATGAATTCAAATTGATGGGCTATTGTGATAGTGATTATGTTGGGGATATTGACGACAAGAAGAGTACTACTGGATTTGTTTTCTTTCTAGGAAATAATGCAATTTCTTGGTGTTCAAAGAAACAATCTATAGTCACTCTTTCAACTTGTGAAGCTGAATATGTTGCTGCCACTGCCTGTGCATGTTACGCAATTTGGCTGAAGATACTACTAAAGGAACTTCATTTTGAGCAAGCTGAATCTACCAAGATCATGATGGATAATAAGTCAGCGATTGCCCTAACAAAGAATCCAGTGTTTCACGACAGAAGCAAGCACATAGAAATAAAGTATCATTTCATTCAATAATGTATTGAGAACATGCATGTGGAGGTTGAGTATGTGAAATCACTTGTTGACATTTTTACAAAACCTCTGAAATATGATGCTTTTTAAAAATTAAGGATTATGATTGGAGTCGAAAATTTATCAAGTTTAAGAGAGAATGTTAAAAATAAATTTGATGGTTATAATTTAAGAGTGAATATAAACCACGGTTTAAATAAATTGTCTATATTTAGTTTTAATTTAAACCATTTGTTTATTAGGATGTATTAAGTTTAGACGTCAAAAAAAATATAAATACTTATATAATCATTTCATAAATAAAAATACACAAATACATTCAATACATTCTTTTTTATTTTATATTCTTTGTGAGTGTGTGCGCGTTTTTCTTTTATTTTCCAACAGAGTCACTTAAGAATACTAGAGAATTTGACACTGAAAATAAAGAAGCAATATTAGATTACTCCAGTGAAGAAGACTCAATAGTCCTAATACAAGTAAAAAATGGAGTCGAAACATCAAGAAAAAGGAAACAACGCCAGTATAAATAGAAAATTGGATTAAAAAATATTATGCTTTAGAATAGAATTTATAAATCAAGATTCGAAAATTAAGAAAATACCATCAAAATATATCGCGGAATCACAAAAAGTAGAAAAAGATAGGATGCTTAATTTATATTGTAAAAGTAGTGAAAAAAAAGTCTTTTGAAGAATGGTTAAATTCTTTTTTATTAGCATCATATACAAACCCTTAAGGAAAAGAAATATTATGTAATATATTTATTTATAAAACGAAACCTAGCGGTATAAGTGCTCGTTATATATAGATAATATATTATTTTAGATGAAAAATATAAATAGATATATAGATGGTAACAAACCTATATTTGAACTAGTCACAAAAAAAAACCTATATTTGAACTAACTAAAGGTCTAAAGCTGATCCTATTTATCCGATCTCGATCTCGATCTCGATCTCGTTCGGCCACTCCCTGGACGCAGTGGGAGGCAGCCAGCTAAGAATATTGAATAGAATACCGCACAGGAAGCCGTTACAGCACAAGCAATGACTTTAAAGGGATCACAAACTACTGGTTCAGTCGTAGCAACTACTGCGTGAGAAGCAGCTGCTAATCGCACACCGGTACCCGTTGCATATATGGCATGCAACAAGGATATAACAGGAATAATGTATGTGATATAATCTAACAAACGCTGCTTGGGAACAATCGTTCTATGTTCGATTCATCATGAGGAACCACATGGAAACTGGAAATCGTCAAGGCACTGGCAAAGAAGTTTATAATTGCGTAGCCGGTTAGTTTGGCAGTGAGAGAGACTGTTGGTGGTTCAAGTGCGGCGACAGCAATCAGAGTGGCAAAGGAAATTGAAACGAAGAATGAGAAACTAGCTCTCGCAATCACAGAATGGCCGAGTCTGGGGATTTGTAAAAATTGCATCGTGTCGATGGTCACTGGGAAGACGACGATAGAGAGGAGAATATAAACGACATAGATAATCCATAGAATGGAAGATGGTGGTGATACTGCATATGCTTTCTTGTGAAGCCATAGCCACCAACAAGTCCCCAAGCTAATAATGGCAATCAACCGGAACAAATGAATGGAGTGCATAAGGGGACGCCATCGCCAATCCCATGCCATGATAACTAGGAAACTAGCTAACAAGAGAATCACTATATATATATATATATATATATATATATGTGTGTGTGTGATGGTGCCTAAAAAATACTGCCTAATTACTAAAATAGGTAAAATAATTAATTATAAATTTAAAAGTATAAAAGTTAAAAATTTTTAAATATTTTAAAATTACTATTAAAGGTAATTTAGGGAAAAGTTAGGCACCATAGAATTATTCATCATTAATATCTTTAATAGTGTGAGATGACATCTAATGATATAGGATTAATTATTTTTTATAGTTAAGTACCAGCCAGATTTCAACAAAGGTGGAAACTCACCTGCAGTCGACTGTAGGTGAAGTTGCTTCTGGATCGTTGACACGTGTTACGTTTAAAAAAAAATCAATTTATTTTATACAAATGGTTTATTTAAAAAAACCGGTTTGAATAGATCAAATAACTATTTTTAAAATAATTTAAATTCTTATTGTATGTTATTCCTAAATTCTTAACAGATGAATTTGATATGTTCTTTTTCTTCATTCATATTGACTAATTTTTCTTTAAATTTATCTGAAACTATTTTTTTATTTAATTTTTGTCAAATATATGTATACAAATTGTTTGAAAAAGTAAAATTTAGTATTCTAAAAAAGAAACAAAATTCATGATTTTTTTATAGGAATGGCATAAATGATATTATCTTGCTTTTTTTTGTGTCTCTGTTTCTATTTTCTTGATGAGTTTTGTTTTGTTTCTCATAACTTACATTTTCAGTTGCTTTTAAATTAAGCTGTAAACAGATTTTAAATTAAGCTGTAAAAATATGTTCAATTGCAAATTTATCGTTAAATTAAATTTTATGGTAATCAATCAATTAACTTTTATTTTACTAATAAACTATTTTCATGCAAATTATTGTTGATTTTTGAATATTATTCTATAAATAAATTATTTTTTTAAGATAATAAGACTATAATTTACTTGTCTAGAAATTATGATTTCACTATCATGCACGTTTTTGTGTTTTTACTTATCAACTAGAATTTATTTTTTAATGAAATTAGAATTTATTTTCAATAAAACAAAAGTATCTAATCAAAATATTAATTTGGACTCCTTAAATAATTGAACATAATATTATTAATTTTGTCTACAACAAAAAATTTTAATAATTTTTTTTTAAAATAAAATTGATTCAAAAATAGAGAAAAAAAAGAACAACTAATGAAAATATTTATTTTGACATTGCCATCAAGAATATGATAGCCATAGAAAAAATTCAACCAAATAAAAAGGACCTAACTCATACAATTAAACTACCATCATATCATCGCAATAAACTATAACATTACCAACTAAAGAGACATATAATAAATATGAAAGATATCATGCCAAAATTTCAACAATGCTCATGCTATCAACTAGTCTACGTTATACCATAATTACATTTTTATCTTCCATCACATGAAATTGCCATGAATTATCTTGGCATTTATGATCTTGAACATCAAAATGGTGTGATGACATAAATATGTACGTATTTATTAAATAATTTTCATCATTCACGGAGGAATGAATAAAAACATAAATTAAGAAATACATTTGAAACAATAAATTTGATTAAGAAATATAAATAAAAGGAACATACCTAATTGAAAGTTTCATATCAGTTCTGAAAAGGGATTGAAAGAGAACGAATTTTACATGCGAAACGAAGAAGGAAGGAATAAAAGTAACTGTTTGGTCTAATTCAAACCGATTTTTTTAAATAAACCATTTATATAAAATAACACGTGTCAGCCATCCGGAAGCAACTTCACCTGCAGTTGACTGCAGGTGAGTTTCTGCCTTCAACAAAACTGCTAACTCCTAGACTTTCTCCAATAACAAAAAGCAAAAAAGGTAGTTTATGGATAAAATTGAACCAATGAATAAATTAGAAGGGTTAAGAGAAAAAATAAATAATTAAACTATGCAAAGTAAAACTGCTTTTTTGCACTATAAACTAAGAATAAATGACCATTTATACCATAACAGATGAAAATGACACGTAGAATACTTTTGTCACATGGAGGGAATCTTGTGTGGGTACAGTGTATTCATTTTTTATGAATACGAATGGTCATTTATTCATAAACTAATTTAATTTTATTTTATTTTTAAATTCTATCTAATCTAAATTATGATTAAAAATTAATTAATTAATTATTAATCGGAATTCACACAATGACCTTGTAAAATAAGACTCACATCTCACACCTTAACTATAGGTTAAAATTATCAATTTTAAAATTTTTTACTAATAGTAATTATACTTGTTAGCTAAACCCTTAGTTTTTAACATCTATCACATAAATATATGTACAGTATTATTTATTACGTAAATATATGGCTACAATTACTTTCTTTCTTTAAAATCTTGTTTCTTCTTTATTCTAATAAATTCTCCTTTGTTTCTTTGTAAAATCTAAGAATTATGCTAACGCTATGCTTCACAGATACTAAAATTGAGCAAAATACAACTCTTGAGAAAAGCGATTCTACTTTCTACGTGGTTGGTGACTCGTTATCACAAATTCGGAATCATGATGGGAACTTACCTTACATGCCTATGGCAATAAATTGGCCTTTTTTAAACCATTTCTTTAATTGGTTAAAACTCAACGACCGATTGAGATTATGGCATCGTTGTCACTAGCTGTCAGACTTGGTACTTTCCATGCACCACTCACTGTTTTAACTTAGTAAATTCATTCCTATCGGAAAAATGAATTGGATGATGTTAATCATTAAGATACATAAACAACAATGGTAAGAGATTTCTTTCTGCTTGAAAATTTTAAACCCGGGTAACTGAGGCTTCATGTTTTGGTCCGCAATATTTGATCTGCCAAATCTCAACTTCATGTCCTCTTTCATACTCTCTAACATATTGTGGAATTTGAGACATGTCTATCAGCTTCCCAACAAAGTTACTCATGCTTACAGACTCAAGGCCTTCTTCATTTTCTGCAATAAATCATGTGCATTAAGCATTGCATAAACTCGGTAATTACATCAGCTTAAAACTCAAAGTGCATTAAAAAAAAAATATGGATTCCACTATGAGCTTACCATCCTCATTCTTGAAGTAGTTTCGAAAATGTGAATATCCATTTGCAACTATGTCAAGGTCAGAAAGACTGAAGTTGTAGCGCTTTTCCAATGCCAAGTATAACACCTAAATAATAGATGGAGCAAGTCAAGCAATTTGAAAACCTTGACATGTGAAATCCCTCAAACTCAAAAATGGGGCCAATCAAACAGAATTTGCATATAGAAGCAGTGAGAACATAAACCTTTTTTGAGCCCTTTGACATTAATCCCTCTACGGTGCTGAAGAATGCGTCGGTAAGGTCATCACTGTAAATAACATCAGCTGCCACCAACAAAGTAGCATTCTCTGCATCTTCAATCTCGCCAGACGTCCAAGAATAACTGCATGATGAAGCCATAAAGTGACTGTGATGTGCATTTGATATGTAATTGATCTAAAGTTAGTTATGTTCATCCAAGGTATCCTTAACCAAAGGAAAAATATTGAAAAACATATAGAGACTCATAGTTGCCTGGAAACTAATTCATTAAAATAAAAAACTTTACCTTGGTGTGCAAGGATCCTCTCCTATTCTTGGTTGTGGAGGCCAGCAATTGAACCAATCAAGCTCTCGTACATGAATTGCAGCTTGATAATTCAATAATCCAAAATTAAGCTCAACATTCTTTGCACAGTTTTCAAGAATTTCAGTACCCCGGTCTGAAAGATGCAATTACACAAGACAATCAAACTTAAGATTACAACAATTTCAACCAAATTAAGGAAATAAACAACATACATGCATGGATGGCACTAAAGTAAAAGGAGGCACATTACCTGTTAGGAACACTGTATTTGCAACACGTGAAAGTAATAAACCCACCAAACCTGGAAAAGGATTTGAAAGCTTGAAATCATAAACATAAAGCATCACATACATAATCAACCACGATAGTGATTCAAGTAGTAATAGCTTTTATTCAGGGTTTATAATTGCAAAATCATATAAAAAAGGAGCCTAATTGGGAAAGTCAAGAAGAGAATTAGTGAAAATACCGGTTCCAGCACCAAGTTCCAATGCAACAACTCCACGGAATTCAGATGAACATAATGCTTTATGCAATATGAAATCAGATAATACCAATTCAGCTCTCCATACCTGAAAAATAAAACAATAAATTATAAAACAAGAGAAAAGAAAAAGGATAAAAATGAAGTTAGTATTAACTATAAAGTAATTAGTGTTTACCTGGAGACCAACATTGGGAATTGAAGAAGTGATATTATGGCGGATTCTGATTCTCACAGTGCTGCTTCTACGAAGAAGGAGGTCACCATCTTCATCAAATTGCAGACTCTCACATGCCACTGATTCTTCTTCTTTGCGCTGTGGAAACGGAACAAGACGAACGGTGAATGTTGAAATATGAGGATCTGAGAGACCAGGTGGGCATCCTAAGTGGACCTCGCTCATCACGTGCTCCTCCTCCATCTCCATTCTTCTACAACCAGTCCACCGCGCTAACTTGCCTCCGCATAAGATGGTGTCTTTTGGGCCGATCCATTCTCATTTTGGGCCGTAACGGACCGGCCCAATGACTTTGAAGGAGTATGCCTATTCTCAAGGAATACCCGCACTTGATTCTAATCACTACTCATGCTTTTAATTAGTCACTCTAACTTCTAAATTACTACAATGTTTTTCTAATTATTGCATTCATCAATAATTAGAGTGTGATGTACACCCGAGTATATGTGTATAATTGTCCAATCTATAACTAATGAATTATTGAATTCACTCGTCTATCTAAACAAATATAAGGATTAATTTCAATTGACTTTTTAAAAATGTATTTTTTTAATTTTAATAGACAAAAATAAAAGATGTCTTTTACTTCTCCTTTTTTAAAAAAGCAAAGTAATATTAGTATTTAGACAAAAAATCATTATTAAAAAGTCATATTATGAGATTGTTGCTGCACACTTTTATTTTTTATCAACTCAAATAAGATAAATCTCCAAATCTTGATATTTTTTAGAGATAATTGAACTGGAATTGTGTGTCACTGAGTATATCATCATTCCACTCCGTGATCAATGGTGGTGTTATGTTACTACCGTTGATAGAAAGGGAGCAGTAAGCATGCTAATCTTGCGAAATAGCCTCTCATGAAACTCTATTGGGTGAGTTTGAAAGAAGAGGTAAGAATGGGAAAAGAAAATGTCAAAAGAAAGATTAGGGATAGAAAGAAAATGGCAAAATTGGATTGGATTTCAATTTACAATTTTTTTAATTTAATTCACAACTTGATTACTCTTCACGTTCACCCGCGCCATGTAGAAAATCTAATGTCCTAGGCTGCTCAAGGTGTGATGTTGGTGGTTTGATGAAACGAAAGAGATTAAGAGAGGGAGAAAAATAAGTTCTTCTCATTATTGAAGAGAATGAAAAATTTCCTTAGAAAATATTTTTTAAGTTATTATATCTTATATACTATGTACTCTCACTAAAAAAATAATTACACGAAAAATTCTCTTAGAAAATATTTGTTGAGTTATTACACCTTATATACTATGTACTCTTTATGTACTCTCACTAAAAAAATAATTACAATAGTAAGCCTATTATTAATAAAAAAAGTAATCTAGGTAACACAGGGCACTAGCATACCAAGAAGTCTCGCTAGTTGCCGGGGGAGAGTGCGGGTTCACTGCCGTGATTTCCTGTCGTGCTGTCTCGCTCCCTGCCATCCCTGGGCCTCCCGTTGTTTCTTCCGCTTCGAAGTATCTTACAATGGCGTTGGCCATGCGATGGGTATAAATTTCCAAAAGCAAACCTGCTAAAGCAGCGAAAGCAATACTATATTCGAATAGTGGAGGAAGAGACGGAAAACAGGAACTCCACTCGATTCTTCGTCTGGAGCCAGCCAGCAACTGAGTTACAGTGCAAAAGGGGATAGTAAATTAAATAGCGCAATTCTTCAAGGCGTGTGTTACACACATTTTCCTTTAGGCTTAATTCGCCCCCACCAATATACAATGGTGTGTAAAATAGGTTACTGGCGAATTTCCTGTATGATACAATGAAGAACACTTAACTTGTTTATGTACTTATACAGTTAAGTCTCACACTAAATGATAATTTATAGAATAATATTCTCTGTTCTTTCTTTTGCGCATAAAGAAAGTGTTGAGATGGATTATCCAGCAATTATAAAAATGAGAAAAATTTATAGAGACGGAGTACATGTAACATGCAGCTACATACTTAATAAATACAGCTTTTCAAATAGTTACAACCTTTCAACAGATATAACTATTCAAATAGTTACAACCTTTTAACCAATATAATCTTTTGAATAAGTCACAACCCTATCAAGAGATGTAACTCTTCAAAATAACTTTTCACATCTTTTAAAAATATATCTCACACTTTTCTGGAGGAGGCGCGGACAAAACAATGAGTACTCCCACTGAGATAAAAAATCTCTCATTCACGTATATGCTAAAGTATGAGGTTATACTCAGGAGAATGCTTTTTAAGATCAAAATTTAATCGCTCTAATCTATCCTTCAGCAAAAAAAATTTACTCTCATTATTTTTGTTTCGGGGTCAATGACAAGATACAGTTTATACCTATTAAAAAAAATAAATAAAAAAATAAATAAAATAAATAAAAAAGCAAATCAAAACGTTCCAGAACAATTGATTCACCGAGATACCCTGGCACTAAAGGAAATAAGTCGAGTAGTAAGAAATGAGATTAATGAATGCAGATGGGCTTAAAGTTTTGGGCAAAATTAGGGATTGATGCACAGTGCAACAGACGCAGTAATGGATAAGGTAGAGCCATTCCCAAATATTTTAAAGGAGTAATATTTTAAAGTTTTTTAATTTATATTTAGTTAACATTGTGATTTTGTTCTAAGTGCACATATTAATAATAATATTAATTAATAAAATTTGTATAAAAAATATAAAATATAAAATTTTATTTAATATATTATTTATTTATTTATTTATTAAAATAAAAATTAAAATTTTTACTAATAATAATAATTTTAATATATAATTTTAAGACATATATTAATTAAATTATATTTTTAAGACATATAATTCTTTGCGCTGTGGAAATGGAACAAGACGAACGGAACCGTGAATGTTGAATTATGAGGATCTGAAAGACCAGGTGGGCATCCTAAGTGGACCTCGCTCATCACGTGCTCCTCCTCCATCTGCATTCTTCTGCCACCGGTCCACCACGCAAACTTGCCTCCGCATAAGATGGTATCCTTTGGGCCGCTCCATTCTGATTTTGGGCCGTAACGGACCGGCCCAATGGTTTTGATGGAGTATGTTTTTTCAGAAGGAATACCCGCACTTGATTCCAATCATCACTACTCATGCAGTCATGCTTCTAATTAGTTCACTGTAACTTTTAAATTACTACAATGTTTTTCTAATTATTGCATTCATCAATAATTTACTGTATCATTGTCCAGTCTATAAAACCAATGGAGTAGTGAATTCACTCATCTATCTAAACAAATGTAAGTACCTATAATATATGAGTCTTGAATTGACTTCTAAAAAAAAAAAATTCATTTTTAAAAAGAATACTTTTCCTTATTTGGCTTCCTATATTTTTTCTTATTAAAAAAAGTCATATTACTTTGTAATATATTATTAGAGGGTATAATATTACTTTGTGGTAATTTGTCATATATCGTTAACGTAAATTATTTTGTATTGTGAATAATATCGTGTTCTTGATAATTTGTGGGGAAGAAAAGTATACACTAATAGTAATAGTAATATATCAACATTAAATCCTGCATCTATAATTTGATCATCATAATTTGTTGCATTTAGTATGTGAAGTCTAACACACGCATCAAAAAATGTATATCCTAATGGTTATGTGCGCGTCTAAGAGCTGCAAGACGAGCAGAAATGTCATCATAATCGGGTAGCCTTGGATGAGAACTCAAAGAAGTTGATCTTCCCACTGAATTTGAAGTAGTTGTTGTTGTTTCTGTTTTAGTGTCACATGAATCCGATATCGTTCTTCTTATCATGCTCTGCCCATTATCATACGGTGGCGGATTAGGCTTTATCCTCCTCATTGATCTTGGTTTTGGCTTTGATGAATCCTTTTCACTCGTTGCTACTGCTGTTGCTGTGTTGTTATTATTATTATTATTACACACCATGATGTTTTCTGCATTGTTTTTTTCTGTCACATAATAAGGTGGTGGTACAACATTAAAGGACAATGTCCTCCTCTTGTTGCTACCATCTTCATCCGAACCCTTATTATTAGAGATTTTGCTGCCATCATTACTCTTCTCAGTATCATTATTTCCTGCATCATCTTTTGCCTTTCCCTGAAACTAGTGACTTGTTCTTAGTATATATTATGTAAGATTGGTAGCAAGCAATGTAATAGTTTATAGTTGTAATTAATAAAGTGAATGTTAAGTTGCTTACTTCATGTGACACAGAAAGTGGTGGTAGTGATTGAAGTTTTTGTTCTAAAGCCTTGCTATCAAATCGTATAGAGAACTCTTCTGCTAAATCACTCAATAACTGAATCTTCATTTCCTTTGAAGGGGGATCTTGCTTCAACTTTTTAACAAACTGATCAAATTAAATGTTCAAGTGAGTGGTAGAAACTAAGACATTCTCAATGGTTGTGAACAATAATTAATTACTTCCTTACCTCTTTACTTAGGTATGGTTCAAGGGAAGCACCATATTTGGCTGTAAACAAAGTTCTGAGGTCGCGCAGTTCTGGCAGATCAGAAAACCTTGCTGCAGCATATATCAATGAAGGTATAGCTTCCTTGCATTCCTCAGGGCAATCTCTGTTAATAAATAAAAGCATTCATTTAAGAATTTCCCTTACTTAGCTACATACTTAACAAGGATCAAAGATGTCATTGCATTTTATCCATGCATGGGTTGCCACAAAATTTTAAGTTGTCTGTCGTAGGCCTAACACAACCCTACATGGATCCAAATATATCATTGAGTCGCTATCACAGGCCTAACAACCCTCTTTATTTTTCCGGGTTTGGGATCGGCTATGTAACATAGGGCGAGTTTATTATAAGAATTTCTCCAAATGTTGCAAATAATGTAGTAGAAATTAGTAAATGAAACAGATCATACCCCTGATCATAAAGGTCTTTAGCATGATCCAAAATGCATTCTATGTATTTTTCAATTAGTTCATAGCAAGATGACATATTCTGCTCCACCAAAAGCCCCTCAACCTGTTCCATTTGCAAATATTCGAATCAAATAGGAATTAATCATTAATCATGAATTAATAACAATGTATTATTATGATTATGAATGATGAGAATGACTTAATTACCCTTCCATATGCATTGTAGTCAAGGTTGCTGCTAAGAAGGTCTACAATGTCCTTCTTAAGAAACTTCTCAACTGCGTTCCTCTTCTTCCGTATGGTCTCTAATCTCGTCCTTGTTAATCTCGCATAAGCTTTGCTGTTGCCAAAATATAATTAATCCAGATTAGCACCATAATCAGGGGCAAATTAAACGGTAGCAGAAAGATTAAGCACAGAACGATTGTCGAATTTGTTTACCATTTTGAATAGACTTTCTTCTTGAACATCCTCTCAAGCATTCTTTTTTCTTTTGTCCCCGGGAATCTAAAGAGATAACGTGATTATTGAAAAAAGCAAAAGAAAGATCAAGTTGTAACAAGAACCAGCGTGCATGCATGCATGAAAGAAGCTCCACCAAAAATCCAGAATAAGAAAGAGAACCGAAAGCCACAAAGAAAGAAAGAGAGAGAGAAAAAGAAATGGCTGGCTTGGTTATAGAAAGCTAAAAATAGGTGTTTGCTTGATAACAAGAAAAATGGAAAATCAAGAAGGGAAATATAATGCAAAACGTAACAGAGAAAGAGAGGTGGAAATGGTCACTACTCAGTAGAGAGAATCTACAATAATTTCGCAAAAAAGGAAGAAAAGAATGAATGAGAGGATGAACAAGTAAGTGCCAGGTGTATTTGAGGATCCTAAAGTTGCTGCTGAGATTCTTCATTGCTTAGATACGTGCCTCTCTTTATTCGCTTTCTAAGTCAAACACACAAATTTTTTGTGCCGCCACCTGATGAGTTGCAAGGAAACAAGTACATACGGACAAGAATTTAGTGGATAAAGTTGTGAATTTTATTTTATTTTATTTTTAATTTTTGGAGTTTAATACTAGTTTATAATCACTTATGATGTACGGACACAGATATTAATACCGGACTTACAATACGGGAACGCCATGAATTTTAAAAGTTTATAAGACACAAGAAGACATGTATATATATAAACTATAAAATATAAATTTTTTTTAGATGAATTCTAAAAATATTAAAATATAAATTAACTTTTTATTTATTTGTAATGTTTTATTTTTATTTATAAAGTATTTAAAATTTTTTATTTTAATAAAAATAAAATATGCTATTTTTAAATTAATTTTAAATATATATTAATAATAAAATTGGACATACTGATACGTAATGATATTTAGGTGTGTTTAAGTATATTTAAAAATTTTTTATTTTTTATTAAGATACGATTGGATACAACATATATGTATATTGGACGAATGTTGATAAGTATTTAAAATGTGTTTGATACGCAGCGAAATACCCATACTTCGTAGACGAGGACAATGTGGTATATAGTCTGTTCATTTGTTAGGTATGTTATTTATTAAAAATTATTGGTTAAAAAAATAAAAATTAACTTAAATTTCAGATAAATATTATATGAATGAATTTATCTACTTTGCTTTGTATTCCCTACCCACTTATAATATATTCTTTCAGATAGAAACGAATATAATAATTGTTTGGTTGCTGGCAGAGAAAGCTAAAAGGAAAAGAATATTCAATGACAAGACTCAAGAGTGAGGCATTTGGCATTGCCAAAGTTTCGTGTCCAATTGAGGCTGCCAAGTGTGGGGCTCATTGCATATTCATTCATTCATTCATTATTTGAATTTGATTGAATTGAATGCCTCAAATAGATGAAGTTAGAAGTGATGGATATATATTCAGTTATTTAAAGTTTCTAAGTTTGAAAAATTCTTGAGTTACTTTACCTGCTCTTTATTCTTAATTTATTTCCCTCACGTTTTGCAATAGTATTCTCTGAATTATATACCCTTTTAGGCAAAATTTTCTGTCACTTTATCAAAACATAGTTTTAGATGCCAGCAAGAATCAACCAATCATCGTTCTAATCCACTTTTACTAATATTTTATGGGGAAAAAAAACAGAGAAACATTAACTTAAATACTACTTGGCACTCATGTTCTTTTTTTATGAAATTTATTGCCGGCCTCAAAAGATATATAAAACATGACGATTGGTTCAATGATGTATCATTCAAAATCCAACGATACTACAAAGTTTATTACCTTATTAGTAATGTGGATTAGAAGATATTGTGTTGATAAAACAGAAACAAAGATGATTAAAAGAATTCTTCACTCTTCCTTGTTATTCCTTCTACTGCTTGAAAACTCTGTAGCAGATTCAAACAATGATATTGCCATTTACTGGGGTCAAAATGATGGAGAAGGTACCTTAACAGAAACATGTGCAACAGGAAAATACTCCTATGTGATCTTAGCCTTCCTGAACAATTTTGGAAATGGAACAGTACCTACCATTAATCTTGCAAGTCACTGTGACCCTCTTATGGATGGTTGCAAAACATTGAGCACAGACATAAAGAATTGCCAAATGCAAGGGATCAAAGTGTTGCTCTCAATTGGAGGAGCAGATGGGAATTACAGCCTAGCTTCCTCTGATGATGCCAAGAATGTTTCTGATTACTTGTGGAACGGTTTCTTGGGTGGCAAGTCATCTCCCTCGTCGCGTCCGTTAGGGGATGCTGTGTTAGATGGAATTGACTTTGACATTGAGATTTCGCCACCACAACACTGGGAGGAGCTCGCCCGCTACCTCGAGTCGCATAGCACGCCGGCAAGAAAGGTTTACCTAAGTGCAGCACCTCAGTGTCCATTTCCTGATGCTGAACTTGGCATTGCACTTTCCACAGAGGTTTTTGACTATGTTTGGATCCAGTTCTACAACAATCCTGGTTGTGAATATGAAGATGGTGATGTCAACAATTTGTTGAACTCTTGGAATCAATGGACTAAATCTGTGAAAAATGGGAAAGTCTTTTTGGGATTGCCGGCGTCTCGTGAAGCTGCAAGCAATGGCTATGTTCCAGTTAATGTGTTGGTAACAGACATTCTACCTGCCATAACGAAGTCACCTAACTATGGAGGTGTGATGCTGTGGACAACATACTATGATAAACAAACTGGATACAGCAACTACATCAGAAGTTTTTCTTGCACACAACAGAACCATACTGAATGCAGAGGAAATGATGAACACAAAGGTATGATCAGGTTCAAACTTCAAACCCTGCAGAGTCCTTGTTCTGTTAAGTATGAAAATTTAGCATTTCATTTAGGTAAGATGAAAATGTATGCAAAGAATGGCAATTGTTTTATGGACTTGTTTGTATTTGTCAGCAAACAAATGGTGGATATGGCTTATGGTTGGGGTTGGAGCAGCATTTGCAATAACATGTTTTATCCTCTGCTTATGTTGTGTCTCAAGGAGAAAAGATAAATCACAAGGTAGTTTCAACTTCCAAGTTCCAACATAATTAATAATTTAAAACATAGTGTTATCATTTACTGTATTCTCTAATTACATGTTATTATCATACTTTTCATATCAATAATAGTGGATGGAAAATTGGACAAAAAGATATCATTTACTGAACCCAATGGAGTGAATCCAAACAAAACAGAAAACATCAAACTAGAAGAAAGGAGAAGTAATGAGGTGAAAGTATTCAATTTTGAAAGCAACATTGCAGCCTCAAACAATTTCTCGTCCATTAATAAGGTGGGAGAGGGTGATTTTGGTCCTGTTTAAGTGTTTATAAGGTATGTTGGGAGTCCTAACACATTTGTGCTTACTAATGTGTGTTCCATGCATATTTACATCAACTCATTTCTATTGTGTTGTGTGTACAAGATTGTGCAGTAGACAAACCAACTATGGAAGATGTTTTTGTTTGCTCTAAAATGATGCAATTGATCTTGCTCACCTAAAGCGACCACCATTCTTCACCATGAAGTTCAGCACTCAAAAAACGCTGTCATCTTTTTTAAGGAATATAATGGTAAAAGTTGAGTACTAATATATATGTCCTCTTATAGGAAGTCCTTTTTTTTAATACATTTTATATCAAACCATGAGGTATTGTTAATTTGATCGATTCTTGAGAGTGAAAATATATATAAAAAAAAGTCATAAGGGTAACAAAAAAAAGGTAGAATTCAATAAAAATCATATTCACATATTGTTGACTGTTTGTTTTAAAATACGAACTAGGTTAATGTTTATCGGATTTTTTTTTCTAAGTTGGGTTAGCATTTAGAGGTTGTTAATCTTGGTTTGAGTTTAGTGGTGTTTTAGAGGTGTGAATTCATGCGGAGTTCATGTATTCCTCCTTTCTCTAAGTTAAGTGAGAACTTAAAAGTGTTTTAAATTATGTATAATTTAGGTGTGTGAAGAGTAATTTTACTTGTTTTAGTGTTTGTAATCAAGTATGATTACAGTGAAAATTCTACTACATTATTTTAAGTTGCTATTATTATTATTATTGTATTCTTTTAGAGGAAATATAGGGAACTAATGGAGTATATGTACAATGTGTACAATGGGGATTTAGGGATGTTCGATTCAGTAGAATATCATATGTTTATTATCTTTGGTATCCAAATTATTACTCTGAATAGTATGGGTGTATTATGTTTGAGAAATTAGTAATGTTTTATCCTGAATGTTTATTTTTTAAACTCATATTAGACCAAATAAACGTTCATTATACATATTGTAAAGATACTCCATTGACTTCCTAGCGGGATTTATTTTTTTATTCAACTGCCTTCTCTAGAGAATCTTCATATTATAATCTAATTATAACATAAATTTAATCTTTGATTTAAATTCTCAAGATTATTATTTTATGCAAATTTGATTATAAACGAATTTTGCAATATGATTTGAATGTTACTTGATTATAATCTAATTATAACACAAATTTAAATTTTGGATTAAATTCTTGAGTCTAATTATTACATTGTGTAGACAGTTGATTATAAGTTTATAACGGATTTTATAATCTAATTATATTTTTGTATTTGGTTCTAATCAACTTCTATAATTCTGTTTCTCAACGTCGTCATCATAAAATATGGTTTTGACTTCAATCACCGCTCTTTATTTTTGCATAATTTTAATCTAAACTTTATAGCTAAGACTAGAAAACTAGACTAAAGTAACTAGGTTAAGGATTTGATGGTCCCACAACGTTTGGACTATTAAATAGTTTCATAACAAAATATATTTTTTAAGTTTTTTTTAATAATTACTAAATAGTCCTTTTCTAATTTTAATTACAAATTAATTTCATATATTTTATTTAATTATAAAAACTATTTTTTATTTTATAAATTATTATTTTATCATTCATCTATTATGTTTATTAACAATCAAAGTAAAAAACAATAACGAATTAGATCTTCCATTGATCGTAATAAACTTTTTGGCCATTCCAATCGATTAAAAGTTTATATTTGATCCGTGACGTTTGCCCAGGGCTGTGAAATCGTGTTTTTTTTAAAATCAATCGATTGGATTATCAAAACAATCGATTGAATTTCAGGTTTCCATAACTCAATCGATTGGACTACAGGTTATCACAAAACAATCGATTAAAAATTGCAAGGCACCATGATTTTCACAAAAATCAATCGATTGGTCATATTACCCAATCGATTGAACGATGACTAAAATGTGGGTTTTTTAAAATTCAATCGATTGCTTATACTACCCAATCGATTGAATGCTTCAAAATAACTTGAGGTCTCACAATTCAATCGATTGGATAACGATTGGTTGTGTTACCCAATCGATTGAAGTCATCAAAACAATATGGATTTGCCCAATTCAATCGATTGGTTGTGTTACCCAATCGATTGAAAGTTTTTACAATTTTTCTTTATTTCTATGCACTATAGAGATATTTTAGTTTAAAAAACCCATATTTTTATGATGAAGTAATGTCATTTTCATTTATTATTTCAACAACAATGCCATACAAATTTTATGTCTTGTGAATTATATTTTATTTTATATAATTACTTTATGTAAAAAAAATTCCATATCTTTTTATTTGTTTACATTCTATTTTGTTCTTTTTATTTTTCAAGATTTGACATCTCTATTGAATCTTGACTAGAAAAAAAAAAAACACCATGCAATATATATCAAAGCATTTTAATAATCTGTTCATATATTGCTAAGACATATATGAAGTATATATATTACAAATTTTTAATCAATTCTTCCTAGATTAACAATGGAAGCCTCCTTTCCAATCCTCCATTAGAGCAATAGGACTTTTAGACTTATCATCTTCATATTTTACAATTTTCTCAGGAGGCACACGATCCGTTATTTCCGTTATCATCTTCAAAATATGTTTGTAGAATTAAAGTAATGTGATTCTAGTCATTTTACAAATATTTCATGATAAGTAAAAATCTTTAAGAGTAAAATTATAAAAAAAAAATAAATTTACTAAGAATCAAAGTAACGTGATTAAGTGTAAAGAACGAAGACAAGTGAGAAAATCAAATGATCAACGCACGTACAATGCAATTGAACCCTAACTAACAGTAAAGAACTAAGACAATTGAGAAAATGAAATCAAAAGTTCAACGCGCGTAGCACAATGCAACCCTAACAGTAAAGAACGAAGAAGTGAGAAAATGAGAAAGAAAATCAAAAGATCCAAGAGTGTTGATCAGGCATTGTACCCTAACTAACAGTAAAGAACTAAGACAATTGAGAAAATGAAATCAAAAGTTCAACGCGCGTAGCACAATGCAACCCTAACAGTAAAGAACGAAGAAGTGAGAAAATGAGAAAGAAAATCAAAAGATCCAAGAGTGTTGTACCTGATCGATGATGGTAACAGTGGTAGCGAGAGAGAAAACTTAGAAGAGAAAGACACGTGTAACAAAGAAAATGAGTATTCACTGTTGACGTCAATATATATATAGTGCAAAGCGAAACTATAACCGTGGTCTTAATGTATTTTTTTTTTAATTTATTACCTAATTATAGTATTCATTTACATGTCTTATTTTTTAATTATAGTAGCCTCCTTTATTTTGGGGTTATTCCTACATTTATTTTTACGTGTCACCCATTTTTATTGTATTTTTTAATTATTTAAAATTATTTTTATCCATATTAAAATTCGAATGCATTACAAAATATTCAAGTGTAATTTTAATATATTCTTGAACTCTAATTTATGCATGTATTAACAATTCCAAATTAAACCAGGTTCACATTCTACTATAAAAATTCATCAGCATTGTTATGCTAATAGGAATAAAAATTCTAAACACCTTGCACATCTATTTATCTTTATTATTACAAAAAGTAGTAGGCACCTAATGAGCAGCTTCTACCTAGCATCCATTTACAAATAGTGGCAGTGGTATTCCAAACTCATAGTAAGTGAAAATTAGTGAAGAAAATGGATTGAACTACATTTTGAATCCATAAAGTTCAACATTTCACCGATTTGCATTTGGCAGATATTGCACTCCCTTGGAAGTAAGGCTTGGAGGTTCTCAACTTTTTCATAGGTTGGTCTCTTATAGTCTACTGTCTGTTAATCATTTAGCAAAAAAATTAGATCCTTAGAGAGAGAGATAATAAATTCTCACTATTTTATTTTATTTTATTTAGAGAAAAAAAGACCCATAAGCGAGGATTATCAAATACTGTTAGATTGAACCACAGATAGCCAGAAATTGAATTGAATGCTCACTGATTGGTAAATGCAAATCTAAAAGTACAATTACACGAAACTAAACTATGCTCAAAATACCAAACTAAATTATTGAACAACTATAAAGCAGATGCATTATTAGCTCTTTTTTCAAGCGACAAAATTATTTATTTGCAAAACCAATAAAGCAATAAGGTTGATGCAGAATGCTTAAGGTATACCGGTGAGGGAAAAAATCTGCATCCTGTTGAAGAATCCAAGAAAGCAGTGAGATCAACCATGTCTTCAAGTTTGAACTTTATGCCAGTCTCCTCTTCAACCTATCAGAGGCACAACTAAGCCATGAAGAGAATTGTAGAGAGAGAGAGAGAGAGAGAGAGAGAGAGAGAGAGAGAGAAGCCTCACGAACTGTAGTGCCAACGAAATCACCCTTGTCATCATCCAACATTCCAGCAGGCAATTCCAAAATAATTCTTCAGTAGGAACCCTTGCCTGATAAATAAAAAATAATAAGCATAATATGGAACTCTAGTTAAAATGTTTGAAAAAAAAACATAGTTCTCTCTGCAAGGATCCAACATCTAAGAACCTGTTCAGTAAGGACAGCATAAGTTTCACCATCTGATTCCAGAAGTATCAACACAGTCACAGCAGGTCCTCTTGCAAATACAATACCTGGAACCTAATCACGGTTTACTTTATTATATATAAAGAAAGAAATCAACATCAGGTACAAGTGCACAGAAATTACAAGCAAAAGAGGAATGATGGATGCCTGAGAACATAAGGTAAGAAGCAAAAGATCCTAATAGTTGTGCATTTTAGATACCACATAGCTCAGAATGTGGTATGCCTATGAATCAAATACTATTAATACATTGCTTGCCATGACGAGGAATCCAATTTTTGGATATTGAAGCACAAGAAACTATTTTTGAATAATATATATAGAGCATAACAGGTAAAATGTTTACTAGTTCATAGCCCCTTGCTAAAATTAACACAAGAAAATGGAAACATAGACTGGCTTATAAATGTCAGCTTTAAATTTGAGAAACCCAATGCGCTTTCCAAACATGTCTACACCCTGTTTACACCAAAAAGAGTCCAACTAGTTTCGTTGATTTTGATTTGAGAACATGAATAAGACTAGAAGACTAACAGGTTAGTCAGTTACTAAAATTACCACTTAACAAGGCCTAATTATCAGAAATCATATCCACTTTTTAAACACTGATGATGCAATTACCTGAATTAGAACTTGTCTCAGAGCCAAGGTGCCATCAGCTAGAATCCCAATCTCACTTTGCAAGTTATGCAACCATTGCTTGAATAAAGAGGAATCAATAGCATTCCTGCAATGGAAAACAACAAAAACCAAACCAAACCACCACAACTGAGACATGTTTTTTATATAGCATGATAACAAGAAGAAACTGTGTGCCTATCAATTCTCTTTTGCCATTACATCTCATGGGGACTTGTCAAAACCTAGCATCTAATTGAACAAAACCTCCAATATCTAATTTTAGTAGCTGTCAAAACCTGCAGGGTGTGAAAGAGGAAGAAAAGAATGCCTAAATCCATCTTTTAATATAATTATTCAGCACATTCCCTTCCTGAACAAACACACTGAACTTTCAACACATCTCACCCTGAAATCAAAACAAGAACAAAATGTTAAAGAGTGTCATTATAACGTGTAACCTGAGTTTCTTCATTATTAATTCACTTAAGAGAAATAAAATCAAATGAGATGAAAGGGGAACCTGGGAAGCAGGGAATTGGAACAGGGGAAGGGAAGGGAAAGATTGATGATGATGAGTGAATGGCCGGAGCAACACGGTGGCGGCCTAGTGGTGGCACTGGGGTAGCGGCAGTGGCGGAGGGTGGGTGCACAGTAAAACAGGGTCTAGTAGTGGCTCTTAACAGAATCTTGGACAAGTGCCCCGAGAGTGCCATGCTGAGCAAGAATAAAGGTAACTAATTAGTTCAAATAATCACAGTTGCTAGTCCAAAATTTAGTACAGAAAATAGAAAAATGCTCAAAAATTGACTCACATTCTAGCTTATTAATACATTTTCTGCATGTTAAACTTACATAGCTATTTAAAGAAACAAGATAAACAACTCTTTGTAAAGAACAACATTCAGAGTTTGAGCATTGATAACAAAAAATTGATTTCTGAAACAAGACAAACACTGCAAAACCAACAGAACAGCATTTAAAGTTTGAGCATTGATCACAAAAAAATAATTTCTGAAACAAAACAAACAATCAACAAAACAATGAAAACATGAAGAATATAATAAATCAATGATCACCAATATCCAGCAAGAATCTCAAAGACAACAATAAATACACAACAACAATTTAGCAAATAAACAAGAACAAGACCTAAATAGAAAATCCAACAAATTAAATCACAAAAACCTAACAATTTAGCAAATTAAAACAACAGCAGCCCAATAATTTAGCAAATTATCAACTTAACAGGTTCAAAAACAGAAAATCACAACAACAAAAAATAAAATAAAAATAACAGAAGAACAACAGAACAACAACACAAGAACAATTAGCAAATCAACAAGTTCACACTAACAGTTAAAATTTACCGGAAGAACACTAATGCAAGTGGAATCATCATGCTAATATGTTTTCTACAAAGATGCTATTTTTGCAGCTAAAATTTCCTAATTACTAAGATCCAATTATTCTAATTTCACATGCAATCAACGTACTAAGTTTTTAAAAGCTAGAAATGATAAAACCAACCCGAAATATGGTTAAAGCATTTCATCAAACATGTTGAGTGCGGAAAACTTGAAACGAAATAAGAGAATTCAAAGTTTAGTATCAATGTGATAGATAAGAGAACATAACTATTGTATACTTTAATTCAGTCTATGAAAAAAATCCAAACCACTGCCAAATCAAATAGTTACTTATTGTAATAGAAATAAGAAGTTGCAGAGTTTCAAGCAGAGTATTGGTGTTGTGTGAGTGTATTGTTTGGTGGTGGGTTTAGGGAACTCACGGCGGTGACAAAAGAGAGCAGTTCGACGGCTAGGTGGAGCGCACGGGTTGGTCGCAGAGTTTGAAGCAGGGCAACGTGGCTTCCAGACGAACGCGAACCCGAACGGTGAACGGCGAGTGAACGCGAATGGTGAACGGCGAGTGAACGCGAACAGTGAACGGCGAGTGAACGCGAACGGTGAACGCCGAGCAAACTTGAACGGCGAAGAACGCGAATGAAGACGACGGCTGAACGAAGACGAGAACGTTAACGGCAACCAACGGCGGCGGAAGCGCGGCTGAGCAGACAAAGACGACGGACGCCGAGCTCGAGGAAGCAGCTGCGATCGGTGATAGCGAACGGGAGTTGAAGACATGGTGCACGAGGGAAGCTAGATAGACGGACGGACGGCAGCAGTATGCCACTCCTTGCGGCGGCGGTGGTGTAGGCTTACAGTGCTAGAGTTTTTTGGATGAGTTTCTGTGAATGAAAGAAACGGAGGGAGAAAGGGAGAAAGAAACGAAGGAGCTTTAGAACCAAGAGTGAAAGGAAGCAAGTTTGGCAAAAACGACGCCGTTTCTTTTAAACCAGTCGGTTTTCTGTCCGGTTCAACCCTCTCGCCACGCTTTTAAAACGTCTTTGTAGCTCTTTATGGCGTGGCAGAAAAAACCTTTTGGCCACACTTTAAAGCGTGCCAAAAGAGTACCAGGATACGGCCACGTTTTGTAAGCGTGGCCGTAATAAAATTCTGTCGCCACGCTTTTAAAACGTCCTTGTTTCTCTCATGGCCACGCTTTTGAAGTGTGGCAGAAAAAAAGATGGCCGTTTCTCTAATCAATTGCCACCCTTACAAAAGCGTGGCCGTTGATCCTTTTCGCCACGCTTTTGAAGCGTGGCAAAAATGTGGCGAAATCTCTAATCTACTGCCACCTCATAAAAACGTGGCCATTGATCACCAAAAACGTGGCAAGAAAAAAGCGTGGCCATAGGCCTTTTTTCTTGTAGTGAGTTGTGAAAAATAATTTGTTTATTGGTTGGAGTTGTAGCAATAACTTTCGGTTAAGATTTAAGACATACCATAACAAGTTATCTTTTGGCAATGTCATATAATACAACTTAAAATAGTTCAACAGAATAATTGATTATATGTTGAATCTGTTTTTGACCAATTTTTGGCACATGTAGGTTATCAAGTTTCTAGCTTCCCTTCTATTGCTTTTTCTATTTTTTTTTCCCAAATTCATTTGACCTTTTATATGATATTAATAATTTCATTAGTTGATTATAGAAAGACAAAAGGTCAAACTTGATGGTTTTGAATTCCAATCTCTTTGAGGAATGGTCTAATTTTATTGCTTCTCAATTTTAGTATTTGTTTGAAGAATTTTTTTACGCATCGAGGTGTTGGAGTTAAATTTTGATTTATTTCCTAATAGTGATGTAAATGTTAGTATAACCACTATCTTGAACATATTATATATAAGGTATTTTCATAATTGCTATTCAGTAATTTTTCTTTTTCATGTTCCTATTGTTCATTATTTTCTTCTGATTTTGAACTTAGTGTTAATTCTGGTCTACAACGTCAACTCTTTTGATAAGATGCCTCTTGGTCTCTTGTTTTTAATGTAGACTGTCTTTAAATTGACACAACTAGATAGAGTAGCGGAGTATTTATCCCGTCATATTAGGGAGCATCATGAATAATGAGTAAGTTTAGGGCTTGTTTGGGTGAGCTTCTAACAAAAGATTTTTTTTCGAGTTATCTTTTTTTAAAAGATCTTATAGAGAAGTAAAAGTAATTTTATGTTTGGATATCTCATGTAAAAAGGTCTTTTTATCTATCAATTATGTTTGGGTATAACAATATAAAAGTACTTTTTTGTTTATTTATTACATGAAAAACATCTTTTTTTTAAGGAAAAAAGATCTTTTAAAAAAAGATGTAAATTACAGCTTCTCAAAAAAGATTTTTTTTGATTTTACTAGTGCTTTTACTTTTACTACTAGAAATTTGCCAAACACGTTAAAAAATAAAAAAGATCTTTTTTCATTGAAAAAAGATCTTTTTTTAACAAAATAATGGCGCCCAAACATGCACTTAATTCAATGATTAGTTCTCGTCAACTATGGCTCTTTTCATATTTATGTGTGATGGTTCTTTGGAAGAATCTAAATTTTATTGTTGATTAGGTTTATATCGATTCTTGATATTTTTTTTTTTTTGAGGAAAAAGTATTACATAATTGTTTTTTTTTCTTTGGATATCATTACTCCGTTCATGATTTTTGGAATGGGGTACTTTTGTTGTCTATTGTGTGTCATAAGCTTTAATGCTATTTGTTGCTATGGTAAATACAAAAAACTAAGCTTTGTGGCTAGAGAGTAGTAATAATTATAAGAATTTTGTTGTTATTTTTTATGATTAATTTTATATCTCATTCTTAGATGTGTTTCTAGGTTGGTTGATATGGATTCTATAGCATAGCCATACCAACATCGCTCATTTTTAACCTTACAACTTCATCTAATACTTTTAGAAGGACCCTGAAGGTGATGGGAGTTCTGTCGTGCACATTTATTGCAAATAATTGAATAACCTCATGTTGGAAGTTTTGAAAAGAGGGCCGAGAATGAAGAAAAATGGAGTGTTGGTATCTGACAAGACCATGTAGAGGAAGCTGCAAAAGTTTTGGAGCCACTGAGGGCACCCAACTCTTATACTAAGATAATTTTCAGCAGTAGAAATTTTGGCTTAAAGCTGCTTGCATTGTTGAATTCCATTCAAATGTCAATTAAGGATTAATTGAAGGAAGTAGACCTGTCAGATTTTATTACTGGTAAGCTAGACAGAAGCTCTTGAAGTGATGATTATATTCCCTTTTGTACTAGAAAATTATGTTTGAAGTTATCTTAGTCTGTTTTTCATGATCTAACCAAAGATAGAGTGGTAACTTATAATATGCGGTCAAACTTTTTTAAGTAGTTCTATTATTTGAAATGTTTTACCTGCTTAATTTTGCACATCTTTTTACATGTTTAATTTTGCACCTTTATTTTGATATTGATAAAATATAGATAGATGTGATTGGTCCTCTAATAATTATTAACCGAATCATTTTAACTTAAAACACTTCAATAATGACCCTAAAATGGGCCTTTAAATTCTTCTAATCAATTAAAAGGGCATTTAGAAGTTGGAACCACCTAACATGAACAATGCATACCAAGTTCTTATGGAATCTCCTTTTCATCGAGTTCTTAACTTCATAGTTCACATCTTTTTATGGAGATATTGATGACTTAGTGTAACTATCAGTTTATGACTTAGTGTAACTATCAGTTTTTGAATCGCTTAAAAAATTAAGAAACCCTTTCTCTCGTGTTATCTTTTGTTTACTACTACTAATAATAATTATAATAAATATGATTATTAATTAATATTAAATAAGTATTTCTCTAACATCTTTTTTTTTCAGTATTTCTCAAGGTATGATTAATGAGGAATTTATACATTTTTATTAATTAGAATAGTTTGAAAATATTGGTCTTTTTGGTAAACAATTTTCACATAAAGCCTTGCTTTTTGTTGAAGTTCCTCGGCTTAATAGCTACAATATTGTTTCATTAAAACCACCATCAATAAAGAGTTTGACAACATTTGTTTATAAGGTAATATCAAGTTTGACAATGGTTAGAAAGAGTTCTGCAAAGCATATAAGTTGAAACAATTATTTGTAAGAGGTATTATAATTCTTAATCAAATAAAAAAGAGGCATTATAATGCTTATTCAAAAATCAAAATAATAGTTTGATGCCCAACAACAGTATTATAAAGTTTAAATGTAGTATTTAACAGAGGTCTTTTAATAATATTGCATAATGTGATACTTAGCTTTATTTATTTTTGTTCACATACAACGACAATACACGATATATTTTGTCATTTTTTCATAATTATATAAGCATGTTTCTTTGAAGTAATGAAGATAGACGGTTAAATCCTTTTTTTTATGGAGTACGGTAGTTGGTTAAAGTATTTTTATTTAAATCACAAACTCAAATTTTATTCTCATCTTCCTTCTGATTTGATACTTATGTCAATCTTTTATAATATTTTTGGTATCTTGCGATTCTTTTGAATAAAATTATGTACATATCAGTTTGTGAAATTACTTTTCACTTTATTCGTGCCTTTTAGTAAGTGCTTTGAATCCAAATATCATGGTTTTAGACCTTTTTTCAATAAAAAAAAATAATAATAACTGATAATAGGAAGTTAATCTTCTTAAGAGCATACCCTATTAGTTTTGATGTACGAGAATATTTGCTTTTCGTTTTTGAAGGAAAAAAATTGATGAAAATTCATTTCATGTTTATATGTCCAAGTAGTCATATTAAAGACTAAGGAAGGATAATCATTTTCATCTTATAGCAATTTTGTTTGATTGAATATAATTGTTTATTTTTAATCATTTTTTATTTGAAACTGTTTTTTAGCATTTGAACTTTTGGTATCGAAGCTTTTAAAAGTATTTTTTTTTGCCTTAAAAAGGAGAAAAATTAAAAAAGAACAATGAATTTAGTACATAAGAATTTTGAAACAAATGTAAAAATTAAAAAATAATTAAAATTATGGGATTATTTAAACCGGCACAAATCTCATTCATCATCCACCTTCAATGGAGCTACTCGTAGATCTAAGGTTATGGCTGTTTTAAATTGCAATACACAAATTGCAATACACAAGCAGCATTGAAGGAAACTTTAATATATATGACGTTCCAGCTTCACAGAACCATTGATGAACCTGTAGTTAATATATATCATGTTCCAAAAACACAGCTACAAAGACTCTGGCCTATAGTTATCCAATGAGAATGAAACATTATGAAGAAATAAAATCCAACCACTAGCATTCAAAGTATAAACATTCCAACTCAAATCCAGAAGGCATGCCAAACTTTTTAACAGCATTTGAATAGCTGAAACAGTCACTCATCACTTAAAACAAAACAGAATGATATAATCTGATCCACCATTATAGCTCATCTAGACTCCAAATAGCCAATCCATCATCCTGTTCGCCATTAATTTTGTTGGAGAAACAATGGCTCCTCCAGTTTGATGAGAAGTTGAGTTGTCATTTTGCAGATGGTAGGGTTGAGAGGGAGCTTTCAGCGTACTTGATTCTGAATCTCTAGCAGAGACTCCAAATAGCCAATCCATCATCCTGTACACCCTTAATTTTGCTGGAGAAACAATGGCTCCTCCAGTTTGATGAGAAGTTGAGTTGTCATTTTGCAGATGGTAGGGTCGAGAGGGAGCTTTCAGCGTACTTGATTCTGAATCTCTAGCAGAGACTCCAAATAGCCAATCCATCATCCTGTACGCCATTAATTTTGTTGGAGAAACAATGGCTCCTCCAGTTTGACGGGAAGTTGAGTTGTCATTCTGCAGATGGTAGGGTCAAGAGGGAGCTTTCAGCATACTTGATTCTGAATTTCTAGCAAAGGATAGAGGAAAGGGTATAAATACCTGATGGTTAAGCCGTTCACCCAATGCTTGACGTTGCATGGGATCCAAGGGTTTCACACCAACTATTAGGACTCCATTGAGCTGCATTCCATTCTTGTTAAGGGCTTTCTGTGCATAAGAACGATTCTGCATATGCATTGATAACATCATCAAAACAGTATGTATGCATAGTTTTGATTGACTGATGCACAACTATCGCTATTTAATCAATATGTTCAAGCAAGGGAAAGATTGCAAACCTGATATAAAATATGCATCCAATTAGCATCTCTAGGACCAGGAACATGTTTCAAAATTTCACCACATTTTTCAAACTCCCTTAAAACCAAATTAGTATCACCTGGAGAAAATCTGCAGGTGGAACTTGTTAGTGAAATGATATTAGTATATACAGTATAAAAACTATATCTCATCATATAATTGAAAGGACATCTGAAACATAGTTGCAAATTTAACAGGCCTTGTTGAAAGGTACAAGAGCATATTCGTTTTTTACACTGAAAACATGATCATTTGTGTGGAAGGTATATTTCTTGCACAGAAATAGCTGCACATCTTCTTACATTGTTTAGAACTCTTTTCCACTCAGTGTAAGCTTTTTGTGTGCCACAGGAAGAATGATTGCTGTCAAGTGGTTGAACTTTGAAGCAATTTCTTTTGGTAATTATTAGGTAAAATTTATGATATTTTATTCACGCTTTCTTTACATACATGATACATGGCAATAGCATAAGGTGCATAATCGTAATCAAAGTTATATATATAGTGGACCAGGATTAAAGTTAATAACTCAATGCAGTACTACAATCAATAGTCAAGACTTAAATGCTGAAGTAGGTTAGGACATTACCCATAAACAGTTACCCACTCTTCCTCATTGAGATTCCCAACTGGCAGTGAATTCCTTTGAATCTCTGGCCTTGCTACTTCCAGCTGCGGAGGGAGAGTTATAAGAGCACCAGGCTGAACCACACCCTCAACTGGTGAACTCCCTCCCTTTTCATCTTGTTCTCCACCACTCTTTGCAGTTGTGGGTGACCACCAACTCAACCCTGTAGAGCTCAGCTGGTTTTGTTGCACCCCTCTTAACACATAAGATGTGCTGGCCTCGGATTTGCTTTTCAATGGAGTTGAAAATTCTCTATTTGAAGCTTGAATTGGAGTCCTAATATTGGATTTAGACTCCGGAGATATTTGGTAATCCGGTATGCCTGATTCAGGAGAAAAAGCTGACATGTCTTCCAAGGTAAAAACAGGAGGAGGTGGAAGGTCCGAACCACCAAAATTCTCACGCCACAGAGCAGGTACTGCAGCTGCCTGGCCCGATCTTGAAAACTTTTGTCTCCTGGCAGAAACAGGTGAGGCTAAATCCCGGAAAAACAAAGCCTGACTACGAGACCTTGGAGTTTTGTGCTTTGTGGTGCTCATGTTATATTCTTAATCTAGCATAATCAAATTACTACCTGCAAAAGCAAACAAAGAAAATGGCTGCATTAAAATGAAATTCGCTGAGAAATGCATGATAAGGAATTAAGGATATGGATTCCCAGAATTCAATATAACTAGATTTACCATGCAGCTAAGGTAGCTAAAATCATAATTTATAAAGGTACATGCAAGTGCTTAGTATTTGAAAACCCTATTATTAAAGTACGTATCAAAATTTGGTTCATTTTCGTCAGAGCTAGAATTCTTGAAGAAGAAAGAAGCATCCGAATACAAATGACACAATAAAAGTGTCATGTAAAGTGTAAGAAATCAGAGAATAATGAGGAAAGAATTGCGTTGAAATTAAAATTTTTCAGCCAAGAATCAGAGACAAACACTTTGACTTGAATGAGCTATCTGGAGCTACAATTAGGCATATAAGAGGATTGAAACCGCGATAATAAAGAGATGGAGATGAATTCGGAACAAATAAAAACTAGCTGCAATGAAAAAGGATCTACGAGGAAACGAACAATAATCCCAAGAAGTATAAAATGCTCTATAATGAATAAGGGTTATTCCAGCCATATAACCTTCACTCCCTCAATCCCATCTCAAAAAGATTAAGACAGAAAAAAAATCTATGCTGAAAACCAGGGGGAAATCAAATATTATACTCTCATTACATTAAATTATTTAGATATAATGCAACCATGTAATACTTCTTTGGGTTCCACTTAGAGTAAAATAATTTCAAAGCAACAAGTATTATATCATGAATACACATCAAAGTAAAGCAAAAACCAAGCAAGTAAGGCCGAAGCTTAATTAAGCATTCAAACTTAGACCAACATATCAAGTTTCCTTCCCTCAAATGCTATGTCACAACAAGAAAGGTACAAAATGAAGTGACAATAAGAAAACTATGAAAACTTAGGGACAATGCTTTTTTCTTTTTTTCACACCTACAATCAAAGAGAACTTGAAACACCTTATTTTGGAACTAATCACATTTCTATCAATCTATTTTTCCTTGTTTGTGTACTCAACCATTTTTCTTTAACACATCTCAGTTATATAACTCCATGAACAACAAACCAGCAAGGAGAAAACAGAAAAATGTTCAATCAGGACCATAAATAGTAGAAACGTACAATTAGAGGCAATCACCTACAATTAAATAACCTCTTATTTAATCTAGCCATACAAATTGATTCCTAAAAACCAGTAGCTTCTGAATATACTCCCTAGTATGATGTCATCATTTCAAAAGCCTTAACCTCCTCATTAAAGTATCATATATCTCTTAGAAATCTCTTGAAATAAGTAATTACTTTCACAAGCGTTACATTCTGCAGAAATCATCAGAATTCAGCAACAATAGAAAAATCACATAACAAATAAAATTTATCAATTATATTATCAATAATAAGAAGAAAAGAATAGAGACATACAGAGAAGTGCTGATACTGTGAGTCTGCGACTTGGTAAAGAGGCGAATCCTAATTCAAAACAGAGAACAGCGGTAAAGAGAGGCCGAAGCGGCGAACCAGAGGCAAACCAGGGGAAAGGATCGAGTAGCAACGGCGAGGATCGAGCAGCGATGGCGAGGAGCGACTGCGAAGAGCAACGGCGAGGAGCGACGGTTGGTTGCGACTGCGAAGAGCGACGACGAGGGGGGAGGAGCTCGCAGAAACCGCAGCAGAGAAGTAAGCGGCGACGCCGGAGGAGAACAAAGCAGCGACGACGAACTGCTATGCCGACGAAGGTAGTAAAACGCCGGAGGGGAGAGAGAGAGAGACGGCAATGACGACGGTTGTGTGGGTTTCTAACCTGAGACTGAGAGTTTATATATATATATATATATATATATATATATACAGTAGTGCTACGTTACCAACTTTTTATCTGTCAAAATCTGCCAACTTGAATTGGGCTGGACATGAAACCCATCTACTAAATAAAGCCACATCTAAGTTAATCATAGGTTAATCCTAATTTATCACGTGTTGGTAATAGTTGGCAGATTCTTTCTTGATAACGTATACTTTTTCATATATATATATATATATATATATATATATATATATATATATATATATATATATTTTAAGATATTAGGTGAGAGAATATTAGTTTAGTAAATAAAAAATTTGGTTGGAAACTTGTATCTTGTTAAAAAAAAGGATTTTTTATTCGTTTACAAAATATTTTATGGAATTCGCTGAAAAATTTGCGGAAATAGAATTTGCAAATTTTATAACAAAATTTTTACTATTAAAATTATAATAATAAAATTTCCAGTAAAATTTGAGAAAAATTAAATTCACAACTAATTCTGTAAAATTAAAAAAAATTATTATTAAGATGTTTCGTACGAGATAAAGAATAATTATCAAAATGTTTTTTATATAGATTTAATTTAAAATAGATGAAATAAAAATCGCAAAATAAAAGCACAATGCTCAAGAAACAAGTTAACTTGCGTGCTAAGAAAACTATAACTATCACACATAAGATAATAAAAGTAGAAATAGAGTGCCAAAGATATAAAATAACAAGCTCCTAACTTAGCTCGCGAAGTCAAGGCTGGCTGGAGAATATTTACACACACACATATATATACATATCCAAAACCCAAATGTACATAAACAAAATCTTGTCTCTCTATAAACCTCTAAGAGGATCAAAAAGAACAAGTTATGCGGAGAGAAAGCTAAGTATATATATATATATATATATATATATATATATATATATATATATATATATATATATATATATATATCACTGTACCACAAAATAACCCAGTAACCACTTCGCTTCAGGAGTCCAGACGCCTAACGAGATGCCTATCGACCTGCATCTGAAAAACAACAACATAGTATGGAGTGAGAACCAGAGGTTCTCAGTATGGTAAAGGTGCCACACGCATAATAGATAAGGTCCTGGGAATGTCAGAGGCAATCCTAGAACGCCGACACTCATATTATAGAGCTTAAAGTATTAAACAGAAGCCATAAAAGGTGATTTTCTAAAAGTATCTAAGCCTAACTTAACTTATCTTAAATCTAAGTCTCGTACTGCCATTCTTCTATACCTCCATCTTCGTCAGCATTTCACAGACAAATAAACAGATAAAAACAAACACAAGAAGGTTACAAGTACTGCAGGTAACAAATATACGCTTAACATAGTAAATGCACTTAGGCAAACCCAGTTAGAGCACAAATAAATAATTCAAGTAATATGCACATGATGCATGGCTGTCCTATTGCTAATGAGCTCATCTATCAGTTATACAACCAACCCGACAAGTCCGGTTTGCTAAACCATTGGACTGTCTCCCGACGTGCATCCCCATGAGTCTATGCATAGCTTTTACTCACATATATATATATATCAAATCGCTCAATGGGGGTACCATTCCCGTGAATTTATAAGTGCCCGGTCACCCTTACGTCGTAGGGTCAACAGAGTATCGAGTTTTCAACCTGGTACACGCGGTGGCAAGCCACGGTACTTTATCCAGGAAATCTCGTATCTCAAATTATTTAATCATTCAGGCCAAGTATCATGCATGATCATTCATTTGATTATCAAGCCAAATATCATACATAATCATCTGTAACATTTCATAATCAATTCATCACTTTTCAGCTTTACTCCACCTCCAAGTTATCCATTTTTCCTAACTTCATCTGATTATAAGGTTTAATTCTATTATTTATGACTAAAGGAGTGAAAATAGAGGTTTAGAAGCTTGAAGTGCGGTTTAAAATTCTAAAAATTATGTTTGTTGAAATAGGGGCCACGCGTACGCGTGGGAATGTAAAAATGCAGCTCGCGTACGCGTCTCCTTGTCACGTGTACACGCAAGTGAGTACCTCATGTTACGCGTATGCGTGAGTCATGCGTACGCGCGGACATGCTTGCTAGCTCCTTACGCATACGCATAGGACCAATTGCGTACGCATCGCCAAAAACCCATGCCACGCGTACGCGTGGACATACGTTCTTCAAAAAAAAAAGGATCAACCAGAAAGCTGCATTACCATGGAGTGTTCAGCTGCTTAATCACAGATTTTACACCAAAACTTTCGACGGGCATAACTCTGTCGTTTTAAATCGTTTTTCTTCCGTTCTTCGAACGGCATAAACTTCGCAAATCCAATTTTCATTTAAAATAAGTTGGAATCAATTTGGGATTTCGGAAACCAAGTTATAGCCCACCGAAGTTTGGCCCAAAACCAAAGTTTTGCAATTTTCCCCCAAACCTCATTTTCATTCCAAAAGTTTCATTCTATTCACATATAAACCTACCAACTCAACACAACATACCCTTCCTCAATCACCATAATAATCACTACAATAATCATATTTCAGATCATCAACATATTCATCAAATCACCACTAATCATCAAGCATCATCAATCATAAATTTACATCCTCAAATCTATAATCAACAAACTATTCAATTCACTAACTAGTTAACAAACACCAAACCAAAACCAACTAGTTAACAAGATGCTAAGCAATAATTATATACACATCCATTCGAACCTATCATGTGGTCGTCTAGCCTAAGTTTTCACAGAACATTATATATTAAATGAAAGAGACCTAAACCATACATTGGCCGATTCCTACGTAGCGACCAAAGCAATTCACCCAACACAAATACAGCCCCAAAACTCAACAAAATACTAATGCCCAGCCTCCACCAAAATTCCAACGTCCACAATTTCAAGCTCCAATTATTTTTTCACAATCTAATACATATTCATAACACATATATACCCAATTTAATACTCAAAACATAAATTCAGTAATTTAAATAGAATTTATGACATCCTCACCTTACCCAAGCTTCACGTAAGCAAGAGTGAATATTTTTTTCAAGCTAATTAGATTCTAAAATATCAAAGAGTAAAGAAATTCAATACCTCTACTCAATTTTTGAAAATTGGGGGAAGAAGTGGCTGAGAATAATAAAGCGAGTTATCTATGAAATTGTTCCAGTAGAAATGTAGAGCTCGACGCAGTGGTTGCGTGACCGCAAATAGTGCGGCCATTGGAGCTCGGACGGAGGAGTTACGGCGAGTTGAATTTTGCCGTAAGGGTTTCGGGGTTCTTTTCTTTCTTGGACAATTGGTTTACAATGTTTGAATGCTCTAATGCAGGGGTAATAACTCCAGAAGACTCGATACAATACCCGGATATATGTTACCAAGTCATCGCCTTAATATGCAGGCATAGTCTCAAAATGGACGACTGCTGATGACTTCTTATTACACATGGCCTCAAACTATATAGCAAAGCTTCGTACGATGCTTCCCAACCTCCAAATATTTTTTCTACTACCTTTTGCTTGGCCAACCATGCTTTTCGATAGCTGATGGTATAATTGAACTTAGACTGCACTTCCGCAATAACTAACTTCACCTTTATGGAGGGGTCAGCCTCAACCAACGGCTTTATTGCTTCTACAATTGTACTCGAATCCAGTTTTGAATGATCTTGAGAAATGGTGGCTCTGGTACAAGTGTGACTATCATTATACCTTCTTATAACCCAACAGTACTTTCTGCTGACCATGCTAATCCTGATCAGCCAATCACAACCTGACCATACTGTGTACACTTGGCATAAAATGTCAACGGCTCCGACTCATACACCTGATAGTCTACACCTCTTCAAATGATATAATCTTTCATCACCATAATAACAACTTCCCTCGAACTAAATTCCATTCTCACAGCAAATTCACCATTTGCGAGTGTATTTGTCACGTCTGACACATTTGGAGCCATAGTGGCGTCACCTTAATTTTCGTTTTCGTCTGGACCAACAACTTCGTAATTGCTTTCAAACTCTTTTTCACTGTCACTGTTGTAATCTACCCATTCAATATTCCGGTCGGCTTCGGATTGTTCGAACTCAATATACAACTCAATGAACGATATCTAGGTGGGATTTTCAATGTACATTGAAAACATCTCTTACATGCTCGCTTCATCAGTTACATATTTCATTTGAAATTGAACGAATCCACCAAATACCGGTATCGAATATCTGTATAAAATACATGATATTTTTCTTGACACTTCAGAACGTATCTTCTCACAAATCACACCTTTTAGTTCTTCAAATGAGGTTGTGATTGAATAACAATGTCTAATGGATTTTCACAAATAAATTTCTCTCCTTCATATGTTTGTAATAAAATCTGACCGAAATAATATACCTTTAGTAAAACTCTATCATCCGTTTTTCTCTCTCATATAAATATGAACTTCACTATCAACATTTTTTCTTCATCCGAAATAACAGAGAAGGAGAGACCGAGGGAAGAAGAAGAAAAAAAGCAGAAGAAGAAAGTGATGAGAGACTCAGAAAATCCGAAATACACACACTTATATATATATATATATATATATATATATATATATATATATATATGATACACAGCAAATCAGACGGTCCGTATTGAATTTCGCAAAATAAAAAAAATTAAAACTATATGAAAATCGGACGATCCGATTACTTTGCCCAAATTCAATTTTTTTGTCCACTCAAATTGGACTGTTTGATTAATGTGCTTCCAAAGAACATGCATGATCTGATTTTTCAACCCCTTATTTCAAAAAAAAACTGTCCCACATATGAGTGTAGCACCTATACTTTCCATACGAGGCACAACACACCCAAGTTTTTCATATAAAAAAAAATCAGCCGCATACCATGGTGAACGAAACAGAGAATTAGAAGACTGAGAGAAAAACTGAAAAAAGAAAAATGAGATGTCTATATGAATGACGTGAGTCTTATCATACACCACAACTCAGCACACTCTACTAGCTAACAATAACAAACTCTTTAATAAATTAACCCATAAGTCCCGTATGGCAGTCTGAAATAGAGAAATATGGTATTCTTCCAACGAACCTGTAGCCTTGGATACTTTTGTCATGTAGTGAAGCCTGAAGGACAAAAATAACCCTTGGAACGAATATGAAAGATCGTTCCGCTTTTGCGTCTTCTTAGAATGGTTCATTTTTATTTGAATTTCAGTCTTCAACTATCATATATACCTGCATCTCTATATGTAATTATGGATACACTTCTTATCCTAATAAATATTTGAGTAATTACCCAAATCAGTCCTTGAAAATTTTAAAAGCAGACATTTTAGTCTCTAAAAAAAATTAATATACAAATTAATTCCTAAAGTTTTACTCCGGTAGATAAATCTGTTCTTAGTCTTTTTTTGACAGAATCATTACCCTGATCAGTCCCTAAAGATTTTAAAAACAAACATTTTAGTCCCCAAAAAAATTAATATACAAATAAATCTCCAATATTTTTCTCCTTAGACATAATAGTCCTCTGTCCAAAAAAATTAAAATAAAATTATTATTATTATTATTATTATTATTATTATTATTATTATTATTAATTGCATAATAATATTGTACCATAATTTTTTGTATTTTTTGAACAAAAGTAATAATAAATTTATTCATTAGATATATATATATATATATATATATATATATAGTCACTAAATAATAATAATAATAATAATAATAATTAATAAAATTATTAGAGATTATTCTACAAAAAATCTAAAATTAAAATTATTTGATATTTTAGTATTTAATATAATAAAAAAGCCTTATTTTAAAAATTATGTTTGTATTAAAAGAAAATGTTTTAATTATGTTTTTTTTTTACTAAAAATAAAGAGATTCGAACCCGCAACTTCTTAAGTGAGTATATAAAGACTACCATTTAAATTATTACTCATTGGCTTATTCACTTTACTTATTTCTAACGAAAAAGAGTATATTATTATTATTATTATTATTATTATTATTATTATTATTATTATTATTATTATTATTATTATTATTATTATTATTATTATTATACCGCATGTATATTAGGTTATTTTGTGACTAACATGGTAACCTAATAACATTTATGATTCACCTATTTAATCTACTTTTTAAATAAGTTGTAAGCTAATTACATACATATTTATAAGGTCAAAAATATCATGTGGACATAAATATTATTCATGTTATTTTGTTTTTTTAGTTAAATATTCACTTATCAGAATAATTAAATTTATTATAATAA
Source organism: Arachis hypogaea (assembly GCF_003086295.3). Taxonomy (NCBI): domain Eukaryota; kingdom Viridiplantae; phylum Streptophyta; class Magnoliopsida; order Fabales; family Fabaceae; genus Arachis; species Arachis hypogaea. The sequence continues at coordinate 80,717,171 of NC_092042.1, read as the reverse complement.
AATAATTTAATATATAATAAACAAATAATCTAATTTTTTATATTAGTGAAATAAATTTTTTTATAACATATCAAATAGTATTTTTATACATAATAACAAATTGGTTGTATATACGTTACATGATGGGTGTGAAACTCGTTAAAAGAAAAAGAAATAAAAAAATGCCACGTGGTTCAATGCAACTCGGCCAAAATAGACATGGCTGGGGAAAATAGCTTTTTAAACTTCAATCTAATAAAACTTGTTGAAGAAATAAACCGTTGCATATTTACATGCATAGTCCAAACTTTATGTTCAATTGTTCATATATATTTCATCCGCAAAATTTAGGGCGTGTGTAATTTTTTTTATTATATCTGAATGGTTGAAAATATTGAATATTATATTCCAAAAAGAACACCGGCATATGTGGAACATCTTCCTAACCCACATCCAATTTTGTTTCTTTTTGGTTGTGTTGCAGCAGTGCACAGATATATTTATCAACCTTTATTTATTGGTGGGTTCTCTGGTGACATGGATTTAGGTAGTTAAGTGTGGTTGATATTTAACTGATCAATGACATATTGACATGTAGCAAGTGGTGAGTCTTATGAGTGTATCAACTATGCGTCAAACTTCGCCTATATTACACTTGCGGTACATAGTCGGTCCCAAGGCCGGATAAAGGAGGAGGGTTGTGTTAGGTCTTCGGCAACTAACATAAAAATATCGCCGAACCTCCATGACATGAATCAAAGACATTATTGCGCTAAAGCTAGGTCGTTGTCCGGAAGCAACACGCCGTATGGCTCGAGTACGGTGTCAAAGCAAGAGCCGCTGCATCGGTGCCCGGATGTAGTGTTAAATGAGCAAAGGTTCTCGCGTTTTCGTGAACGGACGAGGGTAAATAAGCTAGTTCACAAAGTAAAAGGTAAAGGTCAAAGCGACAGAAAGTTGAGATTTGGGACATGGAACATAGGCACTTTAACAGGAAAGTCCATGGAGGTGGTGGACACCATGACAAGGAGGAAGATTAACATTATGTGCCTACAAGAAACGAAATGGGTTGGTGCAAAGGCTAGGGAGTTGGATACTTCTGATTTCAAACTTTGGTATACAGGAAAGGTGAAGAATAGGAATGGGGTTGGAATAATTGTGGATAAGCAGTGGAAGAAGGACGTAGTAGATGTCAAGAGGGTGGGAGATCGGATCATCTCTATCAAACTTGTGGTGGAGGGAGGTGCTTTCCATGTGATTAGCGCCTATGCACCGCAAGTGAGTTCGGACGAACAATACAAGATAAGGTTTTGGGAGGATCTAGAGAGTTTGGTTCAAGGCATACCTTTGGGAGATAAGATTTTCTTAGGATGAGATTTAAATGGCCATGTTGGGAGAGAAGTGACTGGATATGGGAGTATTCATGGAGGCCATGGTTTCGGGGTGATCAATGCCGAAGGTAAAACTATTTTGGACTTTTCCTCAACCTTTGATCTTCTCATCGCAAATACATGTTTTAAAAAGAGAGACGAACATCTTATAACCTATAAGAGTGGCATGACAAGCTCTCAAATCGACTTCTTCTTGTTGAGGAGAGTCGACCGGAAATTTTGCATTAACTGTAAAATTATTCCGGGAGAGAGTTTGACAACACAACATAGGGTGCTCGTCATGGATTTTTGCGTTGAGCAAAAGTTGAGAAAAAGACATCATACGAAGAACCCAAGGGCGAGGTGGTGGCGGATGAAAGGTGAGGAACAAAGAAGCTTCCTAAGATAGGTAGGAGAAGAGGCAAAGTGGGATGGGAATGGAAGCGCGGAAGAGATGTGGAGGAAGATGGCAGAAGTTATTAGAAGAACAACAAAAGAAAGTTTTGGTGAATCTAAAGGAATAGGACCAAGAGACAAGGAGTCCTGGTGGTGGAATGCGAGTATACAAGAAAAGATAAAGATAAAAAGGGAATGCTTTAAAGAGTGGTCTTTATGCCGCAATGCAGATAACTGGGAAAAATATAAGGCGGCTAAGAAAGAGACAAAAGTGGCTGTAAGTGAAGCAAGAACAATAGCATATGAGGGTCTCTACCAGTCTTTGGGCACGAAAGAAGGAGAAAAAGGTATATATAGAATCGCAAAGAGCCGGGAAAGAAGAACAAGAGATTTGGATCAGGTTAAGTGCATAAAGGATAAGGATGGAGAGATGTTGGCTCAAGAGGAGAAGATTAATGAAAGGTGGAAGAGCTACTTCTACGAGTTATTTAATGAGGGACAGAAGACTCTTCCGAGCCTTGGTCGATTATGCACAAGGGAAGAAGATCAAAACTTTGACTACTATCGAAGGATTCGAGACTTCGAGGTAAAAGAGGCTCTAAAGCAGATGAAAAATAGTAAGGCAGTAGGACCGGATAATATCCCGATTGAGGTTTGGAAGGGTCTTGGAGAAAAAGGCATCAACTAGTTAACCAAGCTTTTTAATGAGATTTTAAGGTCAAAGAAGATGCCTGATGAGTGGAGAAAGAGCACCTTGGTACCTGTTCATACCCTGGGTCGAGCTCTCCGACCCGGGATGTTCTACAGACAAAGCGACCGACCTCTTTAAGGTCAGGAGGACCCGACCTCTTCTCAAAGAGGTCGGCCAAATCACAGGAAGGCTCAATAAAGGGCCCAAATAGAGGAACACGCCACGAATCCTAAGGCAGCCCAAAGCCTACAGAGAGAAAGGTGGTTCCCTTGAAGATAAGATGACCTCACTTGAAGATAAGATAAAGATAAGATAAGATAACTAACTTATCTTATCTAAGAAGGTCATTCTACGCCATTATAAATACACTGGATCACCCATGTATAACTCATACTCTGATTCTACTCAATACCTGCTTAATACCCTTGCTAACTTAAGCATCGGAGTCCCTTGCAGGTACCCCCTACCCTCCGGGGACGAAGGATCAACATCATCACTAAGTCCAACGATTCGGACACAGCGACTCCGATCACCATCATCAAGATCGGACTCCGCAGCTCCGACCAGCATAGAAGATCTCGTCTGAGATCGACCTCTAGTTTCAGGTAACCCTTGGAACATTGGCGCCATTGCCGGGGAACCTGGAAGTCATCCCAGCACCATGGCGGACGACCATGACAACAACAACGGCTCAGATCTAGAAGAAAGAACGCCGCATAAAAACGCGGACACAACACCAAAAGATACTCCCCAAATCAACAATAAGGACTCCCCAAACGAGGGAACCCTGGGGGCATTTCAGGATCAGTTAAAACAACTTGAGGAAGACGCTCTACGTCAACGAGAGGCCGAAAAGGATCTACAAAGAGAAATAAGGTGACACCGGGAATTGGAGAACAAACTCCTAAAACTCGAAGCCGATGTCAAGACTAAAGCCAGCCGATCCACTCCCGAAGATAGCACCCGCAAGGACCAAGATCCATTCACCAAGGAGATCATGAAGACAAGAATCCCAAAAGACTTTAAACTCCCAGACATGACCTTGTACGACGGCACTACGGATCCCAGCCATCATCTCAACAACTTCAAAAGCAGAATGTACCTCACCGATGCCTCAGATGCAGTTCGTTGCAAAGCCTTTCCAACTACTTTAACAAAAACGGCAATTAAATGGTTCGATAACCTCCCTCCAAGATCCATCTCGATTTTCGACGACATGGCCAAAAAATTCCTGGCCAGATTCTCCATCCAAAAGGACAAAGCAAAACATGCGCCGAGCTTACTGGGAATCAGACAAGGAGAGCGGGAAACCCTGCGTAACTACATGGAGAGATTTAACAAAACATGCATGGATATACAAAACCTTCCAACAGAAGCTGCCATCATGGGTCTCATTAATGGCCTGCGAGAAGGGCCTTTTAGTCAATCCATATCAAAGAAGTACCCCACATCTCTGAACGAGGTACAGGAGCGAGCGGAAAAGTACATCAACATGGAGGAAAACTCCCAATTAGGAGAGACCTCAAAAGCAGGGTTCACCCCTCGAGATAAAGACAAAGATCCCAGAAAAAAGGAAGATCGACATGGAGAGAAAATCAAAAAATACCATAATTACACCCCTCTTCGGGTGTCTCTCGTGGACGTCTACAGAGAGGCTTGCAGCACAGAAAAAATACCACCAGCTCGACCACTCAAAGGCAAAAAAGGAGGAGGAAACCGGGCTGAATATTGTGAATACCATCGGATCCGCGGGCACTCCACCAATGAGTGTTTTGACTTAAAAAACGTCATAGAAAAGCTCGTATGAGAAGGAAAGCTAGATCGATACCTGGCCACCCATGAGGATGAACAAAGGAAAAGAAGAAGAGCAGAAGATGTCGAACCAACTACACAATCATCCCGGATGCCAGAAATACACGTCCACATGATACACAGCGGATTCGCCGGGGGAGGAATCTCCAAATCATCTCGCAAAAGACATCTCAAAGACGTATATCACGTCGCAGAAAGGAAGGAAGCACCCAACATCCCGGCAATCACTTTTACCAAGGAAGACGCATCCGGCATCGCGACAGGGTATGACGACCCCATGGTCATCACTATTATATTGGCAAATGCAAATCTTCATCGCACACTATTTTGAGGGTTACCTGAAACTAGAGGTCGATCTTGGACGAGATCTTCTATGCTGGTCGGAGCTACGGAGTCCAATCTTGATGATGGTGATTGGAGTCGCTATGTCCGACTCGTTGGACTTGGTGATGATGCTGATCCTTCGTCCCCGGAGGGTGGGGTACCTGCAAGGGACTCCGATGCTTAAGTTAGCAAGGGTATTAAGCAGGTTTTGAGTAGAATCAGAGTATGAGTTATACCTGGGTGCTCCATTGTATTTATAATGGCGTAGAATGACCTTCTTAGATAAGATAAGTTAGTTATTTTATCTTATCTTTATCTTATCTTCAAGTGAGGTCATCTTATCTTCAAGGGAACCGCCTTTCTCTCTGTAGGCTTTGGGCTGCCTTAGGATTTGTGGCGTGTTCCTCTATTCGGGCCCTTTATTGAGCCTTCCTGTGATTTGGCCGACCTCTTTGAGAAGAGGTCGGGTCCTCCTGACCTTAAAAAGGTCGATCGCTTTGTCTGTAGAACATCTCGAGTCGGAGAGCTCGACCCAGGGTATGAACAGTGCCCCTGCTCGAGCTCGATCTTTATTTGGAGGTAGAGTCTTAGTTTTAGGACTTCGAACCTTCAGGTGAAGCCGAACTCGAGCATTTTGTCGATTTTGCCCTTGTAGTTTCTGTTCCGAGGGTTACCTGAAACTGTAGGTCGATCTCGGTTGAGATCTTCTGTGTTGGTCGGAGCCGACGTGTCCGGCAGGTGTATAACTGCCGGAGCTGGTGTGTCCGACTTGTGGGACTGAAAGTGCTGCTGATCCTTCGTCCTTGGAGGGTGGGGGGTACCTGCAAGGGACTCCGATGCTTAAGTTAGCAAGGGTATTAAGCAGGTATTGATTAGAATCAGAGTATGAGTTATACCTGGATGCTCCAGTGTATTTATAATGGTGAGATGTGGCCTTCTGTGGATAAGATAAGTTAGTTATCTTATCTTATCTTATCTTTAAGTGATGTCATCTTATCTTCAAGGGAACCGCCTTTCTCTCTGTAGGCTTGGGCCGCCTTAGGATTTGGGGGTGTTCCTCTATTTGGGCCCTTCTTTGGGCTTTTCTGGGGACTTGACCGAGCTCTTTGGAAAGAGGTCGGGTTATCCTGACCTGAAGAGATTGGTCGCTTTGTCCGTCGAACATCCCGGGTCGGACACCTCGACCCAGGGTATGAACAGTGCCCCTGCTTGAGCTCAGTCTTCTTTTTGAGGTCGAGTCCTTGACTTCGGTCCTTTTTTTGGTGAAGCCGAACTCAAGCATTTTGTAGATTCCTTCGTAGCAGCTTTTAAATGTAGAACGTTTCCTCTAAAGGCGCGCGCTTTTATATCGGTGTTTTGGGAACGTGCGAGGGTTTAATGCTTTCCTTAATTTTAGCAATTGCCTCGTTTCCCTTTGGCTCTTTATTTCGATTTTTGAAAGCCCAGAAACGGTTTCTCTCCTTTCGCCCTTTTCATAACTTCTTTTCTCTGTTCTCTCCGCTCTTTTGTTTCGCGCTTCTCCTTTTTCTGTGTTTGCAGCGTCGTTTGGTGTTTCTGGAGCTTCTGTTTTCGTCTGGAGTTTTGCGTTTCTCCCTGCGACATTGCTCTTTATTCGCGTTCTTTGTGAGAAGGCATTCCCAGATTTCGTCTTCCATCTTCAGTTTCTTTGAAGCTCGCTGCTCTTTCCAGGTTGGCACTAGCTTTCTTGCTTCTTTCGTAGCTTCGTCTTTAGTTTCTTGGTGAAGTTCTGATTTTGCATGTTTGAAAGTTTGAATCTTTTCGTGGTCTTGTATTTGCTTGTCGCTGTAACATGCTTTTCCTATCTTTCTCTTATGGATTTTCTTAGCATTTCTATCGAGGTCTTCTAGGGTTTTACTGTTGCTTCTGGCTGTTTTCTGTCTGATACTTAATAGAAAATCTGCATATGTTCCTCACTTTTGGAGATTGCTTTTTGTCTGATCTTGAAAAAGGTTGCATCTTTAATGATCTCTGCTTGGCGTGCTTTGATGTTTGGGAATGCTTTTTGCTTGGTAGACTGTAATGACTTTTTGTGGTTTTCTTTGATGAAAAATATTTGCTGTTTTGAATTCTTTCTGAGAAATGCTGGGGTGCACGCTGTAGGTCTTGCCTGGGAACCTTGCTTTGTTACTGCCTCCAAAGGGTGCCCCAAGACTTTGGTTTGAGTCTTGGGGTTTTCCTTTTCTTGTTTCTTCGCCTGTATAGTGTTGACCGAGTTGTTTTCTCCCTTAATCCGAGATGTTTTTAGTAACCCCATCTTCTTTCTTACTTGTAAGATTAGTTGGCCTCATATCTTCTCGAAATAACATTGTAGAGACGTCTTCCCGAGTTCCCGAGGGGATGTCCGATTGGCTGGACTCCCTTATTTTGTTGTGTGTTTCTGTTGTGGATGCTGAATTCTGCACAGAGCTGAGGAAGCGCCATAGGATTTGTGGTATCAATGCCCGTGAAGAGGATTACGAGCTTATTGCTCCTGGTTCTAATGAGAGAGTTTATTTTCCGACTTCCATTGAGAGGGAGCGACCCTTCTTCTATGCTTATGAATACTTCTTCAGCCAATTGAATGTTACCTTTCCTTTTACTGCTTTTGAAACCGACCTGTTGTGGTCGTGTAATATTGCTCCATCCCAGCTTCACCCCAATTCCTGGGGTTTTATTAAAAATACTTCTCTGCCGTGAATTAAATGTAACATCTTCCCAGACTCTTTTCCTTTATTTGTTTGTTTCCGCCAAGCCTGGCGGTTCTTCAAAAAAGAAAACTTCTTGGGTTTCTTTCAGGTCCGCCCAGGGCCACAAAGTTTTTGCTATGTATGATGAGTCCTTCAAGGACTTCAAGAATTACTTCTTTAAAGTTCGTGTTGTCGAGGGGGCCCGCCCCTTTTTTTTGATGAAAATGATGAGCCTTCTTTCCCTCTAGAGTGGCAGAGGGATGTGAGAGTGTCTCGCTATACCTGGGAGATGCTTGATGATGTTGAGCGTGCTTTTGTTGTTGTTCTTGAGGATCTATGGGGGAAACCACCCCATCTTGATACAAAAAGGTTTTTGAACGACCCGTCCTTGGTTCGGACTGTTTTGGGTACTTGTCTGACTTGTCTCTTATACTTGTTTCTTAATTTTTCTTCCCTTTGTTGTGACCATAGATTTATCTTGTGCTCAATTGAGTGATTTTATCAATTCTTCACCCACTTATTCATATGAATTTGCATGGTTTTACAATTCCTTCCTTGTGACATGACATAAGTGAAAACATGTTTCCTATGCTTTAGAGATATTAAATTTAATTATCCTTTATTGCCATTCGATGCCGTGATCTGTGTGTTGAGTACTTTCAGGCTTTATAGGGCAGGAATGACTTAAAAGATGGAAAGGAAACATACAAAAATGGAAGGAAAGTACAAAATAGAGTTGTTGAAGAAACTGGCAGCGACGCGAACGCGTGCCTTGCGCAAACTAGCATCTGCGCGAACGCGTGCATGACGCAAACGCGTGCTACGCGAAACACAACTGACGCGAGCACATGACTGACGCGGCTGCATGAAAGAGCAAAACTCCAAATGACGCGACCGCGTGACCCAAGCAGACGTATGATGTGCGCGATCTGCATAATTTACAAAAGTCGCCCCCAGCGATTTCTGGTCCCTTTTTTGGTCCAGATCCAAGCCCAAAAAACACAGATTTGGAGACTATTAAGTGGCAGGATCCATTCATTCATAGAGAGCGAACAATTAAGGAATTAATTCACAATTTTAGGATTAGATGTAGTTTTAAGAGAGGGAGGTTCTCTCCTCTCTCTTAGGTCTTAGAATTAAGATTCCTCTTAAAGGATTTAGGATTTATTTGTTCTTCATATCAGATTCAATATTTCTTTACTTTGATTCCTTTTATGCTTTTATTTATCTCAATGCTTTTATTCGTGTTTGACTTATGTTGCCAGATTGGCTTATGAACTTTTCATGTTAGGATTTTCTTAATTAATATAATTTGAGGTATTTCAGACTTATTACTTTTTTTATTAATTATTCTCAATTGATGTTTTAATATATATTTTCTCTTCTTGACTTTGGTTGAGTAATTGGTAACGCTTGAGTTGTCGAAATAAAGCAGTGGTTGAAATTGGCAATTGCTAATTGAATTGGATCGCTCTGAAAGTTAACTAGGACTTAAGGATCAATTTAATTAGTCCACTTGACTTTCTTTTATTTAATAAGGGATAACTAAGTGGGATTAAAACCCGATTTCAACACACCTGATAAGGATAATTAGGATAGGAATTCCAGTCTCATACCTTGCCAAGAGTTCTTCCTTAATTATTAATTAATTTTTCTTGTCAATTAAATTACTTGTTCAACCCTTTTGAAAACCCCAAAATATACCTTTGCATAACCAATAATAAGAACACCTCCCTGCAATTCCTTGAGAAGACGACCCGAGGTTTCAATATTTCGGTTATCAATTTTATCAGGGGTTTGTTACTTGTGACAACCAAAACTTTTGTACGAAAGAATTTTCTATTGGTTTAGAAACTATACTTACAACGCGATTATATATTTTTGTGAATTTCTTTACCGATAGAAAATCCGTTCGTCAATGGTTATAGTTGTGCCTTACTTATTGATAAAGGAAAAGAACTTTTAAGATTTTCAATCAAAAGATAAAAGAACTTCTCAATTTATGAAAAAAAGATGCTCTTTTTATTCTATGTTCTGCATTTTCTGTCTGCGTGATCGTTTCTTGTACGAGGAAGAGATTCTTTTAGGATTTATGAGTGAATTTTGCAAATGAGTGAATTTATAAGGAAGAGATATTTTTAATGATCCTCCTTTTCATTGTGTTTAACCCACTTTTTTTTATCACATAAACTTTGCAGATAATTTCTGTTGATCATGGGTTCAATTTAGTGTATAGGAGCTTGCAAGATATATTCTCCCAAGTATTGCTCTTTACCTTTAAAATTGAAAATGTAATTGAATTGTGGTAATTTATTGTTTAATTTTAAGTATAATAATCGCTACCCTGTGATATGGTGTTATTTATATTGTATTCTACCTGCGAATTTTGAATTGTGGATTGAATCAATATTCAAATAATTAACTAATTAAAAAGAAGAAATATTATTAAGTGATGGAGATTTGAGCTGCATATTAAACATACAGTGGCTGCATGTAGTAGCTTTATATGTTGAGATTTCACGTGAAAATCCTTATAGAACACTATTAATTTCACCTGAATAATTTCTAATATTAGTTATTTAACACTGAGTGGTTAAAAAGTATTTTTCCTTCTAAATTTTCAAAAATTAACATTAGTAGTTTCCATTTACACGAGAACAAGCTTGAAAGAGTTCTTTTAACCTATGATTGCCGAATTCCTGAGTATTTTCATGTGCATTAATCTGTGCATGTAACCAGCATATAAGCATTTTTCTTTTAGAATTCTAAAATGAACATTCTGTCTCATCATTTTAAAGAATTTTTGTTCATACCAAAATACTAAAAACTGTGGCTATTAGAAATCCAAATAATGCTGATCAAGTGAAATTATTCTAGCATCAAAGGTTTTATAATATTCACTGAATAAATTGCACAGACTTAATATTGTTACTATCATAAAAGAAGTACTTCTGATAACTTTTCCTTAATATGCATGTATAATGAAATTAGAATGACTTTATTTTTCATGGGATATTGATTTTTTTTTCTATGTATGTGTTTTGTCTACAAATTAATAGTCTTTCCTTCATTCTATCCAAAGTCATTTGCAGGTAAAAGAAGAAAAACTAAATAAGAAATGTTTGCATAAATCATTTCTTATGTATTTACTTACAAATAATCACTATAGAATGAAGTGTGGGTAACAAGATAATGAGATGATAAATATCAAATACTAAATGAGTAACAAAAATGAATCATTTAATCATCCTATCATTGTTAAAAGAAACATAGAAGTCAAAGAAATTGATAGATTTCTATTACGCAACAAAATAACGTTTTTGCGGCAAGTTTTTAGAATGTCAATAGTTTCTATCTCTTGGGTTTGTGTGGCTCTATATTATTCCCTTAGTTCCTTATTATTTGTAACTCATTTTTCTTTTCATAATTTATTGTTGAAGTATCATTATGCTTTTAGTTTATAAAAGTATTAAAAAATATACTAATTATATCTTTTTATTAGTGATTCTAATTAAGATTCTTAATGCAAAGTGATAAAAAAATGAATGAATGAAGTATTAATTAATGTCCAAACTCCAAATGATCAAATTTGTTAAATGAAAATTAACTTATAATTTGGTCACGTTCGTATCTTGTTTTTTTTTTTAAATTTTAAATCAATTAATAAACAATAATTGCTTCCAGTGCATGTTTGCATGATCAACAATGCTAGGAAACCAACTCTATATAAGTCAAGAATCAGCCAACTGGTAACCGGATGTTGCTACTAATAGGCACACAGATGTTTCTTTTTCTTGTAAATTAGATGGTTTTGGATATGATTTCTATGTTTCATGTGTTACGCATTAATAAAATATAATTAATTATATGGAATCAACTAATGAATGATCAAAGCATCTGTGATTCTCTCCTAACACTGACGTGGTCAACAATAATTTAACAAACAAATTAAATTATAAATTAATAAAACTAATTATAATTAATTATGTTGTTCCATTCTTAACTGATTATTAGTTGGTTCCATATACTTTTCCTTGCATCATATATTAGTTGATTGTGTAGTAACACGCTAATTCACATTACATTGTATCATTATTAATAATTATCTTGCCATGGTTGCATGTAGAAGGGGTGATATCACATCTGAATTAATATGAAACTTAAGAATATTAGTATGGTGCTAAAAATTTATTGATATTTTTTAAATTTATTTTCTGAATAAATATTGATATTTTTTAAACTTTTCAGAAAAGGATTATGAGAGGCATATGAAAGAGACGTGCCATTTGCTACTGCCTTTGAAGATTTTGGGAGTGACTAATGATTTTCATTTTGCTGCTTCTTTTTTTCTCAACTGAACTAAATATCTTTCTTTCAATACTAAATTAAATTGTGAACCTTTAATATAATAAGTACAAGAGAAATTCACTTGAAAATATGTTGTTTTTTTCCGTCTCTAAATAGATATGATTCAATTATCACAGTTTCAATTTTAAATCATTCCTTATTGTGGATGTGTGGAGTTTATATACAAATTGTTTTTATCCTAAAAAAATGCTGCTATAGTTACATTATTTTGTTTAGAATACCATCTAATTAACAATGTTTCCTTTCTTTTGGTGTTCATTATTTTTGTTTTTTTATTTGTTTGTTTTAAAAATATAGTTGATGCTTAAAATCTACATAATTATATTAGTCCTATTTATTGATCTTTGTGGTTGTGGTGATTGGTGAGAGTTATGATAAAGGCTCTACCCTTTTGTGAGAATGAATTTTTAACTATAATGAGATCATGGTTACATTGGAGAATGGTGGTTAGTGAGAATGGTCAATGTGTTAATTTTGTTGTTAACTGTGTTTGCTTGGGACAGATATAATTGGGATTCTCACAAAGGCCTTGGTGAATAAGATATTAAAAAAATTCAACAAAATCAATATATTCTTCGAGAATCACTCACCATTCTACATATGTTAATTGATATTTGGACATGTTTAATTACAGAATATATTCTTTAGAATTATGCTGTTAGCAGAGATATGAAAAGTATTATGATATTCATTTATTGTTATGATCTATGGATAAACGAAGGAAAAATTGATAGAAAGCTAGAATTGAATTTTATTAATGGTGAGATTTAGATTTACATTAGAGATACACACTATATATAGGATAATGTGTATCAAGAAACTAACACATTGTGGTAACTAACAATAGAAATTATTCACATCTATCTCTAATTAAGTTACTAATATCTCTAAAATTTACTCTGTTTGGTTGGTAGTTAAATGATGATGCTCACAACACTGGGACTCATTGGGACCTTAAAATGAGAGAAGAGAGTGGATGAAGAAAACTATCTCAACATCAGTGGTAATGGAACTATGTCTGAGGCAACATTGTAGATAATCACCATATCAGTGGTGAAGTTCAATTAGCAGTGATTAAAATGTAATTTTGTTGCCACTTATTTCTTTAGCAGGGATAAAAATGCTTATTTTGTTGGCAATTATGTCATTGAGGAGAATAAATATAAAGATATGTAAAGATACCATATTTTTATTTCCTTATGATAGTTTGCCAATTAACTTTGGACGTTGGAAATAAATAATATTCTCATGTAATTTAAAAATAGAATCATTCATTTGTTAGCCAATCTTAAATTTGAATCATACAAATGAATTTTTTAAAGAAAAGTCAATTAGACGTTTGATTACTTAATAGTCCACTCATCATAAACCAAATTACAAAATATTTGCATCTAGAATGAAATTGAAATTAATTCAGCCCTTTGATGCAAATACTGCACCCTGTACAAGCACGGCAATTAACACAAAAACAAAAACAGCAATACGAGACATAAGTGGTGATTGACGCACCATTCTATGAAATTAGCAACAACAACTAAAAAAAATATGAAGGAGCATCCGCATCACGTTCTTATAAGCACCAGCAAAAATAGGCCCGAAAATGAAACCGGCAATAATCCCATTTTGATTGAAGAAGTTGAAGATGTCCACCACATCCTGCCAGCCGGGTAGACGACGGGGTCCATAAGCTGACCACATCCAAGAAATTACAGCTGGACAAATGCCAAACACAAACACCCCCTCCCAAAGAGTGGGAGGAGTGGCATTAATTGCAGACCCAAGGGCAATCTGACACGGTTTGTATAGCATTACTACAAAGGAGGAATGCAGACCCAGATTTGCAATGAACTCAAAGGGTCCATAATCTGCTTCTTTCCTGTACACGATATGAAGAATTAAAAGTGCAACAGGCCATTGGTATAGAAAAAACAAATAAACTATTTCACAGTTAGAAGATTCTTCCGCAAACAGATAGTAATTAATGAACATTTCAACCGGTCTGTAACCAAAAGCAGCAATCGCCGCCATGATCTTGCAGAATAATGTAATTTTGCTGCAAACAAAAATAAATTATGTAAAAAGGAGAAAATGTGACTATGTGAAAAAATGTAAAAACACAATATGATAGAAAAGGAAGAAGAAGAATACTAACCCCAACCACGCCATTTTAAAATTTGCCTCTTTTTGAAAGAAAAGGAGAAAATGTGACTATGTGAGAGAGAGAATGATAGAGGAAGACGAAACCTTCAAATATATACACGCAGTCACGCACTGCACACTGCCAATTAGGGATGGAAAAAGGCCTGGCAGGCAAGGCCTGCAGCCTGACCTGTGTTTGGCCTGATCTGGTTTGACCTGTTATAAAATAGGTACAGGTCTAGACTTTTTTAAAAGTCTTAATATATTAATAGGTCAGGCCCAAACTTACTAATTAGTTTTATAGGCCTGGCAGACTTGTCTGGACTTGTTAAAATATAATTAAATATATAAATAATTATTTATTATTAATAAAATTATGAGATATTTTAAATTAATTATATTTTATTATAAATATTTTTGTATATTTTAAATATGTTAGAAGTTTAAAATTTTTTATAAATATTAAATATATAACATATTATATATAACAATTTTTATTAAAAAATATTTTTTTTTAAATAATATTTTTATTTTTATAAAAAAATTTATCAAGTCTTTTAACAGGCTTCAGGCCAGGCCAGGCTGAATAACAGGTCAGGTCTAATACTTTATAAAGAGCCTATACCAGACTGCAGGTCAGACTCAGACTAATCAACTGTATCAGGCCTGTTAAGAATAAAGCCTGGCCTAGCCTAACTTGTTTTCACCCCTACTGCCAATGAGTCTTCGATGCACAACCTTCAGCTTAACCGACTAACGAAATTGTAATAAGCATAGCCTCTCAAATTTTTCATAAAAAATTTAGTATTGTTGTATTCATAAAAAAAATAGATAGTTCAATTGATTTAATTATTTTATATTTTATTTAAAGTATCTAAGTTCAATTTTTATCAATTGCATTTTTATTATACAAGGTATTTTTTTATTTATTTAATTTAATATTATTCTATATTCCATTGTTTATTTAATTAAATTTTTTATATTGTACAAAAAAATAGAATATTCGATAAGTATTATATCATTGTATTTTTATAAATTAATAACAATATTTTATAAATTTTAATATTTATTTTTCTAATTTTTTTACATATTTTACAAAATATATATTCAATTTTTTGTACAATCATAATAATAAAAAATTAAAAAATTTATATTTTTTTTAAGAGGAAGGCTAATATTCAAAAAGAAAAAAAATCTAACTTCTATCATATTAACACCTGCTAAATAGTTTTTCCACTTCAATGAATCATGAAAAAAATAAAATGCAACCTTCAAAAATTCAAGAGTTGCATATGATGAGTTTGACCTTAATTCTTTGAAATGAAACCTTAAAAATGACTTTAAATTTGATAATATAATCCAAATCAGAAATATAAGGTTAGACGAACTTATTTTAATTGGAGTCCATATAAAAAACATCTCGACAATTATTCTTTATCTAGTATAAAATATCTTGATAAGAATTTTTTTAAAAAAAATTACAAAATTAGTTGTGAATTTACTTTTTCTCAAATTTTACTGCAAATTTTATTATTTTGATTTCAATAGTAAAAAATTTGTTATAAAATTTACAAATTTTATTTTCCGCAAATTTTTCAGCAAATTTCATAAAATATTTTGTAAATGAATAAAAATCTTTTTATATTGTTATACCCAAACATAATTGATAGATAAAAAGACCTTTTTACATGAGATATCCAAACATAAAATTACTTTTACTTCTCTGTAAGATCTTTTAAAAAAAGATAACTCAAAAAAAGTTCTTTTCTTAGAAGCTCACCCAAACAAGCCCTTAATTTTATTATTAGAAATTTGCCAAACACGGTAAAAAATAAAAAAGATTTTTTTGGATTTCCCTCCCAAATGCGGGGTGATTTTTTAATAACTATGTTTGATAGCGGGAGTTTCTAATCCGGAGAAGTGGGATGATTGATGAGGATAGGTAACAGACGGTTGGGAGAGGATATTAGGGTAAATTATATTGGTAAATTAGGGTTGAGATGATTAATTTTTTGAAATAACTGTTTGAGTTTCTTTTTTCTCATTGCACATTTTCAAGGGTTAAAATAAAGAAAAAATAATTAAACTTATTTAAAGTGGAACTGTTTTTTTTGCACTATAAACTAATTTTTTTTATTTTATTTTCGAATTTGTCTAATCCAAATTATGACTTAAATCTGTTTGTTTCGTTCTTTTTAAATTAAATTTTAAGAATTTGGTATTAAAAATAGGATAATTTTAAAAGTGAATATGGCTCACCTTCCTCTGCTGGTTACATGCTGGCCAAAATTCAATAAAACTGCTGGCCTCCTAGACTTTTCCTTTCTATATGTTCTTGCAACCTATTTATTATAGATATGCAGTCTTTTAATTTATCTGATAATGCTACATTGCAACCTCAAACAAATTTCTCATCCATTAATAAGGTGGGAGAGGGTGATTTTGGTCCAGTTTATAAGGTATGTTGGGAGTCCTAACACATATTTACTTGTTGATGTGTGTTCAATGCATGTCCACTCATTTCTATTGTGTTGTGTGCACAAGATTGTGCACTAGACAAATCTTTCTCTAGACATCTATGGACGATGTTTTTTGTTTGCTCTAAAATGATGCAATTGATCTTGCTCACCTAAAGCGACCACCATTCTTCACCATAAATTTCAGCACTCTAAAAAGTTGGCAAGAAACACTGATCTTTTTTAAGGACTATAATGGTGAAAAAGACTGAAAGTTGAGTAATGAGTACTAATATACATGTCCTCTTATATGAAGTCCTTTTTTTTATACGTTTTATATCAACTCAAGAGGTATTGTTAACTTGATCCATTCATCAACACTATTATACAACTACTCTGTTCACAATTTGAATTGAACTCTACCTTGTAAGAATCAAGCTCCTTGATCCTTTATGCCATGAAAGTTCTTGATGAATCGATCAACTACTTTTACAAATGCAGTCCTATACGGCTATAGCCAATCGCTATCTAATAAGTGCCAGCCATGCATCCAGCTTCTGTTGCTTTCAAGCATAGTGTATCCATCAAAGTTGAGATCTCTTTGCAGGGATCAAACGCCACGTAGTAATTTATGAGATTCACGGTTTTTATCATTTTAGTTTCATATTCAATTTACTATACTAGTCTTTAAGATTCAATTCCAGACATTATATTAGTCTTTGGATCTTTTTTGGCATTGAACCAATGCATGAAGGGCTAAATTATGTTGTTTAGTTTTAGCGCTTAAACAAGACAAAAATGAGGTCGTTTTGAAAAATGAGAGAAGATAAAATGGTTTGCACATTATATAAACTTTTCTTCACTTTTTGTTTTTGCCTAGTTTAAGCGCCAAAACAAAATAACATTATTTAGTCTTGTGTCTAACGTGACAAATCAGAACCAGCTCAGCACTTCGTTTACTAACTCTGTTAGAAAGAGTTTAAGAACCAATATAGTGCCCATAATTGAACCTCGAAAACCAATATAGTGAATTTTAGTTTTTAGAGACTAAAATGATGAAAATCGTGAATATGAGAAACCACTTTAGAGGTTTAGTCGAGTTCAGGGAGTTTCAATTCTCAACTTGTATATTATGCGTCAATTAATTAGATGATCATCTTATACTAATTGACATATATTGATTACGTTAATTAATTAGATTGACCAAATTAAATGAATTGAAATTTAGAAGATCAAACATTGGATATAAAATTTATTAACTAACTTGGTTAGTTTAATAGTTAGCTCACTAGTCCGCTTAAGTAAGTAGCGGGAGGTTCGAATTCCGCCTTATGCATATAGCAACACATTAGCCCGTCCTTGACCTGCCGAATTTAGGGATACCGTGGACCAAAAAAAAAATCTTTTGTCTTTTAGAATAAGGTATAATATCTTTTACATTAATATCATATAAAAATTAATATTAAATTTTTAAAAATGGCATAAAGGAAATTCCATAATTGTTCAGTATCTGCTTTAAAAACAAAATATATTTCCAAATTTATGTGTAGTTAACATATTCTATTGTCACAAGAAATTAATAGTGTGACACATTAGGGGAAAGCGTATAGTTTTTTATTTGGGGGCTCAACAGGAAGATGGTTTAGGAACACTTGAACATGGTAGTTTATGGAGCCACCAACTCTGGATTTTGGTGTTTAGATACTGTTGGCTGTAATCTAATGTATTAGTTGTGTTCCCAACTGAGATTAAATGAGGCCGAAACAACAAACTTAGGCTTTTGGTTTGTTTCAACATAGGTTAAGGCTATTGTGTGTTTCTTTCTTTCCATCTGTATTAGGAATTCTGATAATTGATCAGTGAAAGGAAGGGTGTGACAATGGATTTCTGGCCAGAATTTCTTGCTAGCAGTTCTGGGAAAGAGTTTGTGGCAGGAGGCATTGGTGGCATTGCCGGTATAATCTCCGGTTACCCCTTGGACACCCTCCGAATCTTGCAGCAGCAGAATTCAAGAGCCGGCTCCGCTATCACCATCCTTCGAAACGTGGTAGCCAAGGAAGGACTAACTTCTCTTTACCGCGGCATGGCTGCACCTTTGGCTTCTGTTACTTTTCAGGTCAACTTTTCACATCCATTCCACAACTGTATTTAAACAGCATTTCCTCATTCTGTTTAATCAAAGCTATTGCTTTGCTATTCATTTTGCAGAACGCTATGGTTTTCCAAAGTTATGCAGTGTTGTCAAGAGCATTTTGCTCACCAGTTTCCTTTAATGACCCTCCTTCTCTTAAGGCTGTTGCTTTAGGAGGAGTTGGTACCGGTGCTCTCCAAAGCATACTGCTTTCCCCTATTGAGTTGGTGAAAATTCGCCTTCAGGTGCGCGACACAAGCCAATTATCTGAAGCCGAAAAGGGTCCCATAAAGGTTGCTAAGAACATATTGAAAACCGAAGGTTTCCGCGGAATTTACAGAGGACTCAGCATTACTGTGTTGAGAGATGCACCTGCACATGGTTTATACTTCTGGACATACGAATATGCAAGGGAACTACTTCACCCTGGCTGCAGAAAAAGTTCTGAGGAAAGCTTGAATACTATGCTGGTAGCAGGGGGATTAGCTGGGGTATCTAGCTGGATCTTCAGCTACCCTTTAGATGTTATAAAGACAAGAATCCAGGCTCAAACACTTCATTCTTCTAAATACAATGGTATCCTAGATTGTCTCCAAAAGAGCATAAAAGAGGAAGGCTATGTTGTGTTGTGGCGAGGTTTAGGAACAGCTGTTGCTAGAGCTTTCATAGTGAATGGTGCTGTGTTTTCAGCTTATGAGATTACTCTCAGGTGCTTCTTTAATAGTAACTGAACCATTCAAATGTCCTAAACTCACCAAAATTCAGCAATGTGATTTTAATTTCACTGATTAATTCTTCATTTCTCTTTTGATTTCTAGAACTTTCCCTTTATCCAAACATTCAACTGATTCAAGCATACCAAATATAAATTACAAAACTTATAATAGAAGTTAGAACTTAGAAGCCATTCCATTTAAAGAGAGAAAGCATTTCATTCATTCAAATTTCAATCAATCAATGAGTAAAAGCATAGATCGCAGTGGAGATATAAACCAAAAGAGCAGAGGAGACCAAAACAACCATGACGGCAACGGCATGGGAGGCGGACTTGCTGCCACAAGAGAGCATCCCGAGGCGGATCTCGATGACATTCACCATTGAAAGAACCAAGAAGAGGCATCCCATGACGGAGCCGATGGCGGAGCCAAGCATACCGAAACGGAGCACCTTGAGGTTGATGTGTGCACGGAAAGCATCATCAACCTCCTTGCTGTTGAGGAGGTTGAGGGCGAGCTTGAGTCCTTGCGCCACCAGAGACGAGAACAGGAAGAAGCTGAAGGAAACAACCTCGAAGACGAGAAGCTTCTTGGCGATGTCAACGCCGGCGTCGCACGAGGAACGATTTTCGAGGCTGCGCTGTCCCGGCGTGGTGAGGGAGAGGCCGACGAACACGGCGATGGTGAAGAGCGAGTTGACGTTAACGAGACCGTCCAGTGCCGTCACGTGCACGCTCGTCGTCGCCGATGAGCTGGAAGAAGACGGCACTCTCACCGTCTGCGCGTTCGAGTAGTAATCCTTTGGATATTCCTCTGATCTGTGAAACAAAAAACAGCTCAATTTACTTTAATTGAAAGGAAATTAAGAAATGTGAAGCGAAGAAGGAAGAGAAAAATTAGATACTCGTCCATGAATGGCGATGCAATGAGGAAGAAGTTTAGTTCGGAGGGGTTTAGGGTTAATAATTATTGCTTGGGTGGGAAGAGGAAGATGCTTTCGTTTTCTTTATTAGTGTCTTGCTTTTGGCAGTTGCTTTCCTTCCTTTTCGAAATCAATGTTCAAAGGAGCGTTTTAGTTTTAGGTAAACTCAACTTCAAAAGGTAACTTACCCTTCTCTCTCTCTCTCTCTCTCTCTCGTACAGTACGATGTGCTCCAATATTCTATCATGACACGTTTACGACAACATTTTTGGTGGTCATAAATGATTTCATTACTGCCATATGCCCATATCCCACCTCCATTACTTAGCAGTTAGCATCTTGGCTCGGCGATAATGACCGATAACTAATGAAAATCACAGAACTTTTCTTTTTGGACCTTATTTTTTTCTTTTTATCTGATACAGCTACTAGCCCACTAGATATTGGGCTTTGAAACTTTGTGGGCATAATCAGACCAAACCATTAACTTCTTCTAGTTCTATTTACCAAAAAAAAAAAAAACTTCTTCTAGTTCTACCTTCTTGTTTTGCCTCTTTCTACCTAAACATTTGATTAATGCAATATGGAATTTCTGTCCAAAAATAACAAGTCATGTGACCAGAACAAACGATTATTAACAAAAGAGAGAAAAGAGGTTTAAAATTATGATTGAGAATGAGAATTAGTAAAAACTAAAAATAAAATCGAAGGATATAGACAGGCCAGGCTATGAAAGAAGGAGAAAGGGCCGGAAAACATGGGCCAGTGGGCCCAAACAGAATACACTGCAGCGCCGCGAATTGTTGTATACTACCCGGAAAGCCAAACCCGAAGCCATAAAGATGCCACGTGGCAATATCTCGTGGAAGGTAGCAAAAATTTTGAATGTGAAGCCAAGCGCGCAACGATACACGGTGGTCCCCACCCATGTGGGACGGCATTTGTTCAAAAATCAAAACAACACGGAGGCCCTACCCACCATGTTACGGCGTCGTTTCTACTAGCACCAAGCTCCCTCACTCTCTTCCATGCTCCCAGTCTTTCGTAGTCACACGCCGGTTCAACTTGGCACGTGCCAATCCAGAGAGAGAGAGAGAGAGCCTGGTCTCTTTTCTCTCCCTTCTTCAAAAAAATTTCAATCTCAAGTTCCCATTGCTCATTGCTCATTGCTCATTGCTCATTTCACTAACACCACTTGCTTCACTTGTTCAAAACTCTGCAACTTGGAGCTGACGGTTCTGCTTCAGGATCCTTCCGATCTGATTTCTGCATTGTGCGAGTGACGAGTGAGAGGAAGATGAACGGAGGAGGTAGGCAGAGATCTGGTACGGCGGGGGTGCACCATCAGCGTCAGTACTCCGACAACTTTCTCGATGGATCTTCCAACAGCAGGTGGCTTCAATCCGCTGGCCTTCAGCACCTTCAATCCAATAACATTCCTCCGCTACAGGTTCGGATCTTATCATTCATTTTGCTCTTTTTCTATTTGTTTCACTCTATCAGTGATGATCAGCTTACGATCTCGTGGTGCTGAACCTTGATTTGGAATGGGAGCAGGACTATAACTTCTATGGCGGAGGAGCTCAAGGAGGTGGGAGAATGTACAGGAATGCGCAGAGGAGCTTCAATGGAGGAAATGAGTTCTACATGGAGCCTTCAACCCCTCCGGGTAATTACCGTGCTTCCACGCAGAAGAAGAGTGACGAGGATTCGCCCGGCGATTTCAGCCCCGGCCTGTTGGATCTGCATTCTTTTGACACTGAGCTTATTCCTGAGGTTATTATTTCAATAATTTTCTATTTTATGTTTTCACCCTTATATTTAATGTTTTGAAGATTGTCCATATGATGCTACTTTTAATAGCGTTCCTAATCTAGTATAGGATTGGATATGTTTTAGATTAATGAAATCTTAAATTATCTTCTGTTTGTGATGTAAGTAGATGCGCATGAGAAATGTGGCTTAAATTTTGCTTGTAATTTGTGTGTCCTGCTAGATTCCAGCAACAAATGCATTTGATGGCAACTCCTTGTATAAACCTTCCCGTTATAGAAGCTCTGATGATTCTGAACCTTATATGATGGGCAAACAGACTAACAGAGGTCGTGCTCCTGAAAACGTCTTGAAAAGTTTTCCTGTTGACAAAGAAAAATCAAGTTCTGTAGCAAAGATCAAAGTTGTGGTAGGTTCTCTCACAATGAATTCTTTCTAATTTGTATATAGATGGATGGAAAGATAGAGCACTAGTTTTAATATTTTCTAAATTCTAATGTTGTCTTTTGCAATTTTTCCAGGTTCGAAAGAGACCGTTAAATAAGAAGGAATTAGCAAAGAATGAGGAAGACATTATAGAGACATATTCCAATTCATTAACGGTGCATGAGACTAAACTGAAGGTGAGTGGAATTGGCTTTAGCAATCAATGCTTCCAATGCGGTATGGTTGTCCTTAAGTTCTAGAATAAGATTAAGTTGCCTTAAATGACAATAGTGAGTTGTGAGCTAAGAAATCAAATATGGTTCTGCCAATGTGTTCAAAATAGAAAATGATTCTATGCTTATTTTAGTAACTAAGATATTTTTTAGCTTCGCTATATCAATTACCATAATACCATAATAATAATAATAATAATATTTTTCCAGAATGCCAGGACTTCCTCCCTTGTTAGTTCTCATATAAAGATTTTGGCATAATAATGTAGTAGATGTCTTGTTTTTCTTTGAGATCTTAAAATCTATATGCTTAATGTTTTATAGGTTGACCTAACTCAGTATGTGGAGAAGCATGAATTTGTGTTTGATGCTGTCTTAAACGAGGAGGTTACAAATGATGAGGTAACTATAATGTAGTTATATGTCCAGTTAAAATAAATGAAGTGACAATCTATGCCAATACTAACTTTTATTTTAATCTTTTCATTTCTTTAGGTGTATCGTGAAACAGTGGAGCCCATTGTTCCAATAATCTTTGAACGTACTAAAGCAACTTGCTTTGCATACGGCCAAACGGGTAACTATAAGGCTCTCAATTTTGAAATAATTGCTGTTACGGCCTACTGATGGCGGTCATATTTATGGCAATTGCAATTGCAAATGCAAATGCAAGCTCTGTTCTGGTCGCTATAATTTTTTCCCAATTGTAACTTCTAAATACCGTCTTCTGCTTATGTAGGAAGTGGAAAAACTTACACTATGAAGCCACTGCCACTTAAAGCATCCAGGGACATCTTGAGATTAATGTATCATACTTACAGAAATCAAGGTTATCAACTGTTTGTGAGTTTCTTTGAAATCTATGGTGGGAAGCTTTTTGATCTCCTTAATGACCGAAAGTAAGTTAAATACCTTCTTGTTTCTACCCCCCTAATCTGTGATTTTGAGGGCTAACGTTGTACTTCTGCAGAAAACTTTGCATGAGGGAGGATGGTAAGCAGAAAGTTTGCATTGTGGGTTTGCAAGAGTACCGAGTAGCAGATGTAGAACAAATCAAAGAACTGATTGAAAAAGGAAACGCCACAAGAAGTACGGGCACCACAGGTGCAAACGAGGAATCTTCACGGTCACATGCAATACTTCAGCTTGCTATCAAGAAGTTGATTGATGGCAATGAATCCAAACCTCCCCGCCCCATTGGCAAGCTCTCGTTCATTGATCTTGCCGGAAGTGAACGTGGAGCAGATACCACAGACAATGACAAACAAACAAGGTACAATTTAGTATGCATATGCTGTTAGTTATCTCAGGTTAAATAAGTAATTATGAAAGAAATTCCTAAGAAATTTAAACAACAAAGTTATATTAAACATAGATGGCTATATAGTTATTATTAGTAGCATCTTAAATTAGCTACTGTATTCGTTTCTTCTTTTCTTTCAATATATCTCTGTGATGACTGTAGGCATAACTCTTGCATATTAGCCTAATGAACTTGTTTCGCTGGTTGCCTCAAATTATTATATGATGCAGAATAGAAGGTGCCGAGATCAATAAAAGCTTACTCGCCTTAAAGGAATGCATAAGAGCTCTTGATAATGATCAGGGGCACATCCCTTTCAGAGGCAGTAAACTGACTGAAGTCTTGAGGGATTCATTTGTTGGCAATTCGCGCACTGTTATGATATCTTGCATATCACCAAGCTCTGGTTCATGTGAACATACTTTAAATACATTAAGATATGCTGACAGGTAATGGTGAATCTTCTATACTCTAAAGTAGATTTTAATTTTGTAAATCTAGTTTCATATCCCCTACTCCTTCAGCTGGATAACAGAAAACTAATGCTTTCACCATTACAAAAATGAATGAAAAATCCAGGGTGAAGAGCCTGTCAAAAGGGAATAATTCCAAGAAAGATGTTTTATCTTCTACTATCAACCTCAAAGAATCAACCACGGTTCCATTGTCTTCTGTTACTGCATCAGCCTATGAGGATCGCACAACTGAGGTATGGCAGGATGAAAATGATGGAGATGATTTCAGTCCTCCTGAAGATTACTACGAGGAGGTGAAACCATCACTGAAGAATAATGCAAAGGTGGAATCATATGCTACAACTGAAGACAAATTAAAGAAACCTAGTGGTCAGGTCAAATGGAAGGATCTTCCAAGATCTGAACCTAAAACGATGCACTCAGAGGATGATTTAACTGAACTCTTACAGGTAAGTTTTCTAGCTACTGAGAGAATGGTTTTAATATATATATATATAATGAGTAAAAGGACAAATAAGTCCTGAAAGATCACTCGTTTTTTAAATTAGTCCCCGAAAGATTTTTTTAAGCAAATTCGTCCTTTAAAGATTTTAACTTAGTCATGTTAGTCCTTCCGTCATTTTGTTTGTAGATGGTATCAAAATTTGCTAATGTGACATGTTAAGCGAAACCCCAACACACACCTAGGAATCTTAATTGACTATTAACATGATTAGTTTATGAAATTAAATCAAATCAACCCCAAATTGAGGGATTTCAATGTTTCAAGTTCTCCCCTCAATTAGGTTTTGATTTGATCAAATTTCATAAACTTATTATGTCAATAGTCAATTAAGACTCTTAGGTGTGTGTTGGAGACTTGGAGTCACTTAACATGTCACATTAGCAAATTTTGACACTATCAACAACAAAGTGACGGAAAGACTAACATGACTAATTTAAAATCTTTAAAAGACGAATTTGATTAAAAAAATCTTTCGGAGACCAATTTGAAGAACGAGTGATCTTTCATGGACTAATTTGACCATTTACTCTATATATAATTCATGTTAGCTGAAGCATATGCTGTTATTTCAGGAAGAAGAGGACCTTGTAAATGCTCACCGGACACAAGTAGAGGAGACCATGAATATTGTTAGAGAGGTATTTAAATGGTCTCTATATTTAAATTTGAAGTGCCCTTTAATGTTTTGGTACTCATGTTTATCCGCGCTGCACATACAGGAGATGAACCTCTTGGTTGAAGCAGATCAACCAGGGAATCAGCTGGATGATTATATAACAAAACTAAATGCCATTCTTTCTCAGAAGGCTGCTGGCATCATGCAGTTACAGACCCGATTAGCACATTTTCAGAAACGTTTAAAGGAGCATAATGTTTTGGTTTCATCTGCTGGTTACTAAGATCATTTGAAATATAGTTGGAGTCATGTCATGCATTTCTATGATTGAGTTGGAGAATATGTGACATGACGTACCACTCTTAATAGTTGTGATTCATCATTATTTGGTAGCACCTAGGGGTTTCTCCTGGGCCCTGGGGATTAGAAGGTCTTCATTTTTCTCTTTACCCTTTTGAGAATGTAGACTTGTATTCGTTTTACGCCCGCTCTATAATGCTAATGTATCAATGTATAAAGTTCTACATTGATCTTTAATTAATCAATGGAGTACTTATTGAATAGTCTTGCGCTTATTCTTTTATTTGAAGATATATGTACTTTTTGCTAAACCTAGGAATCCTTTTTCATCAGGTTCAAACACGCACCGTTATTATAGTTAGCATTTTTTAAAGCATTGCCTCCAAAAGCTGTTATAATTGTTTTATCGTCATGAAATGCTTTATACATTAGTGCAAATCATAGCCGATATTATAAGTTTATAAATTTTGTGACAGGAATTAATGTGACATGGCTAGACCAAACAATGAGATCTATTCAGAACAGGAAAAGTGTTAACAATTTCTTAGATGGCCATGTGAAAGATTGTTAATACAACCCATCCACTTTTAAAATAAATATTACATCTATAAAATTGTGAAAGGAAAATATACCAATAAGTCATGTGCTAGACTTTGCTTATTATTATTGTAGTTGATATCTAATTAGATGTGATATATTATTCTATTGAGGGAAGTTATTATTAGAACGGTGAATGCTAATGCATTGTAAAATAGGGAGTTTCTTAAAAAATATATTATTCTTTTAAATAAAATTTTGGATGCAAGGAAATTGATGGAGATTAAAAAAAATGGCTAAAGTGAAAAGAAAAAAATTATGAAATATATTAGTTAGAGGAGAAAGAATTTTAGACCCATGAAACCCTATACATGTGGCCACCAAAAGAAAATTAAAGAGAAAAGAGGGGAAGAAAAGAAAATAAAGGAAAAAGAGCCAACCCAATGTCCCCATCGACTAACTTTCTCTTTGAGGGTATGCATGTCTTTTTAAATTTATTGATCTCTTTACCCGCCATGTTTGTTTTGTGCACTTTTAATTTCTCACTGAACCCATATCCATGAAAAAAGAAACAAATATTCTTATAATGATGCCGAAGATAATGATGATCTTGCTATACAACCTTGTGTCCTATTTGAATTTCTTCATTGTTATTGAGAAAAAAAGTAAAATATGGTCTTCATATATATTAAAAACAATTTACTGAAGTCACTACTGTTACCTGAAAGAGATTTGTCTTAACTTGATTGGGCTCCATTCTTCATAGGTCGCATCTTATGACAGCTATAATATATATGTATATAATACTATATATATCAAGTAGAGATTTTTGTGGTAGTTACAAAACTAGTACATTCTTAAATGCATTTCCGTTTACCCTCTTAACTCATATCCAAACAAATAAAAGTTTTGAAACTCTATTATACTAGTAAGATTCAATATACCATCTTTGTGAGAAACAAATTAGAACTACAATCATCAACGGAACATGGTTACATGACAACAATAAAAGAACTCAAAATTCTTATAATCATGATTCTGTAGTTCATCCACCTCATTATTGATTAATGGATGGATGAATTCAAACATGTAAAAACTAAAAACCAGAAAAGCAAAAGAAAATTGGAACTCAAAACCAAACAAATGAAACGAACTCAATGGCACAGGTAGCAAGCAAATTAAAAGAGATTTCATATACAAAAAAACAACCAAATTAAAGCATTCGTAGCTTAATATATATGATCTTACACCTATCTACAGCCAGATAGGGAGCCAAATCTTCCCTTGGATTTTGAGCGTTTGATTCTGACAGAAGATGAGTGTGGAAGTTGTGGAAGTGGAACATTAAACTCATTTTGCATGTCTATGAAGAACTTGTCAACAATGTCCAAATAAACAGGACTCGTGAGTCGAGAATAGTAATGCAGAGCTTCTTCTATGTCCAGCACGTGTTCAACATCACCCGAATCCATCATCTCCAATTCCTTCATCTTCTTTGCCAAAGCATCATTATTGTTATTACTATTCACCTTCTTATTCTTCAATGGTAGAGTAGCAGTAGTAGTAGTAGTAGTAGTAGTCTCTCCTTTGTTCTTCTTCAATGGACTTTGCTTCTTGCTTGTTCCTTCTTCAACTTTTGCAGCATCTTCTACTACTGATGCTGATGCTGATGCTGACGCGGGTGGTGGTTCTCTTGAACGGATCATGATCATGTCATCGTTCCTGATCCGTATTCTGTTGAGATCAGACTGCAGAATATCATAGAACTCATTGTAGAACTGGTCGCTGGAGTAATAAGTTCTTGCATTGCCACTGCGACGGAGGAAGGGATTCAAGGAAAGTGATCTGGGAAGTTTTTGATACCCTCCAGAGACTAAAGACTTGA
Source organism: Arachis hypogaea (assembly GCF_003086295.3). Taxonomy (NCBI): domain Eukaryota; kingdom Viridiplantae; phylum Streptophyta; class Magnoliopsida; order Fabales; family Fabaceae; genus Arachis; species Arachis hypogaea. The sequence goes on along the minus strand of NC_092042.1, from coordinate 80,689,126 downwards.
AGCTTCGGAGTGTTTTTTGAAGCAGAACCCTGGCCTTGTGAATGGTTTCTCTTGGCAGCATTTTTCTGTGGATATGTTAGTTTTTGCAGACTCTTCAATAATGTTGCATATAAAGAGTAGTAACCAAAAGAGAAAGCCAAGGCAATGTACTATAAAGGGTGGTTTGTGTTTCCTGTGTCTTGGTTTCAAACCTTATTACCTTTTTGTTTGTCCACAGCATCCCATGATCTTTGTCCCTCTCAATCCCTCTGTCTCTCTACATACATGATCCTTACATTGAGGTTAAAGATATAATTGCATAAAAGAAAAGAAAAGAGTATTAATTTCGGGACTTTAGGATGTAATTTGTTTACAAGGATTGTATTGATATTTTGACTACGTGTTGTTGAAAGTGTAGTGGCATTGGTTGAGATGCAAAGCTAAAGGTGGTGGGTGTGGGAGGCTAAAAGATGGAAGCAAGAACTTGTGTACTAGGTTCTTATTATTTATCTAAATTTGAATTGATGGGACCCCTTAATTAGTCCTTAATTACTTTATTTATACTAAAGTGGGAATGATTAGTGGGAGAGATTAATGGTGACACAGCAAACCCGTGAAGTGAGTATATAAGTTGTTAATGTTAATGAGCATGCATGTGTCTCTATAGGAGAAATTCCATATATAGCATGGTCCCCAATAATGTTAAGAGTCACGCTGGCACAGAGTAATGAGATGTGAAGACTAATTTTGATTTTGATTATATAGACATGAAGATAAGATGAGTGGCATTCCGTTTTGTGAGATGTCACTTTCTGACACTTGCCGGTGTTTAAGTTCTCCACCCACCACTTCATGCCTTAAGCTAAACTATCAAGTTAACTTAAAAAGCAGTTCCACATACATACTTGTTTCTTTCTTGAACAAAGCCTGGGATTCTATCCCAGAATTATAGATTAGTGGTTTGACACTCGTGTCTTTGTGCTTGGTGATATACCAAAGGAGGACCTCACTCACAAAATTAGGTTTACACTATACTTGGAGAAGGGTTATTATTGTCCAATCACTTAACTAACAATTTCATTTTACACTCCATCCATTAGATATATGTTTAAGTTTAACATAATCAGTCCGATGTCCATACTTCTCACGAATCCAGTAACCCTTTAGTAAGATTAATGTATTTCCTTTTGAGTTAAGCATGTAACTCAAACCAGTTGTATGCACTAAAATTGTCATGAAATTTTAATTACATCAGCTACATCTTTGAAATTGGTTTGAAATTGGCAAAAAGTGTATTATGTTATTCTCTCGACTTTTGACTGATCATATTGTTAGAGATTAATGTAATATACTTTTGTGAATCTCAAAAATATAATTTTGTAATTAGTATTTTGGAGATTATTTTAATTGACCTACTAATCTCTGGAACTATTTTTTTTGTTTGCACCAAAATATCTATCAGGCCAGAAGTCCAATGACTAATCCCTCGAGTATTGCAAAGGCAAAGTGGGCGACCCTCCCAAACAAACAAGCTCCATTCCTACACAGATTCTCGTCCATTTCTCAAACTATTTTTAATTGGGACAATAAAAAATTAACTTTCGAATTTTTTTTCAACCAACGGGCCCAGGCCCATTAACTTTAGGATTAACTCAATCTTTTTATATTTTGGTTAACGGATTTTTTTACACAGAAATTGCTGTAGTAGAAAAATAATATTGGGCCATTGTCCAAAAATATTTTGAATCAAACTTCAGAACTAGATTACTAGTGAGGGTGGGCTTGGTTGCACATGTTGGATCCATTATACCTCAACCCTAAACCCTTATTATCGAGGAGTAGAGGTATAAATATTATTCTCTCAGCAGCTTCGTCTTCTTCAGCCACATAAAAAGGTTCTTTGCTGCATCCTCTAGGGTTTCTGCATCTGCTTCAATGGTACTCTCTCTCTCTCTCAAACACACACACACACACACACACACACACAGCTCACTGTGTGTCTATCTATGATGAATTAACTTTGAGTATTTGTGAATGTAACACAGGGTAAGGGAACAGGGAGCTTTGGTAAGAGGAGGAACAAGACTCACACCCTCTGTGTGAGGTGCGGCCGCCGCAGCTTTCACCTCCAGAAGAGTCGCTGCTCCGCCTGCGCTTTCCCCGCTGCACGCAAGAGGAAATGTAAACCCTAATATCTTCCATTTTCATTCGCGATTCTGATTCCTCGCATTTTAGTTTTAATTCTCACGATTCTAGTACTATTTTGCCAAATCAACCCTTACAGATAATTGGAGCGTGAAGGCCATCCGCAGAAAGACCACCGGCACCGGCAGGATGAGGTACCTCCGCCACGTGCCTCGCCGATTCAAGAGCGGCTTCAGAGAAGGTACCTCCACGATCTATATTCAGATCTTTAGTTGTTGTGTTTTCCGTTAATCATCATTTCGTTAATGCGATCTTGTTTCTGTTTAAATAGGTACTGAAGCTGCACCAAGGAAGAAGGGAGCAGCTGCATCTGCATAAGCCTTTTGGATTAGAAGATCGTTGTTTGGTGGTTACCGAATTAGAGTGGTAGATTGTTATTCTTGTGTTGTTGACGCAAGGCTTTTGGAACATTTGTTTATTTTGATAGCCTCATTGCTTCTGTCACTTTTGGTCTTGTTTACTTTAATTTTGTAGTTGCTATTAAATTTAAACGAGATGATTATCAGACTTTTTGGATATTCAGTTTGATTGCATGACAATTATAGTTTTGGTTTCGAATGGTTTACTTTGCCAAATATATACTCTTATGCTCAGAATAATATCTAAACATTCATAGGATTTACACTAAATTTTGTGGAGTAGATTAGAATTGGGTTATCTCTTGCCTCTCATGTCTTTCTACCATGTTCATGTAACTTCATAAAATATTTAGGTATAACCGTTCATGTATTAAAATTTTATTCCGATCATACTTGTTTTCTTTCAACATATATTGTGTATGTACTGTTAGAGTGACACCTGAATTTTAATCAAGTTATTATTTTAGGGTGGTTTTGCTTCAATAGTACAAATACTTACCTATCCTGGTTGGTTATTTTGATTTGTTTTGCTTGGCTTTTCATGATTTCATCTATTGTCGTCTTTGACCCCTGGGAAACTGTTGATCTTCTTTGCCCTGTCTTTTGTTGTTTCTTTCCCTTTCCGTTGGATGTTTTGCCCGCCATGTTATATAAAATGCTTACCAGTTCCTTTGGATAGAGTTTAATTTCTTCATCCATCAAAGATGTGTATTTCTTCTTAAGCTCAGGTTCGTGTCGTGATCATTTTTAAATGGCACATAAATCATCAGTTATTGGTTCTATTTAGTAGTATACAGGAAATATATTTTATTTTAGAATGTATTTTGCGGATGATTGGTATGTTAGAATCCAAAACAATAAACATATTAATGATCAGCAATTGTTCTTATAAAGCAAGGTCTATACTCTGTAGGCCAATTTTCTCACATCGACATTTCGTTATTGGGGACATTCCCGTTAACCACGAGTGGTCTATTTTGATCTATTTTGCTGTTACATTTGTAATTGGATTATGTATATTCTTGTTGGACATTCCCTTTTTTGCCATGTTCTTATTCGCGTAAGGTTTAGTAATCAATGAATGGTGATTGCTAACTTCCTTTCAACGGATTTTATGAAATCGTCACGATATCAGCTCCCCAGCTATTAAGAAATTGGTGGATTAGTTGCAATTGTATTGAGTAGTTTAGTAATTTAAGCGATCTAGATAGTCTCACTAAGCCAATTCGAATATTCATTCTTCCTGTTCCTAGATGAAAACAAGGTAGAACGTTTTATTGTTACTTAAGTGATGTTCTATATGATCTTGCGGTCTTGCAAATGCTAGTAACAGGTGCGCAACATGATACCTTTAGTTATTAAAGATTTTGTTATTTTGAAGTAATAATTATTATTTTTGGAATGGATATTTATCCTTTTATTTTTTGGATATTTATTCTTATATTTTTGAACTGGAAATGCATATCTATCTTCATACCAATTGCTCTTGGTCTATCATATTTATATTAAGGGATCCACGTCTTCAATGTAATAATATTATGTGTAACATCGCAAAAATAAATTTGGATCACGGTTATCATATATAATATCACTTAAATTTGATTAGTCGGCAAGAACCTACCTAAAGGAGGAAAATATTCTTGGCTTTAAGGTTCATAAATTAATCTGTGATGACTACTAGGCAAATTAAAAAAAAAACAGATGCATGAGTTGAGTTTATTGTAGTAGCAATTCTGCAGCCGGCGAAGGGCGATTGACGAATCTTAATTATATTCTGTAAGTTTGAACATGTACCCTTAATACAAGAAAAATGTGTTTTATATGAACAACTTAAATATGGGAAATGGAGGAGGGGAAAAAAGAGTGATATGGCGTGTAAGGCGGCATGTTGTAATTGGTAACTGGCATTGATCCACGTGTCTGTGTCCTGTAACTCACACTAACAGAAACAGAAACAGAAAACAGATCCCTGAATTCTGACAATACTCTTCATCCACCATGGCTTCTCGCCGCCGCATGTTACTTAAGGTCATTATCCTCGGAGACAGCGGGTATGTTTTACTCCACCATCTATCTATTCATGCATTTTCATGTTCCAAATCATGACATCAATGGAACAAACCAATTGCTGCTTCTTTTTTAAACAGGGTTGGCAAAACATCTCTCATGAATCAGTATGTGAATCGTAAGTTTAGTAATCAGTACAAGGCTACCATTGGTGCTGATTTTCTCACCAAGGAAATTCAATTCCAAGATAGGATGTTCACTTTGCAGGTAATGAAGCAAATTCTCTCTTGCTCATCATTTTCATAACATCCTCATTATAATGATTTGAGTGCAGATCTGGGATACTGCTGGTCAAGAAAGGTTTCAGAGTCTTGGTGTGGCTTTCTACCGTGGCGCAGATTGTTGTGTCCTTGTTTATGATGTAAATGTTGTCAAATCTTTTGACAATCTTAGCCATTGGCGAGAAGAATTCCTTATTCAGGTGATTCAAATCCTACATTCTTCAGTGTCATCTCAACATGATTAGATTACTGTTCTTACTTGTTGATCCTTGACCAATGTATATCTCGGATCTTGAAGTGATTATGCTCAGTTCCTTTTGTTTGCGAACGAGGTATACTTTGACCTCCTGATGAAAATGGAGTGGATACCTACAAAAAGTACTTCGATACTCAAGTTAGCTCACAGAATATTTTATCAAGGATTTCTTAGAGATAGAATTCAGAGCATACCTCATGAATTTACCACTTTTAGAATCTTTGGTTTCTATTACAAGGAATAAATACTGCAATGAAGAGAATTGAGCTATTTTTATTCGTTGACCATTTATTAATGCAAAGCAACAGTTTTTTATGAGCCATAGGTCGGATTTAACTAAGTTATAATAACCAGATCAATTACTAAGGACTAAACAAGAGTATTGTTTCATTTTCAGGCTAGTCCATCTGACCCCGAAAACTTCCCATTTGTGCTATTGGGAAACAAAATTGATGTTGATGGTGGGAATAGCCGAGTTGTGAGTTACTATCCATATATACCTTCATTTTTTTTGGGTGGATAATTCTATTTTCTACATGTCTGCATTTGTTACAATATTCTGTTTTGGTGCAGGTTTCTGAGAAGAAAGCTAAGGCATGGTGTGCTTCCAAAGGAAGCATACCATACTTTGAGACCTCTGCAAAAGAGGGATTCAATGTTGAAGCTGCTTTCCAGTGTATAGCAAAAAATGCACTCAAGAATGAACCTGAAGAAGAAGTGTGAGTTTTCCTATCTCATGCATATTACTACTCCCTTATGATTGGTTCATATTTTGTTTGATTTATTGTTGATTTATGATGACAGATACATGCCTGACACAATTGAAGTGGGTGGTGGTGGACGGCAGCACAGGTCCACAGGCTGTGAATGTTGATGACTTAGTGTTCTTTCGATCAAACTTCAATTATTGCAAATCTTTTGTTTTGTATCTCATTAGTGGGTTAATTAGATGTCCTCTTGTTAATTCTTCTAATTCAATGTATCTTATAATATTTGGACCATAATTTAATTCTTCTGTTTAGTTTGCTTAAAAGTAAAACAAAACATTGCTCAATTATGTACCCAAGCTCTATTCTTCGTCTAATCTTGGAGTAATCATGTTCGTGCCATTTGGCCTCATTTGTGTCTATTTAACCTAGCTGGCCTTAATAAAATCTCTGAACATAAGAACCACAAAATGAGTCAACTACTCAATAAGGTATTATTCAACTTGCATAAGCATATGTATTCAACTTGTGCAGTGTGCCTGATAAAGTTACAAATTCAACCTCCATAGTAGAATGTATAGTAGAATATGTAATATATATTTGTTTCTTTGAGGCTTAACTTATTGCTCCACCACTTAGGATGAAAATGCATCTTGAAGTGGATTTATTATCACTAAAATTTGTAATCCAACTTGCGTCAGAATAACATTTTAAAACTGTGAGATAATCACCATAATGTAATCCCAAGTTTATGGTTTTCTTGAGATAACCAAGAACTGTTGTTATAGCTTTCCAAATTAATTGTTAGATTTTCTATAAATCTTGATAATTTGCACACAGCAAATGCTATATCAGATATGGTACAATGCATTGCATACATTAAATTTTCTATAGCACTAGTATATTATAATTGTGCTATAGGTCTTCGCATGTTTTCTTCTAATTTACAAATAGGATCATAAAGTGTATTGAATTCTTTATGTGTGATATTATCAAACTTTTTTAATACATTTTTTATATAATGAGATTGGCTTAAAGTAAAGTCAACTTCATTCTTATACATCTTTATGCCTACTATTGTATCAACTTCATTCAAATCCTTCATCTTAAATTTAGAAGTTATATACTCCTTCATTACACGAATTCTTTCTAGATTTGTTCCGATGATTAACATATCATCAACCTATAGACAAATGATTATTCCATAATTTTAAGTAAATTTTGAGTAAATACATTTATTCGCACTATTATGTTAGAAGTGATTTGATAATACCACTAAATCAAACTTCTCATGCCATTGTTTGGGTGCTTGTTTTAGGCCATAGAAAGACTTAGTTAATTTACAAACTTTCTTTTCATTTTCGGGTAGCACATAGCCTTTCGGTTGCTCCATATAAATTTTTTCATTTAGATCTCTATTTAGAAAAGTCGTTTTAACATCCATTTGATGTATATGAAACTTGTGAATGGATGCTAATGCTATAAGAGTCTTAATACAAGTCATTCTTGCCACAAGCGTGCAGGTATTAAAATAGTCTAGACTTTTTTGTTGTCTAAATCCTTTGGCCACTAACTTTGCTTTAAAGGTTTATAGTGAACCATCAGTGTTATACTTTCTTTTAAATACCTACTTATATCCTATAGGATTTGATCCTGGAGGTAAATCAACCAAGACCCAAGTATTGTTTGATAGTATTGAGTCCATTTCATCATTTGTTACTTCTTTCCCAAAGGCAGAATCCTTTGAAGTCAGTCTCTTTGAACATTTGAGGATCACCCTCTATGTTCGTCACAATAGGAATCTTATTTATCACAGAATTCCTAGATCTTTCTACCAAAAAGGTAATAGCTTAAGAAAAAATAAAATTTGAACCCAAGTCTTTTTCTTTTTTCACTATTAAACTCTTTCTTGGTTCAATTAATTATTTATCACTTAAACGTTTATTATTTTGATTATTTATTTTTTATGAAACATCTGTATCATTTTGGAGATATTCTGAACTAGAAATTGAATCATTGATAAATTTATTTTTAATAAATTATACCTCTCTTGATTCAACAACTACATTAGACACTAATAAAGGGCTAAACATCCCCACACTTTCGGATAATTCAAGTTAGGTTTTCTTTCTTTACAATTTTCATAAAGAAAAACTTTTATCCTATTATGGATAATGACATTATGTCAATAATGTTTCACCCTACAAATTGTAAGGCAATTTTGTATTCAATACCATTGAATTAACCATATCCATTAAGGTACGGTTTTTTTTTTTCTGTCAAACCATTTTACTGCGGAGTATATAGAGCGAAAGATTCATGCACAACATCATGTAATTCACAAAATTTATCAAATTCATTAGAAAAAGATTCTCCACCTCGATCACTACGAAGAATTTTTATTTTCTTATCATGCATATTTTCTACTTCCATTTTATATTTTTTAAACATTTGAAAAGTTTCATCTTTATTTCTAAGCAAATACACATAAGTAAATGTAGAGCAACCATCAATAAAAGTTATAAAATATTTTTTCTCCTTTAATAATATTTCTATTTAATTTATAAATATTATTATGAATCAATTTTAATAAATGTGTATTTCTTTCAACTTTAAAAAAATGATTCTTAATAATTTTAGATTGTATGCAAATATTACATTTCTTATTAAAATTTTTGTTACTAAGATCAATACAGTTTTTTTTTTCCATATACTCAATTGATTTATAATTTAAATGTGCTAATCTATTATGCAATAAATTAAAAGAATCAATAGTATACACAGGAATATTCACTTTATTAATACTAAATTTAAACATGCCTTTAGTACAATATCTTTTTTCCTATGAATACATCATTTTTAAGCAAGATCACTTTATCGGATTCTATTACAACTTTAAATTTTTTTTACACAAGAGACTAACAGAAATTAAATTTTTTTCTCAAATCTAAAACATGAAGTACATTTATTAAACTTAATTTTTTTTCAAATGTAAAATTTAATTCTACAGTTCCTTGGCCACAAACTTTGGCTGTGTAGTCATTGCCCATCAAGACTTCTCTATTGTTCAATTTTTCATATGTTTTGAATTGGTTGCGATCATTGCAAACGTGAACAGTAGCTCTAGAATCTAACCACCACTCAAGTAATTTTTCTTGTGTTGCCATGTTGAGTTCTGTAACCATGCCAATATGCATATTTTATATTTTTTCTGCAATCATAGCAATTAGATTCTTCTCTTTTACTAAGTTGGTCTTTGGTGCTTTTCTTTTTAGAAGTCTACATTCTTTGATGTAATGTCTTTTCTTGTGACAATAATAACACTCTTTTTGTCTCTTTTTGTCTTGTTTTAAATTTTTTGAGAACTTTCTTTTCTTCTTATTGGTGTTGTCTTCACCAATATGATTCACTTTATAATTTTGAGAAAGATACACAACATCACGTTTTTAAATTTCCTTCTCTATACGTATATGCCTTAGTAATTTCTCAATTGTGAAGTTCTCACTAAGATGTAAAAGTTTATTCCTGTAACAATTTCAAGATGAAGTTAATTTTGAAATAATTACTCCAACTTGTAATGATTTTGAAATTACTACCTATAGATCACGAAGTCTACTTATAAGGATTTGTAACTCATGAATTTGATCCATAACATGCATAATATCATTCATAATAAATTTAAAATATTTCATCATAACAAACTTATATGTTTCTTGTCTTTCAGTGTTGTACTTTTTTTTTCAAAAACTTCTTAATCTCCAATGGTGACTGAATTGACATGTAAAGACTCGGTTGGATAAAGTATTGAGAATATGACCTTAACATGCAAATGTATCTTCATCGCGTTTTTTTTTAATTGAACAATCTTTATTTTCTGTTCTAGTGTAAAATATTCAGCGGCATCGGCAATTGGTGTAGTCTTTGGGTCAATTACATATGCAAGATTGATAACCGAAAAAAGAAACATCATCTTGTTCTTCAAATGGTTGAAGTTTGTTCCATCAAAACGATCCAACTTCACAAACTCTTGATTCATGACCTTGAATGTGGTGTTTTGATTTTGTTCCATCTTTAAGAAATATCTCTCTAAAATTGTTGGGTATATGAAGATGGTTTCAAGGCACGATTAGATCGTTTTCTTTATAGAGATATTTGTCCCTATACTTAGTTGCTATGAGGTTGATGACAATACTCTCCCATGATACAATGAAACCTAATAATTTTTTAATTAGCAATAGTAAGAAATTTTAATTCTCTTGAACAAAGAAAATCTCTTAATAGTTAAGTAAAATGTACACTTAGTACTTGTGTATTTGAAATAGTAGACAAAGACTTATTTATCCATATTCAATGTAGTAATTATAATTTGTTACGTACACAAATAGCTATCTTTTCTATTACTAATAGATATATACAATGTTTTAAACATACACCATTCTTAAAGAGTTATGTCCCTTTAGCCAATAAATACAATGTTTTGGATATATACAATTTTTTAAAGGTGGTGTCCCTTTAGCCAAATAGTACTCATCAGTTAGTAGCCGTTTATTAATATTAATATTAAGGGTTAATACTCAAAATTGTCCCTCAAAGATCACGCGTTCTCCATTTTCGTCTCCGAATAATTTTTTTAATCAAATTAGTTCCTGAATGAATATTTTTAAATCACGTTCGTCCCTGAATATCTTCCTGAATATTTTTAACAGAAGGACGAATGTGATTTAAAAATATTCATTCAGAGACTAATTTGATTTAAAAAATAATTTGGAGACGAAAATGGAGAACGCGTGATCTTTCAAGGGATGATTTTGATTATTAAACCTTAATATCTGCAGAAAGGCTCCGCCTAGACCAATCAATGCTCGACACCAGACCTTGAACCCTTTCTTACACGCATTGAGATATACATAAAACCTTTGAAACTATGGAGGACTTTTAGGCATGAAAATGACACTAACTTAGACTGTTGAACCTGGATTGGTGGTCCACAGCTGGTTAGCATAATCCGAGAGTAGTGCATATTGTGCAACTGCATCTCCTTCCACTACTTTTCTTGCTGACTTTAAGGCCCTAGTAATGTAGGACTTGTTTAGCTTAATGTTGTACTTCCTCACAAACCAATCATAAACCTCTCTATGCTTCATTGTTGGGTGCTTCCTAAGCTTAGGAACCAACTTACCCAACGTCCACTCCTGTGTTGCAGCCCTGTTCTTTCTCTTCTTAGCACATGTGTGTTCATCAACTAATATTTTAATCTGCCAAATTCCATTTTGCTTGTTACATGAACAATACACAATTCAGGGACATTTCTCTATTTTGCATACATCCCTGACTCTAATGTTGTCATTTTTAGTAAAAATGATATTCCTACCCCCCATTGTATGGTGTAATCCCTAGTTGCATTCATAAAGTGGTACTTCGACTTGAAAATCATGCTTACCTCAAGCTTGAGATTTCCGAATTTTGCCTTTTCATTGTATGATGGATACACAGTAGTTTTCTCTTCATCAGAGTCCAACACCTTATCCATATCTTCCGAGTGCCAGGAGTCACAGTCAGATTCACCTTCAATTTCAGTTTTCTCTTCCGAGTCTGTCAATCCAAGTAAAATAAAGTTCAGTATTCCAATCAACATGTGTGATATAAAATAACATGAGTAACATAAGAAAGACTAATCATGAATTACCAGAATCAGATGGCTCATCCTCTTCAATATCTTCATAGCTCGAGTCATCGGTGTCGATAACCTTTTCAGCCCCTCTAAAAGAAGTTGATCTGTGCTTCTCTTTAAAATCAGTTTTTCTTAGCCCTCTACTGTTGAAGTCATCACTGTCACTGTCAGTGTCACTGAGATTTTTCAAGACTTTAGTGGGTTTATACAGACTGTCCTCAATACTCTCATATGAGTCATAAGAGTCACTATCATCCTGAATTGGAGATGGCTTAATAGCTCGACCAGACCTTGTGAATTGCAAAGGTTTTTTCTTCTTATTTTGAGCATGTAAATTTTTTGGAGGTTGATGGCCACTTCTTGGTTTAACAGCAGGTTTCATAGGATCAGTGCAAGGTTTTGCAGGTTGGGAGAAACTTTTTGTTGGAATTTGGGTTGGGATTTGGACTTTTGTGTGGGCTGAGAATTGCACTTTTTGGTGAGCTGAGAATTGAGCTTTTCAATGGGCTTCTGTGTGGGTTGGGAGGACCTTTTATTGGGTTGCACATAGTCTATTTTCTTGGGATAAGGATTAGCTCCAGCAGATGTGGGACTGGCTTTGGCTATATTTTTTGAAAGGGAGTAGAGAAGGTTAGTCTTCGATAGCTGTGAGTGGCTCTTTGTAGGCTGGGATGCATTTTTGCTACCTTGCATTGCAGGCTGTGTACTGGGCAGCTTCCACAAAGAAGCATTCTTTGGCAAAATTACTTCATCATCCTCACTCATGCATTCCACCACGTGTGGCTCTGAAACTCCGTGTTCAAAGAATATGTTCATGACGTTATGATTCTTTCTACAAGTCTTACATATTTTAAGCAGATCTTTATCAGTCTCCAACTTTCTCAGCCCACCCTCAAGTGACAGCCAAGGAACTTTTCACCAGCATATGTCCCCCCAGCATATCCCAGTTCTTTATAGTATCCTTTAACAAAAACACATCAAGAGTATCCCCATCAACCCCTATCAAGACTTCTGTATTATCTGGTTCATAGATTCTACTTCATTTCTCATCATTTTTAAAATTTTCACCATGATGAAATATGAATGTCATCGGAGGACCGCCAAACAACAATATTAAGGAAAAAAAAGTCAATGTGGCAAGCCATCTAAGACTATCAATGCCTCCAAACCCTATCAAAACTTAACACAGAACATGCATAACACTAACTCATCACCAACACAACAACTAAATAGGTAAACATTACTTCATTAACACAAACAACATGTATTATTTTTTGAAGCCATAAAAACAGAGTCTTGCCATTGTTACCCATATAATCGATCATAAACCAAACTCTAGGATAAAACCTTAAACCATATGCACTAACAGATTCTTCACTATGACTCAATCATATAATAGAAAAACTAAGGGTTTACATAGTGTTATCAATTTTTTTTACAAGATACAAAAATTTTACCTCTCACGTCGAACACAGAAATAACAATGTGTCGTTGCCTTCAAGATTTCCACCAAACTCCATAACTGACGCACGAACAATGTTCCACCACTACTCTAATGGTTGCGGACGACGGCGCGGTCTTCTTCGACTTCGTGATGGTAGCTTATGGGTCAGAGAAACATAGAGTCATGGTGAGAGTAAAGAAGAACAAATGAGGATTTGTTCAGGAGACAAAGTGTAAAATGTTAAACTCTCTATTCTCAAAACGGTGGCATTTCACAACTTTCATACTCTTAAAGTGCGAAACTACGTCGTTTGGTAGGATGGGTTGTCAACTCACGTTCTAGGTCAGTAGATTTTTAACGGCAGCGTCACGAAGTTAATGGAAGAACAAACGTGATTTAAAAATATTCATTCAGGGACTAATTTGATTTAAAAAAATAATTCGGTGACGAAAATAAAAAACACGTAATCTTTTCGGAACGATTTTAAGTATTAACCCGAATTTTATTAGTTTGAGGTAGATACTTGGTCTAATAGAAATCTAATAAAAGGGTGAGTGATAAAACTACATAATGAATAATAATATTTTTTTTTATAGAAACTAGATTAAGATTTGGGTGGACTCCGTAGAGAGCTAAATTAATTATTATATTATTTAAAAATTAATTAAATAATACGTGGATTAACGTTAACTTAAAGACTTATTTGTAAAAAATATTTATAATTTGTATATAATTCAATATAATTATTCAAAAATAAAAAATAAAAATGCAACAAAAATGTTGTGAAGTTGGTTCCATTCTTAAATATTTACTTATGTCTGTCTTGTAATAATTTTTATATAAGAGAAAATTTTCTTATACTTTATCATAAAATGCAATCAATTCTAAGAAGATAGATTTTTTTATTTATCTTTGTGAATATTTTTTAGATATAAATTATTTGGACTTTAAAAAACAAATTATATTTGTATGTTGATATTTTCGAGTAAAAGATGCTTTATAGTATAATTTTAAATTTTTTTTATATTTGGAGATAATAAAAAAAAAGCAAAAATAATCGAGAATGAAAATACAAAAAATATAGTATAGCATTATAAATATACTATTAATCATGATTTACTGGAATATATGCATAGTAAACAAATGTTATTGTGTCATTATACACTTTAAATATTTGAAAATGAAAATTGTTATTATTATAGGTTTAATGTAGATATTAATTATATTTATTAACTATTATTTTTTAATTTAATTGAATAATAATAGGTATTAAATTTAATATTTTTGTATTATTATTATTATTATTATTTAGAAATCTATTATTTTTATTTTGCAAAATTGTAAAATTAACGTCTATGTAAAATTGTTGACATGACTCAATTATAAAAATCAATATGTTATAACTTATAAGCTCATTTTATAATAGATTTGCCAATTTTTATATAATAAAAATAGATGGCATTATATCTTATCTATCACTGATTCATGATTATCCATGCAGGGCCATTCTTAAAAAGTGAGTTCTATGGTGTCTTTGTTATGGTGCTTATATTGTCTAACTTCCCTTTTAAAGTAAAAAATAAAATGTTTAAAATAAAAAATAAATCATATAAAATTTATTAAATATTATTTATTTACCTTTTTTAGTAACTTAGATATAAAGTAATAGGCACCATAATATTCACCTTCTTAAAAATGTTAGTTGGAAAGCACTTGGGTTGGATTTCAGTGTCTGGATCATTATACTTGCCTTAGAAATTGCAGAGTTAGCTTTTTCCCTTAACCATTTCATTTTTTTCCTTCATTTTTCCTCTCTATTATGTCCATGAAGAAGAAATATTGTTGTAAGAAATATACCTTTCCTTGTTTTGTAACAGAGCCATACAACAACTTGTTAATTGGAATGTTGGGTGTTTAACCTATTACAAGATTGAGAAAATGGATGAATTTAACTCAAATTTTACATATAAAAACACCACATATTTCTTTGGATTTTTGCTTGTTTATGTAGAGACCAGTGGCATTAGGAGTGACTTCATTTCAAGCAGTGCTTCTGTACAAAGAAAAGAGGGTGATAGCATCAAAGGGAGATCAAAAAACACATTGAAGATTGCACCAATTAATACTATACTCTGCATGTGGCCTTGTTGGTGGCTTGCTTGGTCTTGGTGGTGGTTTCATCTTGGGACCCCTCTTCCTAGAGCTAGGAATCCCTCCTCAAGTACCTTCCAATTTCCATGCTTCTCTACACACAATCTTTTGCTTGTTTTTTATCTTTTTTTTCAAAGTACCACCTTTTCTAAGACTTCTTACAAAGATGTCATCCTTTTAAAAGGATTTAAACACCATTGCCTTCCACCTTTATGATGCTAGAAATGCTACCCACATTAGTGTTTCTGAAGAGGTGGCCCCAAACCTTTTTTTTTTTTTTTGGTCAAATAGATTGGACAACCCCAATCGTAGGTATCACAACACACACACCCACGCACCCACACTTTGAGGTTTTATCAAACCTCATACCAGTCTCAGCTGGGGTTCGAACTTGGTGCAGCTTGTTTAAGAGGCAATATGATTGCCACTTGGTCTAGGCCTCGGCTGCAGCGCCAAACCTTTAGATGCCTCCCAATTAGCAGCCCAAAAAAATTAGCATGGTGGCAACTGAATAAATAGTTTCAAATAAATAGTTTCATTACTTATAAATGGCAGACACGGTTTTGGTGAGTGCAATATCCCAAGGCAAGTACCAAGTTTCTTTTTTTTTTGGTCAAGGCAAGTACCAAGTTTCATTAACATGACTTCTTTGTTGAGTGCTTCACCATTGCTTTATTATCAACATTTGCTTCCTGTTTTTGATGTCATTGCAGGAACTGTTGGCATAGTAAGAATGGTTGAAAAGATTGCAGAGCATAAGTATATGGGATTTGAAAACTTCTGGGATTACCAAAGCTAAATTTTACAGAATTTTCTCAGAATAATTAAATTATGTCTTAATAAACAAGGTAATAAAAATTCAGTGCTAATTGTTTGTGCAAACTCAGCATGTTGAACTCATAATGGTTTCACAGAAAAACCAAACATGCTCATATATATTGATTCAAGCTTTCAGAGATATAAATTGTTCTAAAAAGTACAGACTTAGATACAATTAGGCACTAATGTTGTTTCATTTGCTATGAAATCTAATAGGATTAAAATGTAGATCAGTCCATTCTTTGTAGTATTATGATCTCTACTTCCTTTTGTTGTATGCGGACACCATTCGGCATAAGCTAATTCCGGTAGCAGACTAACTCATCCAAACCACAAAAAAAGTCGGAGTGAAAATGGAGGAAAGAATTGAAAATGAGAGTATATTTGTTCTTTCAACGGTTTCCTCGTTCTTCGCCGTTCTTAAAACAGTTTGCTGTGTTCTATAACTCATCTTTGACAACTTGATTTTTGACTTTTAGATGTTTGTTGATGGAAGCAGCCAATTCTTTCAAACTAGATTTTGTAGAGAGTTTGATCTGCATAAAACAAGGGGTGCTCATCATATAATTAATTCGATTATCATTAAAGAAACCAAATGTTTACCACCAAAATCAGGGTGCTAAGAAGTAATTACCGGATTTATCTTATCATCTGCTTTGTAAAGTAGAAGCGTGGGGTAGTCATTCACCTGCCATTAAGCAAAGAGAAGTGTTTGGTCATATCAAAAATTTCTTAACGAAATAACATGATTCGAATTCCAAAAACTGATGCAGGGTTTATTTTTCAGAACATAAAGAAAAATTGAGACATTTAAAGTAAGCTTTTTCATGACACTAACTTGCAATTTTGGATGTTCATTTGCTGAAGCATCTATCCTTGCAAATATTAGATTAGTTGCTGCTTTGTAGTGCTTTGCCAACTTCTCTACTTGTTTGCTAATTGCATCACAGTTGATACACCAAGGTGTAAATACCTGTTTACAAATCCATCGAGAACATAGCCAATATAAAAGTCTTTCTTTAGAGAAAAACAAAAAAACAAACTGAAAAACACTATTGAAGTTTGCAAACCTCCAGAATCACATCCTTCTCATTGCTCAAAACTGCATCATCAAATGTTTTCCCGACAACAACATGAATAGTAGCATCTGTCTGCAATTCCCAGTACCATGGCGATTAATGGAAGCATACGTTTAGTTTTAGGAGATAAACAAATAACTTCTAGGTTTCATTGATTCATTCTATTACTACAAAATATATAGCTAGCTATATGTGTCATTAGAAAGAAAATCTGGAATATTTTACATATGACTCAAGGAATTCACATTATATCTTAACAGAAAAAGGACAACATATTACAATGAGTGCACAACTAATGCTCTTATATAGTCAAAGACTGTAAATTATAAGAGAGAAAGCAGGAAATTTGTTTTAGAACTCACATTATCTGGTATTGGTTGAGACTTGAAGAAAGGTGACAGAGAACCTTGCACAAAGTTATTGCAGAAATCCTGAGAGAGCCATTTCAACATTATTACTTGCTTGATTGCTAATCAATGGGAGGATACCGTACATGAACAGAAGATCATACCTGAATATTGCTTCGTGTTGGTTCTGACTCCAACAAATATTTTGAGCTCATTCCATTATCAAATGCAGCTACCTATAAATAAACACAAAAAACAAAATAAAATGCATCAGTTGGTAGAATTATCAGAATTTATAAAACAAATCTCAAAAAATGGTTAACTCATAAACTAACCACAGTGTTTCTTGATTCTTCAAGACCAAACAATGTTAGGAAGGGTTTTGCAAGGTTCTCTTCTTTAATATCAACATATATAAACATTATCTGCAGATGAATGAAAGACTTAGATTAAGAATTCTAAACCATATTGCAGGAAAAGTTTAAATGTCCCAATTGTAGGCTAGAAGAGCAACTACCTTTGACTTGAAAGTTCTTGCAACATCTTGAATAGTATCTTTAAGATTCTTGAAGTCGTCAATGTCGGCAAAGACAAAAACCTACAGGGAAAGGGAAAAAAAAAAGAACGGAACCTATGAGATTAATGTAATATATTCTCATGATAGATGGATATCAATGAGAAAAACAAAAATAGTGGAGAGCATAATAAAATATGCAGAACATGTGCTTTTTCTATGCAGAAATTTTAAACCTTACTTAAAAATTGTGAGCACAAACTCCAATAAAGAGACAGAAAAGTAACAGAATTCAAACCAAGTGAAAATCCAATTTAAGGTTAAAACTGAAAATAATAGCAACCTGAAGCTTAACGGGGCTTGAGTAGACACTGATAGAGTTCATTTCAGTCAGTTTTGTAACTAATGGAAACTTGTTGTAGTCCAAAAACTCCAATATTTTACTTGTTGTGAAAGCTCCGTCTGCATAATCAGCAAGTTTTGCATTCTTGACTTACATCAGACTATTCGGTAAACAAGATAAGATAGGAAGGAAGAAAAAATGTTTTACAAAAGAAGTGTGCAATGTTGGTCCACCAGATTTTAACTGATTGAACATAAGGATCGAAACAATTGCCGACTCACCATATGCAGTGTATCTTTCAGGTTCACTCTTAACAATTCCTAGAAAATTAACAGTGGATGGGATATCTGGATAAAGAACTTGGGCATGCTCCACTTTATTCACTTCAACAAATTGGGTTTCATTATCCAACTTTGCAGCTCTCACGAATTCGTCATATTCATGTCCCTGATATATTTGCACACAAAAATTAGCACAGCCCAGAAAAGTGGAAACACTAACAAGGAGTTTTCCAAGTGTTTCTTACCTCAAATTTGTCAAACCGACCAATAACAAATGTATGATACTTTGTCAGAAATTCCTCTGCCTCCTTTTCCGAATTTATCCTAATAACAGACGAGCCAGTCTTTTTCCTTGCCCATATCACTATATCATCCCTGAAATCAACAGTCCCAATGTTAATTCACATGGCCACTAGATAAAAATGTTTGAAGTAGTTCCACCAATATAATTGACATGACCAATTCTCAAGCTATCTGTGCACTGTGAACAACATTTCAGGTAAATCTGCATCTATTCCATTCAGCTAACATCAGTATATCACTTCAAGATATAAACAAGCCTCTAAATACCATAAAGAATTAGAAACACTAGCAAACATAGCAAAAATTCAGATAAAACCCTACACAGGCCTAGTGAGCTAAGTCTAAGAGAGAAGTTGTGAGAGCAATTTACGCTGTGAAACCGCCAGAGTAAGGTTGGGAGGTGCCATTAACGAAGAGAAGCAAAGTTGGGTAGCCTTTGATCCCAAGGAACGAAGCTGATTTGGGATACCTCTCAGCATCAATCTTCGCCATTAAAAGAGTGCTTCCCAACTCTTTCTTAAGCGAAGTTGCAGCTTCAGCAAATCGAGGCATGAGCTCAGCGCTCCTTGGACACCAAGGTGCATACCCCAGAACAAGAACATACTCATTCTCATTAATAACCTTCTCGGTCTTGTCACTATTGAGTTCAAGTACGATCCTTTGTGCCTTCGTTAGAACCTCTGCTTCCGACAACTTGTCGGTGCCACCACCACCACCTTGTTCTTCTGGTTGGTGTTTTTCTACCTCCTCGTCCACTGCTAACAATTCCTCAATGCCCTCCAAATCATCGTCATCAGGGACAGCCTCGGAACACTGTGTGACAACGTTGTAACTAAGAATTAGGAGAAGGGTGAGGGTGAAATAAAGGGTGAATCTCAAGGTTGGGTTTTTTCTAGTGAACATGGTGCTGAGTAGTAGTGGGAGGAAGATCTTAGGTTGAATATGTGTGGGATTTGTGAAAAGTTTATGACTTTGGAGAAGATCTCATTCGTGGAGGCACATTTTAAAATTAGTGAAGAAATGGTGCGAACTGGGAAGAGAAGAAGAATGTGAATTTCTCAAGTGTGAAAATGTTTAGACAAGCTATTAACACGCCTAAATCTCCGGGATATCCATGTTAACAAAAAGGTGGAATTTAAAGAGCAATTGGCTTCGTATGAAGTTGATAGTTAAAAATTATTTTATGATTTAATCGATTTGATTAAATTTTTATCTAACTGCTCTCAATTAATAACTTCACGTAAAGTTGACTAATAAATTTGTCTAGAAAGCAGTAACTTTATATGTAATCAGCAAAATTTGTCTAGAAAGCAGTAACTTTATATGTAATCAACAAAAGAAAATTGAGCAATTCTACACTATTAGATGAAATCTCACACTATTAAAAAAATGAACAATCTTACATCATTAAATAAAATCTCACACTATTAAAAATATTATTAATAGTTACTTGATAACTACAAATCATAAAAGTTATTGAATGAATTTTATAATGTCTTTTATTATTGTGTCTAAATTATTTAACTTGCTTTTAAAAATAAAAAATAAAATATTTAAAATAAAAAATAAATATTTAAAATTTATTAAATATTATGTATTTGACTTTTTTGATAAATTAGGCACAATCTCAAAAAGCGCAATACCTCACCAAATTATTGACCCTAGTACTCTTCACTTGTCTAATTGCCTACCAATAACTATCACTATCCTCTGACTACCTTCTAAGAGATAAAAATTTAAAAGTATTAACTTTTCCTTTCACAATATCATAGATTTTTACAACAATGAAGATGGTTCTAAGACTTTCGTCCATATAAAATCTATGCTATAATGTCATAAGGTTTCATATTTCATCCCCAGAAAAAGCATGTGTCCTGCATCTTTTGGGTTTTCCCAAAATAGATTTGGTGTTGGTCATGACTTTGCCTTGATTTAGGACTTGTAAGTTGAACTTTTATAGAAAATATAAAGCCTAACAATGTCATATTAGCATAATATATATTTTAGAAGTTTAATGTGCCATTTTTATTTTTTTATTATTTTTATTTATATGAATAAAGGTATGGACTTAGATAAAAATTAAAAAAAAAATCATTATTTTTATTTGCCCAACTAAAATGCTTCTTAAGCATGGTAATAATTAATTATTCAGATATACTATGTGTATACTAAAATCAGCCATTAAGGCCGGTAACCAGTCCAAAATACATGTTAAAATATAAATATATATTGAAAATAAATTAAACTATACATATATTTATACACAAATACATTAGTGACTAATTTTAGTGTATAGGTAGTATTTTTGTATTTATAGGTAGATGATAGTTGTTTGAATTGCCTAAACATCATATTTTGAAGTTGAGCTTTAGAGATGATGTGTATGCAATATTGCAATAGATGTTATGATAAGTCTTTTTATTTACCAAAAAATAACTCAATTAAAACTAAAAATTAGTAGTTATTGCATGACGAACTTAATTGGCATCCCCTCAAGAATAAACTCATGGATTATACATTCATCTTACTTATTATGTGAATATGCTTATACAAATTTTCATGCATTTATTTCCACCACACTGACTATAAGTTTGGAAACACAAGTAACTACTAGTAAGTTGAAAGGGTTTTCCAAGTGCATGTACACACTACACATTTTGCTCCTCTTTCAAATGTAGTTTCTCAACCAGGGAAAATTTTTCACAAAACGGTGGATTACACAATTTTACATATATTACAGAAAGATTAACTGAATTCTTTCTCAAAAAATGGACATGAATCAGCATCCATCAGCCATATGTGCATGAATTCTTCTTGAACCTGATAGGTTTTGATTCAGAAGAGTTGATCACCAAAGGACAAGTAATTTCCTTATGGTGCTTTGTTCTTACTAGTTTCCCCACCACATTCCCTCTTGAACGAATCTCAAACTTCAATGTCAATGGAACCTCAACACTACCAGTTTGGGATACTATTAGTGTGGATCCAGCCCCATACAATGGAACCTTGTTACCTTCCACATTCACTGATACAATACGGTGACTTTTTCTTGGCTGATAGTATTTCTTCAGCTGCAAGGAACAAATCATCACATGTACAAGAATATAATATACATATAATAAGATGCTACTTAATGTCACCATTTTGTGTTATGTTAATAAACACCAACATTACCTTTTAATTTAGAAGTCCTAGCTAGTTTAAGTCACAAAGGGATAAGAACAACATAGTCTTGGTTTCTTACCTCACCAGTTGCGACAGTGATGTCTGAGAAGACAAGGTTAATGGGTGTGGAGTGCACATGAATGCCAAAAAATGTAGCAGGGTTATATATGCTCATTCTTAGTGTTCCATTTACTGTCAGCATTCTTGTTGTGACGCCTGTGAAGTCTGAACCCTCTCCAACATACATATTATGCACTGTCATGCTCTGCAACATTCACAATCTCAATTACTATCAACATAATCTCATAATTAGCATATAATTAGAGACAGGAATCCTATAATCCTTCCATTTTGTTCTGTAAAACATCTTGGATTGCAGCATATACTCACACAAATTCAAGAATTAGGCAAGTAGAACTAAACTATATGTAAACATGTACATCTTTATGGTAATTATAGGGAGTTTTTTAAAACAACACCAACCGATCTTTAATCAGCAATCAGCATTTATCTCATCTAAGTGACATTTATCAAAAACTATATCCCTCCCCAAATGAAAAAGTGACAACTTTCTACTGTACTCCCTCGCATAATTACTAAAGAGTCGGTATAATCGATGAATGATTAACTAACATACTTACCATGTTGATTAATTTTAGATTGAAATTGGGATTTACCTTGACAGTTACTTGAGCTTTGTAAGGCCTGCTAGCACCCCATATGATTAAGCAAAAGACAGAGAAGACAAGAACAAAAGTAAAGACAGCAATTAAAGCTTGGCAACGGCGAGTGTAAGCCTTGTCCTGAAACTCATGATAGGATCCTTCTTCAAGAATGACATCACACTCAGGCCACCCTTTATCATTCCTCTTCCTGCTCCCTTTTCTACCTGAAGAAGACCTGAAAATCCCTGAGAATCTGCTGGCTGAGGAGTTCCTTGAATGGCGGCCAAAGGAAGGGTGTGATGGTGACTCCATTGGACTGTTGGAGATTGGTGTGGCTTGCATTGAAGATGACTTGTCTCCATCATGTGAGTCCCTTGAAGGGCTTTGAACATAGTACACAGGTCGCTTTGGAGACCTTGATGGTGATGATGGTGCTAAGCTTGTTATATCTGATTCTGATTTTGTTGACTGCATCTTCAACCAAATTGAGTAGTACCCTCAAAACTTTTGATGAAGTAAAAGAGATTGAAATTTGTACTAGAGGACAATAAGCTTAAGAACTTGTGCTCTTAAATTCATGAGCCTAACAGACATAGTGTTTGGAATATGCTGCATATATCAGCAAAATGAACAACTTACTCAAAAAACACCAACAAATGGTACGGTAATTTCAACAAATATGTGGTGTGTGTGTCACTATGAGAGAGTGAGAGAATGTGTGTATATGTGTATATATATATATATATATAATATGCATGGAAAGAAGGAAGGAGAAGCTTGTTATTGTTGGTGTTGGTGGAGTGAAGAGTCAAATGAGGAAAGCAAAAAGCCTGTGAAATGCTGGTTATGCTGTGAAGGGTAAAATATTTATTAAAATAAAATAACGGATAATAACAATAATGAAAGGCTCGGAATAAAAGTTTGGAGCCAAACCTCACTGGCTGCTACTATAAGCATAGGTTCGGGAGTAAGTGTCGGCAGCTATTGCTTTTCTTATTTCTTCTATAAACTATAAACTATATAATATATAGTTATAGACATCATTGATGTTGGTTCAAATTATATATACAAGAAGGCTACAATAGTGGTTTATTATGTTGTCTTTTTCTCTCTATGGGGTGTGTGTGGGGCATGAGCACTTCATAGAAACTAATAAATGCTTTGAAAATCCTTCAATTATATGAGTTGGACAAATTACCTACTTAGAGTATGGGGTCCTGTTTTTGTGTTTTGTCTATGTTGTAAATTTATTTGTATACGTGTTTATTTTTTGTTATCATGTTCTGGTGAGTGGTGTTGTTTATTTATTTTGTAGTCTTTAATTCTGATAGATTAATAATGTACAATATTAATGACAAAAGCTACATAAGTAGATGGACGGATAAAACAGTAAATAAAAAAAATCAACTTAGGAATTCAATTCAATTAAATTTGTACTAAATGAGTGTTGCTTAAGTGGCGAAAAGACAAATTTTTCTACAATGTTAATGTGAGTTAATGAGAAATTTGTTTTTAAGCCGTTTGTGTGAGAAAAATTCCCTTGTCAGAAAATTTTGTTCGTCAAAAAAAAAGAACAATCTTAAAAACAGTTTTATTTTTTGGGCAGTAGAAATTGTGGAATTTCTGAGGCCTAAGAAAATAAAATTCTAAATAATAGTTGGGCCTCCCTTAAACAAAAAAAAAAGCTTCGTGTGACCCAAACTCATCAACAAAAAGACCAACGTATATCATTAAAATGTCCAAAACAATTGTATTAGTGGAAGCCTTCTCTGATATCAGAGCCAGGTATCTGTGGGTTATGGGCCCACCACGCTTCCGCTGCGCCACTCTGATTTGGTGTTTAACTATCGACAAATATAATAGTTATTCTATGTTTTCTTCGTCAATGAAGTAACCTTACATCATTAATCAACTCATCATTTTGCCAAAATTCATATATAATACAGTTTAGTTCGGGTCCACAAATTGTATACTATAGTACTATAATTCAATAACTTTGGTCTTAGCACAAAATGGTCTCAGCTGGTATATTTCTGTGTTTTAACTTGTAACGGATAACGAGATCACGTTCTGTTTTGTTATACTCATCAAGATTTATGATTATATTTTCCAAATAGCGGTGCCCAAGACTACAACGAATTTACTAGTACATGTGTAACATATGATTCATTGTCTTGCTAACACATGACATAGTTGAATGTAAACTCACGTAAGCTTGATAGGATGTGCTTAGTGCTTTGTATCTTATCTATATTCCATTTTTAATTTAGTTTATCCAATTAGCATGACAGAAAGAAATATTATTATAATAATAAACAAGCATCTATTTTGCTACAATAATTGAACCTCCTTTTTATTTAATTATTCTTACTTTTTTTTTTGGGTTGGTGGATTGTTTCATCATATTATAAACAGCAATCTTCTATGCCAATTTATCCTTTGAATCGATATTAACGTAGCGCTTCCGTGCGTTTTAGTAAATTAAATTCTCTAGTTTTATTTAAAATTGCTTATACTTTTTTTTAACAGTATTTTGAACTGAGATTCCACGTCTTCTTAGACTCAATACAATCTGTAGTATTTACAGTTTTAAAGATTCGGTTTTTTTTTTTTTTCTTAACCACAAATATGAGATTTCTTTCTATAAAGACAGGGGCGGAGCTAGATAAAATATTAGAGGGGGCCAAAAATATTTATACAATAAACTAAGACTAAAATAAAATTTTAAGGAGGGCTAAACTGAAATTTACATATAATTTACATGTAAAAAATTAAAATTAGGGGAGGCCATCGCCCCCCTTTCCCACCACCTAGCTCCGCCCCTGTATAAAGATGAGATAATTTAGTAAAAATCTAATAAAAAAAAGTTATGTTACTCTTTTAAGACGTCAAGATGACGAAATGTGTCTTTACAGCAACCATTTTACACTTTTTAAATCGGGGATGCTACACATTTATGTAACTATATAACTAAGTTGGCCCAACACTAAAAAAATCCAATACCATTAAATGAAACGTGAAATACACGCGCCCAATACACACAAAATCACTCTTACCCAACGCTTCTTCTCCCCACGCTTCTTCTTCTTCTTTTCACGCTCGTTTACGCACGGAGCGTTTTCTTCTTCTTCGGCTTTTTCTTCGCGTTCCTCCTTCTCCGTTTCTTTCTTCTTCACGTATTTTCTCCTTATCATTATTTTTTTGTTATTATTGCTGCTGTATTTTTTTGTCTTTTCCTCCTTCTCTCTCTGACTCTCTAGTGAAGAAGTAGTAGAAGGTGAGGAAGAAGAGTTTTGAATAGTGCAGAATGAACTGAACATAGTACTCAAGGTGAACCAAACACAGTACTCATGGTAAACTGAACATACTACTCATGGTGAACCGAATACAATACAATTGTATAGTATTGAGTGAACGAACCTTGAATGCTAAACCCTAAACCCTGAACCCTACCGTAAACCCTAAACCCTCAACTATGAACACAGTGAACCGAAATTAATACACGGGGCGAACCGAAAGTTTGAAACACACTGAACCCTGTACACTGAATCCTAAACCCATAAACCCTAAACCCTAAAATCCTAAACCCTGAAACCCTAAAACCCTATCGTCATTCTTTTGTTGTTGTTGCTGTTGTATTTTTTTGTCTTTTCCTCCTTCTCTCTTTTCCTCCTTCTCTCTTTGGTGAAGAAGCAGTAGAAGGTGAGGAAGAAGAGTTTTGAATAGTGCAGAATGAACCGAACACAGTACTCATGGTGAACCGAACACAATACAATTGTATAGTATTGAGTGAACGAAACATAATCCATTATATAAAATCAAATTTAAACATCTTTCTGCAAAATGAACCAAACACAGCACTCATGGTGAAACAATTATATAGTACTGAGTGAACGAAACATAATCCATTATATAAAATCAAATTCAAATAAAGTCATTTATTGTTTCGATTTAGAAGTGCAGATCGAAGAAGAAAACGAAGAAGAATAGGAAGAAGATAAATGCAACGTAACCAGATCGAAATAAAAAAACGAGAAGATGAACGCGACCAGAAGAGAACGACGAAGGCAATGTAGATCAATAAGAAAGAACGCGAGCAAATAAGAAGGAGGTTTACGTTGTAGCAGAAAGTTTACGTTGAGCAAAACTTTAGGTTGCAGCACGTTATATGTAACGTGTGTATGATAAACGAGTGAGGGATGGGAGATGCACATGTGGAGGAAATTACTTGGTTAACAACCATGTAAAAAATACATGAATACAAAATTTTTTCATTTTTTAAATTTAATATTGTCATTCTAATTAATCCAAATTCAGTCCAGCATGAACTAAATAAGTTACAGTTGTACTATTTATCATTAATTTTTTATTTTTACCTAATTTATCATACACACTAAAATTCCAATTCTTAACTACCTAGTAATCCTTTTAGTATTGGCATCAAAATTAGTGTGAAATAAAATTTTGTTACATTTCACTATATATAAAAATCACCCTTATTCACTTCTAACAATTACAGGGTTATTTTTTAATTTTGTAATATATTTTAACCCTTTAGATTAGCTTTTTTTTTAATCGAAGTGATCTAAATTGTTGGATAAAATTATTGAATTTATTTCTCTTAAAAAGTTAAAATTGAGCTTCTATTGAGTTTTCGACGATCATAATTGCCACTTCAAAAAGTTTTGTTCTGCTATTTTGAAAATCACCCAATCCAGTATTTCTAATGCTTTCTCCAACATGCACCGAACTATCATTTTCATCAGTCCATTTATCACTGTCATTAACCTGTGCATATACAAACTCACACAATACAAGCACCAATTTGCAATCATCATCAAAAAGGTATCTGCAAACATTTGTTTCTCTTGAATAAATTCAGCACATATCTTCTACCATGATCAAATATAGAAAGTCAAGCTCTTTTACTTCAAAAAAAAAAAAATTATTCTCTTCTCAATATTTGTGTTTGCCAATTCTAAAATATCCAATTGTTTTGCCTTTTTGAACTTTTATTTTATTTTTTCCAATGATTCAAAGTCTCTTTTCATGCTTCACTCTATTGAAGTACTCTATTTTTAAAAATTTTTATATTCCTAATTTTTCATGTGACCCATATAATTGGAAAATAATTTTTTCACTCATTTTTTCTAAACTTACACAATTATAACTCACATCAAACTTCAAAAAAATTTCTACTATCACTTGAATTTGTTCGATTAGTTCCATCTCATCTTAAAGTTCTATGTTATGACTTGTGAACAAAATTATAGGGGTAATTTACTTAAATAAATAGAATAGGAGAGTTGTTTACCTAAATGTGCAAATCTGTTTGTTGTTACGTTTATGTGCAAAACCGGATTTATATGTAATCCGTGGCAACCCACCACGGTTTCTAAACATGCATAAACCGTGGGAGGTCACCACGGAATAGGAGCAAATTTATTTATATGTAAACCGTAGTAGGTCACCACGGTTTACGAAGAGAAATTGGCGTGCATAAACCGTGGGGAGTCACCACGGTTTATGAGGAAATATTGTTGAACGTAAAACCCGGTAACCCACCGCGGTTTACGTGTGTCTACATATATAAGTAATCCGCTGAAGGCAGGGACGGATTCATTAGGGACATCAAGAAAGATAGGAGGTTGGTGGGTTGTAGAGAGAATTTGGAAAAAGTTTGGAGGTGTGAAGGAGAAGTGGGTAGTGGGGCCAATGGAGGATGAGGATTGATTGTACCGACTAAATGGCATCGCTCACGTGGCAGGATATATCGACGAAGAGGTTAGTTACTATTATTGTTATTATTATTGTTATTAAATTTAATTCTAATATAGCAATTGATATTATTAGGAATATTGCTAGTAAAAATATTTTATTACATTTATTTGTTTTGTGATTCTGATTAATATTATTTACATAAATATTAATATTATTATCGGTACTGTTAGTAATGCATATTTTATTATGCTTATTTATCTTCTTAGTGTGGTTAATAGTATTTTTGTACAATATTTTATTATAAATATTAATATTTTATTCAAAGATATTTTTTTCTGTATTTATATTATTAATTTGTTGTAATGAGTGCATAGTTTTCTTAGCTTCAGTATTTAATACACAAATAGAGAATCAATGAATTTAATGTGAGCAGTCTAATAAATTTTACGAAAATTATGTTTGTTGTTGTTTGTAATGGTTGTATGTTAAGGGATTTTGTTATCGACGTTTTGCAGCCTAGTAGGGTTATTACCGCCGTTAGGCGGCAGCAGAATATGCCCTTACATGACCGGATTATACCGTATCTGGAGACTGCGGGCTTGTATCATCTTGCTAGGCTAAACAGTCAGTGCTTCTGGGTTGATGAGTCTCTGCTTAGCGCATTTATTGAGCGGTGGCGTCCGGAGACCCACACGTTCCATATGCCGTTTGGTGAGTGCACCATTACTTTACAGGATGTTGCGTATCAGCTGGGTTTGCCGATTGATGGTGCACCCGTTAGTGGGTGCTTGACTGAGTTTGAGAATCTGATGGAACACAGTAGACCAGCATGGGTGTGGTTCCGGGAGTTGTTCGGGGAGTTACCTCCACAGAGTAAAGTGAAGCAGATGACAGTGTGCTACACATGGTTCCACGAGAGGTTTCGAGTTCTCCCTGCAGATGCTACTGATGAGACCGTGCGTGTATACGCACGCGCTTATATCCTGATGCTGTTGTCGTCTCAGCTGTTTGCGGACAAGAATGCAAACAGGGTACACCTTCGCTGGTTGCCTTATTTGGCATCATTGGATGACTTGGGCAGATATAGCTGGGGCTCCGCTGCACTAGCCTGGTTGTATAGGTGTCTTTGTCGTGGTACAAACAGAAACGTCGTTAACTTGGCTGGGCCGCTACAGCTACTACAGTCTTGGATTTTCTGGAGGTTTCCCACTTTGAGTCCCCTTTCGTGCACGAAGCGCTACACGAATCAACCAAGTACAACCCTTACCGAATTCCTTGAATTTTCCATGATATTTCAAATGATCCAATTCGATGACTCTGTACTCAACACCTCGCCGGATGCTATAGTCCTTCACACTGAGCACAGCTTCATCTTTACTCTGGAACGATTGCCCAATCTCAAATTCTGTAGAAGATCTACCCACTCTGTTACCACTGTCTTCCTGTTGACCAAGAGCTTCGAAGTTTAGTGTGGAGAAGTGTGGAGGGTATTGATGAGAACCAGAACTCGAAGGCCGATGCTGCGCATGTGGATCGCCGCCTGTGTTTTCGTCGCTGTCACCATCGATATGAACAGGCTCCTGGTCAGACTCATCGTCACGCATTGCATTCTCTACTTGATCAGGTCCACCAAATTCTTCGATATAAGGTACGAGGCCACTACCGGTGCCCACAACGTTGGGAGGCTCAATGACTGCTGCATGCTCCAAAGGGACAGAACCAACAACCTCTGTTTGGTCTAAATCAGCCGCAAAAGAAGGTGATTGAACCGGCGGAAGATACAGTCTGACCGCAGGCATCGAACTAGATGCACCACCCGCGGAAGCTGGGCAAGGAACTGGAGCGGATGCCCCAGAACTATCGACACCAACCTCCAACTTCGCGAACAACTCATGGATTATGATCTCCGGAAAACTCCTTACACAGTAGAACAGAACCCTAATATCTTCATCAGCCTTAACTGCAAAGGTTTCATACTGAACACCGGTCGAGACAACCGCCATGGGAATCTTGTAGAATAGTTTCTTCACCCACTTGCAACCCAACACGCCAAGCTTCTCCAAGATGTTGTTCTTCAAGTCTGACAAACTCATCGACGAACTGATAAAAATACTTAGTGGTTCTCTGTCGGTGAACTTCACACCTTGGCTTTTGCTTTTTTTATTTTTCCAGAGCAATGCACCAGAGCAAGAAAGCTCTCTTCCTCACTAGCCATTGTGAGAATGATCTCTTATGGTGCTTGAATCACCCACATATATATAGAATTCTCGTCATAGTAAACCGTGGAAACCTACTAGGTTTTCTGCCCATTATTCTACATAAACCGTGGTAACCCACGGGGTTTTATGTGATTAAAAGTTTCTTCATAAACCGTGGTGACTCCCCACGGTTTATGCTTGCCAAATTTCCTTCGTAACCCGTGGTGACCTATCACGGTTTACTCTTACAAATTTTTGCTCCTAATCCGTGGTGACCTCCCACGGTTTATGTATGTTTAGAAACCGTGGTGGGTTGCCACGGATTACATATAAATCATGTTTTGCACATAAACGTAACAACAAATAGATTTGCACATTTAAGTAAAGAAATCCCTTTTTAATTTATTTAAGTAAATTGCCCACAAAGACTATAAATCACTTTATTAGTATTTTATGAATATTTAGCCTTACAATTTTTTTTTTGGTGTTTAATTTTTCTATAGTTGCAAACTATACCAACATCAAAAGATTTTACAGAAAACTTTTCATCTTCAAAAAATACATCCAAACCGCTTCATCCTTAGTACTTACATTTAAAATCACTTGTTGCAATAAAAATTATAAGGAAAAGTATACGTTACCAAGAAGGAGTCTGCCAACTATTACCAACACGTGATAAATTAGGATTAAACCATGATTAACTTAGATGTGGCTTTATTTAGTAGATGGGCTTCATGTCCAGCCCAACTCAAGTTGGCAGATTTTGGCAGATAAAAAATTGGTAACGTAGCACTACTGAAATTATAAATTTTACGGTATTTATTTTTCCACTCAAAAAATCGTCTAGTCTATTTTAAATCAGTTTTAAATTATTTCATTTCAAAAACCGCAACTATAAAATTAGATTTTAGAGATATCATACAACTTTAAAATTTGTTCTCTAAATTGTACTTCAACAAAAGGGAGTCACTCAAATAAAAATTTAATAATTAAAATTTAACATATATAACTAATTAAATTGTGTTATTTTTGTCAAAATTAAATTAGACAAATTAATTTGACTAAAAAATGGTGAATCAAATTTTGAACTGGTCTAAATTAATATTATTTTTATAAAAAATAACTACAATATCCTATTACAAAAAATGACTAAAATATTTTTATTATATATATTAATTTTAAAAATCCTAAATTTTAGTCCTTTATTTTTTTATCTTAAGATTAGGATTTAAAATTTTTAAAATTAATATATATATATATAATAAAAATATTTTAATTATTTTCTATAATAAGAGTATTGTAGTATTTTTATTAAAAAAATAATATTAATTTAGATTAATTTAAAAACTAATTTATAATTTTTTTGATTAAATCAATTTATTATTTAGTCTAATTTTAATAAAAATAATATAATTTAATTAATTATATATATTAAATTTTAATTATTAAAAAATATTTTTTAAAAGAGACGTTTTAAACGTTTTTATCTAAATAACATAATGAGTCATCATAAATTTTATATGATCAAATAACATTTATTACACAGAAAAATAAAAAAGCAATCATATAAGGCATACTCATCCAAGTTATGATGGGTATGACCACCGTCACTGCCTCCACCACTGCCACCAAGGTCGAGGAGAATAACTTTCTACCTACGATTTGATTTCCAGGACTTTTTTGTTTTTTTTGGTTAATTATTTCTAGAGCCTTTGATTCTGTATGGTGTAATAAATAAATAAGTAAATAAATCTCATATTAATATCTTAGGATTTTATATACCAATGTTTGTCTTGCTAGTATACTTTTGTGTGATGTGTGAACAGTGATTAGTTTCTTCTAGATTCACAGCTGAAGCAAGTTCCACCACGTGTCGGTGGTGCTTCAGCCAAAGCATTTTCAATTTGACAGCATTCCTTTTATTATTGGCCTCACCAGCTTTATCCCTTGCTTTTCTTTAACAAAAATACTAATAATCTTGGGCATCAATATCCTCATAATATTCATCCCATAACTCATCATTGAGATAGTTACTGATGCTCATTTATAGAGTACAGCTAAAAAACTCTCCAAGCAACGAAAGATAACGACACAAACGTAGGACTTCGTGCCAACTCTATAATTTTGTTTATTTTTATATATTCTCTCTATCTCCGAATGGAACCCTGCTCTTTTTATAGCCTTTACCAGTTCTGCTTCTCTTTCTGCTTTCACTAGACCGCCTTTGAATTGAAGATCAGATAAGGTTTCGGTTTCGGTTGTGACAACATGTTGGAAGGTAAAGCCTTGATAGAGGACACTGACATGCCAACCAAGATGCAGATCCAAGCTATGGCAGCTGCTTCTCAAGCTCTTGATCTCTATGATGTTGTTGATTGCAAATCCATTGCTGCCCACATAAAAAAGGTAACATCTTTCATTGTAAGAAACGTTCGTTTTGGTTTTGTGATTGAATATTATTATTATTATGGTTTTGTTTGCAGGAGTTTGATACAAGATATGGAAGTGGATGGCAATGTGTGGTGGGTTCAAGTTTTGGGTGTTTTTTCACTCATTCCAAGGGTACTTTCATATACTTCACTCTGGAGACTCTTAATTTCCTTATCTTCAAAGGAGTTGCTTCTTCTTCTCCTCCTTCTACTCCTAGCTGATTAGTGCAGCAGTTTCTAGAGAGTGCACTTCTTTGTTTTGTGTCTTTCTTTTCTTCCTTCATTCCATGTGAAAACAAGGAATGGAGAAGAAAAACAAAGCTTTTGTTATAAAGAAAATATAAGCAGTGCTTGATTATGTAAATATGATGAATAGTTTGCCTATTTAATGCTGACGCTTTGTTAAGAGTAGGATACTGAATGATATGATGGAATTCTGGATATTCTTTAATTTGGCCCTTTATTTTTTTTCATCCCCACGTCCACATGTTTATCCGGTGTTAGACTTAGACGTGCTCATCTAAGATTAGATAAGAAACGGGGCATTTGTTGACTTGAGTCAACTGAATCAAAGGTGAAGGAATTGATGATGCTTGAAGGATCAAAGGATGAGAAAATTAGGAGGCGAAATAAAAGATCGAGAATATCATATTTCGAGACTCTTTATCGCTTTCCTTTCATAGATGAGGCTATCATATGTGTCTATCAACACTTTCGCTTTTTCCTTTAGAACTTTAAAGTCATGATATTCAATACTTAAACTCGCATAAAGTAAATACGCAGCTGGAATTTTTTTTTTTACTTTCTAAATTTCATTTGAAAAAAAAATTACTCTAAGCGTCCATATCATTTCTACTGGAACTAAGCATATAGCATCTCCAATAATTACTCACACTTAACAATCATAGTAGGAACTAGGAAGTACAAGGTATCTCTTCCATAACAAATATAATCTAATTTCGCGTTTCTAACAACCTGTGAGGATGTGACTCAAAGCAAAATGCACATCTTAGTATTGCGCATTTCTCACTCGCTAGTCGCTACTACTGGGGAGTGGATCCTCTCCAGTGGGAAAAAAACTGGAGAGTACCCTCCAAGAATTTTCGCTGCGGAAGAAGTCATAGGGAAGTATCCTTCAAGTTCAAGTTCACAAAGTACCCCAAATCATGCAACTTCTTTATTGCAACAAAGAATGAAATACAAGGACAAAACTAAACTGATGCTAAATGAAACCATAAGCTAGTGATCAAGTTACTGGAGTCAATAGTGGCTTATTCTGGAAGTGTGCCTCTAAGTTAGCAATGACAAGGTCTGCCATGGCATCGCAAGTTTCGACGGTGTCGCTTCCAATGTGAGGGACGAGGACGACATTGTCAAGCCTCAAGAGCTCCTCAGGCACATGTGGCTCATTCTCATACACATCAAGACCAGCCCCAGCAAGTCTTCCTTCCGTCAAGGCGGACACAAGTTCAGCTTCATCGACGTGTTGGCCTCTCCCAATGTTGATTAGAATTCCTTTTGGTCCCAATGCATCAATAACTTTACGATTCACGATGTGATGAGTTTCTTGAGTGAGGGCACACGCTACAATGAGTATTTGAGAGTTAGCTGCTAAATCAAGGATGTTAGAGTAGAACTTATACCCTGTGTCTGGTTTTTCGGACCTGGAGTGGTAACTAACTGGGCACCCAAAAGCTGCGGCTCTTTTAGCTATTGCAGAACCAATCCTCCCAAGTCCAACAATTCCAACTGTTTTACCACTAAACTGAAATATCAAAGAGGCATCAACATTACTATGGTTTAATTGTAAGTCAATTTGGTTCCTCAAATTAGTTCTAAAAGATACAACAATAAATAGTTACATGTTACAAAAAAACCAGACATATCTTTCAGAAATTATTTTGACTATTAAGTATTAAGGTGACTACTCATCTGAAGTTGTTAAACACAATAACTATTAGATAATTTGATATGATTGACTAAATATTAATCTTCAAGAAAACTATATGTGAGTGTTCGTCCGGTATTAACCTATATTACTATTCTCATAAAGAAAAATGGCATTATTGACTGTTGAGCATTATATCAAACACATGGAAGGCAAACCTTTGAAGTCAAATAAAAGTCTGATTTTGACCAGGAGTGGTTTCGGACAAAGGAATCACAAGCGCAGATTCTCCGGGAGACGGATAAGGCAAGGGCAATGGCGAGGTCGGCGACGTCGTCGGTGAGGACGTCGGGGGTGTTGGCGACGCGGATGCCTCTCTGCTTGCATTTGGGGAGGTCAATCTTGTCCAGTCCAACACTGTAAGTGCAGACAATCTCGAGCTTGGGGAGGGAGTCGATCATGGTGGCGTCAGCACCCAATTTGGTGTTGCCGACGAGTGCGCGAATGGAATTGGAGTGTGCTTTGGAGAAGGCGGCGAGGGAGGGGTAGTTCCAGAGCCTGAAGAGGTTGAAGCGTTTTGCCAGTTGCTCTTCCAGGTAGGGGTGCATTTGGTTCGTCATCACCACTCCCATGGATTCCATTCTAGCTACTTCCATCGTCGAGGGAGAGAGAGAGAGAGGCTTAGTCCC
Organism: Arachis hypogaea; assembly: GCF_003086295.3. Lineage (NCBI taxonomy): Eukaryota > Viridiplantae > Streptophyta > Magnoliopsida > Fabales > Fabaceae > Arachis > Arachis hypogaea. Next base: position 80,653,625 of record NC_092042.1, on the reverse strand, counting down.
CCTTCTTAGCCAGTAAATCGCACTTAACCTAGATTCACTCACTAAAATCAATTAATCGAATGGATCTATTTTAACTCTTTTTCATTTAATTTCCTTTTTTGTTTTTTAACTCTAATTATATCCAGGCCCATAATCAAAATGGTATCACTCATGCATCAATATATTTCTGTCATCTGTCAAATGGATCTAATATAAACTCTTTTTTCCTTTTTTCAACTCGAATTAAATAACAATGAGTATTACTTATACATTCTTATACCTATATTTAATATTTAAGGTATATTTTTTTTATATTTTATATTAAAATAATTGATAAATAATGAGAAAAGATAAATTTTGATGAATAATGCTATGCATTGTTATTCAAACCACTTATATGTTGTTAATTCTAATTCTAATATTAAAACACACCTTTTATTTTTACTTAGTTACTTATTGAAGTTGAATATGACATTTTTAACACACACAAAACTCTACTATTAGTGAACAAAATTGATGTTTAGCACTTGACAGTTCAGAACTCTTGAACTCAAGCAGCAAGAAGTTATTAAACGGTTCTTATGCCAGCAGCTTCTTTAGAATATATTCGTTCTCCTCCCAAGGTGCCTTAAGTTTCTCTATAGCCATTGTTTTCAATTTCATTTAAAGGATGAATAGTATTTTTCTTAAAATTATTTATAACTTTTCACCAGAGGTCTACAATGAATGAAATATAGTTTCAGTTGTAATATAAAAATTATAGCAATTTTGCTGTTAGCTATCTTATTGGCATCTACTGCCATGATTCTTCTGCTAAATTGTACATACTGGAAACATCATATAATCACACTAATTAATAATATGAGAAAATAAAATAGCACGAACGAGTTCTCAATTCACTGCATGGATCATGGATGTGCCAACATTCTCATACAAAACTGCAAGATTATTATTGCTTAAAATTTTCAAAGCAGATGTAAACAGTAAGGTTAATTACAGGACTGGAGTGGCAAGTGGTTTTGCGAGGAAGTGAGCTTCCAAGTTTGCAAGGACAAGATCCGCCATGGCAGTGCGAGTTTCGACGGTGGCGCTTCCAATATGAGGCAAGAGCACAACATTGTCCAACTCAAACAGCTCTGGAGGCACATGAGGTTCATCGTGGAACACATCCAAGCCGGCCCCACCCAAGCGACCTTCCAACAGCGCAGAAACCAGCTCAGCCTCATCAACATGCTTCCCTCGCCCAACATTGATTAGAACGCCCTTAGGACCAAGCGCGTTCATCACATCGCGGTTAATTATATGGTGCGTTTCTATGGTGAGGGAGCAAGCAACAACTAAAATGTCGCAGTTAGAGGCTAAGTCAACAACACTTGGGTAGTATTTGTAACTACTACACTCTGTTTTAACTGTTCTTGAGTGGTAACATATCTTACAGTTAAAGGCCTCAGCTCTCTTCGCCACTGCCTTTCCTATCCTCCCCAATCCAAGAATGCCAACTGTCTTCCCAGAGAACTGCCAAACGGAATTAATAGTCAGTTTCGACTTTCGAGGAGTTAGTTATTGTTAGTTTGTTACCTTAGTGGTGAGAGGGTAGCTGCCTTGGTGCTTCCATTTTCCGCTTCTGACGAAGACATCGCACTGACACAGCCGCCTCAGGAGGGAGATAATCAAGGCCATTGCCACGTCAGCGGTCTCGTCGGTGATGACATCAGGGGTGTTAGTCACGCGGATCCCTCTCTCGGCGCACTTTCTGAGATCGACCTTGTCAACGCCGACGCCATAGCAGGACACGATCTCCAGCATTGGAAGCGCATCGATGAGCTTGGCGTCGGCGCCGTCCACGGAATTCACGACGACGGCGCGTATGGAAGCAGCGTGTTTGGTTCTGTCACGGAGGAGGTTGAATCGGGCTTGGAGGTGGTGCTCGAGGTAAGGGAAGGTTGGGTGAGGCACCAACACTCCGATTGATTCCATTTCCTCTTTCCTTGCGTTGACTCTGACTCGAAGGTTTTTCTCCAACTTTTGTCTAGTTTCTTTTACCTAAATTACTAAATTAGCATTGTACATTGAATTTTCTATTTAAAAAAAAAAAGTGAAAATTCAGATACAACTCGACTTCACGTAAAGTTGATATTGAGAGTCGTTAGATAATTTGACTATATTTTCATCTAACGACTATCAGATATCGACTTCACATGAAATCAATTTCACCTAAGTTTTCCCTTTAAAAGAAATAGCACACTTAATTCTTAAAGTTAATCTTTTATACTCCAACATTGTTGTTACGGTGGGTAACCGGAGATTAATAGAATAGATGGTGCTAGTTGGTCCAATCGTCCGCGGATGGTAGTTTCCGAGCTGGTTCGTATGGGGGGTGGTACCTGCAAAGACACTCCGATGCCTAAGTTAGCAAGGGTGTTAGCAGGTCTAAAGAGTATTGGGCTTAGAGATACCTGAGGGGTGTCAGTGTATTTATAGTGGTGAGCCAATAACCACCGTTGGAGTAGTGCCGTATCTTTTGGGTGATAACCGTCCCTTTATCTTAGGGAGGTTAAGATATGGCTTGATGAAACGGTTTAGAGAGATTTTAGGGCGATTACTCATTTGAATGAGTGATTATCTGCCAGCTAATCTCATGTCCGACTTCTTTAGAGTAAGTCGTAGTCAGCACCGACTTCTTATATGAAGGTCGGTGCTTAGCTAGGCTTAATCTTTCGGATTAGGCCTTTTATTTGTATCTGGACCTTTATTATTGGGCCAGGATATGAACAATTGTATATCCCTTAAAGGCTAAAAGAAGAGTACTAATCCTAGTATTAAATTAGTCATATAAAAATCTTGCTTTATATGTTGGCACAACGTCATTGTTAATTATTAAGTGAATTTAAGTCCATTTTAAAAATATCGAAAATCCTCAGTAAAAAAAATCATTTTTGTCCTTAGAAAATTTTCTTGCAATTTTTTTTAAAGGTTTTAGCCTAACTTTTATAATAGTAATAAGAAAAAGAAAAGGAAGATGCATGTTAAGAAAGGAGAAGAAACTTTTTCAATTTTTTTCCTCAAATAATATGTAATATATAATTTTTCATTAAAGTTTGATCAAGAAAAAAATTTAAAAAATTGTGTAATGAAAAGTTACACTACAAATAGGCATAAAGTCAAAGCAAGGTGAGTTATAGTAAATCCATAATTTTATTTCAATTTTACTGGCTATTATATACTTGGATGGCTGTCTTTGACGGTCATTAATTACCATTGACCTCAAATTAGAAATTGAACTCCAACTAACTAACAACCACCCAACATCCCTAAATTACATAAAGCAAAAGATAATGCAAAATATTTTTAATTTGTGTATATGGCACTTAGACCTCTCCCATTTTGTTACAACATGCACCCCACGTTCCCAGAGCCAATCTCAAAAAAGAAAAACAAACACAAAAACCATCAAACAAATCACCTCCATTTCTAAAAAAAAAAACTCAAGTAAAATAAGAAGTCCAATAATAATAATTCCATATTCCTGACTACTACTTGCTTTGGCGTCTCATCTGCAACTTCATTCCCTTCATCAAAAACTTCAATTTTCCTAGCTTGAGAAAGTTTCAAAAGAATTTTTTTCATTTCAAAAAAACGAAAATGGTTCAAGAGCAAGAAGGTGGCTACAAGAACAAACTGTTCAATTTCAGAGGGATGTTTGATGGCGCAGGGAGGCATGCCAAGAGTTTGAGCGTTGACACCGGCGGCAGCAAAGAATCCCCGGCGGACACCGACGGCGCGGCTTCCTCAAGAAGTCAAGGATCAAAGCCTCTTAATGAGTCGGAGAAGATTGCTAATAAGCCAAAGGTATTGACCCCGGAGGAAACAGCACTCAAAGAAAGCATAGACGAGCTATTAAAAGGTCTGATCATGAATCCTTGTTGACTAATTCTATGTTAATTATTTTATTTATTCAGCATTATTATTCATGCATTCATGGTTGGTTTTAATTCAGATATGGAACAGATGAAGGAGAGGTTCTCCAAATTGCTGCTGGGTGAAGACATGTCCGGTGGAGGAAAAGGTGTTTCTTCTGCTTTGGCACTGTCAAATGCATTCACAAACCTTGCAGGTATGTATCAGTTTTCCTGCATGCCATGATGAATGTAATTTTTCCTAATTCAAATGGTTCTCTATTGTCACTGCTGTATCAATATTTTTGTGAATTCATGCATGCAGCTTCTATTTTTGGTGAACAAAGACGGCTAGAACCAATGCCCCCAGAAAGGAAAGCAAAATGGAGAAAAGAAATTGATTGGCTTCTATCTGTCACAGACTATGTTGTTGAAATGGTCCCTTCACAACAAGTAGGAAAGGATGGAACAATCATGGAGGTAATAAACTAATAATCCTCTTCAATTTTCTTTCCTTTATCTCCATCATTCTTCATACAATTTGCTATAACATTGAACCTTGTCTTTGATTGAACAGATCATGACCACAAAGCAGAGAACTGATCTCCACATGAACGTCCCCGCCTTGCGCAAACTCGATACAATGCTTATAGTAAGATCATATTTAAGTTTCATGGAACTGATGATGATTGCTAATTATTAGTTATATCTAACAATTGGTGATGTACAGGATTGCCTTGATAACTTCAAAGAGCCACAAGAGTTCTTTTATGTTAAAAAAGATTCAGGAGGTGATGATAAAGATCCAAAGATGAAAAGCGATGAGAAGTGGTGGCTACCTACACCTAAGGTTCCCCCAGAAGGTCTATCAGACAATGCTAGGAGATTTTTGCAGTACCAAAAAGACTGTGTAAATCAGGTACTTAAGGCAGCCATGGCAATCAATGCTCAAGTTATAACAGAAATGGAGGTCCCTGAAAATTATATGGACTCCCTACCCAAGGTAATGGATACAAAAAGAAAAGAAGGAAGCTAGTGAAATATTAATATAGATTTTGATTTGTGTTCTGTTTGAAATTTGCAGAATGGAAGATCAAGTCTAGGAGACTCAATCTACAAGAGTATCACAGTTGAACATTTCGATCCTGATCAGCTCCTATCAACCATGGACTTATCTTCGGAACATAAAATCCTAGACCTCAAGAACAGAATTGAAGCATCCATAGTTATTTGGAAGCGGAAGATGCACCACAAAGATGGAAAGCCATCCTGGAGTTCTGCTGTGAGTTTGGAAAAAAGAGAACTCTTTGAAGAGAGAGCAGAAACCATCTTACTCCTCTTAAAGCATCGTTTCCCAGGCCTTCCTCAATCTTCATTGGAAATAAGCAAAATCCAATTCAACAGGGTAATTAACCCCATGCCATGCATCACTTCAGTTCAATATCTGCAAATATATACACACTTTAATTAACATCACATATATTTATCCCTAAAAATCTTTTTGATATCACAATTTTGAACGAATCACTCAATTTTAAACTACCTAACAGGATGTGGGGTTGGCTGTTCTTGAGAGCTATTCAAGAATATTGGAAAGTTTGGCCTTCACAGTGCTGTCAAGAATAGATGATGTACTACAAGCAGATTTTCAAACCCAAATTCCGGCTAAAAAGTCAGGTAACAGAACCTCATCAAGACCCAGTCCTAGAGAAAAAGGTAATGGTGGAGACAATGGCCAAATGACCCTATTAGATTTCATGGGATGGGGAACTGATCAAGGCTCAGAAGGAAAAAAAGAAAAGGACCCTTTTGCTGCTTCAGATGACTTCTACAAAGACATTGACTCAAAGCATGAGCAGAAACTTCCAAACGTAAATACACACAAGAAGACATCTTACTTAGACAACTTGAATATTATGAGAAGTCCAACATCACGCCATTAGAGAGTTTAGGTGTTTATTGGGAGTTTTCATCGTTGTTTATACACGATTCTTTTACCATGTTCTGTTCTCTTGTACATAGGAAAGAGAATTAATGAATTATACAAAACTGATCATGTCCATGTGTGTAACAACACGTTTCCCTGGCTCCAATTATCCTGTGTTTATGGAAGGATTTGTAGAGACTTGTAACTACTCTTCTGATGTATCAATCATTTGTATGGTTAGTTCCTTTATGATTTTTAATCTTTTTTATGACAGTTTCAATGTAGATATCAATTATTTTGTAGAAACAACAGAACACTGGTCAATGACTTAATTTGTATTTCGTAAAAGTATAATGCATTTTAATTTTTTTAAGTACTGCTTTACATAATTTTATCACAATACTTTGATTATATATAAGTCTAATTATCTTAATTTAAGAGTGGTTAAATATTTACTTTATCAATTTACTGACTTAAAAATTTGATTCATAATAATTTATCTCTTTTCAATTGAAAAAATGAATGCCACAATTTGACAAAAAAAAAAACATAATTCAAGTATTTAATATTTTAATGTTAAGATTTAAAAATACAAAATAATGATAACAAATTTAAAAATTATAATAAGAAAAAGAGAAAAAGACAAATTAATTCCTGACCTTTTACACCGCAGACATTTTAGTTTCTGGTCATTAGAAAATAGTTTTAAGTCCCTGACGTCTAGCGTTTGTTTTGTGGTACTGGGACGGAGACTGGGAGACTGAAACACAGTATCATATTTGTTGGGTCAGAGACTGGTACTAAAATTTCTGTCTCTATCTACAAAATTTCAGTATTTTAGTACCTCCAAAAAGTAGGAACACAAAGGACTGAAATTTTTATAGAGGGAGACTAAAACTTTAATAACATTTTATACCTAAAATACCCTCATTTCAATTAATTAATTCTAATTTTATCATTTGTGCAAATTAAACTAGAGTTTTATTCTTATTTCAATTTCTGTCTCTCATTTTGCACCAAATAAAATACTAAAATTTATTTCAGTCTCTGTCTCTTAGTCTCTGTCTTTCAATCTCAGTCTTTCCGTCTCTGTCTCTCTACCAAACGCTACAAGTTGGACGGATCAGTTTCTCCGTCCATAAGCCACCGTCAGACCCAACGGAAAAAGCTAACGTGGCTCCCCTTCTATTTAACTGGCATCACGGCTTTCAATGTAGCACGTTAGTGGGATGAAGCTTTTGAAAAATAGACACAGAAATCCCTGTCACTTAAAACAACGGCGTTTTGTGTGCTCCCTATTCTTCAAATTCATTTGGGTCGTTCGGTTAGAGTAATGGGTGGTGGTGAGGAGAAGAGTTGTACGTTTTTAGGAGTGGTTTGATGACAAACATTAAGCGTTGTTAACAAAAACAAGCAGTTGCATGATTGATACTTGGTAGTTAAATAACATGAAAAATTCATAAAACTAAAAAAAAAAAAAATTTGAACTAGTGATAATTAGCAATGATACTACCAAAAAACCAAGCACATAAGGAATTAATAAAATGATAATTCTATACAGACCATACTCATTTTCTAGGATCTAAAAGCATCCTGACTCTTGTTTCGTTTCACCTATGAAGCTGCAGACACAGATAGATGTATATATTCAATCCAAATTCTCCTTAGCTTCCAATAGAATAACAAATAAAAAAGCTTAATTAATTACCCAAGAGTATGGGAAGAAACGCATGCTATATTTGCCAACCCAACATTAACTAAAGGGAAGCCTATCAATATCATCATCAAATTCTAATAAAAGTCTATCTGATAATTATCTTATTATTTTGCTCATTAACTATCTTCGCATTGTAAACTTGTTCTGATATTTCTCAAAGTACAAGATAAGAGAGTGTTGACTGATTCCACAGACTCCATGGTTAACTTGGCTGTTGGAGATGCATTGGTGAGAATCTGAAATGCTATGGTGAACAAGGATCCTCCTTCTGTGTTCTTCTCCTCTTGTCTTGAAGTAATCACCATTGGCCTTGATTCCATCCCATCAGGAACAATCGAGAATCCCGACGGAAGTACGGCGAGATTGCTCGAATCGCAACCTGTCATCGCAGATTGAATGCCAGTGATGTCCACAGGAGCATACACCACCATTGATTCATAAGCATTGGTGCAGCAATCTTGCACTACCCACATACTATTTTCCTTCGATTTTATTGTCTGCAAAATCACATCAATTAATCCCACATCTTTGTTATTAGAGCCATCAATTTCATTTCATCTCGTTTAGAATCAGTGGCAGAGCTTAGTTGAGACAATGGGATCATGGTCCTCCAAATTTTTTATAAAAAATATTAGTAGTATTTTTTTAAAAAATAAAAAATAATTTAATTGGTTCAAATACTTTACTATGACTTAAAGTACTCAAATTATATTATAGTAGTACTATGATTTAATTAGGAAAAGTATGGAGAGCCAATGAAATATTTGTACAATGCGTACAGTGGAGGTTTAGAGAGTATTAGAGATATAATAATTAGTGTTACCTTTTTTCATTAGCGTAAAGCCTTTGGAATGAGTGGTATCATGACATAGTATTAGAATTTTAAATCCGAAAAGTCAAGAATATTTAATTATTGAAGATTTTAAGTCACTAAAGATTTGAAAAGTACTATTATAAACTATTTTATATTTTTATTTATAAAATTATTTATTTATTATCTTATTAGTAACAAATCTAAAGAATAATTATATTTGTAAATTTTTTTAATATAAATATTATTGTTAAATTTTTTGCCCTTCCAAAATTTTGTTTTAAAGTTCTGTGTTTAAAATGTTTGTGTTTATTTCGATGACTAACTACTTGTGATGTCTTTTATATAAAGATAAAGAAAAGTCTAAAGCCTCAATAATTTTATTGAATTTTGGCCATCATGTAACCAATAAAAAAAGGTGAGCTATTGAATGAAATTTCATGATAATTTAAAAAAATATATCGAATCATTTAATAACTTTTACCTATTATCTTCTCATTAAGACAATTTTAGGTGAGTGGTCACCATTGTATTTGTATTGAAATGCTCCAAAACTTACTTGGATGGTTACCGCATTGCCGCGGTCTTGTCCTTTGGCCAAATTTGCAATGGACTGAACTGAGCCACCACTGGACATTATATCCCACTGTAACAATTATTATTATCATTCATTTAGCAACATAATTAAATTAATTACCCTTTTCAAAATTATTCAAGAAATCAAAAAAGAAAGAATTCCAAAGAATTAGAATGGTTGGTGGGTACCTCAGTGCGGCGAGTTTCATCCCTCAAGAAATCAAACAAGACGTTAGGAGAGACAGGTAACCACACAGAAGAAACAGCGCAGAGTATGAGTCCAAGAGGTTCACCAGGATCGTTCAAGTTCTTCCGTGAACTGATCCTAATATCTTCCCCAGTTTTACTTGTAACCTTGGTCCATGTGTGGAAGCTTGATGCACCAACTGCATGGCAGAAACCCCATGTCATTCTTTGTGCCAACTTCAGAATGCTTTTCCTCCCAGCCAATGTAGCAACACCTAATTAATAATCACCAACAATAATATCTTAACACCAATAATCAACTTGTAACATTAATCAGCATATATGTATGTCGACTATGTTATGTGTACACCAAAATCAACCACCAAAGTCAATTATCAGTGTAAAATATATGTCAGAATACAAATGCATATTGAAAATAAATTAAACTATGTATATATTTATAGACAAATACATTAGTAGCTGATTTTGGTGTGCTAATAGTATTTTTGATGTATATATATATTCGACTATACTATGTGTACATCAAAATTAATCACCAAAATTAGATACTAGTATAAAATATATGTTAGAATATAAATACATATTAAAAATAAATTAAATAAACCACATATATATTTATACGCAAATACATTCGTAGTTGATTTTGGTGTGCAAATAGTATTTTTGATCTATATATATATATTCAACTATATTATATATAGATCAAAATCAGTCACCAAAATTTAGCTACGGGTATAAAATACATGTTGAAATATAAATACACATTAAAATTAAATTAAATCACATATTTATTTATATACAAATACATTGGTAGCTGATTTTGGTGTGCGAATAGTATTCTTGATGTATAAATATATATATATTCGACTATACTATGTGTACATCAAAATCAGTTACCAAAATTAACTACTAGTATAAAATATATGTTAAAATATAAATACACATTGAAAATAATTTCAACTACATATATTTATACACAAATATATTAGTAGCTGATTTTAATGGTTAATTTTGGTGTACGAATAATATTTTTGATATAGATGTACTACATACCGGTTGAATCCTTCATGGGAACATTGGTTGCCATGAAGAAAACAAGACGCTCGCACTGAAGTTGGAGAGTGGAAATCCAGTGCCTTGCGCCAAAGGCCATGCCACTGTTCACAATAGTCCTATACATTGTATGCACTGGACTCTTTTGGCATTCCAAGTGCTCCACCCATGTCACCTAATTAATAATATTAAATTATATATTTTATTATTATTTCCATGATGATGGTGGTAGCTAAGAGCTAACGGTGGCTGTGAGATTTAAAAATTCAGATTTATATAGTTTTAAAAGTGACTAGTCCTGTAATTATTTTGGGTTGACAAATGAATTAAATGCAAAAGTGTTCGTACCTTGCAATGACCATTTGACTTGTCCTCAATAATGCAACCTGATGGGCGTTTTCTACATTTCACGAGAGAGGCATCAATGTTGTCTTCTACTTTGTCAATGGATACATCAATGATAGCCCATTGTTCAGAACTCAACTGCTTTGAGTAGCGGACAAAATATACTTCTCTTGTGGGCACCATTGGTGTTAGCATTTGCACCTCAGCAAACATCTGTATATATATAAGCAATTTTTAATTTAGATGTGGGAAGGAGAATGGTGTAGAATGTAGATATGGAGTGTATAGGTGTTTTACGTAATTGTGGTGTTAGGAACGAAAATTGGACTCTCCGACTTGTGTATTTCAAATTTTTTTAAATACAAATCAAAGGGTCTGATTATCTTCATCAAAATTTAAATTTTATCTTTCACACTAATCGGACTGTCCAATTAGTAAGCTTAATTTTTTTATAAAAAAATCGGATGATCCAATTTTTTCATTTCTATTTTAGAAAAAAATTGTTCTCACATTCATGTCTAATACCCACATTTTCTACATTACAACACACATGCTTCTTATATTAAAAAATGAGCTTTTATATATATATATATATATATATATATATATATATATATATATATATATATATATATATATATATATATACGTGTGTGTGCACAAAAATTAATTTCACAGATTTATGTATAATGTATGATACACAGTTAAATCTTAGTGGCTTTAATTAGTTAGTATGTACTTAATTCCGTGGAGTAGGAAAGTCTCATTATTATTTGTCCACATGTTTGTTTGTTTGTTAGGGCTTCATTTCATCATTATTGATATCATGCATGCTTTGTCTTCTCCATCTTTAACTATATTTTGCATAAAGGGATGAAACCATATGTAGGGTTACATGCTCCAGTGTTCTTGGCACTTGTCCCACGGCAATGTTTTTGTTTTATGTGTTTTTCTTTTTATTTTTTTTTTAAGAAAACAAAATTAAAATAATAAAAATGATAAAATTTTGTTTTCTCATTTTACATCTCATTTTTTCATAAAATTCTGAAAATAAAAAATACTACAAATAATAAAATTTTAAATATGTTAAAATCATTTTCAAGAAAAAATGTTTGTTTCTCTTTTTTTTTGTTATAATTGAAATATAAAAACAATTGTACAATAATAAATAGATAAATTATAAATAAATACATCGTCATTGTTATGTTAACTATGCTATGTATACATTAAAATTAATTATTAGTATAAAATATATATTAAAATATAAATATAAATTAAAAATAAATTAAATTATACTAATATTTTAATAATTTATTTTAATAATTAATTTTAGTGTACATATAATATTTTTGTTGCTATGTATGTATAGAAGAAGAAAGGTACACAGAGATATTCCAGCTGGAAGTGTTGGATGCAATAACTGATAAGATAAGGGTAAGTGCGAGAAATGGGGGCAAGAGTTACTACTAAATGAGTTAATGAGGTTCCAACTTTTGTATATTATCTTTAATTTGTAGGCCTTTATATGTCTTTAATCTTTATCAATACTTTGTGATATGTAAATGGAAAAAGTCACGAGCACTTGTCTTCCATATAGAAGATTATTATTAATAATAATCATAATAATGCATGGGTTAACTAAAGAAACATAATTTAAAGTTTTAAACAAGCAAACTCTTAATAAACACATGCAACTTTGATCAAACTTACAACTCTAGGGTTAAAACATGTCAATGGAACGAAATATATATAAATCTGATAGGTAGCGAGGAACGTAACATTCTTTCTCTCGTGTTTCTCGTGGTTGGACCACTTGGAAAAATCATGCTGAACTGTTGCTTTCTAATTGTCAAAAATGAAAGTAACCACGCAAGAGGAGGTTGATAATTAAAAATTATTAAATAGTTTAATATGTGTGTCTAAATTGAGATATAACGGGTTAAAATTCATATGAGTTTTCACCGAAAGTAATTATATTTGATAGAAGAAGTTTAATTGATTTCAGTGTGAGTAATAATTTAATCGCTAGATAATTATAATAATAATAAGCATCATTATTAGATTACCAGTTGCACTGCACCATTCCTGTTAGAACCTTCTCCGTTGCATATAACATCCACAGTCGCCGCCTTAGATACTAAACATGGAAACATTTCCTTCCACTGATTCTGCAAAATAAACAACCACCATAATAATAATAATGAAAAAATGGTATTCGTACACTAAATTTAACAACTAAAATCAATTATCACTGCATTTGTATATAAATATATGTAATTTATTTTTAATATGTATTTATATGATTGATTTTGATAGCTAATTTTAGTATACACGTAGTATAGTTGAATAATAATGATATATAGAGTATATATTATGTGTATATAAATATGTTTAAAATTTTGTTTGTACACTAAAATCAACCACTAAAATCAATTACTAATGTATTTATATATAAATTTCTGTGTGATTTAATTTATTTTTAATGTATATTTATATTCTAAAACAAATTATAATTTGTATTCATAAAAAATATAGACGCTGACAAATATACTTATATAAGAATAAAACAATTATAACCACAGAAGATGGATTCTGTGTGTCAAGAGTATCTTAACAGACTAATTACGGTAACCAACGTCTGAGTACTCTTGACACACAGAAGTCATCTTCCATCGTTACCATTGTCGTTTTATTCTTATATGGGTAGCGTCTATATCTTTTGTGAGTATAAATTTAAATTTATTCTATATTCTAATATGTATTGTATATTAATAACTGATTTTTATGTCTAATTTTAATATACACGTAGCATAGTCGAAATATATTTTATATTTACATTATTACATACCGCATCTAAGAAAGTTTGGAGAAGGCGTGGGAGATCAACAAAGACAAGGGCAGTGTCTCTTGAAGCTTCAATAATGGATCTCTTTGATGATGAAGGAGTAGTGTTAGTGTTGTTTGATGAAGAATTTTGAAGGGATGAGAAGTGTTTGATGTACTCATCGTAGTTGAGTATCTCACGGCCAGTCTCAACACTACGAAGCCACAAGGGTTCCCCCATTGTTGCCATGGTTATGAGCTCCTCCATAGCCTTGTTCACTGTATCCATTATCCTTGACTTGTCAACTCCGAAGATTCCAGTGTAAAAGTCCAACGAGCTTCTATTCTCTTGCTCATGTCCACCAGCAGCACCAGAAGAACATGAAGGAGACGTTGATCCACCACCACCTGATCCACCGTATTTTCCTAAAGCTCCTCGAAGCTTCTCGATCTCAGCTTTGAGTTTGGCATTCTCAATGCGAAGCTGTTGTTCTTCAGTTGGAATGGCACCGTCTCTGGTACTAGTGGTTGCAACACCACAGTTGGGGCAACAAGCTTTGTTTATGGTCTCTCTCAACCCTTTGTTTTTCTCCTTTAGTTTCTCTATTTCCGTCTTCAACAATGAGTTTTCATGTCGCTCTTGTATTGCCTGGTGTAAAATTCAATTATCTACTTGTAAGTTAAGCCAATTACTCCATATCGATTTCTTTATATCTTTATGTAAAGATGATAATTCTACTATAGGTGTTTATATTTTATAATAATTCAATTATCATCATGTGATTAATCATTGTAAATTGGGCTATGCTAGGTAACTAATGATTTTTTTGAACAACATGAATAACTACTAATCAAATAAAAATACACTACACCTCTAAATTATTCACTTAAATCTTAATATTAGAATAATCATCCGTATAGCTAGTGAAATAAACATCCGATATATCTATTATTTATATTGTTTAATATTTTCATTATCTACCTATATTTTTTTCTCGTAAATTATTCAAGTTTGTTAAAGAATTATTTTTAAGAAAGTCTAGGGGGCAGCAACTTTATCAAATTCTGGTCAACATGTAATCAACAAAGAAGAGTGAAAGATGAAATCTCACATTAATTTCACACCATTAAAAATTTTATTGATGACTATTTAATGGCTATAAATCCTAAAAGTTGCTGGCTCCTAGCATTCCTTTAGCATTTTTATTTTGTTTAATAAAAAATATTATTCGTACACAAACATCATTTATTAAAATTAACTACTAATATATTTGTGAATAAATATATGTATAATTTAATTTATTTTTAATATATATTTATATTTCAACCTATATCTTATTCTAACCACGAACTTTAATAAATATACACATAATATAGTTAATTTTAAGCGAATATAATTACATTTTGACTTTGTATTCACTCTTTTGAAAATAAAAGAACTAATTAGTTACATACCTTGATTTGGGTTCTGCGATTTTGGAACCAAAACTTGACTTGTCTTGGAGCAAGGCCTAGCTGCTTGCTAAGTTGTTGCCTCTGCTTTTCATCAGGATGTGGCGACTCTTTGAATAGCCTACATTATTATTATTATTAGCATATTCATATTCATATAGATATTATATATGCCGAGTGGTCCAACACTCTGAGTTTAATAGTGTGTCAGATGGAAGAAAAAGAAAAAAAAAATCTGATATGAGTTTTGTAATGCAAACAAGATACTAATTGATTAATCAAGTTCAAGCAAAGCGGTGGAAAGAGGAGGAAAAAGTTCTATATATATATACAAAGAGGCTGAATTAAGCTATCAAACAAAGGAAACGAGCAAAAGTTGTTCAAAATTATAAATAGACTTTAGCCTTTAACAATCATGCGTCCTTTTTGTAACCATATGATGATATCAATAACTTTTTTTTTTTTCTTCTCATCATAATCGTGCCTAGCTAAGTAGTACGTACGGCCTAGCTAGCTAGCTACAAAGATATGTATATGCTGCTCTAAATTAATGTCTCCACTGGCAATGCAGGCATGCAAACAATTTAACTTAGTTTTGAAGGAAACGTTTCACTGGAAAATGGTAGTCATAATCCCTAATTAATTAATTTGTGATTACTTAATTAACAACACCTACCATGCACACACATACACATACACATGTTCATCATGATCCCTTTTAGCTGTTTCTTTTTGGTCAATAATAAAATATGATATTAATCTCTGTATGCATATATATGCATGTAGAAAGACAGAAGAGTCAAAAAGACCAAAAAGTGCATGCAACAAAATTGATATATTATAGTGTATATGCTTAATATTGATGATCCATTTGAGATATATGATATTATAATATATACTAACGCTTCCATTTCTCTGATCTGCTCAGCGGTGTGCCTGTGATATTTCTTCCTCTTCTTCTTGTTCTTGTTCTTGTTATTGTTATTGTTATTGTTATCATCACCGAGAATATCTTCATCTTCATGCTCACCTTCTCCTTCAAAGTAGTCATCCTCTGATCTCGATCTAGTGGGGCCGGAGTTCTCGCTGCTGATATCCACCGTGTGACCGGCGCCTCCTCCTCCGCCGCTGCCTTCATCGCCGTCCTCCACTTCCATGTTGGAGGTTGCAGCCTCGCCCTCCGCCGCCGCCACCCCAGCATGCCGAAATATGCCAGCCTTACAGTGAATAATCAAAGATCGAATAAGCTGTATGTATATAGAATTGAAGCAAACATATATCTAATAATAATAATTGAAGAAGAAGAAGAAGAAGATTACTTACAAGGCTAAGGGAGAGAGCTGGGGAAGCGAAGAAATCCTTGGCGTGAGAAGGGTGGTTGTTGTTGTTGTTGTTGGTGTTGGTGTTGGTGTTGGACATGTCCGCGGCCATTGAGAAGGTGGTTGTTGTTGTTGTTGGATGGTGTGGTGAGGAATGGGTATGTTTTTTAAGGAGCAAAAATGGTTCTATCATCTTCTTTCTACCTTCTCTCTATTTCTTTCTGTGCAGAGAGTGAGTGAGAGAGAGAGAGAGAGAGACGTAGGGACTTGTGAATTTAAGAATATAAAACAAAGGAAGCAACTCGCTATGTAGATTTTAATTTAGAATATATTATATTATGTCTGTGGGGTATTATTATTTATTAATAATAATAATAATAATAATAATAATAATAATAAAAGGGGGCTTGTGCAAAATGTGAGGATGATGAGGCTGGTAGGATTGACTGTTAGATGATGAAAGAAGAGAGAGAGAGAGAGAGAGAGAAGAGCCAACTAACAATGAGCAGTTGAATTTATGGCTTCAACGGTTTGTTTAAGGAATCTTAAAGGAATGCCAGCTGACTCCATCTACTATATGGCTGCCTCTTCAAGCTCTTATTTTTCGGCTTAGCCTGTTATATTTTACTTACGTTAAAATTAAGCATTAAAATTAATTATTAATATAAAAAAATAAAAAAGTATTAGGAATTAATAATTTTATAATTTGTAACTATTAAATAGTCATTAATAATATTTTTAATGATGTAAAATTTTATCTAATAATATAAAATTATTCATTTTTCTTTTACTAATTAAATACAGGCCAAAATTTAATAAAGTGATCCGAATGTTTAATTTATGTGCTGATATGGTTTGGATTGGATGAACTTTTTTTGGAAATCTGATCCGATTATAAGCGGTTTAGATCGATTTGGATTTGCAGTTTTTTAAATAAAAAATTAAATAAATATAACCAATCTCATCATCAAATTTTAAATAACCAACAATGACATAACAATCTTAACAATATCTTAAAAAACCAACGATAACATAATAATGGAAATAAAATTATAGGTTAGTTAAAATATATAAAAAAATAAATAATATTTTAAACATAAAATATTTATTAAATAATAATAATATATGAATAATAAAAAATATATAACAAATTGAACATGTTATAAGTATAATTGTAAATATAATAATAAAATAATAATATTATAGCATATTGTATGGTTTGGATTGGATTGAATTGGTTATGAAAAATAGATTCGAAATCCGATATGATCCAGCCGTTTGCAAAAACTAGAATCCAGTCAAATTTAAAATAGTACGATTTTAATCGGTTTTCGGTTTAGATTGGATTGGATGAACGGTTTAATTTAAATCGGTTTGAATTTAAACACTCCTACTAACTTCTTAGACTTTTTTTAAAAAATATATAAAAATATAAAATATATATTAAATATAGTTAAAATTATATATATTATAAATATATAATAATTAATTTTAGTGCATAAATAACGTTTTTAGTTTAATTATAGATAAAAATAACTTAGATATACAAGTTCTTGTTGGATTATTCAAAGGAGTCTCAATCCATGCATCCATTTTTGATCTACAAATACTTGAAATTTTGGATGCATTAAAGTTTAATAATTAAGTTTCATCAATTTTTTTTTTTTTGCTGCCAAATTTGTTTTGACTAAAATATAACTCGTATAATTCGGCCAAATTATTTCAGATTGGATAACAAGGCTTCATCTCATTTTCTCCTTTATCGTTAGCATTTTTATATATATGTTATTTTTATGTACACTTTTTTTTTATGTTTTTATGTTTAACATGAAAATGTTGATAAAAATGGAAAAATAAAATAGTTATCTTTTATCTCTTCTTTTCTATTGCTGTCTACCTTACGACTTGTCAGAACCTGTCTATTTATTATTAGATTTTACAATTGGAGATGATATTTAAGTTTAAATAATAGTGTGTACTCCGAATGAATGAAAATTAAAACTTGTTCGTGTGGATATAAACACTAAAAAATTATGGTGTCCAAGACATTTATATTTATTTTGTCTAAAAATTATAGTGAGACCTATTTATTATATTTGTATCATGATCAAAGAAATTTTAAATAAGCGATGGAGTATTAATAAGTAATATTATAATATAATAATTTTGTCTACTTTTTTAGATTTATTTTGAAATAATTATTTGTTTATTTTCACAAAATTATGTTATATATTATATGCAAAAATAAAATATTAGATATTTATTATTATAAGTTAGGAGTCACTCAAATAAAGACACACTTAAAACGTCATTTTTTAAAAATAATTTGTAATAATTAAAATTTAATACATATAATTATTAAATCGTGTTATTTTTATCAAAATTAGATCAGACAAATTAATTTGGCCAAAAAATTGATAAATTATATCTTGAACCGATTTAAATTAATATTTTTTATAAAAAATAATTACAATATTTTTATTATAAAAAATAACTAAAATATTTTATTATATATATATAATTTTGAGAATCTTAAATTTAACCCTCCTCTTCTTTCTGTCATTATAAAGTTAGGATTTAGGGTTTTTAAAATTAAAAAATATATATATAGAAGTATTTTAGTTATTTTCTATAATAGGATTATTGTAATCATTTTTTATAAAAAAATTATTAATTTAGATCAGTTCGGTGTTTGGTTTACTAATTTTTTTGGCCAAATCAATTTATCTGATCTAATTTTGACAAAAATAATACGATTTAATAATTATATATATTAAATTTAATTACTAAAAAATATCTTTAAAAAAACATTTTAAGTGTCTTTATCTAATTAGTTCTTTTATAATTTATAATCCGACTACTATTAAATATAACATGATCCAATTCAATCTAAGACTATATCTCATTCAATAATATATATTATATAAGTTTTTAATTATTATAATATATCATATATACTACATATAGATACCTAACATTTCTCTTTCCTTTTTTTGTAATATATATCTCGAATGATGATTTAATTGACACTCAAACCCTACTACTCAAGAAGAAAATGATACTCAAAATAATACGTCCAAATAATAGGACTAAAAAAGTAATAATTGTAAGAGCCAAATTATGAGGTTTCTTTTAGCTAGTTTCATAATATAAGCTCCACTTTTTTTGGGGAACATCATAATCACCACTCCACTCCAGCTTGAGTTATGGATTTATAATTTTCTAAAATGATATCCTATGGCCCCCATAACACAACGGCCGTTCTAACCTAATTTGACCCTCAAATAAAATAAAATGAAAAAAATATATATATATATATATATATATATATATATATATAAATTAGAGAAAAAAAACTTTCAAAAAAAAAATGAAAGAAGGAATAATTGGCAATTGGCTTAGGCTAAAATGAGCCGAGTGAGGCATTATTAATAAGTGTGTGAATGAAAGAATAATAATAATAATAATAAAAAAGAGTGTAAAGGTTGTGGCGAGTGCCTCGAGTGAGTCAGTAGTCACATCTCTCATAACTTTGTCTTCAATGTTGGTGTATTTATCTCTCAAAACTTTTAATTTGTCTTCAATATTATACCATCATTCGATTATGTGTAAGCTATTCATTATTCAATTTATATGTCCCATGAAAAAGATAATTCAATGTGTTTGTGTCCGTGTATCATTTAAGATGTAATATATCTGATCTGTATTCATTGTCCCTTCTTTGCAATTATTTATCACAAGCATATATAGTAGAGTGTATATAATTAAGTATTTACTTGATCATCAAAGCAAAATAATAAAAGAATGGAAATATTTGCATTGGTAATTAAAATAAATTAACTAAAATTAGTCACAACTTATCTTATTTAATATTTATTAATTATTATAATAATTAATAAATATTAAATAATAAATTTTGATTTTTTTTATTTTTTTAAAATTACCGTTAAAAGAAAATAACATTATCTCATATGGTGTATATATATGTTTAAATAATGGATTTCAAAGTTATATATAGTTATAACGTATTATAAAGCAATTAATTTAGATTAGTCTAGTGATTAATTTATTAATTTATTTAAATAAATGTCTAAATTTTAAATTTTGTTTTGTATATATAGTAATTTATTAATTAAATTCAAATATTATATATAAGGTGTTTTTCTAAAATATATGATAATGCTTGGGTTTAAAATGGTATTTTTTAAAAGATATAACAAATCGTTAAATAAAATTTAAATTCATGATAAATTAATTTTAATCTAATAAATTAAAAAATATTATAAAAATATTATAAAATATTGTTTTTAGAATATATGATAATGGTTAAAATTTAAAATAGTATTTTTTTAATATATAATAAACCATTAAATAAAATTTAAATTCACGATAATATTTAATCTCATCTATTAGATCAAGAGATGTGGTAAGAAACAAAAAGAAATATTATAAGGTGTTTTTCTAGGATATATTATATAATAATGGCATTATATGACATTGACTGTCTAATTCATTAAAAACATTCTTAATTTCTTATTAACTATATATAATATATCGCACCATCATTCATTCTGATAATTTACTTTTTGACAACTTGTGCTCTAGCATTTTCCACGATAAAAATGTGGTTTTCGAAGTAATTGTCTGTATTTAAACGAAATAAACTATTATAATAAGTTCTTAAACTTTACGCCATGTAAATTTTAGTTTCCGACTTTTAATTAGATATACAAATCCACCTCTTAATTTTTTACAAATTTGCAAATTGACTATTTTGATTATTTTTCTCTCTTAAAAAACAAACCATCAATTTGTCGTCTGAAAGATGGAAATGTTGGCAAATAATTTTTTTAAAAAATATATTTAATAAATAGAAGGAAAAGTATGGTAAATAATAAAAATATTAAACAATGTGAACAATAAATATATCGGATATTCAATTCACTAGGTATGCGGATGGTCATCCTAATATTAAGATTTAGTTAGTAATTTGGGGGGTGTAGTGTGTTTTTACTTTATTGACGACGGAGTCAGGTGGTAGGAAAGGGGGCGATGACCCCCTAATTTTAATTGTTTACATGTAAATTATATATAAATTTCAGTTTAGCCCCCTTAAAATTTTATTTTAGCTTTAGTTTATTGTATAAATATTTTTGATCCCGTCTAATATTTTATCTAGTTCTACCTCTGCCATTATTCACAAAAGCCGTTATCTATCTAACAAAGTCCAAAATAAAATATATTACTGTAAATAAATTTTATAGTGACATCAAATTAGAATTACTACATAAATTAAGATAGTTTATACACACACAAAAATTAAGTAGACACACAAAAAAGTAAATTAAAATAGTTTATTTTTAATATAAAATAAATAGTTTCAATTAACCCTTGATCTAATTTTGATACATCTATCCTCAACATGAAATCATTTTATATGCTTCCAATATATAGTGCCAAATTCATGAAAAATTAAAAAAAGCTATAAATTTCGATCCACATATAGCGTGGCATTTATTTATTATTGTTAGATATTTTTATTTATTGTGGGAAATAAATAATTTAATGTGGCAGGTCAGGTGGGGAACATGCAACAGATGCTGGAAAATGAAAGTTCTTTAATCAGTAGTGCCAAATAACACTTATTGCAACTAACTGATGGTAATTGGCACTGAGTGTCCTTAGATTGAGGAATATAAACTCTGATTATATTATTAGAGTTAATGTTGAAGGAACAAGGGATATGATTTTATTGGGTATATCTATTATCTAGTATTTAAGTTATTTATGGCACCACATTCCATAATTAAAGTTTTGGAGTCATGTGGGTTATGATTAAGTTTATCTTTCTATCTATCTATCTATCTGCAATTCAAACCAAGTGAGCCATAATAATGTTTCCTGCATTTTCTTTCTTTCTTTTACTTCTGATGATTCTGATTTGGTGGTTGAGAACGGTAGATAACTTGATGCAATCACATGATTCCACCACAAACCTAATACATAACAGCATTAATTGATTCGCAAATGTTTGGTAATCAAAGAAAATCAGCAAAAAACAACCATAACTTGTCTTATTTAGCATTCATTAATTGTTACGATAATTAATAAATACTAAATAAGGTAAGTTATGACTGTTTTTTTTTGTCTCTCAAGCATTACCCTAATTTATTTTTAGTTTACTTTCACACCTCCTTCTACTTTTAACTTTTTTTTTTTTATATTTTTTCCCAACTTAAATTCCATGCCACTTTTTGTTCCTCAACTCAGGAAAGCTACAACAGAAACACCAAAAACTGCACAAGGAAAAAAGAAGTATCTTCCTTTCTTTGTTTTGAAGCCTTTGTCGCTTTCTTGTAAAAGAAGTTTTCCATCACAAAAGGTGCAAACCGCCATTAAATATGGAAGAATGCCTAGGACAAAAAATATTACTATTAGTATTCAAGTTTTCATAGGTCACAGAAGCTAATAAATAAAATAAAAGCAAAGTCTAACTAGCTCAGAAAATAGTAAATACATCAGTCTTCATAATACATCATTCCCTTTTGGAAAATAAATCATAGGCTCTAAGAATTGCAAATGAAGAGAGTAACTACTAACTAGTAACTACTCTTATAGTCTTATCCTTGTGGTGATGAATGATGATGCCTCTAACATGGATATAGATAAAAATTACTTAGTGCTTTACTATCTAGAACTAGCACACTTGTTCCTTTTAAGATTTGTTTGAATTTGTGGTAACTATCACATCCAGGTATGCAAGGAGAGTCACATCTTCAACAATCACAATTCAAAATGCTCTAAGCTATCTAAGACAAAATAACATACCTGTCATCAAACTATTTATTACAAAAACTTAAACTGATAGGAAGAAGCACATGACAGTTCAGTCATGGGACTCTCGTTCGCCTTACCCTGCCACGAAGCAGAGACGCCACCAATGAAGTTGTGTCAAGCTTATTCTAGAACCTTAGAGAGAATCTCTTGCATCCCAGAGCATCCTGCATCAAATAAACAAGAAGCTATTCCCTAAATTGATCATGATAATCACTGGCATTGCCTAAGGCTAAGACTAATCTTGAAACTTAGTATTTAATCAGAAATTTACAACAAATTCTAGCACGACACGATTTTAGAAAATCGATAAGTGGCGTATAGCACAAGATCCTGAATGGATGGATGCTTATCCAGATTGACAGGCTGGTTCTGCATACTCATCATTGGAAGATTGAAGAAACCGGCCACTATAAAGATAAAGATTCAAACATCTTCACCCAACTCTGTATGACAGTTAGTTTTGAAAAGTAGATGAAATGGAGGCTCATGTATAGAGTCAAAAAGTGCTGTCACATGCATATAATTTACAATGAATTCATGTATGTATCCATTAAGAACATAGACCTACCATCTTTACTTGTCCCTTCTTAGTAATTTAACTGAAGGAGAGGACATTAGAAAATACTCAATTTTGCAGACATATTGGTCTGACCAAATTTATTTAACTAGTACTATATCATAAATTTTATTAAACACTGGTGCTCTCTACATCAAGGAGTACAAGTAGCATGCACCATGTTCTTATACAAAAGAAGATCAAACAAGACTGGAACAGTAACACCCAACATCATTCAAACTAAGATAAAGAGTACCAAATGGTGTATTAAATCTCACATCGGATACCAACAAATTATCTTTAAAGTTTAAAATACGAAAATGGATTTCATGTGGAAATTTCATTGTATGATAATTACCCACAGCACTATACACTTAAGCATTGTACAAAAATACGGAAATTGGAAAGCAAATGACCAAGCTAGGTAGTGATTTTTACGTTGAACAAATCACATTGCAAAGATTTTCCACACTACAGCTACATGACAAGCCTACAAATTTGAAAACTGAAAAAGAGAGAATGGAACATAATATTGAGAATAAACAACAACTGAGACAGGACAAATCACAACAATACATGCTAACACAATAATAGTATAGTCATTTCTTTTCTCTTGAAAGTGCATACTACTATAGTCATAGATAAGGGAGAATTTTCTCACTCAATTAATGTGAGAAGTGGAAAAAATGCTTTGTGGAAAAAAAAAATGAAGTCTTTTTCCCCCCTTCCTTTATTGGTCCAGACTCCAGAGTCCGAATCTTCATAGACTCCACTTTTGGGCCTTACATTTATTAAATGGGCCGAATTGGGCTACTCTTAGCTGATCAAGCATATAAGGGCCAGGCCCAAAACATGAAGTGAGACATATAGTCTACTACTGTCGTTCTCTAAATGGTAATCATGAAATGCAAAGAAATCGGTCAGTTATTGCAACTAACTCATTACAGTTACGCTTCACTACTTCAAACTTGTATCGCCGGCAAGGCGTTACGACCGGGGAAGCAGCTTCACGCGCGATTCTTCCAACTCGGTGTCGCTTACAATCAAGATTTGGCCACAAAGCTCGTCAATCTGTACAGCGTTTGCAACTCCCTGCGGAATGCACACCAAGTGTTCGACAGAATTCCCAAACAGAACTTGTTTCTCTGGAACGTCCTGATTCGTGGTTACGCCTGGAATGGGCCCCACCAGGCTGCCATCTCTCTGTTTCACCAGATGCTTCAGTATGGACTCAATCCTGATAACTTCACTTTCCCCTTTGTTCTTAAAGCATGCTCTGCACTCTCTGCTATTGGAGAGGGAAGGGGCATCCATGAGTGTGTGATTAGAACTGGCTGGGAGAGGGATTTCTTTGTAGGTGCTGCTCTCATTGATATGTATGCTAAGTGTGGTTGTCTGGTTGAAGCTCGCCATGTGTTTGATAAAATTGTTGTAAGAGATGCTGTGTTGTGGAACTCCATGCTCGCGGCTTATGCGCTGAATGGACACCCTGATGAGTCACTTGCTCTGTGTAGGTACATGGTGGTGACCGGTGTAAGACCCACCGAGGCAACTCTTGTAACTGTGATTTCGTCCTCGGCTGACATTGCCTGTCTTCCTCATGGGAAGGAGATTCATGGTCTTGCTTGGAGACATGGATTTCAATCCAATGATAAGGTCAAGACTGCTCTGATAGATATGTATGCAAAATGTGGTTCTGTGAGAGTTGCTCGTGCCTTGTTCGAAATGCTTAGGGAGAAAAGAGTTGTGTCTTGGAATGCAATTATCACTGGTTATGCAATGCATGGTCTTGCCAAGGAAGCCTTGGAACTCTTTGAGGTAATGAGGAAAGAGGCTCGGCCGGATCTTATAACCTTTGTTGGTGTTCTAGCAGCTTGCAGCCGTGGGCGTCTGCTCGATGAAGGGCAAGTATTTTATGATATGATGGTGAGGGATTATGGTATCAATCCAACTGTTCAACACTACACATGCATGGTTGATCTTCTTGGTCACTGTGGCAAACTGGAGGAGGCTTATGATCTTATCCGACATATGAGTGTACGGCCGGATTCTGGGGTGTGGGGTGCTTTGCTAAATTCATGCAAAATCCATGGGAATGTGGAGTTGGCAGAGCTAGCCTTGGAGAAGCTGATTGAGCTTGACCCTGACGATTCGGGCAATTATGTGATCTTGGCTAACATGTATGCTAAATCGGGTAATTGGGAAGGAGTTACAAGGTTGAGGCAGATAATGATAGATAAAGGGATAAAGAAAAACATGGCTTGTAGCTGGATTGAAGTGAAGAACAAAGTGTATGCATTTCTCTCCGGGGATGTGTCACATCCAGATTGTGATGCAATATATGCAGAACTGAAGAGGTTAGAAGGGCTAATGAGAGAAGCTGGGTATGTCCCGGACACAGGATCTGTGTTCCATGATGTTGAGGAAGATGAGAAGACAAACATGGTGTGCAGTCACAGTGAGAGACTGGCCATTGCATTTGGACTCATTAGTACTCCCTCAGGAACCAGGCTTCTGATAACAAAGAACCTACGAATATGTGAGGACTGCCATGTTGCCATTAAGTTCATATCAAAGATCACAGATAGGGAAATTACCGTGAGAGACGTTAATCGCTATCATCATTTTAAACAAGGAATTTGTTCATGTGGTGATTATTGGTGATTGTATTACATGTAAATCATAAAACAATTGAATTCATTAAACATACCCAAATCGTCTACTAGATGTTAATGGGGGAGAAAAATTCCCTCAGTTTTGGAGAGTTATTAAACATACAAATTGAATTTCATTTCCAAAGTTGGTCAGAACTCATAAGCTACCAAATAATTGGTGCAGCCGGTGGTGTTTTTTTTTTTGTTTTGGGATAGGGTGTTGCTGACACTGGTACACTAGTGATCAATAGGTTTTATATTTGTCTGTGATCCAAGAACAATCCTAATTTTGGTTAACTAAGAATCAAGAATGTGTGAAAATTCACGTAAAAAATTCGGTTGACTATTTGGCTTGGCTTGCAATGTTTGCTTATTTTCACTGTTTCAAAATAATATGAACCCCTTTTAGTACTTTTATTGTCGTTAATTAACGTAGTCATCACAAATTTCTTTAAAGGCAATTCTCAAATATAAATTCATGTTCCAACTCAAAGTTCATAAGGAAAAAGAAAAAAAAAAAAGGTGTCTCCAAAAAGCAGCAACTTGGCCAAAATAAATAAATGCAAAAATAAAGGAAAAAGAAAGGAATAGACGAGACACTAAAAACGACGGCGTTGCAATCTTCACCAAAGCTAGAGCCTAGAGCGGAAACCATCATCGAGTGCTACTTCCAATCGAGTGCTACTTCCAATCCTGAGTTTCCCATCAAATCGAAGCATAAACCCACTTTCGTCTTCATCTTCTTCTTCTTCTTCTTCTTCACAACCGCACACTGAACTTAAAAATACATCTTCACTTCACCGACATCTTTGTCTTTTTTTTTTTTTCTCTTCCTCCTTTGCTCGATTCGTTTTGGAACTACTCTGTAAATAAAAGAAGCTTGCTGAGCTCAACTACTTCAGAGGATCATGGTTTGATTCCTGGATCCAACGCATTTATTCAGGTCTGCTTCTTCCACTATCAATCTTATTTCCTTTCACCTAATTCAGTCCCTCTCTGCATTGATCTATTCCTTTATTGTCATACATGATTTCAGATTTAGCTTTGTTGTTTACATAGTTCATGGTTTTATGTGATCTGAGATTTGAGTAGAGTCGGAATTGAATTCAGAATGTTGCATCACTGTTTAGCATTGGTTTTGGTTTTATAGGGTATAGCTTTGGAGATGGCGTGGTTTAGTGGGAAAAATGCTTGGGGGAACTTCCCTGATTTGGATTTGGCGGGAGCCGTGAATAAGCTTCAGGAAAGTGTCAAGAGCATCGAGAAGAATTTCGACACTGCTCTTGGATTTGAAGAGAAGTCTGAATCCAGCAATGAAGGTAATTCATTATTCAAGTTCCCTTCACTGCTTAGTTTTCTGAATGGTTTATGCATTTCTCTTGTGTATATTGATTTATTGATTGGGGCAGATGTAGAGTCAAGTAATTGCTGTTAGATAGGAGTTTTGAATTGTTGAACCGGGTGGTTGTTTTATAGAATGAGAGTTTTCAGCTGATTAGAGTTATGCCTTTTTATTTTCCCACCTTCCAGGTGCAGGATCATGGCCTATACCGGCAGACAGGAAAACCCTATTTAATCCTGTTATGGCCTTCATAGGGAACAAAAGTGAGGAAACTAGTGAAGAAACATCTGAGAAAGCTGAAT
This sequence comes from Arachis hypogaea, assembly GCF_003086295.3. Taxonomy (NCBI): domain Eukaryota; kingdom Viridiplantae; phylum Streptophyta; class Magnoliopsida; order Fabales; family Fabaceae; genus Arachis; species Arachis hypogaea. The sequence goes on along the minus strand of NC_092042.1, from coordinate 80,625,829 downwards.
CTTCTCAACAAGAATCCAAAACTGAAAAATCACCAGAAAAGCCTGAGTCTTCAGATCACACACATGCACCTGAGGAAAAAGAAAGCTTAGGAACCGATGGAACAGTCCAAATGGAGACTGAAGAAATCGCTAATCAAAACATAAAAAGAGTGCTCAAAGTAGAAGATGATGGTGAGCAAACTGAGTCAGCAGATGTCTCAGCTGCTGAGAGTTTCAACCACACAAATGATGGACACAACTTGCAGGAGATGCCTATTGAGTTGCCTGAAACGCCTATTAATAAGTTTGAGAGTTTTGATTCTGGTGACCTCCCTCAAGAGGAAGAGGTTGCTGAAGTGGGAACCTCTGAAATTCCAGTGTTGAAGCAACCTAAGCCTTCCAACCTTGTGGACAATGTAGTTGAGAATGCTCATAGCGAGTCAGTTGATTCACATGTTTTTAGTGAACCAAATGAAAATCTTCAAGTTGTGGCAAAAGAAGAGATTATAGAAGAGGAGGGAGTGCAAGCAGAAGAAAGTGTACCGAGTGTTTCTTCTCTTCAACCTGAGGCATCTGATGCTAGCAAGAAAAGCGATTTGATTTCTCGAGCTACTGAGGAAACCAATAGCATTGATCAATCATATTATGAACCCTTGTCCAGTGGTACTCCACCAAATGATTCTTCTGAGGTGGTTTTGCCTGAAAATGAAACAACTCTAGAAGAAAATAAAAGTGACCACTTGGCTAATGATGTTGCAACTGAAACAAAAGAGCAGCGATTGAGTACTGAAAGAAATATGTCTGACTCAGGTTCTATGTTTGAGCTGGATTCGCTTAAGAATGAAATGAAAATGATGGAAGCTGCATTACAAGGTGCTGCAAGACAGGCTCAGGTACTTCATTTGCTGCACATAATCATGATAGTCATTTTTTATGTTGGAAGTACGCAGATGGCAGGGATCTTATAGTATCTGAGCATGAAATAAGTTAGCTTTGTTATAATTAACAAGTTTCACTAGGTAGTCATTTTCTTTTTAATTCATCTATAGTATCTTATCCGCAACATTGATTTTTCCATTGATTACTAATTTTCATTTAATTTTTCTGTTTTCAAAGTTTTATGATATTCAAGAAGCTGCATGTTTTGTCTAAAAATGCTAATCATTCTTCACCTTCTATGTGCCAGTTTTTGGCCAGTCCCTTCAATGTTTCCTAACTTATTGCAAGTTTGTAATCTCAATTCCCTTTTGCAGGCTAAAGCTGATGAGATTGCAAAGTTGATGAATGAAAATGAACAATTAAAATCTGTCATTGAGGAGTTGAAGGTATATTTGTTCTTCTCATCCCTTTTATTTAATGTTTACTTGGTCTATTTTTACCTTCATGTCCTGAACCTTTTTGGTCTTACTAATGATGTCATTTATGCATTTACATGATTACAAATTTAAAAATGACAATTATTTGCCTACCATGGAGCAGAGAAAATCAAATGAGGCAGAAATTGAGACTTTGCGAGAGGAGTACCATCAGAGAGTTGCAACCCTTGAGAGAAGGGTATCAGTCTTCATAATTCTCATTTGCTTTTATGTTTCTACAGTTTAAACATTGAGTGCTTCTGAAAGCATTGTGATGTTGCAATTATAAAATATGGTCACTTTGAGTATTTCAAATTGGGGTTAGAAATCCATGAAGAATTTTATAAATGAAAGTGAACTATTTGACATTATATATGTTTCAAAGTGTATTCTGTCTAGTTTGTGCTACTACTGTTGCAGATTTTTATTCATGTGTCATGACTGATTGTAGGTTTATGCTCTGACCAAAGAAAGGGATACACTTCGCCGGGAGCAGAATAAAAAAAGTGATGCAGCTGCTCTCTTGAAGGAAAAGGATGAAATAATTAATCAAGTTATGGCAGAAGGTATCACAGTCTGAAATCAAACCTGAATCTGTATCATCTAGACTTCAGTGTAGTTTATGATGTTAGGAATTTTCCATTGTAAATAAGTGTTTCTTTGTTGAGACATGTTGAAACTTTAACTACTGGAGATTATAGTGGTCATTTTTTTTCCTTTTAAACTGTCTCTCATATCAGGTGAAGAGCTTTCCAAAAAGCAGGCTGCTCAAGAGGCTACAATTAGGAAGTTGAGGGCTCAGGTAATGCACACTAGTTATTACATTTTCCACAAACTTCAATTTCTTAAATGCCTCAATATTGTAATGAATAATCTATTTACTTGTTTAATGAAAGCTAGATTAGAGAGCTTGAGGAGGAGAAGAAAGGTTTGACTACAAAACTACAGGTACTTGAATGCTAAAAGCTTTAGTAAAATTTATTTTCTGGTAATGTTCTTTAGTTATTTCTCTTCACTCATCATGAAATATGAAAAGCAGAAATTTCCTGCTGTAGAGATCGGACAAAACTGTTTAACCTTCATCTTCGTTGTTTGGTTCATGTCATGTCATGCAGTTAGAGGAGAATAAGGTTGAAAGTATCAAGAAGGACAAGACAGCTACAGAGAAATTGTTGCAAGAAACTATAGAGAAACATCAAATGGAACTTGCAGCGCAGAAAGAATATTATACTGATGCTTTGGCTGCTGCTAAGGAGGCGGAAGCATTAGCAGAGGCACGTGCTGACAGTGAAGCAAGAACAGAGCTAGAGAATCGTATAAGAGAAGCCGAGGAACGTGAATCTATGCTGGTCCAGGCACTTGAAGAGTTGAGGCAAACTTTAAGTAGAAGGGAACAGCAGGTTTTGATATATTTTTGTCATTCTATTTCCGAATTGGCTTTCTTAGGAGATTGCTTTTAAATTTTAGTTATTTCCTTTTCATAAAGAAAATTAAAGTTCCATTGTATTGTCCGTCCATATTCAGGCAGTCTTCAAAGAAGACATACTTCGCAGAGACATTGAGGATCTTCAAAAACGTTACCAGGTGTGCTCCCCTGCTCTCTGCTTTTCCTTTAATTATATCGCTTTCTGAGAATCCTACTACTTTTTCTTGTGTTCTTAAGTTTTAGAAACTATATTTCTGCTTTTGGCATCATTTGGCTTCTCTTTTATAGGCAAGTGAGAGACGGTGTGAGGAATTGATTACACAAGTCCCAGAATCAACAAGGCCGCTTTTAAGGCAAATTGAAGCTATGCAGGTTAGTGCATGTGATCTAAAAATGATTTTCCAATTTTCATCCGTTAGGGATCTATACCTGACTAGAATTCACCTGATAACAGGAAACAAATGCCAGAAAGGCTGAAGCTTGGGCTGCTGTTGAAAGATCTCTCAATTCTCGACTTCAGGTCTCTTGAATACCCTGATTTAAATTCTGAAACTTTCTTGCCGGATATTATTGTTTTTCTTCATCTTTTCCTTTTGATTCTACAGGAAGCAGAAGCTAAAGCTGCAACTGCTGAGGAAAGAGAGCGATCAGTGACTGAACGTTTATCTCAAACTCTGTCTCGCATTAATGTCCTTGAGGCTCAGGTTCTACATATTCTTGACTAAACTCATATATTTAAGGGCAGTTTCATTGAAGTGTGACTGACTTTAATGATGGATTACAGATTTCTTGTCTTAGAGCTGAACAGACTCAACTAAGTAGGACCCTTGAAAAGGAAAGACAAAGGGCAGCTGAAAGTAGACAGGAATACCTGGCAGCAAAGGAGGAAGCTGAGACTCAAGAAGGCCGAGTGAGACAGCTTGAGGAACAAATTAGAGACATTAGACAGAAACACAAGCAAGAGTTACAGGAGTCCTTGATGCATAGAGAGCTTCTTCAGCAGGTAGAGCTTCCTGATTATCTTTCATTAAATGTATCTTATCTACTTGGGTAATGGAATAAACCATCTGAAGATAGATAGTTCATATCTTGTCCACTTACTTTTATTTGGATTTTTCCACGCTATGTTCACTGTAAGGTAGCGTTTGGTGGAGAGACAGAGACTGAAAGACTAAGACTGAGAGACAGAGACTAAGAAACAGAGACAGAAATAAATTTCAGTATTTTGTTTGGTGTAAAGTGAGTGACAGAAATGAAAACAAGAATAAAACTTTAATTTAATTTGTACAAAAGGTAAAATTAGAATTAATTAATTGAAATGAGGGTATTTTAGGTATAAAATGTTATTAAAGTTTCAGTTTCTGTCTCTAAAAATTTTAGTTTCCTGTGTCCTCACTTTTTGGAGGTACTGAAATACTGAAATTTTAGGGACAAAGACATAAATTTTAGTACCAGTCTCTAAGTCAACAAACATAATACTAAGTCTCAGTCTTTCCGTCTCTGTCCCAGTACCTAAAAACAAACGCTACCTAATGGAACAAAGGTTAGCTGATTTAGAAAATATTTGGGCAATTGTATGGAACAGAAACTGGAAAAAAAAAAGTTAAAAAATGGACGAGGTGTGGTATTGCTGGTAACACCTAATTCAATCAATCTTATCAGAACTCCTGTGATTATTCATTTCCAAGTTTCTGATTTAAGCTCTTTGTTTGCTCCAGGAGATAGAAAAAGAAAGGGTTGCTCGATCAGAACTGGAGAGGACTGCACATGTTCATTCTGCTGCGGTATCAGATCAAACTCCCAGTACAAAGCTAACTACTGCTTTTGAAAATGGTGAGATGCTTGGCTTCGCTTCTCTTCATTCTTCTTGTACTCGTATTAGTTGTCTGATCTTTACCTACTGTAATTCTTTATGATGAAGGGAATTTGTCTCGAAAACTCTCTAGTGCAAGCTCCCTAGGAAGCTTGGAGGAAAGCCACTTTCTGCAAGCATCATTGGACTCATCAGATGGTTTCTCAGATAGGAGAAACCATGGAGAACTAAGCATGAATCCATACTATATGAAGAGCATGACACCCAGTTCTTTTGAAGCTGCACTTCGTCAAAAGGAGGGTGAACTTGCTTCATATATGTCACGTTTGGTATGGTTTGCCTTTGACCCCAGTTCAAAGTTCTATTGTGTTCGTCTTCGCTTTTGTGAACTGATCTTAATTCTAAGGTGTAGAGTATGTAGTAAGCTGTTAGATCATTAGATGACGTTTTAATTATAAATTCAGGCCTCATTGGAATCTATTCGTGATTCTCTTGCTGAGGAGTTGGTGAAAATGACAGAACAGGTGAGTTAGATTCTTGTGTGTGCTACTTACTGCTCCTCTTGCTTGTCGTTGTCATTAACCATGACATGCATCTCCACCCTGCAGTGTGAAAAGTTGCGTGGGGAGGCTGCTGTGTTACCTGGTTTACGATCAGAGCTGGAGGCACTGAGGAGGAGGCACTCTGCTGCGTTGGAGTTGATGGGTGAACGTGATGAAGAGGTATTTTTCTCTCTGCAACTCCCTCTTTCTTCCAGAAAATCTAAGAAATCAAATATAGGAATAATATCAGACAAGCTTGGGTCTGAAAATGATGTTTAATCCATAGTTATTTATATAGGCATCAGACTTTGTTATATCCTAACTGTCCTATTTCCTTTTCATTACTTTTTTTTTTTTTTGAAATAAAGAATACTATCTAAAAGAAGTTGAATGTGATTAGTTGGAGGAACTTCGTGCGGATATTGTTGACTTGAAGGAAATGTACAGAGAACAAGTCAACCTGCTTGTGAATCAGGTATTTGCTAAATCCAAGTTTTTTGGTCTGTAGATGGCATAGTTACTTTATCTCACTTCCTTCCTATCAGAATGCTTTCCCTTCTCTAACTCTGGTGCATACTTTTACAGATCCAGAGAATGAATCCATCAATGGGTAACACCAATCTTTCTGAAGGTGCAGCTGGTTTAACATAAAGGATGATTTCCAGCAACTGTTTGAGATAGCCGTGCATTTGAAGTTGAGTTTCCTCTGATTGCTATCAGCACCGTAATGGTATATTGAAGATCAATGCCTTTGATCGACCAATTCAAGCTTTCAAGTCTTAATTGATAGAATTTGTATGTTGTATATCCGGGCAAGAGATATATACTGAAGGTGTCATGCACCCTTGTTAAATATAATTTGTATTATGACTTGGTGAAATGTTGTATAGTCAATCTCCTTACACTACATTCAAACTATTAAAAATCCTGAGAATATTTTTCCCGAGATAGTTAATCATACAGGGATTTTTTGGGGTGTGATGTTCCAAATAAAACATATATTCGTTGAACTCGATTTGTGCTTTTGCTCATTAGAAATCACAATTCAAAATTTTCGTCGTGTGGTTTGATCAAATAGTATTTCCCCGTACGATTTCATGTTTATTTTCTTTACTTAGTCTTGAGTTTAACTTTGTGGAATAAAAATTTGGATTGAGAAATAATGACCTGTAGGTTAAAATTCAACTTGGTAGCAAACATCAATGTTCCATGCACTAATAAATAATAATAATAATATCTTATTTAGGATGTAACAAGCTAAGCTAAATAATATATAGCATCCAACTCCAAAGTACACAATTAATTAACAGATTTATAAAACAGCAAATTTTGAAACAGCAAATTTTGAACCTTCCACAGTTCCACTATCTATTTTTACTTGCGCAAAGAATCTTCATTCCTCCCACTAACTGTACCTGTCTCTGTCCTTTTAGCATTTGTCCCACTTACTGGCCGCTGAACAATCATCCATGAGCTGTATTGCTCATCACTCCCATTCATCACTTTTTTGCCCTTGTCTTTTTCAATAATACCCCCATATTACCCTTCACCATACATCGTTGTTCCTGCTCCTTGTTTAAGAGACCCAGTATCTCCCTAGTTATTTTTCCACTTTCAGATGTTAGCCACAAGCCACGGACAGATATTTTAGCTAGCCTTTTTTGTCAATTCGCCTCAGAAACTAGGGATATATTAGTCCTTTCCACACTCACTAAGATAAACATTAGACTTGGCTAACCATTCATACACGGACACACTATTCCACTAAAAATGACTGTCGTACCGGATAATTTTTCCAAAGTATTTTCTATTTAGCAAAATACTGATACCAGATCAAGAGGGGAACAGTCGTATATTTGTATGGAAGCATAATAAGTAAGACTATGTATGAAACTGTAGGAATGTAGAATGTATAGAATAATGGAAAGAATGGGAATGCTATAAGAAATTTGGGGAAATTAGGAAATTCCAGCTTCACCTGTGCAGAAGAGAATGAACCAGAAAAGTGTAAGAAAATAGAAGTGAAGAACAGATAGAATGAAAAAGATAGAATAAGGAAGAACGGTCTCACAATCTCGATGCCTCCCCCAGACTGCTTCTGCTCCTTCATATTAGCTCCTCACTCCTCTCCTTCCCCCTTCTGTTGCTCCCTTATGTTAATTGTTAACGGTTCTCTCTCTCTTGCTTGTAACAAATACTTTGGGTTTGGCAGTAAAAGAGTTAACAAAATGATAAGAGATAAAAATTTAATATTGGAAGAGTCATTTAAAAAAAAAATAGATAAAAACCAAAATAATTTATATTATATACGAGAACAAAAAATTATTTTTTTGTTGTCTAAAAAAATTTATTGAAGTCGTCTAACATTTTTTGTAGTCCTTATAATATTTTAAGAGTTTTTTTTCTCCTTAAAACATTAACAAACCAAAATTTTATTTATGCCATCATCACCCAGCTCAATTATTTTATATATCTTTATCTTGTATATATATTATGCTAAAAAATAATTAAATATATATTAAAATTAATTGTTAATATATTTATATATAAATTTATATAGTTAAATTTAATTTTAATAAATATTATATATTTTAATATATTTCTAGTAAGATTGTATTTTAAATTATATAATATCTTTAATTTTGTTGGAAACTTGTATTTTGTGAAAAAGAAAAAAAAAATTTATTCATTTACAAAATATTTTATGAAATTTGCTGAAAATTTTGCGAAAAATAAAGTTTGTAAATTTTATAACAAATTTTTTACTATTGAAATCAAAATAATAAAATTTGCAGTAAAATTTGAGAAAAAGTAAATTCACAACTAATTTTGTAATATTTTTTTAAAAAAATTCTTATCAAGATATTTTATACTAGATAAATAATAATTGTCAAGATGTTTTTTATATGGACTCCAATTAAAATAAGTTCGTCTAACCTTATATTTCTGATTTGGATTATATTGTCAAATTTAAAGCCATTTTTAAGGTTTCATTTCAAAGAATTAAGGTAAAACTCATCATATGCAACTCTTGAATCTTTGAAGGTTGCATTTTATTTTTTTCATGATTCATTGAAGTGAAAAACTATTTAGCAGGTGTTAATATGGTAGAAGTTAGATTTTTTTTTTCTTTTTGAATATTAGTTTTCCTCTTAAAAAAATATAAATTTTTTAATTTTTCATTATTATGATTGTACAAAAAATTGAATATATATCTTGTAAAATATGTAAAAAAAATTAGAAAAATAAATATTAAAATTTAAAATATTGTTATTAATTTATAAAAATACAATGATATAATACTTATCGAATATTCTATTTTTTTGCACAATATAAAAAGTTTAATTAAATAAACAATGGAATATAGAATAATATTAAATTAAATAAATAAAAAAATACCTTATATAATAAAAATGCAAATGATAAAAATTGAACTTGGATACTTTAAATAAAATATAAAATAATTAAACCAATTGAACTATCTATTTTTTTATGAAAACAACAGTACTAATTTTTTTATGAAAAATTTGAGAGGCTATGCTTATTACAATTTCGCTAGTCGGTTAAGCTGAAGGTTGTGCATCGAAGACTCATTGGCAGTGTGCAGTGCGTGACTGCGTGTATATATTTGAAGGTTTCGTCTTCCTCTATAATTCTCTCTCTCTCTCACATAGTCACATTTTCTCCTTTTCTTTCAAAAAGAGGCAAATTTTAAAATGGCGTGGTTGGGGTTAGTATTCTTCTTCTTCCTTTTCTATCATATTGTGTTTTTATATTTTTTCACATAGTCACATTTTCTCCTTTTTACATAATTTATTTTTGTTTGCAGCAAAATTACATTATTCTGCAAGATCGTGGCGGCCATTGCTGCTTTTGGTTACAGACCGGCTGAAATGTTCATTAATTACTATGTGTTTGCGGAAGAATCTTCTAACTGGGAAATAGTTTTTTTGTTTTTTCTATACCAATGGCCTCTTGCACTTTTAATTCTTCATATCGTCTACAGGCAAGAACCACATTATGGAGCCTTCGAGTTCATTGCAAACCTGGGTATGCATTCCTGCTTTGTAGTAATGCTCTACAAACCGTTTCAGATTGCCCTTGGGTTTGCAATTAACGCCACTCCTCCCACTCTTTGGGAGGGGGTGTTTGTGTTTGGCATTTGTCCGGCTGTAATTTCTTGGATGTGGTCAATTTATGGACCCCGTCGTCTACCCGGCTGGCAGGATGTGGTGGACATCTTCAACTTCTTCAATCAAAATTGGATTATTGCCGGTTTCATTTTCGGGCCGGTGCAAGAGGCTTTAGTGAATTACTTTTTGAATATTTTTGCTGGTGCTCATAAGAACGTGATGTGGATGCTCCTTCGTATATTTTTTTTAGTTGTTGTTGCTAATTTCATAGAATGGTGCCGGCAATCACCACCTATGTCTCGTATTGCTGTTTTTGTTTTTGTGTTAATTGCCGTGCTTGTACAGGGTGCAGTATTTGCATCAAAGGGATGAATTAATTTCAATTTCATTCTAGATGCAAATATTTTGTAATTCGGTTTATGATGAGTGGACTATTAAGTAATCAAACGTCTAATTGACTTTTCTTTAAAAAATGAGTAAAGCTAGGAACCAAAAGCATATCAGCCAAAACCCAGCCAAATACCTTTGGATGAATTCAAAATCTCTACGAGTTAATATATATGGATGTTTCTTCTACTAAGTATCAGAATGTTTCTTTTTCATATTAAATGGATGTTCTTTTATATATTTTTCGAATTTGTGATTGTTGGAGGTGGATAGGTTAATGTGAGAAAAAAGAGGAAGGTTTTTATAGGTTTTAATTAGGTTTAGTTAATTAATTTAGAATTTTAAATTTTAAATTTAAAAAGTTTAAAATTAATTAATTATTAATATAAATTAATGTAGTTTTGTTTAGTTTTTGGCTGATAAGCTTTTGGTTCCTTATACTTTTTCTTAAAAAATTCATTTGTATGATTCAAATTTAAGATTGGCTAACAAATGAATGATTCTATTATTAAATTACATGAGAATATTATTTATTTCCAACGTCCAAAGTTAATTGGCAAACTATCATAAGGAAATAAAAATATGGTATCTTTACATATCTTTATATTTGTTCTCCTCAATGACATAATTGCCAACAAAATAAGCATTTTTATCTCTGCTAAAGAAATAAGTGGCAACAAAATTACATTTTAATCACTGCTAATTGAACTTCAGCACTGGTATGGTGATTATCTACAATGTTGCCTCTGACATAGTTCCATTACCACTGATGTTGAGATAGTTTTCTTCATCCACTCTCTGCTCTCATTTTAAGGTGCCAATGAGTCCCAGTGTTGTAAGCATCCTGACCCTAGCCTCCTTCCTCTAAGCCAAAATATTCTATAAACTAAAATATAAGTCCAATCATTTAACTACCAACCAAACTGTTGGTGGGTCCCCAATATCAAGTGGGGCCCACACAACTTAAATAAAAAAAAAGGAGTAAAAGAGTTAACAAAATGATAAGAGATAAAAATTTAATACTGGAAGAGTCATTTAAAAAAAAAGAAAATAGATAAAAACCAAAATAATTTATATTATATATGAGAACAAAAAATTATTTTTTTGTTGTCTAAAAAAATTTATTGAAGTCGTCTAACATTTTTTGTAGTCCTTATAATATTTTAAGAGTTTTTTTTCTCCTTAAAACATTAACAAACCAGAATTTTATTTATGGCATCATCACCCAACTCAATTATTTTATATATCTTTATCTTGTATATATATTATGCTAAAAAATAATTAAATATATATTAAAATTAATTGTTAATATATTTATATATAAATTTATATAGTTAAATTTAATTTTAATAAATATTATATATTTTAATATATTTCTAGTATGATTGTATTTTAAATTATATAATATCTTTAATTTTGTTGGAAACTTGTATTTTGTGAAAAAGAAAAAGATTTTTTATTCATTTACAAAATATTTTATGAAATTTGCTGAAAATTTTGCGGAAAATAAAGTTTGTAAATTTTATAACAAATTTTTTACTATTGAAATCAAAATAATAAAATTTGCAGTAAAATTTGAGAAAAAGTAAATTCACAACTAATTTTGTAATATTTTTTAAAAAAATTGTTATCAAGATATTTTATACTAGATAAAGAATAATTGTCAAGATGTTTCTTATATGGACTCCAATTAAAATAAGTTCGTCTAACCTTATATTTCTGATTTGGATTATATTGTCAAATTTAAAGCCATTTTTAAGGTTTCATTTCAAAGAATTAAGGTAAAACTCATCATATGCAATTCTTGAATCTTTGAAGGTTGCATTTTATTTTTTTCATGATTCATTGAAGTGGAAAACTATTTAGCAGATGTTAATATGGTAGAAGTTAGATTTTTTTTTCTTTTTGAATATTAGTTTTTCTCTTAAAAAAATATAAATTTTTTAATTTTTCATTATTATGATTGTGCAAAAAATTGAATATATATCTTGTAAAATATGTAAAAAAAATTAGAAAAATAAATATTAAAATTTAAAATATTGTTATTAATTTATAAAAATACAATGATATAATACTTATCGAATATTCTATTTTTTTGCACAATATAAAAAGTTTAATTAAATAAACAATGGAATATAGAATAATATTAAATTAAATAAACAAAAAATATCTTATATAATAAAAATGCAAATGATAAAAATTGAACTTGGATACTTTAAATAAAATATAAAATAATTAAACCAATTGAACTATCTATTTTTTTTGAAAACAACAGTACTAATTCTTTTATGAAAAATTTGAGAGGCTATGCTTATTACAATTTCGCTAGTCGGTTAAGCTGAAGGTTGTGCATCGAAGACTCATTGGCAGTGTGCAGTGCGTGACTGCGTGTATATATTTAAAGGTTTCGTCTTCCTCTATCATTCTCTCTCTCTCACATAGTCACATTTTCTCCTTTTCTTTCAAAAAGAGGCAAATTTTAAAATGGCGTGGTTGGGGTTAGTATTCTTCTTCTTCCTTTTCTATCATATTGTGTTTTTACATTTTTTCACATAGTCACATTTTCTCCTTTTTACATAATTTATTTTTGTTTGCAGCAAAATTACATTATTCTGCAAGATCGTGGCGGCCATTGCTGCTTTTGGTTACAGACCGGCTGAAATGTTCATTAATTACTATGTGTTTGCGGAAGAATCTTCTAATTGGGAAATAGTTTTTTTGTTTTTTCTATACCAATGGCCTCTTGCACTTTTAATTCTTCATATCGTCTACAGACAAGAACCACATTATGGAGCCTCGAGTTCATTGCAAACCTGGGTATGCATTCCTGCTTTGTAGTAATGCTCTACAAACCGTTTCAGATTGCCCTTGGGTTTGCAATTAACGCCACTCCTCCCACTCTTTGGGAGGGGGTGTTTGTGTTTGGCATTTGTCCGGCTGTAATTTCTTGGATGTGGTCAACTTATGGACCCCGTCGTCTACCCGGCTGGCAGGATGTGGTGGACATCTTCAACTTCTTCAATCAAAATTGGATTATTGCCGGTTTCATTTTCGGGCCGGTGCAAGAGGCTTTAGTGAATTACTTTTTGAATATTTTTGCTGGTGCTCATAAGAACGTGATGTGGATGCTCCTTCGTATATTTTTTTTAGTTGTTGTTGCTAATTTCATAGAATGGTGCCGGCAATCACCACCTATGTCTCGTATTGCTGTTTTTGTTTTTGTGTTAATTGCCGTGCTTGTACAGGGTGCAGTATTTGCATCAAAGGGCTGAATTAATTTCAATTTCATTCTAGATGCAAATATTTTGTAATTCGGTTTATGATGAGTGGACTATTAAGTAATCAAACGTCTAATTGACTTTTCTTTAAAAAATGAGTAAAGCTAGGAACCAAAAGCATATCAGCCAAAACCCAGCCAAATACCTTTGGATGAATTCAAAATCTCTACGAGTTAATATATATGGATGTTTCTTCTACTAAGTATCAGAATGTTTCTTTTTCATATTAAATGGATGTTCTTTTATATATTTTTCGAATTTGTGATTGTTGGAGGTGGATAGGTTAATGTGAGAAAAAAGAGGAAGGTTTTTATAGGTTTTAATTAGGTTTAGTTAATTAATTTAGAATTTTAAATTTTAAATTTAAAAAGTTTAAAATTAATTAATTATTAATATAAATTAATGTAGTTTTGTTTAGTTTTTGGCTGATAAGCTTTTGGTTCCTTATACTTTTTCTTAAAAAATTCATTTGTATGATTCAAATTTAAGATTGGCTAACAAATGAATGATTCTATTATTAAATTACATGAGAATATTATTTATTTCCAACGTCCAAAGTTAATTGGCAAACTATCATAAGGAAATAAAAATATGGTATCTTTACATATCTTTATATTTGTTCTCCTCAATGACATAATTGCCAACAAAATAAGCATTTTTATCTCTGCTAAAGAAATAAGTGGCAACAAAATTACATTTTAATCACTGCTAATTGAACTTCAGCACTGGTATGGTGATTATCTACAATGTTGCCTCCGACATAGTTCCATTACCACCGATGTTGAGATAGTTTTCTTCATCCACTCTTTGCTCTCATTTTAAGGTGCCAATGAGTCCCAGTGTTGTAAGCATCCTGACCCTAGCCTCCTTCCTCTAAGCCAAAATATTCTATAAACTAAAATATAAGTCCAATCATTTAACTACCAACCAAACTGTTGGTGGGTCCCCAATATCAAGTGGGGCCCACACAACTTAAATAAAAAAAAGGAGTAAAAGAGTTAACAAAATGATAAGAGATAAAAATTTAATACTGGAAGAGTCATTTAAAAAAAAGAAAATAGATAAAAACCAAAATAATTTATATTATATATGAGAACAAAAAATTATTTTTTTGTTGTCTAAAAAAATTTATTGAAGTCGTCTAACATTTTTTGTAGTCCTTATAATATTTTAAGAGTTTTTTTTCTCCTTAAAACATTAACAAACCAGAATTTTATTTATGGCATCATCACCCAACTCAATTATTTTATATATCTTTATCTTGTATATATATTATGCTAAAAAATAATTAAATATATATTAAAATTAATTGTTAATATATTTATATATAAATTTATATAGTTAAATTTAATTTTAATAAATATTATATATTTTAATATATTTCTAGTATGATTGTATTTTAAATTATATAATATCTTTAATTTTGTTGGAAACTTGTATTTTGTGAAAAAGAAAAAGATTTTTTATTCATTTACAAAATATTTTATGAAATTTGCTGAAAATTTTGCGGAAAATAAAGTTTGTAAATTTTATAACAAATTTTTTACTATTGAAATCAAAATAATAAAATTTGCAGTAAAATTTGAGAAAAAGTAAATTCACAACTAATTTTGTAATATTTTTTTAAAAAAATTGTTATCAAGATATTTTATACTAGATAAAGAATAATTGTCAAGATGTTTTTTATATAGACTCCAATTAAAATAAGTTCGTCTAACCTTATATTTCTGATTTGGATTATATTGTCAAATTTAAAGCCATTTTTAAGGTTTCATTTCAAAGAATTAAGGTAAAACTCATCATATGCAATTCTTGAATCTTTGAAGGTTGCATTTTATTTTTTTCATGATTCATTGAAGTGGAAAACTATTTAGCAGATGTTAATATGGTAGAAGTTAGATTTTTTTTTCTTTTTGAATATTAGTTTTTCTCTTAAAAAAATATAAATTTTTTAATTTTTCATTATTATGATTGTGCAAAAAATTGAATATATATCTTGTAAAATATGTAAAAAAAATTAGAAAAATAAATATTAAAATTTAAAATATTGTTATTAATTTATAAAAATACAATGATATAATACTTATCGAATATTCTATTTTTTTGCACAATATAAAAAGTTTAATTAAATAAACAATGGAATATAGAATAATATTAAATTAAATAAACAAAAAATATCTTATATAATAAAAATGCAAATGATAAAAATTGAACTTGGATACTTTAAATAAAATATAAAATAATTAAACCAATTGAACTATCTATTTTTTTTGAAAACAACAGTACTAATTCTTTTATGAAAAATTTGAGAGGCTATGCTTATTACAATTTCGCTAGTCGGTTAAGCTGAAGGTTGTGCATCGAAGACTCATTGGCAGTGTGCAGTGCGTGACTGCGTGTATATATTTGAAGGTTTCGTCTTCCTCTATCATTCTCTCTCTCTCACATAGTCACATTTTCTCCTTTTCTTTCAAAAAGAGGCAAATTTTAAAATGGCGTGGTTGGGGTTAGTATTCTTCTTCTTCCTTTTCTATCATATTGTGTTTTTACATTTTTTCACATAGTCACATTTTCTCCTTTTTACATAATTTATTTTTGTTTGCAGCAAAATTACATTATTCTGCAAGATCGTGGCGGCCATTGCTGCTTTTGGTTACAGACCGGCTGAAATGTTCATTAATTACTATGTGTTTGCGGAAGAATCTTCTAACTGGGAAATAGTTTTTTTGTTTTTTCTATACCAATGGCCTCTTGCACTTTTAATTCTTCATATCGTCTACAGACAAGAACCACATTATGGAGCCTCGAGTTCATTGCAAACCTGGGTATGCATTCCTGCTTTGTAGTAATGCTCTACAAACCGTTTCAGATTGCCCTTGGGTTTGCAATTAACGCCACTCCTCCCACTCTTTGGGAGGGGGTGTTTGTGTTTGGCATTTGTCCGGCTGTAATTTCTTGGATGTGGTCAACTTATGGACCCCGTCGTCTACCCGGCTGGCAGGATGTGGTGGACATCTTCAACTTCTTCAATCAAAATTGGATTATTGCCGGTTTCATTTTCGGGCCGGTGCAAGAGGCTTTAGTGAATTACTTTTTGAAAATTTTCTCTGGTGCTCATAAGAACGTGATGTGGATGCTCCTTCGTATATTTTTTTTAGTTGTTGTTGCTAATTTCATAGAATGGTGCCGGCAATCACCACCTATGTCTCGTATTGCTGTTTTTGTTTTTGTGTTAATTGCCGTGCTTGTACAGGGTGCAGTATTTGCATCAAAGGGCTGAATTAATTTCAATTTCATTCTAGATGCAAATATTTTGTAATTCGGTTTATGATGAGTGGACTATTAAGTAATCAAACGTCTAATTGACTTTTCTTTAAAAAATGAGTAAAGCTAGGAACCAAAAGCATATCAGCCAAAATCCAGCCAAATATCTTTGGATGAATTCAAAATCTCTACGAGTTAATATATATGGATGTTTCTTCTACTAAGTATCAGAATGTTTCTTTTTCATATTAAATGGATGTTCTTTTATATATTTTTCGAATTTGTGATTGTTGGAGGTGGATAGGTTAATGTGAGAAAAAAGAGGAAGGTTTTTATAGGTTTTAATTAGGTTTAGTTAATTAATTTAGAATTTTAAATTTTAAATTTAAAAAGTTTAAAATTAATTAATTATTAATATAAATTAATGTAGTTTTGTTTAGTTTTTGGCTGATAAGCTTTTGGTTCCTTATACTTTTTCTTAAAAAATTCATTTGTATGATTCAAATTTAAGATTGGCTAACAAATGAATGATTCTATTTTTAAATTACATGAGAATATTATTTATTTCCAACGTCCAAAGTTAATTGGCAAACTATCATAAGGAAATAAAAATATGGTATCTTTACATATCTTTATATTTGTTCTCCTCAATGACATAATTGCCAACAAAATAAGCATTTTTATCTCTGCTAAAGAAATAAGTGGCAACAAAATTACATTTTAATCACTGCTAATTGAACTTCAGCACTGGTATGGTGATTATCTACAATGTTGCCTCTGACATAGTTCCATTACCACTGATGTTGAGATAGTTTTCTTCATCCACTCTCTGCTCTCATTTTAAGGTGCCAATGAGTCCCAGTGTTGTAAGCATCCTGACCCTAGCCTCCTTCCTCTAAGCCAAAATATTCTATAAACTAAAATATAAGTCCAATCATTTAACTACCAACCAAACTGTTGGTGGGTCCCCAATATCAAGTGGGGCCCACACAACTTAAATAAAAAAAAAGAGTAAAAGAGTTAACAAAATGATAAGAGATAAAAATTTAATACTGGAAGAGTCATTTAAAAAAAAAGAAAATAGATAAAAACCAAAATAATTTATATTATATATGAGAACAAAAAATTATTTTTTTGTTGTCTACAAAAATTTATTGAAGTCGTCTAACATTTTTTGTAGTCCTTATAATATTTTAAGAGTTTTTTTTCTCCTTAAAACATTAACAAACCAGAATTTTATTTATGCCATCATCACCCAGCTCAATTATTTTATATATCTTTATCTTGTATATATATTATGCTAAAAAATAATTAAATATATATTAAAATTAATTGTTAATATATTTATATATAAATTTATATAGTTAAATTTAAATTTAATAAATATTATATATTTTAATATATTTCTAGTATGATTGTATTTTAAATTATATAATATCTTTAATTTTGTTGGAAACTTGTATTTTGTGAAAAAGAAAAAGATTTTTTATTCATTTACAAAATATTTTATGAAATTTGCTGAAAATTTTGCGGAAAATAAAGTTTGTAAATTTTATAACAAATTTTTTACTATTGAAATCAAAATAATAAAATTTGCAGTAAAATTTGAGAAAAAGTAAATTCACAACTAATTTTGTAATATTTTTTTAAAAAAATTCTTATCAAGATATTTTATACTAGATAAAGAATAATTGTCAAGATGTTTTTTATATGGACTCCAATTAAAATAAGTTCGTCTAACCTTATATTTCTGATTTGGATTATATTGTCAAATTTAAAGCCATTTTTAAGGTTTCATTTCAAGGAATTAAGGTAAAACTCATCATATGCAACTCTTAAATCTTTGAAGGTTGCATTTTATTTTTTTCATGATTCATTGAAGTGGAAAACTATTTAGCAGGTGTTAAAATGGTAGAAGTTAGATTTTTTTTCTTTTTGAATATTAGTTTTCCTCTTAAAAAAATATAAATTTTTTAATTTTTCATTATTATGATTGTAAAAAAATTGAATATATATCTTGTAAAATATGTAAAAAAAATTAGAAAAATAAATATTAAAATTTAAAATATTGTTATTAATTTATAAAAATACAATGATATAATACTTATCGAATATTCTATTTTTTTGCACAATATAAAAAGTTTAATTAAATAAACAATGGAATATAGAATAATATTAAATTAAATAAATAAAAAAATACCTTATATAATAAAAATGCAAATGATAAAAATTGAACTTGGATACTTTAAATAAAATATAAAATAATTAAACCAATTGAACTATCTATTTTTTAATGAAAACAACAGTACTAATTTTTTAATGAAAAATTTGAGAGGCTATGCTTATTACAATTTCGCTAGTCGGTTAAGCTGAAGGTTGTGCATCGAAGACTCATTGGCAGTGTGCAGTGCGTGACTGCGTGTATATATTTGAAGGTTTCGTCTTCCTCTATCATTCTCTCTCTCTCTCACATAGTCACATTTTCTCCTTTTCTTTCATAAAGAGGCAAATTTTAAAATGGCGTGGTTGGGGTTAGTATTCTTCTTCTTCCTTTTCTATCATATTGTGTTTTTATATTTTTTCACATAGTCACATTTTCTCCTTTTTACATAATTTATTTTTGTTTGCAGCAAAATTACATTATTCTGCAAGATCGTGGCGGCCATTGCTGCTTTTGGTTACAGACCGGCTGAAATGTTCATTAATTACTATGTGTTTGCAGAAGAATCTTCTAACTGGGAAATAGTTTTTTTGTTTTTTCTATACCAATGGCCTCTTGCACTTTTAATTCTTCATATCGTCTACAGGCAAGAACCACATTATGGAGCCTTCGAGTTCATTGCAAACCTGGGTATGCATTCCTGCTTTGTAGTAATGCTCTACAAACCGTTTCAGATTGCCCTTGGGTTTGCAATTAACGCCACTCCTCCCACTCTTTGGGAGGGGGTGTTTGTGTTTGGCATTTGTCCGGCTGTAATTTCTTGGATGTGGTCAACTTATGGACCCCGTCGTCTACCCGGCTGGCAGGATGTGGTGGACATCTTCAACTTCTTCAATCAAAATTGGATTATTGCCGGTTTCATTTTCGGGCCGGTGCAAGAGGCTTTAGTGAATTACTTTTTGAATATTTTTGCTGGTGCTCATAAGAACGTGATGTGGATGCTCCTTCGTATATTTTTTTTAGTTGTTGTTGCTAATTTCATAGAATGGTGCCGGCAATCACCACCTATGTCTCGTATTGCTGTTTTTGTTTTTGTGTTAATTGCCGTGCTTGTACAGGGTGCAGTATTTGCATCAAAGGGATGAATTAATTTCAATTTCATTCTAGATGCAAATATTTTGTAATTCGGTTTATGATGAGTGGACTATTAAGTAATCAAACGTCTAATTGACTTTTCTTTAAAAAATGAGTAAAGCTAGGAACCAAAAGCATATCAGCCAAAACCCAGCCAAATACCTTTGGATGAATTCAAAATCTCTACGAGTTAATATATATGGATGTTTCTTCTACTAAGTATCAGAATGTTTCTTTTTCATATTAAATGGATGTTCTTTTATATATTTTTCGAATTTGTGATTGTTGGAGGTGGATAGGTTAATGTGAGAAAAAAGAGGAAGGTTTTTATAGGTTTTAATTAGGTTTAGTTAATTAATTTAGAATTTTAAATTTTAAATTTAAAAAGTTTAAAATTAATTAATTATTAATATAAATTAATGTAGTTTTGTTTAGTTTTTGGCTGATAAGCTTTTGGTTCCTTATACTTTTTCTTAAAAAATTCATTTGTATGATTCAAATTTAAGATTGGCTAACAAATGAATGATTCTATTTTTAAATTACATGAGAATATTATTTATTTCCAACGTCCAAAGTTAATTGGCAAACTATCATAAGGAAATAAAAATATGGTATCTTTACATATCTTTATATTTGTTCTCCTCAATGACATAATTGCCAACAAAATAAGCATTTTTATCTCTGCTAAAGAAATAAGTGGCAACAAAATTACATTTTAATCACTGCTAATTGAACTTCACCACTGGTATGGTGATTATCTACAATGTTGCCTCCGACATAGTTCCATTACCACTGATGTTGAGATAGTTTTCTTCATCCACTCTCTGCTCTCATTTTAAGGTGCCAATGAGTCCCAGTGTTGTAAGCATCCTGACCCTAGCCTCCTTCCTCTAAGTCAAAATATTCTATAAACTAAAATATAAGTTCAATCATTTAACTACCAACCAAACTGTTGGTGGGTCCCCAATATCAAGTGGGGCCCACACAACTTAAATAAAAAAAAAGGAGTAAAAGAGTTAACAAAAGGATAAGAGATAAAAATTTAATACTGAAAGAGTCATTTAAAATAAAAGAAAATAGATAAAAACCAAAATAATTTATATTATATATGAGAACAAAAAATTATTTTTTTGTTGTCTAAAAAAATTTATTGAAGTCGTCTAACATTTTTTGTAGTCCTTATAATATTTTAAGAGTTTTTTTTCTCTTTAAAACATTAACAAACCAGAATTTTATTTATGGCATCATCACCCAACTCAATTATTTTATATATCTTTATCTTGTATATATATTATGCTAAAAAATAATTAAATATATATTAAAATTAATTGTTAATATATTTATATATAAATTTATATAGTTAAATTTAAATTTAATAAATATTATATATTTTAATATATTTCTAGTATGATTGTATTTTAAATTATATAATATCTTTAATTTTGTTGGAAACTTGTATTTTGTGAAAAAGGAAAAGATTTTTTATTCATTTACAAAATATTTTATGAAATTTGCTGAAAATTTTGCGGAAAATAAAGTTTGTAAATTTTATAACAAATTTTTTACTATTGAAATCAAAATAATAAAATTTGCAGTAAAATTTGAGAAAAAGTAAATTCACAACTAATTTTGTAATATTTTTTTAAAAAAATTCTTATCAAGATATTTTATACTAGATAAAGAATAATTGTCAAGATGTTTTTTATATGGACTCCAATTAAAATAAGTTCGTCTAACCTTATATTTCTGATTTGGATTATATTGTCAAATTTAAAGCCATTTTTAAGGTTTCATTTCAAAGAATTAAGGTAAAACTCATCATATGCAACTCTTGAATCTTTGAAGGTTGCATTTTATTTTTTCATGATTCATTGAAGTGGAAAACTATTTAGCAGGTGTTAATATGGTAGAAGTTAGATTTTTTTTTTCTTTTTGAATATTAGTTTTCCTCTTAAAAAAATATAAATTTTTTAATTTTTCATTATTATGATTGTACAAAAAATTGAATATATATCTTGTAAAATATGTAAAAAAATTAGAAAAATAAATATTAAAATTTAAAATATTGTTATTAATTTATAAAAATACAATGATATAATACTTATCGAATATTCTATTTTTTTGCACAATATAAAAAGTTTAATTAAATAAACAATGGAATATAGAATAATATTAAATTAAATAAATAAAAAAATACCTTATATAATAAAAATGCAAATGATAAAAATTGAACTTGGATACTTTAAATAAAATATAAAATAATTAAACCAATTGAACTATCTATTTTTTTATGAAAACAACAGTACTAATTTTTTTATGAAAAATTTGAGAGGCTATACTTATTACAATTTCGCTAGTCGGTTAAGCTGAAGGTTGTGCATCGAAGACTCATTGGCAGTGTGCAGTGCGTGACTGCGTGTATATATTTGAAGGTTTCGTCTTCCTCTATCATTCTCTCTCTCTCACATAGTCACATTTTCTCCTTTTCTTTCAAAAAGAGGCAAATTTTAAAATGGCGTGGTTGGGGTTAGTATTCTTCTTCTTCCTTTTCTATCATATTGTGTTTTTACATTTTTTCACATAGTCACATTTTCTCCTTTTTACATAATTTATTTTTGTTTGCAGCAAAATTACATTATTCTGCAAGATCGTGGCGGCCATTGCTGCTTTTGGTTACAGACCGGCTGAAATGTTCATTAATTACTATGTGTTTGCAGAAGAATCTTCTAACTGGGAAATAATTTTTTTGTTTTTTCTATACCAATGGCCTCTTGCACTTTTAATTCTTCATATCGTCTACAGGCAAGAACCACATTATGGAGCCTTCGAGTTCATTGCAAACCTGGGTATGCATTCCTGCTTTGTAGTAATGCTCTACAAACCGTTTCAGATTGCCCTTGGGTTTGCAATTAACGCCACTCCTCCCACTCTTTGGGAGGGGGTGTTTGTGTTTGGCATTTGTCCGGCTGTAATTTCTTGGATGTGGTCAACTTATGGACCCCGTCGTCTACCCGGCTGGCAGGATGTGGTGGACATCTTCAACTTCTTCAATCAAAATTGGATTATTGCCGGTTTCATTTTCGGGCCGGTGCAAGAGGCTTTAGTGAATTACTTTTTGAATATTTTTGCTGGTGCTCATAAGAACGTGATGTGGATGCTCCTTCGTATATTTTTTTAGTTGTTGTTGCTAATTTCATAGAATGGTGCCGGCAATCACCACCTATGTCTCGTATTGCTGTTTTTGTTTTTGTGTTAATTGCCGTGCTTGTACAGGGTGCAGTATTTGCATCAAAGGGATGAATTAATTTCAATTTCATTCTAGATGCAAATATTTTGTAATTCGGTTTATGATGAGTGGACTATTAAGTAATCAAACGTCTAATTGACTTTTCTTTAAAAAATGAGTAAAGCTAGGAACCAAAAGCATATCAGCCAAAACCCAGCCAAATACCTTTGGATGAATTCAAAATCTCTACGAGTTAATATATATGGATGTTTCTTCTACTAAGTATCAGAATGTTTCTTTTTCATATTAAATGGATGTTCTTTTATATATTTTCGAATTTGTGATTGTTGGAGGTGGATAGGTTAATGTGAGAAAAAAGAGGAAGGTTTTTATAGGTTTTAATTAGGTTTAGTTAATTAATTTAGAATTTTAAATTTTAAATTTAAAAAGTTTAAAATTAATTAATTATTAATATAAATTAATGTAGTTTTGTTTAGTTTTTGGCTGATAAGCTTTTGGTTCCTTATACTTTTTCTTAAAAAATTCATTTGTATGATTCAAATTTAAGATTGGCTAACAAATGAATGATTCTATTTTTAAATTACATGAGAATATTATTTATTTCCAACGTCCAAAGTTAATTGGCAAACTATCATAAGGAAATAAAAATATGGTATCTTTACATATCTTTATATTTGTTCTCCTCAATGACATAATTGCCAACAAAATAAGCATTTTTATCTCTGCTAAAGAAATAAGTGGCAACAAAATTACATTTTAATCACTGCTAATTGAACTTCACCACTGGTATGGTGATTATCTACAATGTTGCCTCCGACATAGTTCCATTACCACTGATGTTGAGATAGTTTTCTTCATCCACTCTCTGCTCTCATTTTAAGGTGCCAATGAGTCCCAGTGTTGTGAGCATCCTGACCCTAGCCTCCTTCCTCTAAGCCAAAATATTCTATAAACTAAAATATAAGTCCAATCATTTAACTACCAACCAAACTCTTGGTGGGTCCCCAATATCAAGTGGGGCCCACACAACTTAAATAAAAAAAAAGGAAATAAAGGAAAGAAAGTGGCATAAGCCACGAGAGGTGAGAGAGAGAAGCTTCATTCATTTTTGAATGAAAAGAGAGAACAGAGAGTTCTTCGGTGCAAAGGAGAAGAGAAAATTTGGGGGAAAAGGGCATATCAACCTTGATCACATTGACTTGGTAAACTTGCTTCATTTCTTATGAAATTTTAGTATGTTATTCCTGGTGTAGAGATGAACATTAGGATATAACTTATTTGTTGTATTGCCTTCTCTTTTGCCTGATTTGAGATACCCATTTTTGTGGAGGGTTTATGTTGATTCCACCGATTTTGGTGATGTATTTTGTTGATTGTTGAGATGCCCTAGTGTCACTAGGAAGACTGTTTGTGTACCCATTATTCTGATAGTGGAAGATTTTTCTGGACTAGGTCCCGTGGGTTTTTTGTCCCTCTTTTGGGGGTTTTCCCACGTTAAAATTCTGGTGTCTGATTATTTAATTTTTGCCATTATATTTATGCTGTTTGGAGTATCTTTGGTGTTGCCCATTTAATTGCACAAGTTGTGGGAAAATTATTTTTGGTGCTTCCCCTGTTAGACAGGTTCTTGGTTTAAACCTGTGTTGAGTTTTCCCAACAAAGTGGTATCCAGAGCTTTGGTTGTTTATCTCTGTGCTGATTAAATGGAGGAAAATACTCATGGACCGAATATGGTCAAACTGAATTCCCAAAATTATTCAATTTGGAAGACCCTCATGGAAGATATGCTGTATAGCAAGGACTTGTATGATCCTGTAGAGGGAGATAAATCCAAAGGTACTAAATCCGATGCTGAATGGAAGAAACTGAATCGGAAGGCAGTTGCTTTGATTAGGCAATGACTTGATCTTAGTGTGTATCCACATGTTGACACCGAAACGAATGCTGAGAAGATGTGGAAGAAATTGAAAGAGTTATATGAGAGGAAGAATGTGCAAAACAAAGCATTCTTGATTAGGAAGCTTGTTAATATGAAGTATGTTGAAGGTAAATCAATGCCGGAGTACTTGAGCATTTTTCAGGAAATGGTGAACCAACTGACAAATAATGAAATCACTTTGAATGATGAGTTGCAAGCCTTGTTGTTGTTGAGCTCTTTGCCTGATAGTTGGGAAGTTCTGGTTGTGACACTGACTAACTCAGCTCCAAATGGGAAGTTGACGTTAGCAATGGTTAAAGAGAGTATGTTGAATGAAGAAGCCAGAAGAAGAGAGCGAGGTTTGACTAATGCCTCCTCTCAATCAGAAGCACTTGTTTCAAAGTCACGGGGGGAGAAGTCAAAGTAGAAAACCTCACAGTTCTGACAGGTCAAAGAGTCGAAGTAAGTCAAGAGGAAAGTACAGGCCAAGAAAGGAGTTCACTTGTCACCATTGTGGCAAGCCGGGGCATATCAAGAGGTATTGTAGGTTCTTGAAAAGAGAACAATCAAGGGGAAGAAATGAAGACAAAGGTAAAGATAGTGATAAAGAAACTGCTGCTATTGTTTATGAAGATGTTCTTATCACATATGATGAAAATTATATGAATCTTGTCTGTGATGATTCCACTTGGATTATGGACTCTGGTGCCTCATGTCATGTCACCCCCAAACATGAGTTTTTCACTTCTTATACTGCTGGAAATTTTGGCAAGATCAAATTGGGAGATAAAGGAGTGTGTGATATCATTGGTATGGGTGATATGTGGCTTGAAACTAATATGGGATGCAAGTTGCAGTTGAAGAATGTTAGGCATGCGCCAGATATGCGGTTCAATCTCATTTCAGTGAAGGCATTGGATCAAGAGGGGTATTGCACTTCCTTTGGTAGTGAAAAATGCAAGATTACCAAAGGAGCTCTCATTGTTGCTAGAGAAGATAATAGTCTCACTACTCTCTACCGGTTGCAAGCAAAGTTGTGCAAAGAAGATGTGAATGTAGCTGATGATTCCTCTTCTGATTTGTGGCATATACGTCTTGGTCACTTGAGTGAGAAAGGACTAAGCGTATTGGCCAAGAAGCGCTCACTTCCAGTGAAAGGTACAACTTTAAATACTTGCACTCATTGTTTTGTTGGAAAGCATGCTAGAGTATCATTTCATAATTCTGGACCTCATAGGAGATCACATGTTCTAGATTTAGTTCACACTGATGTTTGCACTATGGATGCTAAGACACTAGGTGGTGCATCATATTTTGTTACTTTTATTGATGATTATTCTCGAAAAGTGTGAGCTTTTGTTTTGAAATCTAAAGACCAGGTGCTCGGAATCTTCAAATACTTTCATGCAAGTGTTGAAAGAGAAACAGGAAGAAAATTGAAATGTGTTCGAGCAGATAATGGTGGTGAATACAGGGGTCCATTTGAAGAGTATTGTAAAGAACATGGGATCAAGCTTGAGAAGACGGTTCCTAAGACTCCTCAACATAATGGAGTTGCTGAGAGAATGAATCGCACTATCAATGATAGAGTCAGGTGTATGCTCTCTCATGCAAAGTTGCCTAAATCCTTTTGGGGTGAAGCGATGAGGACTGCAGTAGATTTGATCAACCTTTCTCCTTCTGTTCCACTTAATGGTGATGTTCCAGAGAAAGTTTGGAGAGGGAAAGATGTCTCCTATAATCACTTGAGAGTGTTTGGCTGCAGGACTTTTGTTCACATTCCAAGAGATGAAAGGTCTAAACTTGATGGGAAGTCAAAGCAGTGTATCTTCATGGGTTATGGTCACGAAGACTTTGGTTACAAATTATGGGATCCGGTGAGCAAGAAGATAATTAGAAGTCGAGATGTGATTTTTCTTGAAGACCAAACTATTGAAGATCTTGAGAAGACAGATAAGCCAACAGTAACTGTTAGACGTTCTGTTGATGATGAACCTGGTCCTTCCACTAGACCTCCTGTTGATGGGGGAGATGTACAAGTTGATAATGATGGTGATGATTTGCATGATGAACCTGCACCTCAACCTGAGGTGCCAGATGTTGAAGTTTCACCTGAACCACCAGTTGAGCCTGAATTAAAAAGATCTACTAGAGAGCGTCATCCTTCTCAAAAATACTCTCCTCATGAGTATGTGATGAACACTGAGACTGGGGAGCCAGAAAGCTACCAGGAGGCTATGTCTGATGAGCATAAAGAAGATTGGTTGAAGGCCATGCAAGAGGAAATGAAATCCTTGCATGAGAATCATACTTTTGAATTGGTGAAGTTGCCGAAGGGTAAGAGAGCATTCAAGAATAAATGGGTGTTCAAATTGAAAGCGGATGAAAGTGTCTCACGGCCAAGGTACAAAGCTCGATTGGTTGTGAAAGGCTTTGAGCAAAAGAAAGGTATTGATTTTGAGGAGATTTTCTCTCCAGTTGTGAAGATGTCCTCTATTCGAGTTGTGCTTGGATTGGCGGCTAGCTTGAATTTAGAGGTTGAGCAGCTTGATGTGAAGACTGCATTCCTTCACGGTGACATAGATAAGGAAATCTATATGGAGCAACCAGAGGGTTTCGAGGTTAAAGGAAAGGAGCACCTTGTATGTAAGTTGAAGAAGAGCTTATATGGGTTGAAGCAAGCGCCAAGGCAATGGTACACGAAGTTTGATTCCTTCATGGAAGGTCATGGGTACAGTAAGACTTCTTCTGATCATTGTGTATATGTTAAGAAATTCTCTGATGGTGATTTTATAATTCTCTTGCTTTATGTTGATGACATGTTGATTGTTGGTCATGACACTAAGAAGATTGAAAGTCTTAAGAAAGACTTGAACAGATCCTTTGCTATGAAGGATTTGGGTCCTGCAAAGAAAATCCTTGGCATGAGTATCACTCGTGACAGGAAGAATGGGAAATTGTGGTTGTCACAGCAGAAGTACATTGAGAAGGTTTTAGAGAGGTTTAGCATGAGTAATTCCAAACCTGTTAGTACTCCACTTGCTAGTCATTTCAAGCTGAGTTCGCAGCAATGTCCTACAAGTGAGAAAGAGAAAGCAGAAATGAGGAAGATTCCATATGCATCTGCAGTTGGCAGTTTGATGTATGCTATGGTTTGCACCAGGCCGGATATTGCTCATGCAGTTGGAGTTGTTAGTCGGTTTCTCTCTAATCCTGGCAAGGAACACTGGCAAGCAGTGAAGTGGATTCTCATATACCTTAATGGTACTTCCAGAGTTTGTTTATGCTTTGGAAGTGGCCAACCTGTGTTGGATGGTTACACAGATGCAGATATGGCTGGGGATCTTGATTCAAGGAAGTCTACTTCTGGTTATATGATGACTTTTGCAGGGAGAGATGTGTCGTGGCAATCTCGACTTCAGAAATGTGTTGCTTTGTCTACTACAGAGGCAGAATACATTGCTGTTGTTGAAGCTTCTAAGGAACTCTTGTGGATGAAAAAATTTCTACAAGAGTTAGGCATCAATCAAGAGAAGTTTGTGTTATTTTGTGACAGTCAGAGTGCTATCCATCTCAGCAAGAATCCGACGTTTCATTCTAGATCGAAGCATATAGAGGTGAGGTATCATTGGATACGTCAAGCGCTTGAGATGAAGTCATATGCACTTGAAAAGATCCATACTGATGATAATGGTTCAGATATGATGACTAAGAGTTTACCTGCAGTGAAGTTTGATTACTGCAAAGAGAAGGCGGGTTTGGTGGAGCAGCCTGTCCCCACTTGAATTGGTGAGGGGGAGATTTGTTGGTGGGTCCCAATATCAAGTGGGGCCCACACAACTTAAATAAAAAAAAGGAAATAAAGGAAAGAAAGTGGCATAAGCCACGAGAGGTGAGAGAGAGAAGCTTCATTCATTTTTGAATGAAAAGAGAGAACAGAGAGTTCTTCGGTGCGAAGGAGAAGAGAAAATTTGGGGGAAAAGGGCATATCAACCTTGATCACATTGACTTGGTAAACTTGCTCCATTTCTTATGAAATTTTAGTATGTTATTCCTGGTGTAGAGATGAACATTAGGATATAACTTATTTGTTGTATTGCCTTCTCTTTTGTCTGATTTGAGATACCCATTTTTGTGGAGGGTTTATGTTGATTCCACTAGTTTTGGTGATGTATTTTGTTGATTGTTGAGATGCCCTAGTGTCACTAGGAAGACTGTTTGTGTACCCATTATTCTGATAGTGGAAGATTTTTCTGGACTAGGTCCCGTGGGTTTTTTGTCCCTCTTTTGGGGGTTTTTCCACGTTAAAATTCTGGTGTCTGATTATTTAATTTTTGTCATTATATTTATGCTGTTTGGAGTATCTTTGGTGTTGCCCATTTAATTGCACAAGTTGTGGGAAAATTATTTTTGGTGCTTCCGCTGTTAGACAGGTTCTTGGTTTAAACCTGTGTTGAGTTTTCCCAACACAAACAGAGTAAATTTTAGAGATATTAGTAACTTAATTAGAGATAGATGTGAATAATTTCTATTGTTAGTTACCACAATGTGTTAGTTTCTTGATACATATTATCCTATATATAGTGTGTATCTCTAATGTAAATCTAAATCTCACCATTAATAAAATTCAATTCTAGCTTTCTATCAATTTTTCCTTCATTTATCCATAGATCATAACAATAAATGAATATCATAATACTTTTCATATCTCTGCTAACAGCATAATTCTAAAGAATATATTCTGTAATTAAACATGTCCAAACATCAATTAACATATGTAGAATGACGAGTGATTCTCGAAGGATATATTGACTTTGTTGAATTTTTTTAATATCTTATTCACCAAAGCCTTTGTGAGAATCCCAATTATATCTGTCCCAAGCAAACACAGTTAACAACAAAATTAACACATTGACCATTCTCACTAACCACCATTCTCCAATGTAACCATGATCTCATTATAGTTAAAAATTCATTCTCACAAAAGGGTAGAGCCTTTATCATAACTCTCACCAATCACCACAACCACAAAGATCAATAAATAGGACTAATATAATTATGTAGATTTTAAGCATCAACTATATTTTTAAAACAAACAAATAAAAAAACAAAAATAATGAACACCAAAAGAAAGGAAACATTGTTAATTAGATGATATTCTAAACAAAATAATGTAACTATAGCAGCATTTTTTTAGGATAAAAACAATTTGTATATAAACTCCACACATCCACAATAAGGAATGATTTAAAATTGAAGCTGTGATAATTGAAACATATCTATTTACAGACCGAAAAAAACAGCATATTTTCAAGTGAACTTCTCTTGTACTTATTATATTAAAGGTTCACAATTTAATTTAGTATTGAAAGAAAGATATTTAGTTCAGTTGAAAAAAAAGAAGCAGCAAAATAAAAATCATTAGTCACTCCCAAAATCTTCAAGGGCAGTAGCAAATGCCACGTCTTTTTCATATGCCTCTCATAATCCTTTTCTGAAAAGTTTAAAAAATATCAATATTTATTCAGAAAATAAATTTAAAAAATATCAATAAATTTTTAGCACCATACTAATATTCTTAAATTTCATATTAATTCAGATGTGATATCACCCCTTCTACATGCAACCATAGCAAGATAAATTATAAATAATGATACAATGCAATGTGAATTAGCGTGTTACTACACAATCAACTAATATATCATGCAAACATGCACCAGTAGCAATTATTGTTTATTAATTGATTTAAAATTAAAAAAAAAAAACAAGATACGAACGGTGACCAAATTATAAGTTAATTTTCATTTAACAAATTTAATCATTTGGAGTTTGAACATTAATTAATACTTCATTCATTCATTTTTTTTATCACTTTGCACTAAGAATCTTAATTAGAATCACTAATAAAGAGATATAATTAGTATATTTTTTAATACTTTTATAAACTAAAAGCATAATGATACTTCAACAATAAATCATGAAAAGAAAAATGAGTTACAAATAATAAGGAACTAAGGGAATAATATAGAGCCACACAAACCCAAGAGATAGAAACTATTGACATTCTAAAAACTTGCCGCAAAAACGTTATTTTGTTGCGTAATAGAAATCTATCAATTTCTTTGACTTCTATGTTTCTTTTAGCAATGATAGGATGATTAAATGATTCATTTTTGTTTACTCATTTAGTATTTGATATTTATCATCTCATTATCTTGTTACCCACACTTCATTCTATAGTGATTATTTGTAAGTAAATACATAAGAAATTATTTATGCAAACATTTCTTATTTAATTTTTATTCTTTTACCTGCAAATGACTTTGGATAGAATTAGGGGTGGAAACAGGCCAGGTTAGACCAGGCTTTGCTTTTAACAGGGCCTGTCATACAGTTGATTGGCTTGAGCCTGACCTGCAGCCTGTTATAGGCTCTTTATAAAGTATTAGGCCTAGTCTGTTATTCAGCTTGGCCTGGCCTGAAGCCTGTTAAAAGGCCTGGTAATTTTTTTTTACAAAAATAAAATATTATTTAAAAAAATTATTTTTTAATAAAAATAGTTATATATAATATGTCATATATTTAATATTTATAAAAATTTTTAAACTTTTAACATATTTAAAATATACAAAAATATTTATAATAAAATATAATAAATTTAAAATATCTCATAATTTTATTAATAATAAATAATTATTTATATATTTAATTATATTTTAACAGGCCCAGGCAGGCTTGACGGGCCTATAAGGCTAATCAGTAAGTCTGGACCTGGCCTATTAATGTATTAAGGCTTTTAAAAGAGTCTGGACCTGTACCTATTTTATAACAGGCCAGACCAAACCAGGCCAAACACAGGCCACGCTGCAGGCCCCTGGCAGGTCGCCTGGCCTTTTTCCACCCCTAGATAGAATGAAGGAAAGACTATTAATTTGTGGACAAAAAATATACATAGAAAAAAAGATCAATATCCCATGAAAAATAAAGTCATTCTAATTTCATTATACATGCATATTAAGGAAAAGTTATCAGAAGTACTTCTTCTATGATAGTGACAATATTAAGTCTGTGCAATTTATTCAGTGAATATTATAAAACCTTTGATGCCAGAATAATTTCACTTGATCAGCATCATTTGGATTTCTAATAGCCACAGTTTTCAGTATTCTCGCATGAACAAAAATTCTTTAAAATGATGAGACAGAATGTTCATTTTAAAATTCTGAAAGAAAGATGCTTACATGCTGGTTACATGCACAGATTAATGCACATGAAAATACTCAGGAATTCGGCAATCATAGGTTAAAAGAACTCTTTCAAGCTTGTTCTCGTGTAAATGAAAATTACTAATGTTAGTTTTTGAAAATTTGGAAGGAAAAATACTTTTTAACCAATCAGTGTTAAAGAACTAATATTAGAAATTGTTTAGGTGAAATTAATAGTGTTCTGTAAGAATTTTCACGTGAAAATCTCAACATATAAAGCTACTCATTCATTAAAAAATATGCAGCCACTGTATGTTTAATATGCAGCTCAAATCTCCATCACTTAATAATATTTCTTCTTTTTAATTATTCAATCCAAAATTCAAAATTCGCAGCTAGAATACAATATAAATAACGTCATATCACAGGGTAACGATTATTATACTTAAAATTAAACAATAAATTACCATAATTCAATTACATTTTCAAATTTTAAAGGTAAAGAGCAATACTTGGGAGAATATATCTTGCAAGCTCCTATACACTAAATTGAAATCCATGATCAACAGAAATTATCTGTAAAGTTTATGTGATAAAAAAAGTGGGTTAAACACAATAAAAAGGAGGATCATTAAAAGAATCTCTTCCTTATAAATTCACTCATTTGCAAAATTCACTCATAAATCCTAAAAGAATCTCTTCCTCGTACAAAAAACGATCACGCAGATAGAAAATACAGAACACAGAATAAAAAGAGCATTTTTTTTCATAAATTGAGAAGTTCTTTTATCTTTTGATTGAAAATCTTAAAAGTTCTTTTCCTTCATCAATAAGTTAGGCACAACTATAACCCATTGACGAACGGATTTTCTATTGGTAAAGAAATTCACAAAAATATATAATCGCGTTGTAAGTATAGTTTCTAAACCAATAGAAAATCCTTTCGTACAAAAGTTTTGGTTGTCACAAGAAACAAACCCCTGATAAAATTGATAACCGAAATATTGAAACCTCGCGTCGTCTTCTCAAGGAATTGTAGGGAGGTGTTCTTATTATTGGTTATGCAAAGGTATATTTTGGGGTTTTCAAAAGGGTTGAACAAGTAATTTAATTGACAAGAAAAATAAATTAATAATTAAGGAAGAACTCTTGGCAAGGTATGAGACTGTAATTCCTATCCTAATTATCCTTATCAGATGTGTTGAAATCGGGTTTTAATCCCACTTAGTTATTCCTTATTAAATAAAAGAAAGTCAAGTAGACTAATTAAATTGATCCTCAACTCCTAGTTAACTTTCAGAGCGATCCAATTCAATTAGCAATTGCCAATTTCAACCACTGCTTTATTTTGACAACTCAAGCGTTACCAATTACTCAACCAAAGCCAAGAAGAGAAAATATAAATTAAAACATCAATTGAGAATAATTAATAAAAGAAGTAATAAGTCTGAAATACCTCAAATTATATTAATTAAGAAAATCCTAACATAAAAAGTTCATAAGCCAATCTGGCAACATAAGTCAAACACGAATAAAAGCATTGAGGTAAATAAAAGCATAAAAAGAATCAAAATAAAGAAATATTGAACCTGATATGAAGAACAAATAAATCCTAAATCCTTTAAGAGGAATCCTAATCCTAAGACCTAAGAGAGAGGAGAGAACCTCTCTCTCTCTTAAAACTACATCTAATCCTAAAATTGTGAATTAATTCCTTAATTGTTCGCTCTCTATGAATGAATGGATCCAGCCACTTAATAGTCTCCAATCTGTGTTTTTTGGGCTTGGATCTGGACCAAAAAAGGGTCCAGAAATTGCTGGGGGCGACTTCTGTAAATTATGCAGATCGCGCACATCACACGTCTGCTTGGGTCACGCGGTCGCGTCATTCGGAGTTTTGCTCTTTCATGCGGCTGCGTCAGTCATGTGCCCACGTCAGTTGTGTTTCGCATAGCACGCGTTCGCGCAGATGCCGGTTT
Source organism: Arachis hypogaea (assembly GCF_003086295.3). Classification (NCBI taxonomy): domain Eukaryota; kingdom Viridiplantae; phylum Streptophyta; class Magnoliopsida; order Fabales; family Fabaceae; genus Arachis; species Arachis hypogaea. The sequence continues at coordinate 80,592,008 of NC_092042.1, read as the reverse complement.
GCGTAAGGCACGCGTTCGCGTCGTCTACGCGTTCGCGTCGCTGCCAGTTTCTTTAACAACTCCATTTTGTGCTTCTCTTGCTAAGGAGTTGGTGAAAATGACAGAACAGGTGAGTTAGATTCTTGTGTGTGCTACTTACTGCTCCTCTTGCATGTCATTGTCATTAACCATGACATGCATCTCCACCCTGCAGTGTGAAAAGTTGCGTGGGGAGGCTGCTGTGTTACCTGGTTTACGATCAGAGCTGGAGGCACTGAGGAGGAGGCACTCTGTTGCGTTGGAGTTGATGGGTGAACGTGATGAAGAGGTATTTTTCTCTCTGCAACTCCCTCTTTCTTCCAGAAAATCTAAGAAATCAAATATAGGAATAATATCAGACAAGCTTGGCTCTGAAAATGATGTTTAATCCGTAGTTATTTATATAGGCATCAGACTTTGTTATATCCTAACTGTCCTATTTCCTTTTCATTACTATTTTTTTTTTGAAATAAAGAATACTATCTAAAAGAAGTTAAATGTGATTAGTTGGAGGAACTTCGTGCGGATATTGTTGACTTGAAGGAAATGTACAGAGAACAAGTCAACCTGCTTGTGAATCAGGTATTTGCTAAATCCAAGTGTTTTGGTCCGTAGATGGCATAGTTACTGTTACGGTGGGTAACCGGAGATTAATAAGATGGATGGCTTTGGTTGGCCCAATCGTCCACGGATGGTGACTTCCGAGCTAGTTTGCACGTTGGAGCCCCCTTCCGACTTGTGTTCGTGAGTGAATAGGGGGTGGTACCTGCAAAGACACTCCGATGCCTAAGTTAGCAAGGGCGTGAGCAGGTCTAGAGAGTATTGGGCTTAGAGATACCTGAGGGGTGTCAGTGTATTTATAGTGGTGAGCCAATAACCACCGTTGGAGTAGTGCCGTATCTTTTGGGTGTTAACCGTTCCTCTATCTTAGGGAGGTTAAGATACGGCTCGATGAAGCGGTTTAGAGAGATTTTAGGGGCGGTTACTCATTTGAATGAGTGTTTATCTGCCAGCTAATCTCATGTCCGACTTCTTTAGAGTAAGTCGTAGTCGACACCGACTTCTTATATGAAGGTCGGTGCTTAGCTAGGCTCAATCCTTCGGATTAGGCCTTTTATTTGGACCTGGGCCTTTATTATTGGGCCAGGGTATGAACAGTGCCCCTACTCGAGCCCAAGATCTGTATAAGACTTGGGTTCGAGTATTTTACTCGGGGTCGTAGCCGACTTTCTTGGAGAAAACACAGGTTTTTAAACCGACGTGATTCTCGCGACCTTTTGTTTCTGACAGTTACGTCTATTCAAGCGTCGTGTCCGTTAGGGATGCACTTAGGGATTGATGGCTTTGGTAACGGTGCACTCTCATTAATGACTGCTCCGCTTTTACCATTATGTCCCTTAGTTTATAAATACTTTCCCTCTCTTTCATTTTTCCGTTTCTGCAATCTTTCAAACTTCTTCTTTCTTCGTTCGTGCTGTATTTTTGCGTTTGGAGACTTCTGCTTCTTCCAACCTTCACTTTCGGATAAAGGTTAGCTTTTCTTCTTTCACGACATGCCTTGTGTTTGCATGCTTTTGTTTTGTGGGTAGATAGGTTGGTCTGTAGATTTTGGCTTCGTATCTCCTCCCTTTAGGGACCGTGTTTTTTTATTTTTCTTTTCTTTTTCTTTTTGTAGGTTTCTGTCACCTTTCATAAGAAAAAGAAAATGGCTTCCGTAGATGTTCTTTCTCAGTGGGTTGATGTCACGGTCCTAGGGGAGGAACCCTTGGTCGACGCTGAGTTTATTACTCATCTTCGTACTCACCACAGGCTTTGTACTTCGGAGGAGGACGAGCCAAAATATGAGTTGGTAATCCCGGGTCCGGAAGACCGGGTTTGTTTTGGGAGGGCCAATGAGGCGGCCCCTCATTTTTTCTTTATGTATGAATGTATGATCACCCGCTTGGGTGTTTTTCTTCCTTTTTCGGATTTTGAAATATCTGTTTTGCACCACTGTCGAGTTGCCCCTACCCAACTTCACCCCAATTCTTGAGGTTTTCTGAAAATTTATCAGTTTGTTAGTCACGCTTTGGACTTTCCGACCTCTTTGAGGATTTTCTTCTTTCTTTTTCACATGACTAAGCCCTTTAGTGGGCTAAATAACAAGCAACAATGGGTGTCTTTCCGAGCCATACAAGGTCGGAGAATTTTCACCCTTTTTGACGAATCCTTCCATGACTTCAAAAATTATTTTTTCAAAGTGCAAACCGTAGAGGGTCACCACCCCTTTTTCCTGGATGAGAATTCTTCCCCTCGCTTTCCCCTCTATTGGTTGGAGGCCTCCCCTTGCGAGAAGTACGGTCTAGACGATCTGGACGAGGTGGAGGCGGCCATTGTGAGGTTTTTTCGAGAAGTGTGGGGGAGGGCTCCATACTTGGACACTAGGAAATTCCTCCAGGGATCGCCGACCTTTGTTCGGTCGTAACTAGGTAGTATATGCGTTTCTTATTCCCGACTTGTTTCCGCCGACTTGAGGTTTGCCGACTTCTAATTTTGCTAATTGTTTCTTTTGCAGACATGGTAAGGAAGAATGCTCAGGAATCTTACCAGAGAGTTCAGGAGGCCAAAGCAAAGTCCCGGGCCAGGGCTGGTGGTGCCAGGGCGATCATCTCTCCTCCTCCTCCTCCTCCTCCTCAGAACGTGGGGACTCCCTCTCAGCCCATTGTGATTTCTTCTTCAGCCTTATCTCGGCCACAACCCTCTGCCCGACTTCTTCCTGAGCCAGAGAAGAAGAAGCGCAAGACTTTAGAGTCTGGCTCTTCTTTTGATGGTGGGGTTAAGGCGGATGCTCTTGCATTCGTCCGAAAGAACATCTATCCTCATATAAGTATGGATGATGTTTCTGTTCGAAACCATCTCACCACTCTGGCTGAGGAGAGTCTTAGGGCGGCGAGTGTTTGTGGCAAGCTTTTGGATATTTTTGAGAAGACTCCCCTTAGCTCTTTGGGGTTAACCTCGAAGGTTGAGGAGCTGGAGGGGAGACTTCTTTCTTACCAGGACCATGAGAGGGAGTTGAAGGAGGAGGTAGCCAAGCTGAGGGCGGAGAAAGATAGCCTTCGGGAGAAGGAGAGCAAGTTGCGGGCCCAATGCAACATGGAGGCAAGTTTGAGGAAGACAGCACAGGAGAGTTATCAGAGTTTATTTCAAGATCTTGTGTCTGTGAAGAAGGATTTGCTGAACTCTCGAAACGCGTATGCCGAGTTGGAGGACTCTATCGCCGATGGTGCCGAGGAGTCTTGGAGGATCTTCCTGGAGCAAGTCAGAGTTATTGCTCCCGACTTGGATCTTTCTCCTTTACATCCTGACAAGGTCGTCATTGATGGTGCCATTGTGGATCCTCCTGCCCCCGTAGTCGTTTCTGAGTCAGAGTTGAAGACTCGGGGGCAGAGGATTATTGAGTCCCCTCCTCGTTCCAAGGACGCTTCGAGTTCTTCAGTTGTTCCTCCGACTTCCTCTTCATCTCCTGTGGATGCCTCTCTTCCCGGTCCTGGTGGCGCTCCTCCTGATTCGGGTAGTGGTGATCCGTCTACTCCTCTGCAGAAATAATTTTTGTGGCTATATGGGGGCTCGGCCTGTGAGTCCCCCCTTTTTTAAAACTCTTTATATGTTATTTGGTGGCGTTTGAACAATTTCTTTTGGCCTTTTAAGGCCGTAAACGAAATATTTTAACAAGTGCCCTTTTTGAATAAGGGTTTTTAAGTTACCTTATGCGTGTGTGCTTTTCTGATTTTGATTTTTCGAAGTCCCCTTAATCTTTTCCGAAAACCTTTCCCATTGGCTTGTCTGTTTTCCTAAGCCTTTTTGTTTAAGGACTTTTAGACAGCCTTTAAACTTTTCCTAGGTTTTTCAATCTCTTTTTGTTATTCCTTATGCTCAACTATGTTTTATTGAGTTCTTATGACTTAGGTTATTTTTGCGATGCGTTTTTCTTTTGCTCGGTTCTTCACTCCGACTTTTGAGTTGAAGTGTTTTCGAGCTTTTCTACTCGGAGTTTCGTTTCGACTTATGAGTCGAGTTGTTTCCGAGTTGTTTACGATCGGCTTATATAACCTCTTTACACCGACTTGTACCTCGTCATTTTATCCTGACGACCATCTAGGTCGGTTCATGGGATTTTCATGTTTTGTCGAGCTTAAGTCGGCGCGTTTCGTAGAAAGACTTAGAAAATAGAAAGGAGTTTATAAGAGATATTGTAGAAGAAAAAAGATCTTTATTAATCGGGGAGGTACCTTCTTGCTACTAAGGGTTTTTGTAGCCTATTTTCCCTTAGCCTCTACTATGATGCCTCGTTAAAAACCCTTCTTCAGAAAAACCCTTTTGGGAAAAAATCATGAAGCTGGGAAAAGAGTACATCAGGGAGTAGAGTTCGCTCTAACTGTAGTACCTTTTCATATTACAAGCATGCCACGACCTTGGTAATTCAGTGCCGTTTAGGTCGGTTACTTTATAATAACATTTTCCTAAAACTTCATTGACTTTGTATGGTCCCTTCCAATTTGCGGCGAGCTTTCCTTCTCCTGATTTGTTGACTCCAATGTCGTTTCTGATTAAGACCAAGTCATCCGGGGCAAATGTTCTTTGAATGACTTTTTTGTTGTACCTTGTAGTCATCCTTTGTTTCAATGCTGCCTCTCTTATCTGGGCATTCTCTCGGACTTCGGGTAGCAAGTCGAGCTCCTCTTTGTGCCCCCGTATGTTTCCGACCTCGTCATGGAGAGTTACCCTTGGGCTTTGCTCATTGATTTCTATTGGTATCATGGCTTCTACGCCATAAACTAGTCGGAAAGGTGTTTCTCCTGTGGCGGATTGGGGGGTTGTCCTGTAGGCCCATAGCACTTGAGGGAGCTCTTCAGCCCAAGCTCCTTTTGCTTCTTGCAATCTCCTCTTTAGTCCCGCCAGTATGACTTTGTTGGCTGCCTCGGCTTGCCCATTGGCTTGTGGGTGCTCCACCGAGGTGAACTGATGTTTGATTTTCATACTGGCTACTAAGCTTCTGAAGGTGGCGTCGGTGAACTGGGTTCCATTGTCTGTAGTAATGGAGTAAGGTATCCCATATCTTGTGATGATATTTTTGTAGAGGAACCTGCGACTTCTTTGAGCGGTGATGGTGGCCAATGGTTCTGCTTCTATCCACTTTGTGAAGTAATCTATCCCCACGATCAGGTATTTGACTTGTCCTGGCGCTTGGGGAAAAGGACCTAATAAATCCATTCCCCATTTTGCAAAAGGCCATGGAGAAGTGATACTGATGAGCTCTTCTGGTGGAGCTACGTGGAAATTTGCATGCATCTGACATGATTGACACTTTTTCACAAATTCTGTGGCATCTTTTTGCAAGGTCGGCCAGTAGAATCCAGCTTGGATTACTTTCCTGGCTAGTGACCTTGCTCCGAGATGGTTTCCCAAGATCCCACTATGTACTTCCTCCAATACCTCGGCGGTTCTTGAGGTCGGTACGCATTTTAACAACGGTGTCGATATCCCCCTTCTGTAAAGGATATTTCTCACCAAGGTGTAGTGTTGTGCTTCCCTTCGGATCTGTTTAGCTTCTTTTTCCTCTTTAGGGAGGATGTCGAATTTCATGTATTCGACTAGGGGGTTCATCCATCCGAGGTCTAGACCGACTACCTCAAGTACTTCTTGCTTATCTTCTGTTTTTGCTACTGAGGGTTCTTGGAGGGTTTCTTGAATCAGGCTCTTGTTGTTCCCTCCTGGTTTGGTACTCGTTAACTTGGATAGGGCGTCCGCTCGGCTGTTTAGATCCCGAGTTATGTGTTTGACCTCGGTTTCTGCAAAGCGCCCGAGGTGTTCCAAAGTTTTTTCCAAGTACCTCTTCATATTAGGGTCCTTTGCCTGATATTCTCCGCTTATTTGGGAGGTTACCACTTGTGAGTCGCTGTATATCATCACCTTTGTAGCACCGACTTCTTCTGCCAGCTTCAATCCAGCAATCAAGGCTTCGTATTCTGCCTGATTGTTCGAAGTTGGAAATTCGAATTTTAGGGAAACCTCTATCTGGGTTCCTCTTTCATCTACCAATATTATGCCTGCGCCGCTTCCTGTTTTATTGGAGGATCCGTCTACATAGAGTTCCCATGTAGTCGGTTTTTCCTCTTGATCCCCTGCGTATTCTGCGACGAAGTCAGCGAGGCATTGAGCTTTGATCGCCGTCCGAGTTTCATATCTTAAGTCGAACTCGGAGAGTTCTATCGCCCATTGAACCATTCTCCCTGCAACATCCGTCTTTTGGAGGATTTGCTTCATGGGTTGGTTCGTACGGACTCTTATTGTGTGAGCTTGAAAGTAAGGTCGTAGCCTTCGTGAGGCTATTACTAAGGAGTAGGCAAAATTTTCTAGTTTGTGGTACCTTAGTTCAGGGCCTTGTAGAACTTTACTGATAAAGTAGAGTGGGTGTTGTCCGACCTCGTCTTCTTTTATCAGGGCTGATGAGACAGCCTTGTTCGCTACGGATAAGTACAGGACGAGGTCTTTCCCAGGTACTGGTCGGGTTAGGATAGGAGGTTGGCTTAAAAACTTTTTGAACTCTTGGAACGCCTCCTCGCATTCCGGAGTCCATTCGAATTGGCATCCCTTTCTTAATAAGGAAAATAACGGAAGGGATTTTAGTGCCGATCCTGCCAAAAATCTGGAGAGGGCCACAAGTCGGCCATTGAGCTGCTGGACTTCTCTCAAACAAGTCGGACTTTTCATTTTTAGGATGGCTCTACATTTATCGGGATTGGCCTCAATCCCCCTTTGTGTTAGCATAAATCCTAGAAATTTTCCTGCCTCCACCGCGAAGGCGCACTTTGCGGGATTTAGTCTCATCCCATGCAGCCTTATGGTGTCAAAGACTTGTGAGAGGTCGGACAAGAGGTCGACTTCCTTCTTGGTTTTCACTAGCATGTCGTCGACGTATACTTCCATTAGGCTCCCCAGGTGAGGGGAAAACACTTTATTCATCAACCTTTGATATGTGGCTCCTGCATTCTTCAGTTCAAATGGCATGACCACGTAGCAAAAGTTAGCTCTGGGTGTGATGAATGATGTTTTCTCCTGGTCTGGCTCATGCATCGGGATTTGATTATATCCCGAGTAGGCGTCCATGAATGATAAGTATTGGTACCCCGAGCTGGAATCCACTAGGGTATCAATACTTGGTAGGGGATAAGGGTCCTTAGGACATGCCTTATTTAGGTCGGTATAGTCGACACACATTCTCCATTTGCCATTCTGTTTTTTGACTAGCACTACATTGGCTAGCCATGTTGGGTACTTGACCTCTCTGATAAAGCCGGCTTCCAGGAGTGCCTGTACTTGCTCTTCTACTATTAGGGCTCGTTCTGGGCCGAGCTTGCATCTTCTTTGTTGTACAGGTCGGGACCCCGGATGAACCGAGAGCTTGTGGGACATGAGCTCGGGGTCAATCCCAGGCATGTCGGAGGCCTTCCAGGCGAAGAGGTCGGAATTATCTCTTAGGAGTTTAGCCAACTCTTGTTTTAGAGTTTCCCCTAGGTTGGCTCCTATATGAGTATTTTTCCCTTCCTCTTTACCGACCTGTATCTCCTCGGTTTTTCCACCCGGTTGTGGTCGCAGCTCTTCTCTGGCCCTTGCGCCACCGAGCTCTATTGTGTGAACTTCTCTGCCCCTTCCTCTCAGATTTAGGCTTTCATTGTAGCATTTCCTCGCCAATTCTTGATCTCCCCTTACCGTTGCTATTCCCGCTGAGGTCGGGAATTTCATGCAGAGGTGGGGAGTGGATACCACTGCTCCGAGCCGATTAAGGGTAGTTCTGCCGATTAAAGCATTATAAGCTGACACAACATCAATGACTATGAAGTCTATACTCAGAGTCTTTGATTTTTCCCCTTTTCCAAAAGTGGTGTGAAGGGGCAAAAATCCTAGTGGTTTTATTGGCGTGTCCCCTAATCTATATAGGGTGTCGGGGTAGGCTCTTAATTCTTTCTCATCTAACCCTAGCTTGTCGAAAGCAGGCTTGAAGAGAATGTCTGCCGAGCTTCCTTGGTCTACTAGGGTTCTGTGGAGATGGGCATTTTCTAGGATCATAGTTATTACCACTGGATCATCGTGTCCAGGGATTATTCCTTGCCCATCTTCTTTTGTGAATGAAATGGTGGGAAGGTCGGGTGTCTCCTCCCTGACCTGGTAGACTCTTTTGAGATGTCTTTTGCGAGAGGATTTGGTAAGTCCCCCTCCTGCAAACCCTCCTGAGATCATGTGGATATGCCTCTCTGGAGTCTGCGGTGGTGGGTCTCTTCTATCCATATCATCTCGCTTTCTTTTTCCATGACTGTCCGACCTTTCTATGAGATATCTATCAAGCCGACCTTCTCTAGCCAGCTTTTCTATCACATTCCTGAGGTCGTAGCAGTCGTTTGTGGAGTGACCATATATTTTATGGTACTCGCAGTAATCGCTGCGGCTTCCCCCTTTTTTATTTTTAATGGGTCTAGGGGGTGGCAGTCTTTCAGTGTTGCAAATTTCTCTGTATACATCCACTATGGAAACTTTCAGAGGAGTATAAGAGTGATATTTTCTTGGCCTTTCGAGACCGAGTTCTTCCTTTTTCTTGGTTTTCCTCTCCCTCTCTTTTGTTGAGGGAGGGGGCCCAGGTCGCCAACTAAGGTCTCTTAACTTAGCGTTTTCCTCCATATTGATGTACTTTTCAGCTCTTTCTTGTACATCACTTAGAGAAACGGGGTGTCTTTTAGATATGGACTGTGAGAAGGGACTTTCTCTGAGTCCATTGACTAACCCCATTATGACTGCCTCTGTGGGCAGGTCTTGAATCTCCAAACATGCTTTGTTGAACCTTTCCATATAGGTTCGTAGAGGTTCTCCGACTTCCTGCTTTATTCCCAGGAGGCTCGGTGCATGTTTCACTTTGTCTTTCTGGATTGAGAACCTCATCAAAAACTTCCTTGAGAGGTCTTCAAAACTAGTAACCGACCTCGGGGGGAGGCTATCAAACCACTTCATCGCTGTTTTCGATAGAGTGGTCAGGAAGGCTTTGCATCGCGTAGCGTCGGAAGCATCAGCTAGATACATCCGACTTTTGAAGTTGCTCAGGTGATGCTTTGGATCCGTGGTTCCATCGTAGAGGTCCATGTCAGGGCTTTTAAAGTTCCTCGGAACTTTTGCTCTCATTATGTCCTCGCTAAAAGGATCCTCTCCACCTAAGAGCGGCTCTTCTTGTTCATCACGGGAGTTACGACCTTTGAGGGAGGATTCTAACTTTAAGAGTTTTCTTTCCAACTCTTTTCGTCGTTCCATCTCCTCTTTTAGGCTCTTTTCAGTTTCCTTTTGTCGCTCCCGCTCTTGTTCTAACTGTTCCAGGCGGCTGTGGACTAACTCCATGAGTTCAGTTACGTGGGATGGTCCTTCTTTTTCTGACTCGCGCCCTTCTGAGGAGTTTACCTTTGGATTTTTTACTCTGGAGGTGCCTTCCCTGTGTTGATTATCGATTTCTTGGTGGAGGGTGAGATCCACATCGTTGTTGCCTGTGTCCAGATTCTCTTGTTCAGAATCTGTCTCCACATGGCCTTCTTCGTGGGATCTATCCGCCATCGATGGATGATCTCTCGGGTCCCCGGCAACGGCGCCAATGTTACGGTGGGTAACCAGAGATTAATAAGATGGATGGCTTTGGTTGGCCCAATCGTCCGCGGATGGTGACTTCCGAGCTAGTTTGCACGTTGGAGCCCCCTTCCGACTTGTGTTCGTGAGTGAATGGGGGGTGGTACCTGCAAAGACACTCCGATGCCTAAGTTAGCAAGGGTGTGAGCAGGTCTAGAGAGTATTGGGCTTAGAGATACCTGAGGGGTGTCAGTGTATTTATAGTGGTGAGCTAATAACCACCGTTGGAGTAGTGCCGTATCTTTTGGGTGTTAACCGTCCATCTATCTTAGGGAGGTTAAGATACGGCTCGATGAAGCGGTTTAGAGAGATTTTAGGGGCGGTTACTCATTTGAATGAGTGTTTATCTGCCAGCTAATCTCATGTCCGACTTCTTTAGAGTAAGTCGTAGTCGACACCGACTTCTTATATGAAGGTCGGTGCTTAGCTAGGTTTAGTCCTTCGGATTAGGCCTTTTATTTGGACCTGGGCCTTTATTATTGGGCCAGGGTATGAACAGTTACTTTATCTCACTTCCTATCAGAATGCTTTCCCTTCTCTAACTCTGGTGCATACTTTTACAGATCCAGAGAATGAATCCATCAATGGGTAACACCAATTTTTCTGAAGGTGCAGCTGGTTTAACATAAAGGATGATTTCCAGCAACTGTTTGAGATAGCCGTGCATTTGAAGTTGTTTCCTCTGATTGCTATCAGCACCGTAATGGTATATTGAAGATCAATGCCTTTGATCGACCAATTCAAGCTTTCAAGTCTTAATTGATAGAATTTGTATGTTGTATATCCGGGCAAGAGATATATACTGAAGGTGTCATGCACCCTTGTTAAATATAATTTGTATTATGACTTGGTGAAATGTTGTATAGTCAATCTCCTTATACTACATTCAAACTATTAGAAATCCTGAGAATATTTTTCCCGAGATAGTTAATCATACAGGGATTTTTTGGGGTGTGATGTTCCAAATAAAACATATATTCGTTGAACTCGATTTGTGCTTTTGCTCATTAGAAATCACAATTCAAAATTTTCGTCGTTTGGTTTGATCAAATAGTATTTCCCCGTACGATTTCATGTTTATTATCTTTACTAAGTCTTGGGTTTAACTTTGTGGAATAAAAAATTGGATTGAGAAATAATGGCATGTAGGTTAAAATTCAACTTGGTAGCAAGCATCAATGTTCCATGTGTTGTTTTCAAAAATGTGGAATGTGGATGACCATTCATGGGCCGCTGTTTTTTCCTATGAAAAAGTAATGCTCTCAAGTCAAATTAACATTAAATAAAATTTGAAATATTTAATGCTTTATCTCTATAAATAGTGAGGTATAAGACAATGGATGTACATGAACAAGTAATAATAAAACAATAATAATTCCCTCTCTCTTGAACAATATCTCTCTTTTACTATAATATATCTCTCTCTCACTTATATATATATATATATATATATATATATATATATATATATATATATATTACTTCATACAATATTAAGTAAACACATATATGAATTATTTTTAGTGACCTAATTATATTAATACTAGATTTTCTATTTATAATTTCTTATTTTATATTTATTATATCTTCCTTAATTATTTATTTTACAACACGTTATCAGCACGAGACTGATCAAATTTTTAGGAAGACTCAGGTAACAAATTTTCATTATGTCGAAACTCTCTCATCTTGAATTTAATGCTCTTGATATATCTGGAAACAATTATTTATCATGGATATTAGATGCTGAAATCCATCTTGATTCAATGGATCTTGGAGATACCATTAAGGTTGAAAATAATGCATCCCAAAAGAATAAAGACAAAGCTATGATTTTTCTTCGTCGTCATCTTAACGAAGGATTGAAAAATGAATATCTCACATTAAAAGATCCTGCAGATCTTTGGAAAGATCTTGAAGAAAAGGTATAATCATCAGAAAACGGTGATACTTCATCAAGCTTGATATGAATGGACGCACTTGCGTTTACAAGATTTTAAATCCATAAATGAAAATAATTCTGCAATGTTTCGAATCACCTCACGAATGAAATTATGTGGAAAAAAGATCACTGATCATGATATGTTGGAGAAAACTTTCTCAACCTTCCATGCCTCGAATGTGCTCCTGCAGCAGCAGTATCGAGAAAAAGGGTTTAAAAAATATTCTGAATTAATTTCTTGCATTCTTGTTGCTGAACGCAACAATGAGTTGCTATTGAAAAATCATGAAGCGCGCCCAGCTGGCGCCACCCCATTTCGTGAAGTAAATGCGGCAAATTATCCCAGAAGAGGTAAATGGCAAGCTTTTAATAACAAGAAAAATTATGGAAGGAAAATAAATTATATTCAAAAGAGATGATCTCACCAGAAGTGGGATAAAGAAAGAAATATCGGGCATAATAAATCAACAGAGGATAAGTGTTTCTGTTGTGGTGGAAAGGGTCATTGGTCACGTACATGAGGTACTCCGAGGCAACTAGTCTATCTTTACCAGGTATCTTTGAAAAAGGACGACAAGGGAAAAGAATCGAATTTCGTTTCAAATGATGCTGAAAATTCCACCACTCATTATGATGTATCTGATTTCTTTGAGGATCCTGAAGGAAATATTGGTCATTTGATCAATGATGGAATAGTTTAATGTGTGAGATTGTTAAGTATTCATGTAAATAAATAATGTAAAGAACTTATTGTTAAGTTTTATTTTCTATGTATTTAAGTTTCAAATATGATGAAGTATTAATGTTTATGAATTTTGAAATCATTAAATATGTCATGTTTTAAAATAAAATTTTAGTATATGACATTATTTTTATGTGTAGTATTTCTTAGAAAAATAATTCCGATCAATTATTCAATTTAACTGTGCATACTACTCATTTTATTATTATTTGTCTTTGAAGAGAATGGCAATGATATGTAATGAAGATGTATGCCTTGCGGATAGTGCAAGTTCACACACCATTCTCAAAAGTGATATATATTTTACCCATCTTGTGACAAAAAAAGAATGTGTTAATACTATTATTGGCTCGGGCAATGTGATTGAAGGCCCCGAAAGAGCTATAATTTTGTTTTCCGGAGGAACAAAATTCATAATAAATAATGCACTGTTGTCTACAAAGTCTTGAAGAAACTTGTTGAGCTTTAAAGATATTTGCCAAAATGGATATCATATTGAGACTATGAATAAGGGAAGTCATGAGTATTTATGTATCATAACTCATGATTTAAATAAGAAAGTTATATTAGAAAAATTACCCTCACTTTCATCTAGGTTATATTATACCAAGATTAGTGCAATTGAATCACATGCCACTGTAAACCAGAAGTTTACTAGCCCAAATGAATTCATAACTTGGCACGACCGATTAGGTCATCCGGGAACAACCATGATGAGGAGAATTTTTGAAAACTCTCATGGACATTTACTAAAGAACCAGAAGATTCTTAAATTTAGTGAATTTTGTTGTGCTGCATGTTCTTAAGGAAAGTTAATTTTAAGGCCATCACCAGTAAAGATTGGATTTGAGTCCCCTGAATTTTTAGAAAGGATTCAAGGTGATATATGTGTACCTATTCATCCACCATGTGGATCTTTTAGATATTTTATGGTCCTAATAGACGCATCTTCGATATGGTCACATGTGTGCTTATTATCTTCTCGCAACCTGGCGTTTGCGAGATTACTGGCTCAAATTATTCGATCAAAAGCACAATTTCCAGAAAATCTAATCAAAGCAATTCGTCTTGATAATGCTGGTGAATTTACTTCCCAAGCTTTTGATGCTTATTGTATGGCTAATGGAATAAGTGTTGAACATCCAGTAGCTTATGTTCACACACAAAATGGGTTAGCAGAATCGCTTATTAAACGCCTCCAACCAATTGCTAGACCCTTTCTTATGAGAACAAATCTCCCAACCTTGGTTTGAGGGCATGTTATTTTATATGCCGCAGCACTTATTCGTTTGAGGCCAACAAGTTATCATCAGTTCTCTCCTATGCAATTAGCTTTTGGCCAGCAGCCAAATATTTTCCATTTAAGAATATTCGGGTGTGCAATATATGTTTCCATTACACCACCTAATTGCACCAAAATGGGACCCCAAAGAAAATTGGGGATATATGTTGGATATGATTCTCCCTCTATAGTAAGGTATCTTGAGATACAGACTGGAGATGTATTTAAAGTCCGGTTTGCGGATTGTCATTTTGATGAATCAAAATTTCCAATATTAGGGGGAGAGAATAAGCTTCCTGAAAAGGAACTTAATTAGAATGCATCATCGTTGATGCATTTAGATCCCCGATCAGGGCAATGTGAACTAGAAGTTCAAAAGATTATACATTTGCAAAGAATAGCAAATGAATTGCCTGATACATTTTTCGATACAAAGAAGATAACCAAATCTTATATACCAGCAAAAAATGCCCCAATTCAAATTGATGTCCCAGTAGGACAAGTAGCCACTGAAGCAAATTCACGCCAGAAGCGTGGCAGGCCTGTCGGTTCCAAAGACAAAAATCCTTGAAAGAGAAAAGAGGTAAATACTATTCCTGTTGAAAAAGACATAGTCGAGACACCTGCAGTTGTCCAAAATTCTGATTTAACGCCAGAAGACGTTCAGGTACCTGAAAATTATAAAAATGACAAGATCTCGATAAATTATGTCTTTACAGGAGAGAAATGGGATCGAAATAAGACAATTGTCAATGAAATATTTGCATATAACGTGGCATTAAATATCATGCATGAAAGTAAGGATCTTGAGCCAAGATCAGTCGAAGAATGTCGACAAAGAAATGATTGGCCAAAATAGAAAGAAGTCATGAAGGCTGAATTAGACTCACTTGCAAAACGTGAAGTCTTCGGACCTGTAGTCCGTACACTAGAGGATGTAAAATCTGTTGGATACAGGTGGGTATTTGTGAGAAAACGAAATGAGAAAAATGAAGTTGTGCGCTACAAAGCCCGACTTGTGGCACAAGATTTTTCACAAAGACCCGGTATAGATTATGAAGAAACGTATTCCCTGTAATGGATGCGATAACATTGCGTTATTTGGTCAATTTATCTACATATCATAAACTACATATGCATTTAACTGATGTGATAACAGCCTATTTATACGACTCATTAGATCGGGATATCTATATGAAAGTTCCTGAAGGACTAAAGATATCTAAACCATCCAATAAATATTCGCAAGGGTTATACTCAGTCAAATTACAAAGATCTTTATATGGTCTAAAGTAATCTGGACGAATGTGGTATATTCGTCTTTCTGAGTATCTGGCCAAAAACGGTTTCAAGAATGATGATATATGCCCATATGTTTTCATAAAGAAAACTACATCTGGATTCATTGTAATTGCTGTGTACGTTGATGATTTAAATATCATTGGGACTCTTGAAGAGATTCCAACAATTATAAAAACTCTAAAAGAAGAGTTTGAGATGAAAGATCTTGGAAAGACTAAATTTTATCTCGGTCTACAGATCGAGCATATAAAAGACGGGATCTTCATTCATCAAACAACATACACAGAAAAGATCTTAAAAAGATTTTATATGGATAAGTCACATCCCTTGAGTACCCCAATGATCGTAAGATCTTTGGACGTGAAAAATGATCAATTCCGCCCTAAAGAAGAAAATGAAGATATCCTTAGTCTTGAAGTACATATATTATTGCCATTAGAGCGCTAATGTATCTTGTTAAAAATACGCGACCTGATATATCATTTGCTGTGATTTTACTAGCAAGATATAGTTCCTCTCCAACCAGAAGACATTGGAGTGGAACCAAACAAATCTTTCGATATCTTCATGGGACGGTTGATATGAGATTGTTTTATTCCTATAGATCCAAGTCACAACTAATTGGCTATGCAGATGCCGGATACTTGTCTGATCCACATAAAGGGAGATCTCAAACAGGATACTTGTTCACATATGGTGGTGTACAGCTATAACTTGGAGGTCCACGAAACAGACGATTGCTGCAACACCCTCTAATCATGCTGAAATACTGGCGATTCATGAAGCTAGTCGCAAGTGTTTTTGGCTGAGGAGTCTGATTCAATATATTCTATCATCATGTGGACTGATTGATCATAAGATAGCTCCAACTGTCCTGTTTGAAGATAATACAACATGCATTGCTCAACTTAAGGGTGGATACATCAAAGGTGATAGAACAAAGCATATTTCTCCCAAATTCTTCTTCACTCATGATCTTCAAAATCAAGAGACAATTGATATCCAACAGATTCGCTCAAGTGACAATCTGACAGATTTATTTACAAAGTCACTCCCAAAATCCTCCTTTGAAAGATTGGTACATGAGATTGGGATGCACTGATTTCGAGACATTAAATGATGTCGGCAAGAGGGAGAGACTGTACTCTTTTTTCCTTGGTCAGGTTGTTTTCCATTGGGTTTTTCTTGACAAGGTTTTTAATGAGGCAGTCCCCATCACAAAGGATATTATACTCTTTTTCCTTCACTAAGGTTTTTCCCACAGGGTTTTTCTTTAGTAAGGTTTTAATGAGGCAATAATCTTAAATGGTCATTCAAAGCGGAGTGTTGTGATAAGTTCAAAAATGTGGAATGTGGATAACCATTCATGGGCGGCTGGTTTTCCCTATGAAGAAGTGATGCTCCCAAGTCAAATTAACATTAAATAAAGTTTGAAATATTCAATGCTTTACCTCTATAAATAGTGAGGTATAAGACAATGAACGTACAGGAATAAGCAATAATAAAACAATAATAATTCCCTCTCTCTTGAACAATATCTTTCTCTTTTACTATAATATATATCTCTCTCACTTATATATATATATATATATATATATATATATATATATATATATATATATATATATATATATATATATATATATATATATATATATATTACTTCATACAATATTAAGTAAATACATATATGAATCATTTTTAGTAAGCTAATTATATTAATACTAAATTTTTTATTTATAATTTTTTATTTTATATTTATTATATCTTCCTTAATTATTTATTTTACAACACCATGCACTAATAATAATAATAATAATATCTTATTCAGGATGTAACAAGCTAAGTTAAATAATATATAGCATTCAATCCAAAGTACACAATTAATTAACAGATTTATAATAATTAATTATTTTTCCTCCTCTTGATGAACCTGTTTCCAGCAGCATCTTCAATGGTAGGTCCATAAGCAGTGGCGGATCCACGGGGGGACCTAAGGTGGCCATGGTCCCCCCAAATTTTTTTAAAAAAAATAGTAAATAGTAATAATTAATAATATTAAATTTTTTTATATATAATATTAAAAAAATATAAGTTACAAAATTTTATAAATTAAAATAACTAAAAACTGCACTATGTATTGGATATTTGAATTATTGTTGTTCTTGTTAACAAATAGCTCATTCTAATAATTAATAAAAATGGTTCTATTATACTAGCCCAAGCCCACTATTAATTAAAGTAACCCTAGTACATTTTTCAAATATTTATTTCAAACTATCATAGGCATAGCGTCACTTTTCTCTCTCTTTTAGTGATTCCCAAACTTTTGGTCTTCTACTCTTCTCATTTTAATTTTCTTTCCATACCAAAACAAGACATATGAAGAAAAACCATTGAAGAGAAGTGAACAACAAAATATTAACCATTGAATGCACAACAAAGATTCAAAGAGGTATATTTCAATTTTTTTTAAGTTAATGACAATGTCAAGTATTATTTACATTATTTATTTAAAATAATTAATTTATTTTTTTTTATAATGGACAGTGTTCAAAGATTGAAGTGAGGACAAAACTCAATAGAATTATTTTTTTGTGAGACTTGGAACAAAAAATAATCAGATAAATCAATAACTTTATTTTTGGTTATTATATATTTGTGTTTCTAAAATTATTTGTTATTGCTCAATAGGTTTAATATTTTTTTTTAAGAAAATAATATATATGCAATTATTTTTGTTTTTTTTGTTAGATAGTTCAAGTTAAGTTAAAAATGTCAAAGATGAAAACAATTCACTCATTTTTCAAGAGAAAAGAGAGAATATATGATGAACAAAATTCAGCTTCAGATTCTTTGAGTAATGTTCAAAATATTATTGAACAACCTGTGACACAACTTATTGAGCAAGATATTCAACCCCCTGCTTCCAAAATAGCAAGGACTGAAATAGATCAAGTTAATATTGATACATTGATGCGTGATCCCGGAAAGCGTCCGCAAATTTGGAATTATCCTATCAATCAACAAGATGAAATTCGTAGAGCATACATAAAGTTTGGACCATAAAGTTTTAGTATGTAGTTGAACATTGACTTTTATATAATATAATTACTTTTTTGATATATATGCTACAAATCATATTTTGTTAATTTTTTGTTATATTTTATATTTAATTGGCCCCCCTCTTATAAAATTTCTGGTTCCGCCACTGTCCATAAGCCCAATTACAAACCAAATAGTTAACCATATTAACTGCATCTAGGGTTGTGAAACGGTTTAGTCCAGCTCATTTAGGCCTAGCCAGATAGATTAAACGGGCTAGTTCGTTGATCCTTTTATTTTATTTTTTGAAAAATATTTTGACACAAAATATCATTTTTAGGTTTAAAATCTTTTTTAAAAAATATTTTTTTAGTTGATGGGTTAGATTTTTGGGTCGGATCGGGAGAAATACCGGCAATAATTTTTTTTTGAAAAAAATGAAAAAAAATAAGCGGGCCACCAGTTTAGCCCGCGAACTAGCCCATTTAACCTGTCATTTTTTCGGGTTAATCGGGTTCAACCCGTTTAGCCCAAAATTTAAACGGACTTAATTTTAGAAAAAAGAAACCATCCATTTAAATGGATAAAGAGGCTGACCCGATAGGTTTGGCCCATTTTGATTGCCAGCAACCATAATGACAAGAACCCAATGATACTTGTCATAATGACCCTTGTTAATATTATCAGAAACTCAACTCTGTTTTCCCTCTTTGGAAGTGATGTCATCCACAATGCTGAATATTAGAGAAGCTAACAAGTTTCCTATGGCACTTCCCAAGCTGAACAAGGCTGCAGCCTGCAGCAATGCTTGACATGCTTCTTGGAAACTCAGTGTAATAGAATTCAGATTGGCCTATTGCATTGAATGCTTCTGCAATTCCATTCAAAACATTGTGAGGGATAAGCCATATTGCAGACATGTCCAAAACTGCTTCAGGATTATCAATGTAACGTCCTCTAATTGCTTTCCTCCTTCTAATGTTCTCAACAATGCTGAAACTACCAAGTCCAAGAAGCAGAAGAACAAGCCAATCCCCATTCTGTTCTGGGCACTTATCCTAACTGGTTGAGGTCATAGTGAAGACAGGAAAAGAACCTGCTGGGATTTGGAAGCTTGAAGTTATGTGCCTGTTCATGGTCTTAGCTTGTAGCAAAAAGAATGAGCTTTGGCTATTACTTATCGATAACATGAAACTGCTACTCCATAAGGGAATTACTTTTATTATGGCCTTCAATTCTTCCACTTGCTCTATTGGACGAAGTTGAGACAAACCCTCCATGCACTATTATTCTTAAACGCTGGCTATTATTCAGAAACCTGAACATAAAGTTTCACTTAAACCTTGGCTATTATTCTTAACGATTTTGCTATTCTATACTCTAAAGGCATAGGTTAAGCATACCAAAAAAAATAAATATATTTTAATATTATTTATTATAAAATAAATCTTTTTACATTTTCAATGCATAAAAGTAATAAATAGCATTAAAACATTTTCTTTTATAGTATACTTAATATTTTCGTTTGGTCTGATCAAAAAGTGGTAAGCAGTAAAATCAATTGAGAAAAGTCTTATTAATAATAAAAAAACTCATAAATAATTGAATTTGTTTAACCCTTTTTAATTTGTTGATTATCGTTGGGATAGAAATAATGATATCGCACTATACCTTAGTTTATGTTTATAACATGCATGTTTATAAATATAAAGTTTCCTGAACTTTATCTTAACATGAATTCTGTGTGATAAACAAAATTTTTGATATAATCTTTGATTCGATCCGCAGTATAAGAGTCAAATGAGAACAAATCTCTTCACCAGACCGACTAGAATTCCTATAATATTGGGTAGCCTTTTCATTTTAATCCCAACTAATATGTTCCTAAACACAATAATGCATTTAATAAGAGGGTAAAACTCCGAATATCCCAAAACTTTTAGAAAGTCCATTGCCATAATATACACGCTTTGAACTTGTATTAACTTTGATATTAAAAACAACCAATCCATAACATATCAAGTAAGCAAAGCAGCCAACAATTTAATATCTCAGAAAAAAAAATACTGTCAATTAAAAGCTTCATATTTATGGGGGAAATGGTTATCAAAATAGCACCCAAACAGTTCAACCTAAACTATGAAAGAAACAAAATTTGGAAACTTGCAATCAAAGAAAGTCCTAAAAACTTCAAGTGGTCTTATCAGCCTTAGCAGCAGTGGCGGCAGCTTGGCCCCTAAGACGACCGGTCCTCCTTGCAGCAATGAGACCGACCTTTTGGCCGGGTGGAGCATCACGCCTAACAGTACTGGCATGACCAATGTGTTGATGGTTACCTCCACCGTGGGGATGCTCAACTGGATTCATAGCAACACCACGAACCTTGGGCCAGCAGTTCCTCTTGACCCTGAATTTGTGGTAAGCATTACCAGCCTTGAGGAGTGGCTTCTCAGTTCTTCCACCACCCGCAACTTGTCCAATCATGGCCCTGCATCCACTTGGCACAATCTTCTTTGAACCAGATGGGAGCTTGATCCTGCAACAAAAATGAAAAACA
Organism: Arachis hypogaea; assembly: GCF_003086295.3. NCBI lineage: Eukaryota > Viridiplantae > Streptophyta > Magnoliopsida > Fabales > Fabaceae > Arachis > Arachis hypogaea. Next base: position 80,571,424 of record NC_092042.1, on the reverse strand, counting down.
GATATGATATAACCAATTCTAATTGACCGTGCTTTAACTCAGCCTCCAATTAACAAGTCGATTAATGCTACAACTCAATACAGCAAAATCCATTTCTACCTTTTTCAAATAACCATGCTAAAAAGCAACAGTGTAGGTAACACAACAAATAGATAATATCTTAACATTTATACAAGCATTTCAAAAGTAAACACAACAATAACTGATTTTGAGACATAGCTAAAAACAAACTATAAAATGATATCATAGTTAATGCCCAGAACCAGAAAAATAAAGTAAAATCACAATTATATATGGAATACCTAGAAGTGTCATTATCGGGGTTGTGGCTGATAACAATGGCGTAATCACCAGATGCCCTGGCGAAGACACCGCGGTCACCGACGTGGTGCTCGACGTTGCAAATGACAGCTCCTTCAGGGATGGATCTGAGTGGCAAAACATTTCCGACGACGAGTGTGGCCTTCTTCCCGCAGTAGATGAACTGGCCGGTGTAGATACCTTCAGCAGCGACGAACAGCTCCGTCTGCTTCTTGTACCTGAATGGGTGGCGGAAAGTCACCTTGGCGAGTGGAGCACCGCGGCCGGGGTCGTGGATGATGTCGGTCACCACACCCTTGAGGTAACCGTTGCGCTCGCCGAAGTCGAGGCTGCGGAACCTGGCGGCGCCCTTGCGGTGATGGGTGTGGGACTTGAAGACGGAACCAGCACCCTTACGCTGTGCGCGGATGACTCTACCCATGGCGGAGAATCTCTCTCTCTCTCACACTCTCTGTATCTGCCGCTAAGGAAGGTGGCAGTAAAGGTGGATTAGGGTTTCTTGTGCGGTTTTTACGTAGAGAAGCGACGCCGTTTTCCCCTTGACCTAATAGGCCTTTTTCCTTTATTATATGTATGTATAAAGCCCAAGATTGTTAAATGTTATTGAGCTAGACTCTCAAGCCCAAATATTTTGTGAGTAAGCCTAATCATATGCGTGTTTTGTGAGTAAGCCCAAAAATTTTGAATGTCAGCAATGCAATGATGCACTGCATCATTGGGCAGTATGCAAAAATTTTAAAAAAAAAATATTATTATCAAAATCTGAATGAGAATATTAATTTTTCATTGTTGTTAATTTTACTAGAAGAAAAAGAGTAATTTATATTTTAATTAACTTTATTAATTTTTTTTAAGCGGACTAATCTGTCGGCCGTCAACTCGCCATAAAACTGGGGTGGACTAGCATTTTAAGTCTGCTTTACTTGGCAAGACAGGTTGACCGGCTTTGCCACCCCTACTTCTAATAATAAATATGTTTAATTTAAATTATTATTTATTCTAATTTTTTTAAATTTATTAAAATACTTCTAATTAACAAATATGTTTAATTAAGATTATTATCGATTCTAATTTTTTTAAATTTATTAAAATATCTCTAATAATAAATATCTTTAATTGAAATTAACATTATCACAATTAAATTTACAAAATTATCCCTAATAACAAATATCACAATTAAAATTAACACAAAGTACTTATCTAAATTTTTAAAAATCTCATAATTCATAATTCATTTCATAATCTATAGTTAAACTTATATAAAACAAATTTTAACAATTTTAACCATATATATATTAAAAAATTTTATTATTATCCAAATTAAAGTTACAAAAAATCTCAAAAATTAAAACTTATTAGTACTAATAAACATGCATGCACAACTCTTATACAAAAATACAAATACATTAATAAAATAAAATCAATATTATAATAGACAGTCTTATATATAAAAAAAATGAACACAATTATCAAGTATAATATATTTTTCTCCATTGATTTCATATTTTAATTTATGTACAAGTTGATTCTTTCATCTATTCCAAACATCACTCATTTTAGTATAGTAAATTATCCCACTATCTACTTCAAACATATTTTGATCTTCTATTTCATTAATAAATTTCATAACCTATCTATTTTTGTATTTTTTATATATCAGATCACCAAAATAAATAATTCTTTCAATATTAACATCTCCTACTACTTACCTACTATAATTATTATTTCATTTTCTTTTCTTTTTGCTCAATTGTAATATAATCAAAAGCATAGCAAATCATCAAAGTAGCTAATAATGAATAATTATGACATATAAGTTAGCAAACATCAATGAATAATTATGACATATAAGTTAGCAAACATCAATGTTCCATGCACTACTACTACTAATACTAATAATAATAATATCTTATTCAGGATATAACAAACTAAGTTAAATAATATATAGCATCCAACTCCAAAGCACACAATTAATTAACAGTTTTATAATAATTAATCATTTTTCCTCCTCTTGATGAACCCTGTTTCCAGCAACATCTTCAATGGTAGGTCCATAAGCCCAATTACAAACCAAATAGTAAACCAAATTAACAGCACCCATAATGGCAAGAACCCAATAATACTTGTCATAATGACCCTTATTAATATTATCAGAAACCCAACTCTGTTTTCCCTTTCTGGAAGTGATGTCATCCACAATGCTGAATATTAGAGAAGCTAACAAGTTTCCTATGGCACTTCCAAAGCTGAACAAGGCTGCAGCAATGCTTGACATGCTTCTTGGAAACTCAGTGTAATAGAATTCAGATTGGCCTATTGCATTGAATGCTTCTGCAATTCCATTCAAAACATTGTGTGGGATAAGCCACATTGCAGACATGTTCAAAACTGCTTCAGGATTATCAATGTAACCTTCTCTAATTGCTTTCCTCCTTCTAATGTTCTCAACAACTGCTGAAACTACCAAGTCCAAGAAGCAGAAGAACAGGCCAATTCCCATTCTGTTCTTGGCACTTATCCTAACTGGTTTTCCTCTAAGTTTTGATGCCAAGGGAATGATGAGACGGTCATAAACAGCAGCAGTTATGAAAACTGAGATCATAATGAAGACAGAAAAAGAACCTGCTGGGATTTGGAAGCTTGAAGTTATGTGTCTGTTCATGGTTTTAGCTTGTAGCAAAAAGAATGAGCTTTGGCTACTGCTTATTGATAACATGAAACCGCTACTCCATAGGGGAATTACCTTTATTATGGCCTTCAATTCTTCCACTTGCTCTATTGTGCAAACACTCCATGAACTATTATTATTGTTATTAGTGATGATGCAAGCTTTATTCAGAAACCTGAAATACAAAGTTTCACTTCAAGGTTTGGCTATTATTCTTAATTAGGTATGGTTCTTGCATTCATAGTGTAAATTATTAATTGAAATTGGTGATTCTTTGTTTTTTATAATTTTTTTTTGGATTATGCTAGGTAACTAATGACTTTTTTGAACGATATGAACAACCACTAATAAAATAAAAATATATTACACCTTTAAATTATCTATCTAAATCTTAATATTAGAATAATCATCCGTACACCCAATGAAATAAATATCCAATATATCTATTGTTCACATTGTTTAATATTTTCATTGTTTATCTATACTTTTCCTTTCTTTATAATATTATATCTATTTAGTATGTTGGTTGCTAATGATAAAATTAGTGACCGATTTAAGGATAAAACGTTTCTTAAAGTTTTTAAAATTTAATTTTTTATTTTGATCTCTAATTTAGTGATCAAATAGAATTTTGTTTTACTCAGTGATTTGGTACATCGCTAAAATTGGTAGCTATTCTAAAAGTTTTATGCATAAAAGATTTTAGAGATTAATGACAATGATTGAACAGTAACATTAATTATTAAAATTAATTTAGCAAAGTCTTTTTAATTACATAAAAACATAAATAATTTTTTTAGTGCTTGTTTGAACGTTATTATTTTAATAAAAAAAAAATTTTTAATAATTTTTTTTAATGTGTTTACCAAATTTCTAGTAGTAAAATTAAAATCTCAAAAATAAAAAAAAAAACATCTTATTTAAAACGCTGTAATTTATATCATTTTTTAAAAAATATTTTTTTATTAAAAAAATATTTTTATATTGTAATAAATAGTTAAAAAAGTACTCTTATATTGTTATACCCAAACATAATTAATAAATAAAAAAATCTTTTAGAATGAAATATCCAAACATAAAATTACTTTAAATTTTCTATAAGATCTTTAGAGAATTCGAAAAAAAATCTTTTTTAAAAGCTTATCCAAACAAGCCTTAACCCTTTTTGATTTCTTGATTATCATTAAGATGGAAATGAGTGCACTAAACCTTAGTTTGTGAGATGGAGCAACAAGGGTTGAGTCCTTGTTATGGTGATAGAGTATTGGATGGTGAGTAGTAGGTGGAAGTTGAAGCTTTCTATTCTTGAATGCAACAACAATGACCTGAGCAAAGCTAGTGAGCAAGCTTTTGTGAGGTTTATGCTTCACATAACGGTGAGAAAGAAGGAAGAAGAAGACGGTTGACAACAACATAAGTGCCGCAGGAACACCAAAACCCAGTTTCCATCCAAACCGGTCTTGAATATAAACAATTGCAGTTAAGGAGAAAACAACAGAAACTGCTTGTGAAGCAATGTACCAACTTATGAAACTCTCCAACACCCTCTCCTTTTTGTTGTTGTTGTTGTTGAGTTGGTCTGCACCAAATGCTAAGGAGCAGAAGATTCCACCTCCTCCAATGGATATGAGTGCAAAGCAAGTGATTAGGAGTGCAAGTTGGGGTGCTGTTGCTGATTCATGGCTCAAAGGTGAGGGTCTTGCCTCTGCTATCATGGCTGTTAACCATAATAGTGCCATCCCCTGTCACCAAATTATTATAAAAAAAATATTATTCGAATAACTAAAGTAGTTACTAACGCTATCAATATATTTGTATATACGTGGGGTTTAATTTATTTTCAATATGTATTTATATTCTAACATGTATTTTATAAGGCAGTCACTCAGATAAAAACGCTGAAAACGTCTTTTTATAAAGATGTTTTTTAATAATTAAAATTTAACGCATATAATCGATTAAATCGTATTATTTTTGTTAAAATTAGGCTAGACAAATTGATTTGATCGAAAAAATGGTGAATCAAATCTTGAACTGATCTAAATTAATATTTTTTTATAGAAAATAACTACAATACCCTATTATAAAAAATGACTAAAATATTTCTATTATATATATATATATATATATATATATATATTAATTTTAAGAATTCTAAATTTTAGTCATTTATTTTTCTATTTAGAGTTAGGATTTAGAATTTTTAATATATATATAGAGTATTTTAATTATTCTTTATAATAAGGGCATTGTATTCATTTTTTATAAAAAAATAATAGGGTAAAAAACTCAAATGAGCCAAGGGGAGCTCATTTTTACCCAAATCCGCCAAAACAAATTTTGATACATCAATCCACCAGAACACATTTTTATATAATTCGAATCAATAGGATTCGAATTAGCTTTGCACATAATTCGAATTGATTCAATTCGAATTATGACCAAATACTCTTCCCACGTAGTTCGAATCAATTAGATTCGAATTAGGCATGCAAGGTTCGAATTATATCAATTCGAATTACATGGAGTACGTGGCTTAGGGGAGTTCGAATCGAGTTGATTCGAATTACAAGTGAATTCCCTATAAAAAGGAGTTCGAATTAAATTAAATTAAATTAATATTTAAATTGAATTTCCTGTAAAATTCTAATAATTATAATATTTAAATTAAATTTTAATTTAATTTTTATTATTTAATTTTTTTTCAATTTTAAATGAATTTAGTATTATTTCAAAGTTAAATGTGATATAATAACTAGTATATTTAAAAATTAATATAATATTTAATTTTAGTACGTAAATAAAATTGATCTATTAATAATTATTAATATAAAAGTTTCTTATTAATTATTTAAATTAGATTTAATAGTAAAATAATATTAAATCTGTTTAAAATTTTTTAAAATTAAAATAGGCTATTTAAATTATTAAAAAATAAATTAAAAAATTAATTTAAATATTAAAAATTAAAATAATACTTTATCGTATAATGTATTATTTATACTCTCTATCTTTCTCCTATAAAGTATTATTTTAATTTTTAATATTTAAATTAATTTTTTAATTTATTTTTTAATAATTTAAATAGCCTATTTTAATTTTAAAAAATTTTAAACAGATTTAATATTATTTTACTATTAAATCTCATTTAAATAATTAATAAGAAACTTTTATATTAATAATTATTAATAGATCAATTTTATTTACGTACTAAAATTAAATATTATATTAATTTTTAAATATACTAGTTATTATATCACATTTAACTTTGAAATAATACTAAATTTATTTAAAATTGAAAAAAAATTAAATATTAAAAATTAAATTAAAATTTAATTTAAATATTATAATTATTAGAATTTTACAGGGAATTCAATTTAAATATTAATTTAATTTAATTTAATTCGAACTCCTTTTTATAGGGAATTCACTTGTAATTCGAATCAACTCGATTCGAACTCCCCTAAGCCACGTACTCCATGTAATTCGAATTGATATAATTCGAACTTGCATGCCTAATTCGAATCTAATTGATTCGAACTACGTGGGAAGAGTATTTGGTCATAATTCGAATTGAATCAATTCGAATTATGTGCAAAGCTAATTCGAATCCTATTGATTCGAATTATATAAAGATGTGTTCTGGTGGATTGATGTATCAAAATTTGTTTTGGCGGATTTGGGTAAAAATGAGCTCCCCTTGGCTTATTTGGGTTTTTTACCCAAAATAATATTAATTTAGACCAGTTCAAGATTTAATTCACTATTTTTTCAGTAAAATCAATTTGTCTAGCCTAATTTTGACAATAATATGATTTAATCGATTATATATGTTAAATTTTAATTATTGAAAAACATCTTTAAAAATAGACATTTTATGCATCTTTATCTAAGTGGCTCTAATTTTATAATGATAGTTGACTTTGGTGACTGATTTTAATGTACATCTAGAATAGTCGAATTATTATATATTAAGTTTAACTTAGCTTGTATAAGTGTGTAACTTTTTTATAATTCATATTCATTGAAATTAACATAGAATCAGAATCAGATCATATAGGGTGAGAGGTTGACTATATCTTTTATTTATGATTTTAATGTAAGGTAAAGGAGATTATATTTGGAAAATAAAGAAGTGCAGTATAGATGGTACCAGAAAAGTGATAATTGAACCAAAAGCAATGGCAAGAAAGCGACCCAAATAAGAATCAGCAAGGAAAGCACCAAAGAGAGGAGCAAAATTGGTAGCAGCAAACCAAAAGAACATAATCTTTGTTGCTTTAACCACTCTGAGTCTGTAGTCTCCAATCAAATACAATATCATGTTTGGGGATAGCCCCACACTTGCCATCTTTGCCAGTGCTTCATTTCCTACAACCATTCCCATAACAAAATTAAACCATGCAATTTAATGCAATGCATGCTTCCTAATCCTATATACATATGGCTTATTAATTATTAATACATACCTATAATGAAAGGCATGGTAATGAGTCCACCCTTGCACCTCTGATTATTATTCATGTCTTGCTTTTCTTCTTGTTTCTCATTCATTTCCTCTTCAACCAAAGCACCGTCCATTTCCTTCTCCTTCTTCATCTCTATCTTTGCTTAGTTAGTTGTTCCTCTTGCAAGTGCAACACACACATATTATATATATAAAGAAAACTATATACAAAGCAGTGAAGTAGCTAGAAAATCATTCATGGTTTCATGCACATGTGAAGAAAAAGTAAACTAATTTTGCGTGCGGCAACTGATACTGAAGGAATTCATAAATGATATAGTAGTATATAGTGCAAGAGTGGACTTGTCCAATTTTTCAATAATTTCCAGTGGAAATTTAACGTCACAAAAGTAATTAACAAAAGTACTTAACATTAATTACTTTAAATAAATAAATAAATAAAAGATGGCACTAGCCATGGTTTAGGTGCTATCTCGTGGAGTCATCATGCTTTAGTTTCTTCCTAGGTATTACAAAGTGCATTATTGGACTATATATATATATATATATATATATATATATATATATATATATATATATATATATATATATATATATATATATATATATATATATAATGTTTATAAGTTGAATTGTTCTCTAAAAACTTAGTCCTAATCGATATTAAACGCCATAAAATATAAAAGATTAAGAGGATGGGGTGTCCCATAATATTGGGATTTATTGAGCAATGGCCAATCATGGTATTCATATCACTAACACAGTTGACAAGAGACATGTGGCAGATGTTTTTATATATATAATGGGGGCATGATTGTTTCGTGTGACAATTAATGCATTGTCTCTCTAATGACCAATTAATCACTTTATTTTTAGTTTAGAAAATATTCATCATATGATGACAAATAATTACACCACATATTGCTCTTTTTTAAAAAGAAAAAACAAACACCATGTGAGTTGTACGGACGATTCTGTTTTAGTAGATATTTTTATAATAATATCTTTACATAAAAATAAGATTATAATTTATTGAATAAATTAATAATTTAACTAAATATGTTTGATTAACTATCTAAAAATTCATAATGTCATTTTTATCGTATAAAAGATATCATATGAATATTTTCTTTCTGTTTTTATTGAAGTATAGGCAAAGTTAGACTTTATTGGGACCCACTACAAATTATTGTGAATATAAGAATATTTAGATATTTTCTTTGTTATGTGTATATTATACCATATTAAAGTTTCTTTTTTATTATTAGTAAATTATATCAATATTATTTTTTTAATCAACTAATTTAAGTTGGTTAAGTTAATAAATAATAGTTCAAATAATATAATTTTTTTATATTTAATTAAAAAATTATGAATTTAAGTCTCCTATCTTTAATAAAAAAAAAAGACTTAAGTTGGTTAAATTAATATGATCTAATTCTTATTTTCTTTCATAAAATACTGTCCTTCCCATTAATTACCTTATTCTATGGCGCATTGCAGAACTGATGAGGTTGTAGGTAACTAAATTAAGATAGCATATATATATTAAATAATTTGTCAGTAGCTAGCTTTAAAAAAAATTAAAAATTATTAATTTTTTTTATTATTTAATTATTAACTTAATTCTTTTAATTTAATAATTTATAAAAAATATTAAACATTGATAGTTAATTGATAATAAAAAATAATAAATTTTTATAATTTTCTAATTCTTCTTTACAAAATTGAAAATAATAGTACGGAATACATCAATAATATGTAAATTGAAAGTGTGTAATTTACGATATAATCAACAAATTTAATTTGGAATAATAACAAATACACTCATTAGCTATTATCTGATGTGCTGAAAATTTTTTAGTGAATAATAGATTATCCCCAGCCACCAAATGTGAGAAAGTGTTCCTTTCAAATCATTAATTACTTTATCAATTCGAAAGTAGTATCAGATAGCCCGAAAGAGAAAGCCTATAGTCTAGCTAGCTAGCAGTAGCTATAATCATTACAGTATAACTACGTACATTACTTTTTATTACTTAATTAGATGAGTCACGTCTTAATTAAATGGAGTTTAAACTTTAAAGTACTAATCTCTTCGATCGGCTTTGTATAAAATACTACTATTTCATCTCTTTCAAGATAGTTGGTACATTTTTTATTTCTCCGTTTGAGATGGATGATCAGAACAAATTGTGGTTTCCAACATTTTATAACAATTTTGCATTTCATACCATGAAAAAGGTTAAGCATCTTGCTTTATTTTTTTGGTATACAGAGCATTTTTAGTCTGATAGGTTATGGATTAATTTTTTGTGGATCTAAGTTCTATTTAAAAAATTATTATTAGTTAATAGATTATTATATGTATAAAATAAAATTTAAATTCTGATATTTACTTGAACAGACGAGTGAACTGACCTCTTAATTAACTTATATTGATTAGCATCTTGCTTTATATAAGTCCAATAATCTCACTTCTCCATAGTAGAGGATATTATTTATTTTTGGGCTCAACCAACGTAACTTTTTTATGACATGCATGGACCCTAAGGTCCAAGGAAAAGGTCAACAATAACGCCTAAGTTAATGCCAGTTATTACTTTGATTAAACTTGATTTATAGTTAACCAAAACAAATCATTGATTTATATACTGTCATTTACTATTTCTTTATTGTTGAGGTCAAACAACCAGTAACTAAACTTCTCAGAAATTCAATCAATATTATTGACACAGTATTTGGGAAAAGCATGACTTAATCCTAAAACATGACTTATTAATCTATATAACTTGCACATCTCAAGAAATTGTTAGCACTAAAACAAGCAAAGGTAGGCATGCATGTTGTTGAATAGGTTAATTTTGTTTAATAATAAATTCGTTAATGATAAAGTCAGGTGTATACTCTCTTATGTAAAGTTGTTTAAATCTTTTTGGGGTGAAGCAATGAGAATTGCAGTAGATTTGATCAACCTTTCTCTTTCAGTTTCACTAAATGGTGATATTCCAGAGAAAGTTTGGAGAGAAAAAGATGTCTCCTATAGTCATTTGCGAGTGTTCGGCTGCAGGATTTTTGTTCACATTCCAAGAGATGAAAGATCTAAACTTGATAGAAAGTCAAAGCAGTGTATCTTCATGGGTTTATGATTACGAAGACTTTTGTTACAGATTATGGGATCCGATGAGCAAGAAAATAATTAGAAGTCGAGATGTGATTTTTCTTGAAAACCAAACTATTGAAGACCTTGAGAAGATAGATAAGCCAACAATAACTGTTAGACGTTCTGCTGATGATGAATCTGGTCCTTCCACTAGACCTCCTATTGATGGGGGAGATGTACAAGTTGATAATGATGGTGATGATTTGCATGATGAAACTACACCTCAACCTGAGGTGCCGGATGTTGAAGTTCCACCTGAACCACCAGTTGAGCCTAAATTGAGAAGATCTACTAGAGAGCGTCATCTTTCTCAGAAATACTCTTCTCATGAGTATGTGATGAACACTGAGACTGGGGAGCCAGAGAGCTACTAGGAAGCTATGTCTGATGAATATAAGGAAGATTGGTTGAAGGCCATGCAAGAAGAAATGAAATCATTGCATAAGAATCATACGTTTGAATTGGTGAAGTTGTCGAAGGGTAAGAGAGCATTCAAGAATAAATGGGTGTTCAAATTAAAAACGGATGAAAATGTCTCATGGCCAAGGTACAAAACTCGATTGGTTGTGAAAGGTTTTGAACAAAAGAAATGTATTGATTTTGAGAAGATTTTCTCTCTAGTTGTGAAGTTGTCCTCTATTCGAGTTGTGTTTGGATTGGCGGCTAGCTTGAATTTAGAGGTTGAGCAGCTTGATGTGAAGACTGCATTCCTTCATGGTGACATAGATAAAGAAATCTATATAGAGTAACCAGAGGATTTCGAGGTTAAAGGAAAGGAGCACCTTGTATGCAAGTTGAAAAAGAGTTTATGGAAAGTCATGGGTATAGTAAGATTTCTTCTGATTATTGTGTGTATATTAAGAAATTCTCTTATGGTGATTTTATCATTCTCTTTCTTTATGTTGATGACATATTGATTGTTGGTCATGACACTAAGAAGATTGAAAGTCTTAAGAAAGACTTGAACAGATCCTTTGCTACGAAGGATTCAGATCTTGCAAAGAAAATCCTTGGCATGAGTATCACTCGTGACAGGAAGAATAGAAAACTATGATTATCGCAGCAGAAGTACATTGAGAAGGTTTTAGAGAGGTTTAGCATGAGTAACTCCAAACCTGTTAGTACTCCACTTGCTAGTCATTTCAAGCTAAGTTCGCAGCAATGTCCTGCAAGTGAGAAAAAGAAAGCAGAAATGAAGAAGATTCCATATGCATCTGTAGTTGGCAGTTTGATGTATGCTATGGTTTGCACCAGGCCAGATATTGCTCATGCCATTGGAGTTGTTAGTCGGTTTCTCTCTAATCCTGGCAAGGAACACTGGCAAGCAGTGAAGTAGATTCTCAGATACCTTAATGGTACTTTCAGAGTTTGTTTATACTTTGGGAGTGGCCAACCTGTGTTGGATGGTACACAGATGCGGATATGGCTGGGATCTTGATTCAAGAAAGTTTACTTCTGGTTATTGATGAATTTTACAGGGGGAGATGTGTCGTGGCAATATCGATTTTAGAAATGTGTTGCTTTGTCTACTACAGAGGCAGAATACATTGCTTTTGTTGAAGCTTTTACGGAACTCTTGTGGATGAAGAAATTTCTACAAGAGTTAAGCATCAATCAAGAGAAGTTTGTGTTATTTTGTGACAGTCAGAGTGCTATCCATCTGAATAAAAATCTGACGTTTCATTCCAGATCAAAGCACATAGTGGTGAGGTATCGTTGGATATGTCAAGCGCTTGAGATGAAGTCATATGCACTTGGAATATCCATACTGATGATAATAGTTCAGATATGATGATTAAGAATTTACTTGCAATAAAATTTGATTCCTGTAAAGAGAAGGCAGGCTTAGTAGAACAACCTATCCCCACTTGAATTGATGATAGGGAGATTTGTTGGTGGGTCCCCAACTAAGTGGGACCCACATATTAAAAAAAGAAATAAATAAAGAAAAAAAGTGGCTTTAAGCCACGGAGAGAGAAAGAGAGTTAAGCTTCTTTCATTTTGAAAGAAAGAAAGAAAAATGAAGCAGCGCCGTTCGTCGAAGGAGAAAAAGAAACTTGGGGGAAAAGAGCAAGCCATTTTTTATCCGATTGAACCGGTAAACTTGCTTCATTTTTTATGAAATTTTAGTATGTTATTCCTGGTATAGAGATGAACGTTAGGATATAACTTGCTAGTTGTATTGATTTCTCTTTTGCCTGATTTGAGATACTCACTTTGTGAAGGGTTTATGTTGATTCCATCAGTTTTGATGATGTATTTTGTTGATTGTTGAGATGTCCTAGTATCACTAAGAATACTATTTGTGTACCCATTATTCTGATAGTGGAAGATTTTACTGGACTAGGTCCCGTAGGATTTTTGTCTCTCTTTTGGGAGTTTTTTCACGTTAAAATTTTGGTGTGTGATTATTTAATTTCTGCCATTATATTTGCTGCTTGGAGTATCTTTGGTATTGCCTATTTAATCGCACAGGTTGTGAAAAAATTATTTTTAGTGCTTCCGCTGTTAGACAGGTTATTGTTTGAACCTGTGTTGAGTTTTTCCAACAGGAACAGGGGAATTTGTTAGAACTTACCAAATCATGAAGCAGCTTCTGATTGCGCAAAGGAAATTGATGTCGAGACTCGAAGCAAGAAGGCGACGAGCCCCAAAACTTGCTGCTTCTGCCACCGGCGACGAAGAGCGCAACAAAGGTGTACGACTGTTTGCAAGACAATGACAAGATAGAGAGCAACGATGATAACCAGTCTCGGAGATGAGAAGAGGGACGACGACCTTGATTACGAGATCAGAGACGAGAGAGAGTTTGAGTGTGACGCCACAATGAGACAGATGAGAGAGATCGAGTTTGAGAAAATGAAGAACGATGAAAGAACAATTTTGATTTTTTTTTTTGTTTCTTAGATATGTTTTTGTTTTGTTGGTTAAATTATTTGAAAATATAAACTTAGGGTTAGTTGAATTTTAAAATTAGATTAATTTAAAATAGTATTTTTGTCTAATCAAATAAAGTAAAGATGTTTAAGATTTTTTATAAAATTAAATAAAAATAATTTTTATTTTTATTTAATTAAAAAGGTATTTTAATAAAAATGGTGATATAATATATATTTTTTTATTTAAAAATCACAAAAATAGTTAGAATTTACACACGCTATCGTTATAATTCTTGCATTGACTGCATGCATGTTTGCTTTGTTTACAGGTTTTTCTTGCGGTTTGCTTGCTTTTTTATTGAAGCATAACAAGATAACATATATATGATGTGGCCTCTCTACAACTACTACTACAAGTCTACAACCATGCATATGTCCAAAGAAAACGATATTTTATTTGCAGCAACTGATTGCATTGCTCGTGGGAGTTATAAGATTTCTCATGTAAATGGGCTTCTTTTTATATTTATCCGCTATCTCGAATTGTGGGTTAAATTATTTAGGTCCATGGAGACATTTTTATAATATTTCTATTTTTTTTCTTTTCTTTCATATCTAAGTATCCGTTTTTTACTGTATGGTTTTTTACTATTGAGACCTGAGAAACCAATTTTCGAGTTATGCTGTATTAGCTATCAAATGAGTTTGTCTTTTACTGTATGGCTTTACTTGAATACTTAAATATTACACTCTTAATGCATCCAAAATTATCGTGTCATTGTCTTTTTCGACTTATGGCCCTTCACAAACCATCAAACTTTAAAGCCAAATAAATTTATTGTAGCTATATAAACCATGAATTGTAATAATTACGGTCACTTTTAAATTTTAATTGATAACTAAATAATAATATCGGTTGTATTATCAACGCAAGTTAGCACAGATGGATGAGGATCTGTGTCCCTTAACCATCTCTCTTGGATTTGATACTCACTGGAAGATGGGAATGAAATTTGTTTGCAGTAGGAATTAGTCATTGGACTTCCAGTCTTATGGATACCTAGTGCAAACAAAAAAAAATAATGTCAGTTCCATTTATGTTTTAAATACATGCATTTTAATTGGCAAATAAATGACAACCTCTTAGGAATTATTAACTTACTGTGTCATATTCATTTTTTTTCCTTTGGATCATAGGATTATTCAGTTTTTAGAAACATATTTTGGGTGAAAAATTATTAGTGTCTCATGTAAAAGACAATGAGAATTAGACCAAGAATTATTTCCACCATAATCCTCGCACCATTCACCAATGTATTCTTCTATGCAACAATCTCATCACAAAAGGATTAAGAGATTGATAAAAATAAGTTATTCTTATTATTGAAGATAATAAAAACTCTCTTTAAAAATATCTGTTTAGTTATTACACTTTATATATTATGTATTATTTATGTATTTCTATTAAAAAAATTATAATAAATAAATCTACATCTACTATCGATAAAAAATTAATCTACCTAACACTTCGTGTTATCGGAAGATGATTGTGGAGGTTAGAGATTGGCCGGGACGGATCCAGAAATGTTATCATGGGAGGCCAATAATATATATAATATAAAAAAATATATGCAAATAAATTATAATGTAAGATATATTATAAAAATATACAGATAGAGAATATATATTTAAAGTATAAAAAATGTGTACTTTTTACTAACGAAGTGGTACACGTCGATTCTTCATATCATAAAATTCATCGATAATAGAATCTGTGTCAAATTTTTCAGCAATCTTCTTCTCAATGTAAATCAAAAGACAATTAGCAAGCAATTCATCTTCCATTTTGTTTCTGAGTCTATTCTTCACAATATTCATAGCTGAAAAAGATCTCTCAGTTGTAGCAGTTGAAACAGGGAGAGTTAATACCAAGCGAATCAAACGATCAATCAAAGGATATGTTAAAGACTTTCCTGTCTTCGTTAATCCTTGACATAACTCCGAAATTGTACACAAGTTAGTTAATTCAACATGATTAGGAACATCAAGTTCATAATGTTGAGCTTGCATTCTAATGTGAAATTTTTCTTGGTCACTGAAGTCACCTGGATAAAACCGTTCTACTAATTCACATACTTTGTTGACACTGAAGAACTTATAATTATCTCTGGGATCTAAAGTTGAACTTAAAGTAAGCAATTCCACCATATTATCATTGAATCTTCCATTAAACTCTTGCAATTGTGTATCAATTACAGTCAGAAATAAATTAACACGGTAATGATGCTCCACTGAAATTTGATCAACAATTTTGCGAGTTCGGCCTCTTCTAGGAATATGCAATGCATTCATATCAGGAACTTCAACTTCATGTTTCTCACAAAATAATATAACTTCTTTTATGAAAGCCTCCCAACTTGATTCTCTCATTCTTTGGATTAAAGTCTTGGTAGTATAAACTAGAGTTAAAGCATTCAATATGTCTTGATTTTTTCGTTGCAAAACTTGACAAAGATCATGACTAACTTCCAAAATATTTCTCATCAAATGCAAAACAAAGACAAACTCAAAGGATGTAATAGCATCATAAGCAGCACTAGCATCACCACGAGTAGGGAAATTACCTTCTTTGGTGCTTTTTTCAAGAACTTCACAAGTAGCATCAAACATGCATAACAAGCTACGTACAGAATTCAAATGAGACCCCCATCTAGTATCTCCAGCTCTTTGCAAAGTACCAATTTGATTAAGTCCACTACCTGTCACAATTTGATCATTGGCAATTAAGTTTGCAACATTATTTGCTTGAGCAACCCTTAACTGATCATGACGTTTAGGAGAAACCGTCACAACATTCACAATTAGTGTAAGTTTTGAAAAGAATTGATGAACATAACAAACTTCTTTGGCTGCAGAAACAAGTGCTAATTATAATCGATGAGCAAGACAATGAATGTAATAAGCAAAAGGACAATCTTTCAGAAATAGAGCTTGCAATCCATTCCATTCACCGCGCATATTACTAGCTCCATCGTACCCTTGTCCCCTAAGATTTTGGACATCAAGATTATGACGAGAAAGAACTGATGAAATTTCTGTTTTCAATGTTAAAGAACATGTATCAGAAACATGTATATGATCAAAAAATCTTTCTTGAACACAACTGTGCTTGTCTACAAATCTCAAAACCACAGACATTTGTTCTCGCTCTGACTCATCTCTTGTTTCATCAATAATTATACAAAATTTAGAATCACCAATTTCTTCTCGAATTGTTGCACGCACTTCTCTAGTAAAGATATGTAATATATCTTTCTGAACACCGGGAGATATATATTGAGCATTTTCAGGAGCATTTTCAAGAACAACATTATTAACATTCTGATTACAGGAAGCTAAAAGCTTAATTAACTCAATAAAATTTCCCCTATTCAAAGATCCAGGACTTTCATCAACGCCTCTAAATGCACATGCTTGAAATGCAAGCCATCGAATAGCATTAATAGATGTCTTCAACCTTAAACGGTTATTTGCAATAGTTTCATCACTATGCCTATCAAGAACTTTGTCTATATGCTTAGATTGAGCCATTAAATCATCACAAGATTTCACAGATAAATTATGGGGAGAATTAGGAATAGAACCCTCGTGACATACAAATGCACAATTTACCCCCATTGTTTACTTTCTTCCAATTACTAAATTCTAACTTTGAAAATGCATTTTTTCCATCATTACAAGCACCATAATGTTTACCAAACAAGTAGCAAGGCAAACAATAAGCAGCATCTTTTTCTGGTGAATATTCTAACCAACTTGGAAATTTCTTAAACCAAGAAGATTAAAAATATCGACGGTGATTGTTATTACCAGAAGCTGGATAACTAATATTTGTTGGTTGGTATGGCCCAGCTATTATGTATGTTCTACGAATCTTATCACATTCATTGACATTATATTGCCAAATTGGACGTCGCTTTCCTGGATCCCTTTCTAGTAAAGAGATATCAACATCTCTTTCTAAGCTTGGTACTTTGGTTTCATGTTGATGTGTATTTTGAGTAAGATTAGAGAGCTCACTTACTTGAACTTCTTGTGAAATAAGATTAGAGGGTTGACTTGTTTGAACTCCAACATTATCAGTAGCTTTTCTCTTAAAAATTGCATCAATTTTACTTTGTTTTTTCATCATAAAATGTTCTAATTTCTTTTTACCTGAAAAAAATAAAAACTAAAAAAATTATATACTTACATAAATAAATAAAATCTAAGTATTTTTTATTAATTAAATATCAATAATAATATTTTTTTTACTAAATTACTATTAATTTTATTAAAAAATAAAATAACAGAAAATAAGAGAAAATAAATCTCAAAAATAAAATAAGTACCTTGCGAGTTGCGTCCTTGCTTTAATTGATATGATTATATGAATATATTATATATTATTGAAATTTGAAAATAACACTAGATACTTACCTAGTTACCTTGGGAATGGCAGTAGTTACCTTGGGAATGGCAGTAACTTAGTGAGCGCCGCATGATTTGTAAGTCGTGAGGAAACAGCACAGGAGAATTAGGAGATAGAATAGAAAACGAAGAATTAGTTTTAGGGATTTGAAAAATTTTAAAAGCTATTATGTTTTATTTGGGTTGGATTAAGGTTTTTACTATTTTTGTTTTTAAAGCTGCGAGGCCAGGCCTCCACTTGTCCCCACACATCCGTCCCTGCCGGATCGGAATTTTGAGGGAAAGTTGAGGTTGATGAACTTACGGAGGAGAATAAACGTTTTGTGACAATGGCAGAGAGAATTGGAGAAGTATGGTGCCAGCTGCTTTTTGATGTATGATCTTACTTTCAGCATCTAATCTACAAAATCGAAGACAACCTTCTGAGAATTGATCTTCTTTTCGAGTTCCTGCGGTGCTCCCTTTAGGATAACATGGGCTGCTTCTTGAGATATAGATACAGCGATGGTTCTTGGATTTCTGCCGCGTTTAGTCATGTTTATTTAGTGTTTGTTTTTAGAAACAAGACACAGAGACATGAACAACTAATGTTTAAAAAGTATTTGGTGACAAAAATATGGACATTAAACATTATATTCAGGACAATTTTTTATATTATTGCATCTACTCTTATAATGATGAATACAGATCTTTTTATGAAAATTTTTTTTCTTTTTATCCAAAAATATTTTTTAATTATTTTACTTTTATCCTTTCTTATTTTTCCTAATTTGAACTCCTTCTTATTTTCCCTTCTTATCTGTGCTTTTTATGTTATCTTATTACTTCAATACTATTTTTATCTTGTTGGTTTATAGATCAATTCTTCTTGTAATCTCGTGTACTCCTACGTACTCTCATTCTTTATTAAATTAGTTTATACTTGATGTTAAAAATTTGAAATCATATGGCTATTTTAGTTTTATCCATGTGTATCCAAACATAATACTAAATATTACATTAGTGTTTTATACATCGTATTTAAACACAATATACAAAGAATAATTTTTAGTGTCTCTCTTTTATTATTTTTATCTCATAGTCTTATTCTATTATGTCTTCAAAAACAAACTCAATCTTTTGTGACGGTGGCAGACAGAATCATCGAACAAGTATGATAGCACGTGATCTTTGATGCATGTGATCTTACTTTTAGTATCCAGTCTACAAGATTGGAGACGAATTTC
Organism: Arachis hypogaea; assembly: GCF_003086295.3. Classification (NCBI taxonomy): domain Eukaryota; kingdom Viridiplantae; phylum Streptophyta; class Magnoliopsida; order Fabales; family Fabaceae; genus Arachis; species Arachis hypogaea. Next base: position 80,552,229 of record NC_092042.1, on the reverse strand, counting down.
AGTGTATATTTAAAATTAGAGTTTGCAAATTAGAATTTGTATAAAATTGATTTTACAAATTTAATTTTGACAAAAAGTGAGTTAGTGTTAATGTTTGGTAATTTTATATTAAAATGGATTATAATAAAATAAATGTTACTTAGATTACATTATTTAAAATTACGTTTATTAAAAAAAGACATAAATTTATATCATTTAAAATTATATTATTTTAACACTCTTTAATTATAATTTATTTGAAAAAGAATTTAAATTTATATATTAAAATTTAGTACTCTTTTAATTATAATTTGTTAATATTCCTCTTTAGTACTCTTCTTTATACTCTTTTGATTATATTTCCATGTTTTATGCAACTAACTGCTACCATTTGTGTATATATACTAAAAAAAACAATGAAGCATAAAGCATAGTTGTAAGAATCGGACCAGATCGGCCGATTCGACTGAAAAACTGATGAATCGGATTCAGAACTGGTCCGGTTGAGTGATATAACCAGATAAGGAATAGAACCGTTTTGAACCAGGTTGAACCGGCCGATTTTGATAAAAATCGGAAAATCGGCGGTTTCTAGTTAACTGACCGGTTCAGGAAATTTTTTTTTTTATTCTTTTTTCAAAACGACGTCGTTTTGGTTTATTTTAAAAAAAAAAAAGAAAAGCCCTACTGCCCTACGGGCTACCACCCCCACGCCCCACCCGATCCCAGTTTGCAGTTCCAATTTCCCTCCCCTTTTGGCTATTCCCCCCAACCCTAACGGCGAAACGATGAAACCCTACCAGCCCTCCGCCAGTCCGCCGCCCTCACCTCACTCACCCAGCCCCCAGCCCGTCATCCTCTTCGTCTCACCGGCGGTCTGAGCTCTGAAGAAACCAACTCAACCAACTCAGCCCGTCATCTTCTCCGAACAGCAGACCCGCCACCTGCGAACTCGCCGGTCGGCCGTTGCGCGCAGTCGAACTCGCCATTCCAGCGCCGTCGCCGTTGCCCAGTCGCCCTCTCTGTCGCCCTTCTCCTCTAGTGCTACTGCTCTGTGACTCTGTCAACAGGTAAGCTCCACTGCTCCAGTTCTGTAATCTGCTTCTGCTCTGTTCTGCACTTGAAGTTTAATGATTGTTGTGTGAAATACATTACACTCTGCTCTGTTCTGTTACTGTAAGTTCTGTTAAGCTGAATTTCCTTGTTGAATATGCTTGTTGAAATTTGAAACTGTTGAATACATTACACTTGAATATGCTTGTTGAATTTCCTTGTTGAATATGCTTGTTGAATTTCCTTGTAAATTTACTGTTGGATTAGGACATGAAATATGAAACTGTTGGCTGATGCATTTTTCATGTTATGTAAATCAAATTTTTCATGTAAATCAATTTATGTTTTGTTGATTTGTACTGGAAATATGAAACTGTTGGATTATATGCTTGATTTGAATCTATGAAATATGAATTTGCTTGTCTTGCTGAATAGGGAATTTAACTATTTAAGAATTTAAGGTTGCTGTCTTGCTGAATAGGGAATATGAACTAGGAAATTTAGGGTTGCTATTGAGGATCATTCGGAATGGATACTGGAAGATTCACCACCATTTTTAACTCTTGAAGAAATTGATGCTTTACGAAATGATCTTGCAAATATGTCTCTTCAATCACCTTTAGATGATTTAGGTATGCTTTTATTTATTTATGAATTTTGATCAACTATGATTTTCGTATGCCTTATAACATGTTTTATATTATTTTTTATCTTGATTTGTGAAACATTATCTATAATGCTAGATCAATTGGATTTGGAAGATGATCGGGAGGATGATGGAGCTAATAATTCTGTGGAAAATGCAAATCAAAATAAAACCAATCAGGATGTAGCTCCACATTTGTCAGATGAAGAGCAACTTGCCGACTTCGAAATCACTCCTTGGATTTAGTTTATGAATTGTTATCCATATTGTGTTTAATTAAGATACTAATGTACTAGTACTAAGTACTAACTACTTTCATGTTTATCTTTGTATTAGTTATATTTAGACTTTGAAACTTGGTTGTTTTTAAAATGTTGGTGAAGAACTAACGATATGTATTTTGAATTTATTAAGTTTATGACTATTTTTAGTATTTTATATTTTTTATTCATGTGAAATCGGTTTTATCGATTCAACCAACGGTTTATCGATTGAACTAATAAACCAATAAACCAATAACCTGACCGGTTCGATCACCGGTCCGATTCTTACAACTATGGCATAAAGTGTTTATTTGGGTACATTGATTTATATAAAAACAATAGAAGGTGCAAAAATAATTTCCTTGGTTAAACAACTTTTCAAACCTTTTTTTTGCTGCCCAAAAGAATCCTTCATTTTTTAACCATTCAAAGTGCTCTTGAATGAGGTATGGATGGGAGTAGTTTTATTTTTTTATTTTCCCCTTAAAAAGAATAAACATAATTGAGCTCCTTTAAAAGTATGATTTTAAATCAAATAAACTCCACACACAATTAATTAACATTGTTTCAGAGTGTGCCCATGACCATACAAATAATAAAAGGTAATTACCAGCCACCACTCCATTGGCTTTAAATTCCAAAGTGGGATTAATTAAGATTGACGATGCAAGATGCAGCGTCAGGATGATGAAAGCATAGGAGCGTGAAGAGATGGGGCATGGAAGTACTTGAGTATTTTAATTTAATCGTAAAAAGTGGTCCAAATTATACATTATTCTTATTGAGAGTGATGTTCATGGGCCATATGAATACCCGTTATATCATCTTTTAAGCTTTAATTTTTAGATGAAGATAAATAAATAGTAGATTATACATATTGGAAATGTTTGATAATCAAAGAAAATCAGCAAAAAAACAGCCATAGTTTGATTTATTTAGCATTCATTAATTGTTGCGACAATTAATTAATGCTAAATAAGACAAGTTCTAGCTGTTTTTTTTTTTGTCTCCCTAGCATTATCCTATACATAGCATGAATTTTTTGTGCTTTAATTTCTATTCTTTCATATTTTCGTCTTCATCGGTTGTTCTTGTGTTCCACTACTCTAATATATATTTGAAGATTAGAATGAAAAAGAAAAATAAAATAAAATAAAACTATCATCATTGAATAACAAATTAAAGAAATATATAGTGAACTCAATATGCAATTATTGAATTCCTAACTAGATTAGAGAGATTACTCCATTGCTAGTTTTATATACTCCGATCCCGTAACAATAATAATAATCATGAACGACATATGTGTAGCATCTTGAGCAATCAACCTTTTCTTTTCCACAAGGATTCCAAATTAAAAGAGATTAAAATCCAGTGGCAAATGGTGATGGCCAGTAATCGGCAGCATGATGATTATCTTGAGTTCCAACATGTTGGGTGCATGATATTGGAACCAAGCACAAGCCTCTACTCTTCAAGTCCTTTTCCTTATTCTTACTATCTTCTCCATCCTGTTTGACTATTATCTAATCAAACTCTTGCAAGTCATGAAATAGGTGAAAACTCAGGTGCAGTTGACTTCACGTGAAATTGATAGCTGAGAGCCGTTAAATGATTTGACTTGACTGATTTGACTAAATTTTCATCTAACGGCTCTCAGCTATCAATTTCACGTGAAGTCGACTGCACCTGAGTTTCCACCTATGAAATATATCCAAACATGATGGGTACTTACAATTACAGAGTGTGGATTATTGGTGTTGTCCAAATAAGGAGAGGTCAGTGCCTGAATTTGAGAGTGAAGGAATCCTATATATCCAATTGCTTCCAATAGAACGGAAGCTGTGTCAGTCTGCAAATTCATTATTAATACATATTGTCATGAAATCACTCGTTTCAAAAGTAAGTTTAACTTGATAGAAAGAGATAACATAAATGGTTATATCTTTAACACATATATTGACCTTGGATAGTTCTGGAATGAATGAATGTGTTATGTGTACCTTTCCAAATGGAGAAACAAGTTGATGAAGGGATGTGATTCTATCACCAAGCTTCTCCTTTCTCACCTTGATGAGATGTTGTTGGCTTGAAACCCTACCTTTCTTGTTCTTGTTCTTGTTAGTGCTAATAATTCTACTACTATTACACTACACATACATGATACATTCCATTCATTATTCATTTGCATTTGGATGATATATGTCAAAATGTAATAAATTAAATTACCAACCTTGTAGGATACTGCTGGTGGTGATGGTGGTAGCTTCTTGCTACAAGTGAAATCTAGCAAGTTCATGTTAATGTTGATGTGTGAATAGTCATCTTCCCCAGTGCTGCAAACAAGATACTGATGATGATGATGAGGGATATTCCACCAGTTAGGGTTAGGGTTCCCACCCATCATTTTTTGCTGCAATTCAATGAAATACTAGTTACTCATCATCTTGGATCACTTCAACAAACTCAATAATTACTTGCTTTCTCTTTCTTTCTTTTTTTTTTTTTTTTATTGTTCCTGCTTTTGCTTTTTCATAAAGTAGCACGCAAAAGCTGCTGCCCACTCTATGTCTTTTAATTAAATAAATATTTTTCGAGAAAATACATGTTGCTAAAAAAAACCCACATGCATGACCATGAATGTATAGTTATTTTAGTTTTATACTTTTATATATCATTCAATGAATCTGATTCTACACTCATCAAAAGTGACAAGTCATCGTGCATGATGCACATTTAATTCTAAGTATCAAGTGTAGAAATAGCTTATCCATTAATATTCATTTACAAGCGCAGTGAAAATAGAGCTGTCAAACAAGTTAGCTCCGTCTATTTAAGTTTGGTTCGTTAAGTCTATGGGTTAAATAAGTTGGTCCGTTTAAGTTCGCTTTATTTATAGGCCATAATTTTTTAGCCTGACCGTTTATAGTCAATTTGATGGATTAAACGGGTCAATCCGTTTATCTTTTTATTTTATTTTTTTAAAAATATTTTAACAAAAAATATCATTTTTAGGTAAAAAAATTTTTAAAAGTAATTTTTTTTAGTTGATGAATCGGATTTTCGAATCAAATCATGAAAAATATTAATTAAAAAGTACTTTTTTTAAATGTAAAAAAAATAAACGGACCACCCATTTAGTTTACTGTTTACCCCGGACTAAGTCTGTTTAACCCAAAATTTAAATGGATTTAATTTTAAAGACAAAGTTCTAACCATTTAAATGAATAAATAGATTGACAAATAAATTTAGCCCATTTTAACCGCTAAACGAAATATACATCTCAATAACCATCTAAGAATAAAAAGAATTTGTTGGGGCAACACTCCTAAACTATATATTCCAATTTTTTGTTCTCTTGTGTCTCATATCACATTATATACCATTGCATATCTTAATAACTAGAGATATCTAGATTATTTCTTGTTAACGTGCCACATTAATAATTTTGATAAGCATTGCAAAGTATTCCATGTGGTATGATATTAGACGCACATGACCCAGTTAGTTAGATAGTAGAGACTAGAGAGTAGCGAACAAAAATCCAAAAGAGGGAAAACAAAAATGGGTGAGATGCAACAAAAAGAAAATTACATTTCCAAACGCCAAAAAAAGAATAAGAGTAGCACATGGTTGTGTATGTTTATAAGTACTTTTTGGTTCCCACTGCATACTTTTGTCTATGTCGTCTTTATGCCTTTATTTAGACCTCACCAAATAACCTTCAAATTGATGTGTAATATAACTGAGACATACACCCAAAACCATGAATGGAAGTAAACGATTCTCTCTTTCTATAAATAATATGTTTAGTTTGAGTTCGTAAGAATCTTAATTAAACAGCAAGCAAAAGGATTAAATGTTACTAATTCAACACATAAGCCGCAAGCTATGACTTAAATATATGACTATTGGTCTTCTAATCAAGAATATTCATCAGAAAGTTTGGTCTCTCACCAACAGCCTTGAAGCTAAGTGATATCTACCAATCCCTTTTTATTTGTTTAATGCATGATGCATGGAAACAACAAAAACATAAAGAAAAAGAAAGATTAAAAAGGGTTTGGACCGAATTTGGCAGGATGAATTTTAAAGCTATCAGCATGTAGATAATAATAATTCGAAGGCAAAAGCAATCTTTTTTCATGTAGTTCAACTGTTGAGTCAAACAAGGCACTCAAATTAAGCTTGGCAGGTGGCTTATAGACATTTTACATGGAATGAAAATGACTACTTTGTCCCCTTTTTTTTTTTTCCTTACGGTTTTTTGTTTTCTTTTTATCAAGGAAGCACCATAGGCGCTTTACAATTTTTTTTCTCTTTTTATTAACGGGGCTTGGACTCAAGGGTAAAAAAAGAAAAAAACCAAAAAAAAAAAATATGTATAGCTTCCCATTGATATTGCTAATTGCTATTAAGTGATGAGTGATGCTTGTGTAAGTGATGTGAAAGCATAAATAAACTCGGAAGACCACTGGTTTATTGCACTATATGTATGATGACATTGCTGGAAGGGCTCATACACCCCATTCAACCCATGACAATATGATACTAATAAGGAATATGATTCCTTTTGCAAATAAATGTGAATTAACAATGGAGAAAACAGAAGAAGAAAAAGAAAAAAGAATACAGCCACAATTTCAGGCAGTATTTTATATTGCTAATTCTGTATGGAGATATCGGAAGCCTTCTCCTCTTCTCATAATATCATCATTCCGTTGGGGCACCACCATGCCGCTGCATTGCACTAACTGGCTCACTGCACCTCGAACACCTATATGATGGAGCAGCAGCGCATCGCGTCCGAAGACAGTAGTAACAGTATCTGCCACAAAAATAATTATGCTTAGCACTTTTCCTATGATAATAAACTGCTGAATTTGAAGGGTGTTTATAGTGATATGAAAAAGATCAACTTTCCACAACCATAAGTTTGATTAAATTAATGTCCTTAACTAAGACATTTTAGAGATTCATTCACCTATGCTGACAAGGAATTGCAACAAAAGGAATAGTTGGAGTAGCCCGGCAAATGGGACATAGTGTGTCGTCCTCAGCTGAACTTGAAGATTTGTCCTTAGAAAATGGTCGAAAGAGATTTCTAACAGATGAGGAGTTAAGAAGAGGAAGAAGCAGCAACAACATTTCCTGCCATCAGAGCATAGCATAAACACCAAAGAGTTGACATATGAGGAACAAGACAGGCTCACGAATTGATTTTTTAGCAAATCCAGAAGCATTTAAAACTAAAAATAAAAAACCCTTTGCATTATTAATTTATTATGCACGAAATATAGTATAAGTACTTTGTACACTACCAATGTAAGTTTCCATCTTATAGTCCGTAAAGACTGTGACCCTTGTGTATGTTAACTTACTATATCATGAAACCTATTCAATTGACAACTGATTTTTGCTGTGCTATAAAAAAAACCCAAAGGTATGCAGCAACAATTTTGTAAACGGGAATAATTACATGATAATTTATAAGTAAATTCATAGGATTTTCCGTATCACAAAACAATAAATACTTTGTGAGATTAATTCATTTCATAGTAGACTTGTTCGAAATCTTCGACTCAGAGTTAACATCATACCTCAAAAACAGAACAAAGACTGGGCATTTAACTTGTGAATACTTTCTAATATTTTTAAGAAAACAGTTATATCATATGAAAAATTGGAAAATAGAAATCGGCACCCTTTTGATTGATCTAGTATGGTCCAATCAGCTAGCAATCCACATCTTTCACATTAATTTGTCTCAATTCTCAAATAGAAATCAAAAGAAAAAATCACATTTATGATTTAACATGCAATATCCAACCAAAAATGGAGAATAAAATTGAAGGAAACAAGAAAAGGTACCGAGAATTCATTCCAAACTAGTTGTCGGTTCATATACTCAAAGCTAACTGCGCGATTCATATTCGGGCTCCCATATACAAGCCTTGCTCGTAAGGCTCTTTCAATAAGATTTCTATATCTGCTTCACAATAACACACAATAAGATAAGATACACATTACTCGTCATCTCATCCTATGGGACGCAATTGTCCAGTTCTTGAAATAATTACCTTCCAGTACAAAGAAAAATCAACAAGTTTCCAAATGAAGCAGCTCTATAAATCCCTTCTACGCGTTGTAGCAAGATCCATATACGCTGTGCTAATGACCTCTGAAAAAAAAAAACATAAATTAGATTCATTCCAATACACTTCCATCTGCAGGTTTACAGAACAAGATTGCAGTGAGGCCCCAAAAAGACCATAAAACACAAAAAATCTATACCTGCTCAGTATCACCCCATCTTCGAAAAGCAGAGAAAGATTGTAGACGAGCCCAAATATACTGACCACCAACAGTGGCAATACAATACCAAAGTTTCTGAGCTACAGTAAGTCCTGGTCCCTCCAAACCAGTTCTAACTGTGAACAAAGTATCATAAAATCAGCATTATAAGAAGTTTGCCAGGATGAACATCTTATCAGACCAAATTAAGCATAATATCAGGGAAAATGCACACAAATGAAAGTACATGTTACCTTTTTGTCTGGATTCGGTTGCGCGCTCATTCCTGTACCTGAGATTCATGAGAGCAATCCCAGGAGTAGGCTTATCTACCCAAATTGAGAAGCGCCAAATAAGGAACTCAAGGAAAGCATCAAGCTCGGCCTCATACTGAAATAACATTCCTGGCTAATCCCAAGCAAAGACAAAAACAACACAGGAATGAAGAAAACTCTGAAATACGTTACAAGAAGCTCGAACATTTGCAGCAAAAAATGAAGTAAAAAGGAAAGGCAAAAGCTTACCTTCATTAAAGAGAAGACTTTAACAAGCTGCTCTTTCAACATGGCGGACATCTCCACATCCAATCTTGCAGCATCAACCTGGTTAACTCTCGATATCGTAATCGGAATCGTAGACTGCAGCAAAAATCAGCGCGATTACGAATTGAAGAAGAAAAGTTGAGATTGATAAGGGCGAAAGCAAACCCTAACGAATTGAAAGGGAGCTGAGAGCTAACCTGAGGAGAGTGGGAGAGAGAGGGCCAGAGAGGGAGAAAGGAATTGTATGTATGAATCCAAGCATCTTGTGGCGGCGCTGATGATGATTCTGTTGGAGCAGTGGTTCCAGCGACGGCAGTGCCGCCACTCGAGGACGGTGGCTCTCTGTCCATTCACCGCACCGAATAGTAACAGATAGATATATGATTATGATTATGTATATCCAATCCAAGATAACAGTGTTAACAAGAAGTTGAAGATTTGAGGAATATAGGATTGCGATTCATTCTTCACCTCTCTCAACTCTACTTTCTACTTTCTACTTTCTAGCTGCTTCCGTTCCGTTGCTTCAACCAACACAGAACGGTTATCAAAACCGATTCCCCAACTTGCTACTTGCTTCAACCAAAGCAGCTCAAGAAAGGTCCTTTTGGTCTTTTTCTTCTAAAAAAGAAAAAGTATACAGAAAACAAAACGTCGACAGCAAGATTCGAACCTGCGCAGGCAAAGCCTAACAGATTTCGAGTCTGTCACCTTAACCACTCGGACATATCGACCATATATTCCTAATATTTCCTACATTGCATTTTACTGTAAATATATTAGTGTTTGCTTAAAACCCTGTGAAGCCCAATTGTAGTGTGTGTTAAAAGCCCATAGTTTTCAGTTGCTGCTGAAGATTACTGGCCTTACCATGTCCAATACAAGCTAAAATCATAGAATAAAACTTCATACAAGAAAAAACAAAAAAAAAAAAAAAGAAAAAAGCTTGAAAAATGTCTCTGCTGCTGTGCCACCTAATCAAGTAATTGATTATTTTGTTGGAACGAAATAAATCCAACTTAACTTGAAATAATTTTATTACCACCTTAGTCCATGTGATATTCTGCAGATCTATTGGTTCATTCCTCCCATTAATTGGTTGCCACCATTACCCAAAACACTAAAGGATTAAGATCATGATACTTTAATCCCATTTTCAGAAAGATCATGTTATTTTTCCATTTACTGGGCTGCTGGGGTGTGCTGAAGTTACACACATGTCAAAGTTTCCATTCTCAATTTACTATTTGCTATGATGATTAGATTAACATCATTACCTTTAAATTCAATGATTGTGTAAATGCCATAATTTTGCTACTATATAGTAAGATAAGAAATTAAAGTAAAAAAGGATGATAATAAGATAATGTAGTGTCCATAAGGCGAGGCATGTACACATAATAATTGCAACTTTTGAAAGGCTTTTGGGCATGAAAAGATTCCAAACGTACACACATAAGTTCCACTCAGAAATAGGGTTGTCGCTGTAAATATATATATATAGCACTCTACTTAGGAGGCTGCTGGCAGGGAAATTAAGAGTGTAGTGCGTTTGGTTGGTGGAGAGAAAGAAAGAGAGTGACATGAATGAATGAATGAATGATTATAGAGTTGAACTTGTTCACAAGTTATCACTGGTGGTGTGATGGCTAAAAGCGCAGTATTCGGGTCTTCCATCCATTAACCATGACTAAAGTCTATACCGCATATTCTTTAATTTCTACCAAAACACATGGATTCTACTTTGGAAAAATAAATCAAGAAAAGTAGTAAAAGGGAACACAACACATACAACACTAAGACTGTATTTGTTTATAGGAAAGGAAATTGAGACACAAAATCGTGTTTGGCAGAGGAGATATGGACAGAGACAATGTGTCGAGAGACACTGAATTAGTGTATTTTGTGTCCATCCTGACAGAAAGGACACAGAGACACTAACAAGAGATACAATTTATTTTTTATTTTTTCTTTTATTATTCTTGTTAATTTTTCATAATTATATTATTTATTATTATATTTTTCATCTCAAATTTTTTTAATAAAAAAAATGAGAATAAATTGAATTTTCATAATTTGTTCTAATTTATTACCAAACAAAATATAAAAACACAAATTTTTGTATCTCTATCCATCAGTGTCTTGTCCTCTCCTTAAAAACAAACGCACGCTAATAGTACTGAACAATTATTTATATCATTTTATTTTTTGCTTAACAAGAATATATACATGAACATCTTATATATATATGATTCATTAAGATCCTAATTAATTTGTTAGTGATTTGAAGTATCATATATAGTAGGTTTCTTAAAACTTTTAAACACGCGCGCCTACCTCGTGAGATTTCGGAAATAATGCACCACTATATACCACAAACTAATAGCATACATGATTATGGTTTATGAATCTTCTTCATCGATCATGTATAGTGCTCAAAGCTATAACTTTATGTAATATAAAAAAGCTGCTTATTATTTCACATTGTTATTCGATCGGTTAACTGAATATATATTATCAAAAGAATTCTGCTAGGGAGCCAATAGAGTATTTGTATAATGTGTACAATAGGGTATTTATTTGATTCAATATGAGTTAAAAAATAAATATTCAGGATAAAATATTACTAATTTTTTAAACACAATACACTCATATTATTCAGAATAACCATTCGAATACTAGGAATAATAAACATCTGATATCCTACTGAACCGAACATCCCTATATCCAGGGACGGACATAAGGGAGGGCGAGTGGCGGCCTCGGCCCCCCAACCTTCTTTAATAGTAATAAGTTATTATGTATAATTTATTTTTTTTTAAAAATTATTTAGTATTTAGTCTAGTATAAATAAAAGTTCAGTTTAATTTAAATATTAATAATTTTTAATATTTAAAAAGTAAGTAACAATATTAAAGAAATCTGATATTAATATTTTTTAATTAAATAAAAATGTTCAAATCTCATAAAGTGAATTCTTTTTCTTCTTGTGGCAGTTTTTTTTTATTCATTTAATATTAATTCTCTCTGTTTCAACTGCTACAATTAAGAGATCTTTTTTAACTATAAATATTGTGAAAAATAACTTAAAAACAAAATAAAAGATGAATTTTTTGCTAATTGTCTTTTAATTATATTGAAAAGAAAATTACTAAAAAATTTGACACAAATTCTATTATTGGTGAATTTTATGATACGAAAAATCGACCACTTCGTTAGTAAAAAGTATACACATATTTTTTTTATTTTAAAATATATTATCTATCGGTATATTTTTGTAATACATTTTATATTATATTATTTTTTTACATAATTTTTAATATTATATGTATTATTGGCCCCCATAATATTATTTCTAGATCCGTCCCTGTCTATATTCTTATTGTACACATATACTCTATTAGTTCTTTATACTTCCTCTTATCAAAATAATGCTTTGTGATGACTAAGCCGTGAGATATCCAAATTTCTTGGACACATATAAAAAAAAGTTTAATTAAATAATTTTAAATAACTGTAATTAATAATTAATAATTTTATATTTTTTAAATAATTATTAATTAATTATAATTAATAATATAAAATACAGTTAAAAATATTTATTGATTTATTGTTGGCTAGACTTCTATTAGTTATCTAGCCAAATTGATGATATAAAAACTGTTGAGGGTCAATTATTTGGCATGGTTTAGTCTAAATCTCTTTGGTCGCTATCACCTTACAATTATATTCTATCTACTTGTTTATTTCTGCTTCATGAATTAGCCCACAAATTAAATAACCAGACAAGGAAATATCAAGAATAATATTAATGCATGCGGGTGCGAGGTGTGATCACCAAAACTATATATAGAGCTGCATGTTAATATAGATATTAAAAATAATGATGTGCATAAATTAGCTTTTTTGACGTGTTCAACATTACATTTCTCTTAAATGCTATTTTTATAGTATAAAATATAAATTTTTATCTTTTACTTGTTTTTTTTATCAATTGTTTCTAATACAATAATTAAAAACATAGAAGTAGTGCATATGATGCTGTTTAAAAATTAAAGTTGGAGTGGGCACACAAGAATATTTGTGTTTTTATATCTACCATGAAATTCTTTTTTAATTTGTTGAATCTACTTATCCACGTATATATAAAGAGATCCATGGAAGTAAAAGTGAAGTAGCAGATAAATTTGAGAATGCATGGTGAGATAAGTAGATACGTGAACAAGCTAACTATGTAGGAGAAACAAGAAAATTCATAGGCTTACTTTGCATGTTGTATTATATTTAGGTGAAAACTCAGGTGCAGTAGTAGTTGAGAGCCGTTAGATGAAAATTTAGTTAAATAAGTTAAATCATCTAACGGCCTCAGTTATCAACTTCACGTGAAGTCGACTGCACCTGAGTTTTTACCTTATATTTAACAAGTTACTTAAGATTTTCTCGTACTATATTATTAAGTATTTAATTAATATTTAATTTAATTTGGCTGAAGTTTTAAGGAATAAATAAAGATTTTTTTTTGTGAAGATCAAAAGAATTTTCTATTTTCATAATTTGAAAATATATGAAACTACTAATTATTATAAGAGACCAAAATATTCACTGCCTTAACAATCAAAGAACATAGAGAATCCTCTTTTTGAGTGAAAGAGAGTTGCATTTGGCATTGTTTATGCACATAACATTCTCACTGTAGCAATGGTGGACGGCAAAAGGGTCCCATTACCCTTCACACTTGGCTTAAAAAAAAACATACGAAAAAAAAATAATTATATTATATATACATTAAAATTGACTATTAAAATTAATTATTGATATAAAATATATGTTAAAAATTAGAATATAAATATATATTAAAAATAATTTTAATTATATATATATTTATATATAAATACATTGATGACTAATTTTAACGATTAATTTTAATGTACAACTAATATTTTTAGAAGACCACCTTAATAAAGATACTAAAAATGTCTTTTTTAAAAGACGTTCGCACATGTCATGTTATTATTGGACATCTTTATTAAATTGGTTTATTATAACAACAATAATAAATTCAAATGTTTGTATTATAATTATTAGACCTGATTTAATCGGATCGAATTATACCATCTAAATTGAATATCTTTAATTTTTTTGATAAAAAGACAATTATATCACTGACTTTTTGCTTTTCTGACATTTAAATCTCTAAAAATTTAAAAATACAATTAAATTCCTAAAAAAATTGGATTTATTGTTAAAAAAATCGGTTTTATTCTAATTTGTTAAAAAATTAAAAAATAACTAATTTATTAATACATTCAATAATAATACTACACATAAAAATCTTTATAAAAAACGTTTTACACATCTTTACGAAATATCCCCTCATTTTAAAACGGAAAGTAATTAAATAAGTGGATTAGAGAATCACATACTATCACCAAAGGAGCAGAGGAAAAAAACATCACAATAGATAGATAATAGTGAATCTTTCACTGGAATAGCCCCACTATTTTTCTTTTCTTATTCTTGGTATACCATTGTGGATCTTATTTCTTATATATGTCAATTATAGTGCCACTTGGAATGCTCCTTACCATAGTCAATTAAAACGGCTATCTGGTTTCTTTTTCCTTCTTTATTCTTTTCTTTTTCCATATAATTTTCATCTTTAGGTTAATTATTCTAATGACGATATTATATAATCTCAAAATATTGTCATTTAATTTTGTATTGGAAGAAAAGTAAAAAGTGAAAGAAGAAAAGTGAAGAAAAGAATTGCCATGACTACTATTAATACTTTTTTCAAGGCTAATTAATTAACTTGCCGGCCACTACCACACTTTGTTCACCTTTCAAGAGTTTAGAGCACAGATTAAAGAGTAAATAGGAAAATTCATTTATGAAAAGATCACTAATATTGATCTTTAAAAGATTTTTTTTAAAATAAATTTATCTCTTAAAAATGTTAAGATAGTTATATTAATTTTTTTTTGTCATATTCACCTTTTTTTTAGTATTAATTGACTTTGATGATAAATTTATAAAATTATATCGAATTAATCTTAAATTAAAGGAGATTTTGAAACATTAAAATTCTTTAATTTAAAGTTGATTTGATTTAATTTTATAAATTTATTATATTAGAAAACTAATATAACTTTCAAGTAAGTATAGTACTGTAATGTCATTTTATTTGTCATATCAACAAATTTTGATACTATCATCAATAATAAAAGTGATGAAAAGTTTAATGCTACTAACTTAAAAATATTTGAAAGATAAATTTAAAAATAAAAAATTTTTAAAAATCAATTTAAAAAATAAATAATCTTTTAGAGATTAATTTCGTCATTTTTTAACGGATTAAACATAGTTTTTAACACATTAAAAAATTAATGTGCTTAAATAATGTAAAACAGGTCTAAATATATTAACTTTAAAATGTATAAAAAAAATCATATTAATCGATAGTTATTTTTAAAACATAAGGACTATTAGTTATTGTACTGTTACTGCGTACATATCTATCTATCATTATCCATGTCATTATTAATTAGATATTAATTTTTCTTTCTTTACTCAGAAACTTGTAATTTGCTGTTAGTTTTAGAGACTATGTGATTAAAGATGAAACAGTTTCAATAAATTGCTCAATTATCACTCAAAACTCAAAAGTAGTAGAAATTAAAAGATGTATATCGAGGCAGTTTCAGAAAACATGATGAAATTATGGTTGCCGAAAAAGCAAGGAGTACCGACACAATGAACATTATACATGCAATAATTAATGCTACTTATTAACAATGAACATTATTGAAAAATAAAATAAAATGAAGTGACGATTGCGGCCGAAATTGAATTTTGACTTTGGATAGTTAATTAGTTTATTACCAATTCTAATTGTAACAAAATTATCTCATCTAAAGTTATGGCATAAATAGAAAGTCTGATGTTTGCTTTGTTTGGCCAAATAATTTTGAATAGTTTTGTTATTAAGTATCGATAATATTAAAGAAACAAAAAAATCATCAAAATTTGTCTTATTTAATATTTATTATTTATCATAATAATTAATAAATAATATTTATTAATTAAGATAAGTTATGAATGTTTTTAATTTTTTTTATTATCAAATATTTTTAATTTAGTACAGTGTGCACATACTAAGAAGAATGTTGGAAATTTATGAAAGTAGTTTCCGCTCTCAACTATGCTGGTAACGAGTCGTTTTGTTATTTAATTTGCTAATTAAAGTCATAAGATTATGAAAGGGCTATGGTAGTTCAATGAGCAGTCTTAACTGCTTTTATTATGATAGTGATGTTACATGTACTCTTGTTTGTATCAAACTATATATATGTTGTTGACTAATGAAAAAAAATGGATAACAATATTTTCTAATTAAATTTTATGATGACTTTGAAGCTAGCTAGCTGAATTTACATGATTTAGGGCACACAGTTTTTGACGTTCAGTCATATATACATGCATATATAATAAATATATAAGTATGTAGCAGTATATATAAAGCTGGATCTATTAGTATTAATTACTTGTGTTTTGCATCAAATAACGCTAAGTATGTGTTAGGCCAAATGTTATATATAGTGATTGGTAAATGTTTGTAAATTTATTTTTATTATAGTTACATTTATTATATTTTTTATTTTTGTGAAAACTCAGATGAAGTCCACTTCACGTGAAGTTGATACCTCAGAATCGTTAGATAAAAATTTAGTCAATTCATCTTACAGCTCTCAGATATCAACTTCACGTAAAGTTGACTGCACCTGAGTTTCCACTTTTTTTTTTACGGTATCATTCTGTTTGAAAGAGATTAATAAGTTACTATATGTGTAGATAAGACGAAATTTGAATTCTTAATACTTGTTTAAACAAACAATTAAACTAACAACTCGATCAATGCAAATCAGTTATTTTTACTGTATAATCCGAAAAACGAAGAATGCATATTAATTATTCTGATGTAATTAATTGTAAAGTGATAATAATAATAAGAAGCTAGAAGTGGCAAGGTTTGGGAAAATTAAGTGTGAATTAGTAATTACATTAACGAGGAACGTAGTGATGAATGAATGAATGAACTTAACATATAGCCTTTTTGATTAGTTATTAGGTCATGACATACATTATGATGATGCATGTATATATAGATGAGAGATATAAATTAAAGGGGGGAGAGGATTTAGTTGTATTTGATGAATAAAATTAAAGTGTGCCAGCGAAGTTCTAAGAACACTTTAGAGAAGGCGTGGGGAGCAATAAGGGACAGGATGGTCCATGCATGTTAAAGTCACTAAGTTGTTATTGTCATCATAATCTATCCTCAAAATCCATCATTCCACCTAAAAACAAAACCTCATTAAAGATTTCTCTGATTGCAACCCAGCAACCATGACCCACCCTTTCTTTTTTATCATATCACCACCCTCATTACATATTTTTATATATATCATTTATCATCCTCCAAGCTAATAATAATATATAAAACTTATTTTCTTCGCTAACATATTCATCTAACGTTTAACTAAGTATGTGGAAGGGAAGGGGGGAGATCAGAGCTAGCAATATATAATTTTTTACAAATTTTTCTTCATTGTTTTTAAAGAAATTAAAGAAATTAAATCACAACATATATATTTCAAATTGTTGTGCATGCTTAGCTTATATATCACACATTTTTTCCTACGTTAAACTTGAAGAAATTAAAGAAGGACGGCCAACAATATAACTTAAATTGATTATGTGATTAATTTATTTATTCAGTTAAATAAATATATTGAAAATTTTAATATTAATTTATGTATGTAAGAATTTATTCATTGAGAATAAATTTTTAAATAGAATTTAGATGTACTTAAATACCAATTCACCAGGTTAAAAATAACTACTATCTATGAAGTACGGACATTTTATTAAGTTGCCATGTCCGCGTAGCGGACACATTTTGGACACGACACTCATCGACGATACTTGTCTGACATGTGTGTCTGTTGTGTCCAATCGTGTCTTAATAAAAAATAAAATTTTTTTTCGGATACGTCTGAACACATATAAATACTATCACATATCAGCGTGTGCAATCTTATTCTTAACATATATTTTTAAAATAAATTTAGATATAGTATATATTATTATTTATTAAAACAAAAATATTTTAAATACTTAATATAATTAAAATTAGATATTAAAAATAATTAAAAAATTTAATTTATATTTTAATATCAATAAAATATTAAAATATTATTAAAATTTATCTAAAAAATATTTTATATTTTATATGTATGCGTATAAAGTACCATGAATCGATGAGATACATGTTATGACATATTATACAACTAGTTAATAATTACTCCGTCTTATATGTATATGAAGGTAAAATGGTGGAACTAACTACCATATATATGCATGGATACATAGGTGGGGACAGAAGTGATTGCAATGCATTGTACCAAGGCCGTTAATGAATTAATGTAAGGAAAATAACATTAAAAAAGAGTTATGAAAAATAATAATTGATGGGTAAGGAAATAAATGGTGTGATAATAATGTAACAGTAAGATACAGCTGCCTGTGTCTGTGTTTCTCCGCCGTCGCGTACCTAAAATTGCACAAACAAGTTAGGTTTGGAATACAGTATGAACCACACTAGCTACTATCTAATCTACTACACTATGTGCTATGTTTTGTGTCTGCATGTATGTCAGTATCAGCATCAATTTTGGACAAGATCATTAATCCCATACTTCTTGCTTTTTCAACTACCAACGATTTTCCAATCATGCCTTAGCTTGCTTCCTTATTTTCCCTTAAATATATGCAAATACCCACATACACTAACTTTTACACTATCTTAGCTTAGCTTCTTCTTTAAAGTTATATATATATATTTAACGAAACTATTTCTCATGACAGTTTTAATGATTAAATAAAAATATATAGAAGTGTTTTTTGAATTCAAAACGTTAATAATGTATCGCACTACTAGCTACCGGTCTATTTTATTATCTTGTGTTGAAATTAAAATTTACTTTTACTTTTAAAATATACGTGAATAATAATAATAATAATAATTGTCAATGCAAACTCAGCTCGTTCCTTGAGGTAGCTAGTAGGATTTTTCTAATAACTAAAATTACGTACAATTTTAACAAATTTGTTAATTCAAGCAAAATATCTTGTCAGCTATAGCCTATAAATCTTAACGGAAAATGAGAATGAAAAAGAAAAGCAAATCTCTATTGACTTAACTATCTGATAGATAATAATTAAAACAAGGAGTATGAGTGAATTGAAACCAAGACTATGAATAATATTAACCGTAATGCTAATAAGAATAAAAAAAACAACCCGTCTAAACAGTAAACAAGATAAAGTGTTTGTTTGGTCGCTATTAAATCGATAAAAAAATATATTTTTCAATAAAGAGAATTTTTTTATTTTTTAGTGTGTTTGACAAATTTCTAATATTAAAAGTAAAAGCATCAGAAAAATAAAAAAAATATCTTTTATGAAAAGTTACAATTTATATCTTTTTTTAAAAGATTTTTTTAAAAAAATATTTTTCACATCATGAATAAATAAAAAATGCTTTTATCTTATTTTACTCAAATATAATTGATAAATAAAAATTTTTTTTATATAAAATATTCAAACATTTAATCACTTTTATTATTTTTGTAAAAATTTTTATAAAAAATATTATTTAATTTTTTTTTTAGAATGACAGCCAAACAAATAAAAAAATATGGACAAAAAAGATAGACAAGATGGAGATGATAGATATATAATTTATGAAAAATGAAATATGTGCAATGATGAGATATTTGTTTGCATAAATTAAATGAGTAATTAAATTTGAAATAACACAATGCAAGTCCGTGAGAGTGAGAGGAACACCGTTTTGTCCCCTAACGAAGAGAAAGAGTGTCCTACACACCGTTGGATGAGAGTGTTTTCTTTTCCAACTTTTGGAGGCTTCACAATATTAATTATTATGATTCGATACGTTTTGATACGGGCGTGCCATTCAAATGGATTCACTGCACCGTCACTCACAGTTATTATTCCTTGACTTTTCATTTTTTGCATTTTGGAACTTTGTCTTCTTACTTTACTACTAAATACACTCATGTTAGGACATGTTAATCTTAAAGTGGAACACTGCTTAAAAGGTTGCCGGGGAACCTCTTATGCTGCTATTCCCTCGTACTAAGTTCCTGCATATATATTATTATATTAATATTAATGTAATGTAATGTATCTTAGTACCTTTAATGATACAACTGTTCACTACCTATACTAAAATTATAATACTTACCTATATATATATATATATATATATATATATATATATATATATATATATATATACACTACCCAATCATGATTCATATAACAAGCTAAGCTTGTTTCCAGCAAAAAACACTTGTGAATTCATACAATAATATACATACATGATACATCATATATCATATGTTTTTCATCTCAATAAAATTATTTTACTTAATGGTTAATCAATTTTAATTTGTGTGATTAATATATAATTGCGCGTATTTTTTGATTTATTAAGTATTTATATAAATACTTCAAATTACATGGACAACAATGTATATAATTTAAAATAATAAAGATGGGAATGTGCATGATTGTTTTATATGATTGAACATGTATGGGAACACTTTAATTTGCTTTTCATAAACAATTTCGCTACGTTATCAACAGTATTTCTGTTAATTTTTGTTAACTCTTATTTATAATTATGTTTAATAAAAATATTTTTGTGAATGTGTCTAATAAAAATATCTTTTTTTATAACTATGTTTAATAAAAGTATCTTTATAAATATATTTTCTAAACGTATTTTTTTATATATGTGTTTAAAATATAATAATTAATTATTATTGACAATAAATTGACAGAGATAATATGTTAGTATCTTATACTTTTCCTTCCATCAAAATAATATATGTGATTTTATTTTTAAGATAATAATATTTTGAATACTAAAAAGTGGCAGTTATTAAATGGTTTTTTTCTATTTAAATAAATATTTTTTTACGTTTCTAGAAAATTCAACTTAGATTTCTCTGTTTTAATTTTGCAGTCTATACCTACAAAATTGTTCTATATGCTAATTAATAATACATAAAATCATAAATATTTTGCTATATATGTATACAAAATAAAAAAATTAATACGTATTTTTATTTAAATAAAAAAGCTTTTACTAAAGTTAGTTTTCTATAGTGCCTACTTTCAATTAGTGTAGAATCTATATCATAATTTTAGACTGTGGTGTATATGATATATATATACTTTCATTAGGATGTAGACAAATATTGATTTTCATACATGCATATCAAAGTTAGTTTTCTTTTCTTTGTTAAAAAATTGAATTAGTGATTTAATTAATATCACCAAAATTATAATTAACAAAGGCAAGGCTCAAGAAGGTTCTTTTTTCCACATTAACAAAGCCACAGTTCTTCATTCATATCAATATCACACCATAATAATAACTTCTGTTCAAGCACACTTCAACTCTCTCTCTCTCTCTCTCTCTCTGGTGTATATTATTGAGTGACACAAAACATATACTAAGTTTTCACCCTTGTTGCATAGGTTTGAATCTTTGAGTGTTGCCATATTTTGATGTCTACACCTTTGGAACATGATTACATAGGCTTAACAGAGAAGAAGAAGATACCTTCATCATCATCTTCTTCTTCTTCTGAAGATGGAAAGACCTTCAAGGAGACTGAGTTAAGGCTTGGCCTACCAGGTTCTGAGTCTCCAGAGAGAAAACCACTTTCTGGGGTCTCTCTCTCTCTATTTGGGAACCTCAATAACAACAACAATGTCATGAACCACCATGTCCATGTGGCTGGTGCTAAGAGAGGCTTTTCTGATGCCATTGATGCTAAATGGGCTTTCTCTGATGCTCATGGATCTGACTCTGACTTGGGAAAACCTTCTGCTTTGTTTTCACCAAGAGGAGCAGGGAATGTTGTTGGAAAGCCTCCATTGGACCCCAAAACCATTAGCACCCAGCAAGGAAATTCCATTAACACCCCTGCTTCTGCTTCACAAGCCATCAAAGAGTCCAAGCCTCTTCAGGAAAAGAACCCTCAACTTCCTGCTACTAATGAACATGCTAGTGCTCCTGCTTCTAAGTAAGTCAACTTGGTGCAGATTTCATGTTTTGGTTGCTTGATTAAACTGAAAGATGTATGATTCATGAAAACTAGTCTGATTGGCTGTTACAATGTTGTTTTCTTCTCAAACAATTTAAAATTATAATGCCAAATTAAAATGCTACTATGATATTATGTTTTATGCACTATGTTGAATGTATTTCTGATAATCTTAGTATGATTGAAAAAGAATTGTTCATAGTTAGTGTGATTGTTAGTTAAATTTTTGTGTTTCAGTGTGATATAGTTTGTGTATGTTCTTCTCTGCATGGAAATTCAAATCTGGAGGCTATTGATATATCAAAATTTCCATTTTTTTCAACAGGGCACAGGTTGTGGGGTGGCCACCAATTCGATCGTTTCGAAAGAACACCATGGCCTCTAATTTGACAAAGAACAATGATGAAGCTGAAGGGAAACCGGGATTTGGTTGTTTGTATGTGAAGGTAAGCATGGATGGTGCTCCTTATCTAAGAAAGGTTGATCTCAAAACCTACAGCAACTATAAGGAACTTTCTTCAGCTCTTGAGAAGATGTTTAGCTGCTTCACCATTGGTATTTTCTTTAACTACTTTTTTTTTGTTCCTTTTCTTTATAAGCAATTTTTTTCTTTAGTTTTGAGTTGCAACTTCTTTAATGGAAAATTAGGTCAGTGCAACTCTCCTGGGCTGCCTGGAAAAGATGGATTAAGTGAGAGCTCTTTGAGGGATCTTCTCCATGGCTCTGAATATGTTCTTACTTATGAAGACAAGGATGGAGATTGGATGCTTGTGGGAGATGTTCCTTGGGAGTATGTTATTTCTATTTTTGTTACAAATTTTATATAAATTTTTTAATCATATTACTGTAAACAAGTTTAATTATTCTACTATAGCATGTTTGATTATTCTGATAATCAATTATTTAGTTGGGGAAAAAGTGTGAATTTGTATGTATAAATATACATTTTGGTTTGTATGTGACATTTTTGCTTTACATGTTATTCCTTTAAAGATCATATCCAATTTTAATAAACAAATTCTTTGTTGATGCAGGATGTTCACTGACTCATGCAGGAGACTGAGGATCATGAAAGGGTCTGAGGCAATTGGACTAGGTAAATCTTACACTAAACATGTTGGATTATTAGATTAAGATTCAAGATTGCTTAAAGATTCTGTTGTGATTTGTATTGGTTGCAGCTCCAAGAGCAGTGGAAAAGTCAAAGAGCCAAAACTAGTGCAGAAATTGTTGAACCATACTGAAGTATTTGTTTAAAAAAATTTATAGTTATAGTAAAATGTTTACAAAGGAGTTTGAATTTATGATGGTTCTGTTGCTGATAAGAAACACTGCTGCTACTATATGTAATTCAGTGTCTCAGTTTTTGTGCATTTATTATAGCCTGACAAGTTTTCTTCCACCACCAGTAGAATTCAACTGGAGACTTCCAGATCATATATAAACAAATATTTATATATATATTTTGTTTGTTCTCTATATTTTGTGTAACTTTGGATTCCTGTTGCTGTATAAAAAGAATTGCTTGTTGTGCTATTTCTTTCTTTTATTTATTTGCTTATGCTGGCATATTGTATTAGATACTCAATACACTCTTACATCTTTGCTTTGGAATGTTGTTAGCTTTGCAAAATTATCCCATTATTTTAGATTTCAAGAACACACTCTGTTTATCCACATAGTTGTTTACTTCACTCTCATGATGAATACTGAACAAACCCAATCTTTAGGTGTTTTTTAAAAGCAAAGTAATCAATATTTCACAAAAATAAATTACCCATCGTTTAACAGAACATAAGAAAAGCTCCTCTTAAGAAACTAGAAAGTGAAATTTGTTATCAAAGATTTTTTTAACTCTTAAGGAAAAAAAAATATTAAGGTTATTATTAATGGGAGTACTTTTTCTTAAATAAAACTGAAGTTTTTATTTAATAAATGCATTGAAAATTAAACTCTTTTTATATTAACTTTTTCGGTTGATAACCTTAACATGTGTCCATACATGTTAAAGTGTTAAACTACCTAAATAAAATGGCTTGTGATTTTATTTATTAATTAATTTAAAATTGTTACTGATTGAGTTCGTCACTTTAGAATCTAATTTAGTTTGGTTGTGATATTTTTTCCAAAGTAAATCTTCCCGAAGATTTGTTACATCTAGGTAAAAGTAACTTCTCAAAATTGGTTATCAATTTTCAACTATTTAAGTAGATTCTAACGAAAATAATGGACTAAATTCCCAAAGTGGTCTTTTAGATTTACAACTTTTACCATTTTAGTTCCTCAATTCTAAAATGACCTATACTGGTTCTTGAGATTCAGTTGTGGGCACCATATTAGTCCTGGATCCTTTCTAGTATTAAATTAAAGAACTAAATATTGAATTGGCTCAGACTTACCATACTTGACATATGGCTAAACAGTGTTATTTTGTTTTGACATTTAAACAAGACAAAAATAAAAAGAGGAAGAAGAGTTTATATGATGTACATATATCTCCCTTTATTCTTCAAAACAATTTCGTTTTTGCCTTGTTTAAGAGCTAAAACCAAAAGATACTATTTAACCATGTGTCTAACGTTATAAGTCAAAACTAACTTAATATTTCGTTCATTGACTCGACGCTGGAAAGGATCCAGGAACTAATATAGTGCCTGGAGCCGGATCTCGTGAACCAGTATAGTGAATCTTAAAATTTGAGAGACTAAAATAGTAAAAATCATAAATCTTAAGGTCGACCGTGGAAATTTAGTCTCCATGCTAGTCGTTAATGTTATATCTTTGACTCGAGAAAATAAGAAATGAACGGCACATATGTACAAAAATTTGCATTAGCTACTAGCTAGACCATTTCGATTAGCAAACAGAACTCGTGGTCGTGAGTCTATAAAATACCAAGACAAAGTTACATTAACAAGAACAAGTAAATAAACCAAATTAGGAAGAATTGAGCAGTGAGCAAAGGTGACTAGCTTGAATTTCAAAAAAAGAGGAAAATAAGAATAAAAGAACACTACATTTTAAGCCAAATCAGGCTGAAGCAACAATTCGTACATAATACAGGTACAAAACTCATCTACTACATCCATACCCCCGTCTAAGCAAATCTAAATGACTATTTAGATATCTGTAGATAAACCATTTGAGTGTATCCATTAAATACAGAGTTGTCAAATTTGGACAAACCAAGCCTTTGGAACAAGCCATATCGGCCATCTTCAACGATAGGACTAGACACACGAGCAGGATCATACCTTGTTTGATGGGTTAGGGAAGGGCCGGCAACAGGAGGGAGTTCCCAGTAAACATCGAGAATAGATTCAATATACCGGCTGTTCTGGAAATGTTGTTCATATGATATTGGCTTGTTGCTGTGATTGAAGTTATCACGCATGTAGCCTCTAACTCCCCACCATGCTTCATCTGGCCCACACAGTTCTTCGATATCAACTGCTTTCTCCCAGAATTTCTTCCTTCTCGATCTGACCCTAGCTTCGTCACTGTCTTTAAAGCAGCTGTGTCCACCGCCTGACATAAACAAAGGAACAAGTTCAGTAAGTTTTCTAGTATTGAGATAACCACTTCTGATTTTGAATAGAGAATGATTCAATAATGAAATTTATGCAACTTTCCACAATTTTCTCTCCAGCTTCAAATCCCTCAATTCGTACAGTAACCAATGCCATAACACAGTCCTCAAGTCAGGCAAATATTTTTTTAAGTTTGGTCAAAGGGTATTATGGATCTATAATTGAGATCTAATACCAACCACGCTTGTGCCAGTATACGTATATTGTAATGTAATTAAATTCACTAGAATATACTGACAGGAAAAGAAATTTCATTAGAATATCATAATACACTAGGAAGGCGAGATATTACACACCACTTATATAAGCTTGATCACATATCTGCCTCAATGAATAATGGTCACCAGTTCCAGTGTCATAATTGTCCTCAAACACAAGATGTCGGAATCCAGCTTTCAAGGCTTGCTCAACTCTGCTCATTAACATATATAAAATAACAATAATAATAAGCAACAGAAGTTTCATCAAAACAATCAACTATTGAACCAAGAATGTCAAAGATTTTGGAAGTAACCTTTTCAATTCATTCTGATGGTCATCGAAAAATATAAGCACGCGACTAAGGTCAGTAATCCCATGTTTCTTCATCACTTTGGGCCAGTCAACACTTCCAAAATCAACAAAGTCCTTTCCAGCATAATATGTGCAGTTTCCATCAACATAGGCAGGTCCCTTTTTCAGATACTTTTCTGGATGCCTAGGTGAAAGAGAAATAATTGGTCTGTCTGGCATAGCCTGCCGCAAAACCCAAGTTGAATGTCCCTTGAAAGCACCACTCTCAATCATCAGTTCTGGTTGCAACCATCGGGTCATAAACCAAAGCCCAAAGCTGTGGTCAAAACCCATCCCATACATGTTGTTTTTGATTGGCCGAGTTTCATATATAGGCACAAATTCTTCTAAAGCTCTAAGCAGATCTTTCGATGTCCATTCTACTGTTTTACCAAGTTTCGATCTGCCTTTACCAAGGATGAGACTATAAGCATCCAGCAAAAACAAAGTGTACGACTAAATGATTTCAAAGTGTATATTCAAACTTCAACAATGTTTTCCTTCTGACTTAAGGCAAAAAGAGGGACATAAAATGTCATAAAATCAACATCTAATTCTCAGCTCCAAAATCTCATGAACGGTTGCTTTATTGAGCTCATTTATAGCATATCAAAATAATAATACTAATTAGAATTGCCGCTATCTTTGAACTGTGAGCTTGTCTAATATAAAGAATTTAATGAAGTGAATAATGCGAAATCCATAAACAACTAATTAAGGAATGTAGCTCAAATCAGGATCAGGATCCGGAAATAATTAAATGAATCACATTTTAACAGTTCAGTTTGATCTTCCAGAAACAATCTAGCTAGCATTTTAAATTTCGCACTCTCGATCCAAACGAAAACCGAATCAAGACAAAATTACAAACCCTAAGATAAAAAAGAAGTGAGATCAGATCAGACGGTAGAAACTTACACCAGGGCACGCCGAGGGTTCCAAAATCGGAAGCGAGGCCGTCGAGGCCGAAGAATCCGGCGCGAGAGACGGGGTTGTAGGACGAGATGCAGACGAAGCCGCGCGAATTGAAGAGCAACGAGGACGCAGCGAAGACCACGAGCAGCAGGAACACGGCGGCGCAAAGCCAGTAGGAGGTGGAGGAGGAGGAGGAGGCGGATGCGGTGGTTCCGAGGAGGCGGGAGATGTAATTGGAAGCCCTGTTGGTGGCGCGGAAGAGGATATTGTTGTTCTTCTTGGTCTTGGATTCGTCAGCGTTGGCAGCGGAGGCGGAAGATTCGTCGTCGTCGGCGAAGAGAGTGCCGCGGCGGGAGGAGAGTGCCCTCTCCAACATGTTTGTACCGAAATGGTGATGGCGGTGTGTCGGAGTTGTGCTCTGTGGCGATGACGATGCTGATGACATTCTTTATTTCTTGTATTTATATTTATTTCTTTTTTTTTCCTTCTAATTTCTATTTTATTTATTATTATTATTATTATTATTATTATTATTATTATTATTATTATTATTATTATTATTATTATCTTTGTTTTTGTTGTTCTTCACATGATTCCCATCACATCACATCACGTACCATGCTCTCTTTTAGTCTTTTCAGTTACTAACTAGATGAACTTCTTAATCTCCTAACTCATAAAGTTTTACTAGTAGTATATATTTGTATTTAATGTTTCTACCAAAATATCAAAATACTTCATCCTGGATACTAATAAATGTTTTATTTAAAGTAAATCTAATAAATTAGTCACGAATGGAACAATATAATTGTTTTGTATCTTTAAATGATAAAATGAGAAGTAGAGGAAATTAAAAGAAAAAAAGAAAGCATAATATTAAGTGGAATACAACTTAGAAAAGAATATAAGAATGCTGAATTCATGGCTAGGGAGGTCCTTGGAAATTGAATAGAAGAAAAAAATGGTTAATATGAGATCATGAGTACTTATTCCTTATTTGACAAGAAAGGGACTATAGCGGTTCTCATGAAGGCAAGCATATACTATTCCACACACTTTCCAATTTCCTCATATTTGCATATTCTTTAAACGCGTTTAATAATATAATAATAATATAACTTAAATGTGCATCGATTAAATTTGAAGGATGCCAATTACAGAATCACTACTCTGCAATGGTGTGTCTTGGAGCTGTGTTTGGGTGCAAGCGCTCCAACTCAATTGTAGGGTATCTTCTATCAGCCTTGGTTTCCATATCAATTCTTTGTGTTTTGCGTTTGCTATGTTATGGCCTTTACCGCTTTCTAAAGAGGAGAGAAACAAATACTCATCATCATGTTGCTGCACATCCAAACGATGCCTTACATATGCAGTCACAGAACACAAGGCTTGGCCAAATAGAATAGTGTAGTGTGTTGTATGTGTTTGCATTATGATTCAATCTATTTCACTTTCATTTTTATGTTTGTATTATGGTGAAAACTCAGGTCCAGTCGACTTCACGTGAAGTTGATAACTGAGAGCCATCTAACTTTATATGAAGTCGACTGCACCTGAGTTTTCACCGTATTATTGTTGGCCTGTTTTGATGTCAAGTGTTCAAACTTGAAAGCTCATTCAATAATAGATCATTCCTTCTCATTTACACTGCCTATTCCATTAAACTTGATCACTTTCTATTTAGTTTAACAAAGATACAAATGTCAATAAAACTACCATAACTCCAAGGAAACAAGTGATTACAATAGATTAGTGGTGGTTGAAGTCCCTGTTAGAGTTCAAAATACTTAGCAGCAGAATGTGAAGAGGAGTGATTATGATTGTTAGTATCGAGATTCTTGGAATGAGTGACACGCCAAAGCTTCAAGACACCATCAAGGCTACCAGTGCAAACAGTGCAAGTATCTTCAATGTTATCATCAGCCAACCTTCCTCCAATGAAAGCAGTTACACACCTAATTGGGCCTCTATGTCCAACAAGAACGGCTAAACAAGTGTGTTGGCCATCTTGCTCCCTAGCCCAAACCCTGCTTGTTGAATCAGCTGAACCACTAACCATGAACTTAGCCACACTAGCCAAGCACATAACTGCATGTGTGTGGCCTTGGATTGAACCACCATATTGCAATTGCCCTGCAAACCAACCCTTTAGCCAGTAGTGGATGTAGCCGTCCGTGCAGCCGCCGTACAAGATGGCGCCGTCCGGGGTAAGCGTCAAGGCTTTTACAGGAGAATGCTTGGCGTGCAAGGTAACTGTCAGGGAATGGGGCTGGTCGTGGCTGCAGAAGTTGCGCCGCCAAACTCGGACCGTGGCGTCGTCGGAGGCAGTGTAGAGAACTCCATCATCAGCTACAATGATGGCATTGATTGGCTCCGGGTGAGCTTTGATTGTCTCTATGCACTTCAGGTCAGAGATTCGCCATACTTTGACTGTTTTGTCTAGGGAAGCAGTGTATAGAATGTCCTCTGCTGTGTTAATCGCCATTGATGTGATTAGCCCCTTATGCTTCATCTGATAATTGCATTTAATTAGTGTTTAGTCGTTAATATAAGGGTCGAAACTCAGGTGTAGTTGACTTTATGTGAAGTTGATAGTTGAGAGTTGATAGATGATTTGACTAATTTGACTAAATTTTCATCTACCTATTAACTTCGAAGTCGACTGCACTTGAGTTTTCACCTAATATAAGACATAAATATAGAAGCTCTGATACTATGATATGAAATTATTTCATATCTGATAGAAGGAGACACATGAATGATTATATATACTTACTGTCTTGTCTTTGCCGGCGATGTAGCTGCGGACATAGCCAACAGTCTTAGGTATGGAAGCCAAACGAACATGCTTCAAAACCTTATCCCATGTTCTTCTCCATACTCTAATCTTGCCATCAGCATAAGCTGCATAAACCGTGTCGTTGGACACCTCAAGAGCCACCACCCTGCAAGCCTTGGTCCTCAGTTGGCCGTACTCGGTGAACTCAGGGAGCTTCCACAACCTGACAAGGTTGGATTCGGAGCCGGTGTAGACCAGGCCGTTGGAGGAGAGGGCGATGGAGAGGATCTGTCCATCGTTTCTGAGGACAGAGGAGGCGCAGTGGTATGTGGTTTGAGGGTCACAATGGTGAGAGAGCTTTGTAGGGGAAGAAGAAGGAGTATAGTTCTGATGGAGAGGAGAGGAAACCGGAGAGGTTTGGAGGCTGCGCGAAAGCGTAGGACATGAGAGGCGAGGAGGGGATTGAAGTAGCTTTGTGAGAGGGTTTTCTTTTGTGGAGAGGCTTCTCAAGAAGTTGCTGTTCTGAGTTGTGGATCTAAAGTCAAAAGATGGTGTGGGATCAGGTGAGTTGGAAGAGTCCATTGATTCATTGATCTTTCTTTGTGTTCCTTCAGTGATGTGTAGAGTAGTGATGGCAGCTATGAATATTATGGTTTTATGGTTTATGAATGAAGTAGGTGGAATGAAATAGGAGTGGTGGTGGTAGATGTAGACATAGACACTGAGACATAGACACAGTGGTACACGGTGACACATGTCTGTTGTTTGGTTTGGTGAGATACAGATTTTCGAAGGACACGGGAGGACACGGATGGACACGGAGACACTAAATTTGTGTACCTCCAATTTGGTGAGACACTGAGACACAACTTGTGAGACACTAATTTTTTACTCTTTTACCCTTATTGAGTTTTTAAAATTTGTCTTCTTATCTTCCCAAATCTTTTTTTTTTCTTTCTCTTTTAGATTCTACAACTAAATTTACTTTTTTATTTTTTTCAAAAAAAAAATTGTACATTTAATTTTTTTTATTTATTTAAATTTTGATTAATCTTTGATAAATTCTGAACTTTAATTTTTTATTTTTTTTCAAGAATAATTATATATTTAATATTTAAATGATAATTTAAGATGGTATTAGAAGAAATAAAAAATTATTAGAAGAAATAAAAATTTAATGGTGATGGCATACATTGTTTGGGATAATAGGTGTATTGTAATGGTGGTAAAACTTGTGGTTGAATGAAGGGTAATTCAGTCTTTTTTAAATATATGTGTCTTGTTTCTTATTTTTGCCAAACACAATACATAGACACAAATATTTTATGTCCATGTCTTTAATGTCTGTGTCTCTGTATCTATGTTTCATCAAATACATCAACCAAACGTTAGTGTTTATTGCAGAGTTTGATGGACGTTTTGAGTATTAAAGGAGAAAAGAACAAGCTAAGGAGTATTGTTATATTTATATCAGTTACTATTGCTTATGTACAAATAACATTCAATTTTTTTGGAGCTATCAAATTGATAATTGTTTAAGGGCAAGGTTAGATAATTGTAGACGAAATTGATCTCAACTGTTTCCTGAATTTGCCCAACAGGCATTAATGTATAAGTTCCATTGGAGGAATGACTTAAAGTATGAATCAGTAAATGGCTCACCAAATTGTTTGGAATTAAAGATGGTGGCAGGTGCATAAACTGATGCTAATAATAAATGGCAGTAGATTTTAGGAACCAATAACTTGGGACTTTTATTTTTCTTCTATTCATTGTTCCTGTTACTAAATGTAGGCACAATTGTAATATATTTTAGTCATTTTAGGCATTCATACACATTTATTTGGTTTACTTGTCTCTGTCATTATTAATTAAATTTCATTTCAGTCCTATTAAATTTCATTTCAATAGGAGAATCGGAACACATACAGCATGGTTACTTTCACTCACATCACAATGTTTATATACACCTAATGAACTTAAAAAAAAAATGATAGCAATAATCATTTTAGAATCCCTGGATTTTTGTTCCAAGACAAGTAGGAGGGATCCCCAAGAGGCCTGCACATAAGTTTGGAATGGAAAATAAGTTTGAAATTCAGAAGTTAAGTAAATAAAATAAAATTATAGCATTTTGTTTACCTTGGCTTGATGACATAGAGTAGTATGAATACTATAGCGCAGAGCAAGGATACCCCACCAACAAAAAGGTATGCCATGCCTAAGAAGGGATTCTTTCCACCAATCCAAGTTGCAGTTGATAGAATGAGCCTCTTATTCCCACCAAACTCATATGTGTTATAATTGTTCTCTATCACTATTTCTACACTATCATTCACTTCCAGGTTAGTCTCAATCTTCCCATACAGTTTTCTGAAAGATGGCAGTGCTGCCGTTCTCATCCAAACAATCAGATCCTCTTGTTGATTCAACTGGTACATATTAATTCATGCATAAAACCAAACAGTTTAAAAAGTTTAAAACGACTATTTTACACTGTCAGTGTATCAAAAGAAAAAGATCAAGTAGATATAACAGTACAGGTATGTTTTCATCGAGTTTCGCGCCTCCAACTAGACCTCCTAGTTGAAAATTCTTGGGATAAACCTTGGAGCCAAATTTGTGGGATCTATCACTCCCCCATGATATGTCTTTCTTGTTGACGGTCAAACTCTTGGTGTTGACCCAAAACTTGTAAGTGTCATTGAAGAGAGACCAAGCAATGAGGCCGCATGGAACAATTGGCATGCTACCATTGGTTTTGTCTTGTGGATAACAATTTGTTGTGTCTCCTTCAGATGCTGGATTCACTAGCTGCTTGTCATTTCTACTCTTCACATACCTTCGATGATTCTGGTAGTAATTATCAAGCTGGTAATAGATGAAGATAGGGCCTTGCATTTTGCGTTCGACGGTCCATGATGTCGTGCATGTCTTGTTTGTCATGTCGCTTTTGATAAATGCCACCGCGTTTTGAGCATGGATCTCGTTAAGGCATTTATCGTCGTATCTGATTGCAGCCTCTTCCACCTGGATGCATTCGTACACCAAAATCAACCATTAAAATTAGCAATCAATGTATCTGTGTATAAGTATATGTGTGATTCTTTTATAGAGGAGCGCTAGGAGCCAGCAACTTTTGTGATTTGTAACTATCAAATAGCCATTAACGATGTTTTTAATGGCGTGAAATTTCATCCAATAATGTAGAATTACTCACTTTTCTTTTACCGGCCAGAATTTAATAAATTTGGTAGTTCCTGAACTTTTTTTATTTTATATTGATGGCTGATTTTGGTGAACATAGCGGTGAATTAAAGAGAGATATATGTATATATTACGCTTTCTGATGAAAACAATGAAGCAAGACCGACGGGGATGAAAACGATTCCTACGACAGTGAATGTGGAAATGACCTGGGAATTGAAAGAGAATAAAGATGATGATTGATTGCATTATTGTTGGTAGAATTATAATATAATATATAATATATATACCTACCCAACCAGGTGTTAGGATTGGTTTCCATGCAGGAAGTTCTTGCTGTGAGAACTTTGAATCTAGCAATTAAAAAGTAATTAATAAGAGAGAAATAAAAGAGTGTGGAAAGAAAGGAGAAGAAGGAAGAAAGAAACTGACATTTGGGTTTCTTAGAATACTTCTTGGGCGTGGGAGCAGAGTGTGGTTCCATCATTGTTGCTGCAGAATAATAAGTTTGTTAATGGAGGAGACTTGTGTTGTCTGCCTACGTAAAAGAAGTTATCAAGTTCGGAGAACCGCAGAATGATTCCAACCATCTTACCACCGCAACTGCCGCTCCTCCCTCCCTATATCTCCCTTAGCTCCACTTTATAAATAATAAGATAAATTCAATGATTTTTTTGGTGACGATAAATTCAATGATTGAGAATGAATTAACTTGTACTTATTTTTTGTAGGTAATCTTCTGTTTGGATTTTTTAAAAATATTTCACAAAAAATAACTGATATTTATATTATATTTATAGAATTATTTAAGATAATTAATGAAATATAGCTCAAATGCTATTTGTTCTCCTTTCCTCTGTAAAGGTCTCTATTTTTAGCCTCTCTTGATGTACGAAAAAGAAAAAAAAATTATCCATTTATTATTTTGAATAATCCTACATTTGTTATAGTTTTATATATTTACTAATTCAAGAGATGGATTAATACAATAATAATGCTTAATGCTTTAGCCTCTCTTGATTGTGTTCATTATTTTTTTGATTCGATTTACTCATGTACAGTTAATAATGGCTGGATGTTTAATTCACTAAGTATGCAAATGATTATCCTAATGTTAAAGTTTAGGAGAGGAATGTTTTTTTACTTTATTGGGTCAATTTTAGAACTTATTGTTCACATTGTTTACAAAAATCATTATCTACTTAACAAAACTGAATTTAAAAACATACTAAGGTCAAACCTTTGTACCACATTTAAGTAACTATATTCAAGCAAAATTAGACCAACTCTAAACTAATTAGTTAGAACATCTCCAATGCCAGTTTTAATTTCAATTTCATTTTGAACATTTGTATGACTATTTGTCATAAATAATGATTTAAAATTAGAAATGAAACTTGTCCCTTTAATGCTTAGTTTCAATTCAAGTAGAATTTTATATTTTTTTAATTATTTTTAACATAATTATATGAATAGCAAAATTTTATTAGTTCTCTATTAAGGTAATACTGCATTTCATCAATCAACTCCAATAAAAATTTCAATTCTAAATCAATTTTTTTGAAAATATAAAAAATGATACTCTAAAAACACCCCATTGGAGATGCTCTTCCAAAAGCATTTCTTTCACTCAACGGAAATATACCATTTCCTTGTTAGAAGACACTAACTTCATGACATGCAAGCCCGCATTTGTTCCTATAGATGCCAACATCAAACTGAGTGCCAGAGAAGGAGATCCAATTCCAGATGTTTCAGCATATAGAAGATTGATAGGAAGATTATTACGAATAAAAGATTAAAAATTAATTTGATGACTAAAATTTGTTAAGAATTATAACATACAACTAAATATTTGTAAATAACAAATTTCTTTTCAGTCTTTCCAAATTAAAGTACAGAGGGAGAGTACTAAAACTGTACCTCCTTGGATTTGGATATAAAACTAAACAACGAACTCTTTTTATTTATACAATGTTGGACTTGAAACTTGAAAGCATGTATTCTAATTTCTATTCTATCTCTTTCGGAAATTGAAGAGTTTCACAGAAACTTGAGCACAGCAAAAGCAACAACCAGAGTTGCAGCAACTCCAACAAAATCATCTCTCTATAACCAAAGTATCTCCTCAGAAACTCTTCCACTCATTTGACTCAATTCTACTTGTTATGTCTCCAAATTGAGATGCAACCAATCCATATAAGGTCCAAGCCACTGGACATGCCCAATAGTACCATCTCCACCACACAGCACTGCTCTGACATAAAAAAAGAACACCATTAGTATGTACATAATTTCCTAACATGGAATTATTCATTGCATTTTGTACTTGTCTAGGGACAACAAATCCCGAGAAGAGATTCCAAATTGCATAGAATGCACTAGCCACAATTGAAGCAACATGTTGGTTATGGCCACAGCCATCATGCCATAGAAGGTGAAGTACATGAAGAAGATATACCAAAAGAATTTGCAATCAAATCCAATCATTGCATAAACTATGAGGCCATATGTTACAGCTTGTGCAAGAATATATGGTAGCTCTATTAGAACCTAGAGTGAAACAAAATGGATCAGGTTACATTAATTAGTACTCTTAACTCTGAAACTATAACTTCCCAAAAGATTAATCAAATTACCTGTGAAAATACATGGGAAGGCCGAATACATTCCGGCCGCCCTTTCTCTATAAAAGACGGTTCCTTCCATGGCAACCACTGGCTGAACAGAAGAATCATTCTGGACCCCAAGTTGAAGAGAACAGCATTGTACATTGAACCTATAGCATTAAACAGATCCTGTTTTCTTGTCCTACAAGTTAACTCAAAGGGGATCAGATTTCTTGTCCTACAAATTTCTTGACCTTAATTCAGAATATTTAATCAAGATAGTAACTCACGTTTTGGATCCAAGATCCCAGAACATGGTTCCAAACATCAAAGCTACAAATTTAGTGAACAAATATCTCAGCAGTATATGGAGGATTGCGCCAGTATGACCAATGTTGTTTCCACAAACAAGCCATACATTGGATGAAAAATGGTTGTGCATATTGAGTAGGAAAGCTAAGTTCCTTGGAACCAGGAGCAGGCTTGCTCAATTCTGCTACAAGATCTTTATTTCTCCTAAGGTGTAGGCAAACATTTTTTCAGCATAAGAACACAGCTTTTATAATAACTAAGAAATATCAAAGTTGTTTAGTAGAAAAATGAGTAAGATTACAAAGAAGATTACCTATAAAGTTCTGAATTTTTATATATATCAGAAAAGTCAACATTTAAATCCATTTCTCGTGCTGGAGTTGTGATTTCCAACATCCAAGTTGCAGGGTTACATCCATCTCTGATTTTATTGACCCCTTTAACAGACTAATTAAAAGTAGAAACTATAAGCAGTTATATAATTGTCTTTTTCTTTATGATCTTTGAGCTTTTTGAGACACATTATACCTCAAAGTAGTTGATGAGTTGGTAAGAATGACGGCCTAATGGGTCGACATAAATTTCTTGCCCTCCACGCTTTAATAGGAAAAGCTGCAAGAAAAATTGAAAAATGTAGCATCTTGTTTTAATGAAAAAAGCTCATATGTCTCTGGCTCTGGTTGCAATAAGGCTATAAATGCAGTTCACTTTAGAATATGAACAATTTGTCTAAGGCATTTCATGATTTGAACAGTTGTGGAGCTGTCTAGCCCAGTAGATATGCCATCCATGAACAAAGCTTTCGCCGGACCAATCAACATCTTCCCTGCAAATAATACACACAAAATTGATGGACTAAGAGTTTGATCACTACCTGTGGTAACACGCTTTCTTTGTCTTCCGGATATACCGCGCAACATTTCATCCCCTACTAGAGTATCAGCACATATTTCTAAATCCAAGATCTGTAAATCACAAATTAGATAAATAGTAGAAACCATAAAGACAGTATTTGCGTTTGTGATGATGCAATATTGTGAGAAATCAGAACTCAGAACTACTTGAAGTTGAAGATGTCACCTTTAGTATATATTCTGTTATCATCTGGTTTGCTTCCTGGCCTTCAGATGCTGTTGCCTAGTATTATTAGAAAGCCAATAAGATCAAAAGGTTGTGTATCAATCAAAATTAACAGTTTAACTGAACTTAGGAGGAAAGAGTATGGCTAAGGTGGTAATGTATAATAGAATCAATTGCTGAAGTTCATTTCTATAGAAATAGTAATGCTTGATAATTTGCTATGCAGATTTTCCAGTGGAGCATGGAGATAGTTCCTTTCACCTTCATGTATATATCGATATCTTGGTCGGGTTTAATTTTTGCTGCTATCTCTCGTCTTGTTAGTTCAGAAAGCAAGTCTGCACATAGCAAAAAGTAATTATAAGTCATGCTTAGACTACAGGTTACAGATATGGAAGCTATCTTCTTCAACAAGAACAATTTAGGGTGAAATTCGACTAACCGAATCTTGAACCAACCCCTTGACACCTTGCTGAGAAAGCCAAGGTTTCCCTCACAGTCATTTCTCCAATATGAACATCATTCTGGCTAATGTATGCTGCAGTTCTTTGAGGTACAAACTCATTCATTTCATGGCCATTATAGGTAACTCTGCCACTAACCTGCAGCATATTTATCAGCAAAAATTGGATATAAGTGGTTTGATTAGGTTATATGATTGATGCATACATGAAAGAAGCACTTTAACCTTAAGATCTTGACCAAGCTTTCCTGCCAGAGCCAAAAGGAGTGTGGTTTTTCCAGAACTTGGAGGACCTTAAAGCAATGTATTAGGGATTTGGGTATTATGGGGTGCTCAAAGTCGCACATCGGGTAGTATGGGATGCTTGATGTTGTATATAATATAAGGAGAGTGGTTCTTTTCCCTTATAGGCTAGCTTTTATTCCAACTTTAGAAAATATTCAAAGGAAAAGGAAAGTTTTGCAATTTAAAACTGTTCAAAAAAATAATTAAACTCTTTAACAATGGATACATATACCTCTCTATTCTTTCCCTCAGCTTCAACAGAAACTTCTCATTATCCTCTTCAGTAGCACCTACCAACCTTTGCAACACAGAACTGTGAAACCAAAGAATGGTATTATCACTTAAAAACCTAAATTTATAGAATAAATGGAGGGTGATTCCTGTAGCATGATAGTGTTAAAAGTGTTTACTTGCAGTATCTAATATCTACAAGTAGTTGACTTTAAGTTCATCACAATCACAGTATTTAATTTACTTGGATGAAGCACTGTTTTCTTTTTGTTTTAGTGAAAGCAATATTAGAAGATTAGTGAATACAAAATGCTTCTTTGTCAGCATGTTATAGATTTATATGGGAGTCTATGTCTTGCAAGTCAAGTTATTACAACTTTGTTTCAATGTTTCATATTTCATATTACTTGTTCTTACACTTAGATATTGATACATTGTGTTGTGTCACCTGTTTTATTCGCTATAAGGAAAACCACAAGATGACAAGAGTTAATGAACTTGAAAATTCTGATAATCAACGATAATAAGAAAAGATTTGGTAGGTAAAATAATCCTTGTTTGGCTATTTTGGTTTTCTGAAAGGTTGCTTTTTTTTTTTTGGACGGGGAAAGGTTGCTTTGTTTACTATTTGACAAAATTTAGTCAGGGTCAGTTGGGGCCTCTGGTTTGGGTCAGGGCTTTTTTTTGTCTTGCTAGTTTGTGAGGTATTTTGAAATGGGCTTTGCTGGTTTGGTCCTATTTTGTTACTGGGTCCACAATTTTTTTGCCTAAATCTTGGCTTGTTTCTCCATAAAGAGGGTAATATTCTTACCTTCCACTATCTATCTTTCCTCACTCCTCTCCTTCCCCATGCTGTTGTTCCATTATGTTAACGGTTCTCTCCCTCTTGCTTATAACAAATACTTTGGGTTTCGCTGTAAAAGTGTGTTTATAAAATGCTAAGAAATAAAAATTTAATACTGGAAGAGTCATTTAAAAAAAAAAAAATAGATAAAAACCAAGATGATTTATATTATATATGAGTACAAAAAATTATTTTTTTTGTTGTCTTAAAAAATTTATTGAAGTCGTTTAACATTTTTTGTAGTCCTTATAATATTTTAAGAATTTTTTTCTCCTTAAAACATTAACAAACCAGAACTTTATCTATGACCATCGTCACCTAACTCAATTATTTTATATATTTTTATCTTGTGTATATATTATGCTAAAAAAATTAAATGTATATTAAAATTAGTTATTAATATATTTATATATAAATATATATAATTAAATTTATTTTTAATATATATTATATATTTTATTATATATTATATATTTTAATATATTTCTAGTATGGTTGTATTTTAAATTATATAATATCTTTAATTTTGACGAGAACCCATCTGTTCATACCCTGACCCAATAGTAAAGACCCAGGTTCAAAGCGAAAGGCCTAATCCAAGAGATTGGACCTCCCCTAGCATCAATCTTCGTATACGAAGTCGGTGCTCGACACGACCTGTTCAAAGGAAGTCGGGAACGAGGATTAGTTGGCAGATAAGCACTCATTCAAATGAGTAACTGCCCCAAGAATCTCTCTACCCACTTCCATAGGCCATATCTTAACTTCCCTAAAATAAAGGGACAGTTAACACCCTAGAAAAGTGGCATTACTCCAACGATGGTTATTGGCTCACCACTATAAATACCCTGACACCCCTCAGGTATCTCTAAGTCCCAATACTCTCTAGACCTGCTCACACTCTTGCTAACTTAGGCATCGGAGTGTCTTTGCAGGTACCACCCCCCATTCCTTCACGCTCACAAGTCGGACGGAGGCCCTCAAGGTGCAAACCCACTCGAAGACCTCCTCTTACGAACGATTGGGCCAACCCACGCCATCCAGTCCATTAATCTCCGGTTACCTAACGTAACATTGGCGCCGTTGCCGGGGACCCGAGAGATCAACCAGTGATGGCGGATAGATCCCCTGAAGAAGGACATGTGGAGACAGATTCTGAACAAGAGAATCTGGACACTGGAAACAATAACGCAGACATGGCCTTCCACCAGGGAACCAGCGACCCTCATAGGGAAGGTACCTCCGGAGTAAAAAATCCGAAGGTAAATTCCTCAGAAGGGCGCGAATCCGAGAAGGATGGACCATCCCATGCAACTGAGCTCATGGGATTAGTCCACGTCCACCAAAGTCGCCTGGAGCAGTTAGAGTAGGAACGGGAGCGACAAAGGGAGACTGAAAAGAACCTAAAAGAGGAGATGGAATGACGGAAAGAGTTAGAAAGAAAACTCTTGAAGTTAGAATCCTCCCTCAAAGGTTGGAACTCCTGCGACGACCGAGAAGAAACGCCCCTAAGAGGGGAGGATCCCTTTAGTGAGGACATAATGAGGGCCAAAGTTCCGAGGAACTTCAAGAGCCCAGATATGGACCCTTATGACGGAACCACAGATCCAAAGCATCACCTAAGCAATTTCAAAAGCCGGATGTATCTGGCTGATGCTTCTGATACGACACGCTGCAAGGCTTTTCCGACAACTCTGTCGAAAGCAGCGATGAAATGGTTCGAGGGCCTCCCTCCGAGGTCAATAACCAGTTTTGAAGACCTCTCGAGGAAGTTCTTGATGAGGTTCTCTATCCAGAAAGACAAAGTGAAACATGCACCAAGCCTCCTAGGAATAAAACAGGAGGTCGGAGAATCCCTACGAGCCTATATGGAAAGGTTCAACAAAGCATGTTTGGAGATTCAAGACCTGCCCACCGAGGCAGTAATAATGGGGTTAGTCAATGGGCTTAGAGAAGGTTCCTTCTCACAGTCCATATCCAAAAGACACCCCATCTCCTTGAGTGATGTGTAGGAAAGAGCTGAAAAGTACATCAACATGGAGGAAAATGCTAAGCTGAGAGACCTGAGTTGGCGATCTGGGCACCCTCCCTCAACAAAAGAGAGGGAGAGGGAGACCAAGAAGAAGGAAGAACTCGGTCTCGACAGACCAAGAAAGTATCACTCTTATACTCCTCTAAAAGTTTCAATAGTGGATGTATACAGAGAAATTTGCAACACTGAAAGGCTGCCACCCCCCAGACCCATCAAAAATAAAAAGGGGGGAAGCCGCAGCGACTACTGTGAGTACCATAAAATATATGGTCACTCCACGAACGATTGTTACGACCTTAAAAATGTGATAGAAAAGCTGGCTAGAGAAGGTCGGCTTGACAGATATCTCATAGAAAGGTCAGACAGTCATGGAAAGAGGAAGCGAGATGATATAGACAGAAGAGACCCACCACCGCCGACTCCAGAGAGACATATCCATATGATCTCAGGGGGGTTCGCCGGAGGGGGACTCACAAAATCCTCTCGCAAAAGGCACCTCAAGAGAGTCTATCAGGTCGGAGGAGAGTCATCCGACCTCCCCACCATCTCATTCACCAAAGAAGATGGGCAAGGAATAATCCCTGGACACGATGATCCAGTGGTGATAACTATGATCCTGGCAAATGCCCATCTCCACAGAACCTTAGTAGACCAGGGGAGCTCAGCAGACATCCTCTTTAAGCCCGCTTTTGACAAGCTAGGGTTGGATGAGAAAGAGTTAAGAGCTTACCCCGACACCTTGTATGGACTAGGTGACACACCAATAAAGCCACTGGGATTTTTGCCCCTCCACACCACTTTTGGAAAAGGGGAAAAATCCAAGACTCTGAGCGTAGACTTCCAGGTAGTTCATCCGGAGGTCTTGGAGCCTAGGCATACGATGTTATGGCGGTGTGTGACGTCCCTGATATATTTTGCGGTGGTTGAGTGGCATCAGGCTGATAGAGTGTTACCACAGTTTGGCGGCGTACAGCCCCCACCGCATCCCGCCCTGAACATCGACTTCTTGATGTCGAAGGACGGGAGAGGAGGTGACCGATGGTTCCCATCCCACTTAGAGTACTGGCATCTTCACTGGGAGACTCGAGCGGAGCACATTTTACAGTTCGACATCGTGGCCGACCCGGGTCCGTCGCATGAGTTCTTGGGATGGTGGCATCAGCACGGAAAGAGATTCTTGTCACCAGAGATGTACTTGGGGGATCCGAGAGGTATTCCTATTCCGGACGAGGCGACGCAGAGGGGTGCCGGCTGAGTTCCTGATATGGATCGAGTCGACGACGTTCCTGACAGGCGTCGAGTTGATAGGAGAGCTCGAGTCGGGACACGTCGTAGCCAGCGTGAGTGGCGGTGGCTGGATCATGCTATGGAGGAGGGTGATAAGGCTGGTAGGGGGCGGGAGACGACGTGGGCGTGGAGGCAGGAGGAGGGGGGCTGCTGCTAGAGACGATGTCCCTAATCATGGTCGGGGTGCAGCTGGAGGAGGTGCTGCTATGGGGGATGCTAGGCCCGTTCACGGGGGGCATGATGGTGAGTGGTGTGGATCTGGTGTGGGAGGTCCCTCGAGTCAGACTGCCACGGGGCTTGGCATAGGTCCGCTCGGAGATTACTTTGTCGGTGTTCCCGGTGACGACCAGACACTTCAGGAGAGTACACCATGGGTGAGTCCCGGGTCCATGTTTCCAGACTTCCTTGCTGGTGATGGGATTGTTGCCGAGTTCGGTGGACCACATTTCCTTGATGATATCCAGACCATCATGCAGGAGGATGAGGCTGCCCGAGGACGGGATTAGACGACAGGGACACAGGCTCCGCTAGATGTAGATTTGAACGAGCCTCCCACGGCGGCTCCTGTGCAGGCTTTTGCCCTCGGTGGGACGCCAGCATCCGCACATACTGTTGGGTCACATTCAGTTGCTGGGCCGTCATCATCCAGACCCGTACATGTCCCGCCCGGGACGCCCACACAGCCTGCTCCGGATGACGATGGCGACGATATTGAGGATGAGGAGCCGTTTATACGGAGAGGTCAGAGGACACGGGTTCCACGCAGTTGTGGCACGGGGTCGCACCTGTTTAGATGATTGGGGGATGATGGTTTATGATGGCTCTTTATGTTTGTCTTATGTATTTTATTTTGGTTATCGGTGTTATGTCTGAGTGCCCTAGGTCATTAGTTCATGCAACAGTTACTTTGATGTTATTGTATTTTGTATTAGTCAATTCCACATAATGTGTACTTTGCTTATGTAACTTAATTTCATAATTAGAAAGACATTCAACATACATATGTCGGTCGAAATACAAAGTTCATCACTAAAAAAATTATAAATGACCATACCTAGAACATCGCTTTCTAACGAAAATAAAATACAACTGACGACCTAAAGACAAACAAAAACACACAACAGCACGCTCCTACTCATTCTCCCCTGTGTGGGTGGCTCCTCCGGCCTGCGGACAACTCCGACGAGTATGTCCTGCTTGCCTGCAGAGGCCACATCTCTTTATCCTGAAATTGTTGACCAACCTGGAACTCTGTAATACTGGCAGACCCTTCCGTATCTCTAGCGCCGAATCCAGTAAGCTGCCCAGCATGTCCATCCTGCCTCATGGCATCCAGGTCCAACGATGAAAAATGGGGTGGGTACTGCTGTGTACCGGAACTAGATCCACCTGTCGCCCCTCTCGGATCACTCGCTCCGAGATCATCGCCACTGTCATCAGCGATCATATCTGGCTCCACATCATCGTCATCTGGATCACCAAACAATCCTTCACCAACACCATCTGGTGTTGGACAATGTACTTCGATCGGAAGATGTTCCCCATATCGAACCTCGTCGCCAACGTTGCCGCTGAGATCAACAGCGAACGAAGGGGAGGCGACAGGCTGGATCTGTGGCTCATACACCGGTACGGAGGATGAAGCAACCGCAGGTCTCGAGCTTGAACCGGCCACCGTGACTATAGTGTTGGTATTCCGGTTCGAACCACCCGAGCTGGATACCACGTCAACCAACTTTGCCAACAGCTCTGGTGTCCTCACTTCAGGAAACTGCCTGCGACAAATAAACATGACCTGCAAGTCCTCATCACTCCCGATCGTAAAACAATCATACTTCACCGTATCA
This sequence comes from Arachis hypogaea, assembly GCF_003086295.3. Classification (NCBI taxonomy): domain Eukaryota; kingdom Viridiplantae; phylum Streptophyta; class Magnoliopsida; order Fabales; family Fabaceae; genus Arachis; species Arachis hypogaea. The sequence goes on along the minus strand of NC_092042.1, from coordinate 80,508,210 downwards.
TGGAGCACAGTGGTTGGAATGCGATAGAAAAACTTCTTAACCCTTTTCACTCCTTCCAGATCAAGCTTCACCAGCACAGAGCTAACGAGGACATCGTAGCTCGTCGTAGGGCTCACAATAATACAGATCCTTATCGGTGAACTTCACACCGGACCTGGTTTTTCTCTTAATCCCTCCTATGTGGTGTACCAAGACTAGAAAACTATCCTCACTAGCCATCTCACCTCTCTATTGAGAGAAACTCACGTTTACAACATATATATAGAGCTTTGATTCACAGTAATTCGAATCAACTTCATTCGCACTATATATATAATTCGAATAAACTAATTTCGAATTCACAAACCTTAGTAATTCGAATTACCCTAACGTCACTCTTCCTTAGTAATTCGAATTGAATTGATTCGAACTATTACTACCTAATTCGTTACATATTGTTTCGAACTACTACTACTTCATGCATGCATGTAATTTGACGTTAGTCAATTCGAACTATGTACAAGTATAATTCGAAACGTATAGATTCGAATTATATTAAATTATGCTTTGGTTGAATGGTGTATCAAAATTCATTTTGGCTGATTTGAGTTAAATGTTTCCTCCCATGGCTTAATGCCATTTTTTACCCTAAAAAAATCAAAATATAAAAGAAAGTATTAAAAATGATAAAAAAAATTATGGAGAAAATTATTAAAACCAATAATGACCAGCAACAAACCTAAACAAACGTTAAGTGCACAAAAGCTACAATTTCTTGCTTCAAGTGAACATGCTTTTAGGATACAAAATTACGTCAAAGTTGCCAAACATCAAAGAACAGTGTTCAAAGAACTTAAACGCACTTTTTCAACGTGTTTGCCAAATACACTCTTAATAGTAATAGAGTATCAAAAACCATAGTGTCTTGTTTGAACAGAATGAGTACATCAGGTAACGGAATTCTTAAAAATTTATATACCAACATAATCCACAAAATACTAGTATGATTAATAAAGAAAAGAATAGCAAGATTGATCAGCTTCCAGTTTCGCCGCGACATCGGACTGACTGCAGTATTGTGACTAGCTCAATTGAGATGACCTCGAACACCCCGGACTGACTGCAGTATTGTGACTAGCTCAATTGAGATGACCTCGAACACCCCAACACCTTCGGGCTTGAAGTTAAGGTTGTTCGTGTTCCCATCTTCCTCTGGCTCTGAAATTTCACCAATTTGTTTATGTGAATCGCCTCCCAGCACATCAATTGCAGGCACATTTGATTCCACATCCTTAATCCAACTCATCAGCTTGTTATGAACATCAAGGGAGACAATATTCTTGCTGCTGAGTAACCTTATCGAATCCTCTGTCTCCTCCATATCTCTATTAAATTTTAAGTACTGAAAAATGGCAGCTAAGGATTCCGGTAGTGGCCTCCACTTACACCCCACTTCACAGATAGAAACTGCCTCTTTCATACATCGAACAGGCATCGTAAAATTTCTTTGTGGAATATATCCAAGCAAGAGCCCTGACCAAGTTCATAAATTTGGCTTTCCTCCCTTCATGATTGTCCTATTAACAATGGTTTCAGCTTCCTCCATATTACCCTTTCTGCTGTAAACTGCTATCATCATGTTCGGAATAACGAAATTTCTGAAATATCAGTTTCTAGATTCTCACTCCTCAAAGATACTCTTTGCAAGTTCAATGTCATCCAACTTGAGAAATGAACTTATTACAGCTGAATGTCTCTTTTAAGTAACTTCCCATCCATCTTATAAATATTCCACAACCTCATCCCTTCTTCTTTCTTCCCTATTATTGCATATTGAGTCACACGGTAAGGAAATGCCTCTTTCCAGATTGTAGCTCTTTCCAACCTTTATCATTTCTTACCTCAAAACGATTCCAAAAGTACAAGATAAGATGTTGCATAAAAGTTGCTGTAGTAGATAGAGCCAAATATGAAAAACCTGGAATTTTTTAAAAAAAAAATAATTTCCAGATAATATTAATTAAATTGCACCGAGAAAATAAAACATTACGGTCTACGGACATTACCATATGAATAAGAGAAGAAATATATGTGAAAGACCAGAAAATACAACAAAAAGAAGCGAGGGAAGAACTTCATTGAAATTGGTGTTCGAACACTGCATGAAAGATAGCAAAACCATATCAGAAATCAGCCAAACACTTGCTTAATCACACGTATGTTTAAGAAAAGTGCAACAGGCAAGACTATTTGTCATTTCAACAATTGCATAAGGATTCAATTAATTAATGAAGCTTCATATGAACACCAATCAAAAGAATCTATAATTATGGCCAATATATTTATTAAAAAAAAGTAGTGTTACTTAAGCGGTAGCTCCTTATTACAATTCCCTATTTGGCTAAGAACATTCAGACTAGGCCTTAAAAGGAAATAGTTATCCAATAAGTCAAAAGCAAAATTCAAAACAGTGAATGTCTAAACCCAAGACCATACCAGAGACCCCTAATGAGAGTAAAGAGTTCGCACAACCAGATAAGAATCAAGACAATGAAGGCAAGCAGCTGGTCGTCGTAAAACTTAAAGAGAAAGAACAGAATACCAATCATAATACGAAGAAATAACCCAAGAAAAACAAAAGAAAACTATCAGCATGGCTATGACTAAAATGAAATTGCACAACTGAGCATTTAGACAAATATTGTTTATCAGTTAAAATGAGTGCTTACAGGAACAAAAACCAGTGATTCAATTACATGTACAAAGATCAACTGAAATGTCGGAAGGTGATGCCGAGCATGGTATTGAAGCTGCATTGCAAAGAGTCAAAGACTAGAAGATGTCAAAAGGGAGTCTCTTCCAATGTGCACAACACCATGAACTACTATGACATATTAGATAGTGCCAAAGCTCAAATGAAGCTGTTCTTATGGTTAGCACACTTAATCCAGAAAACATAGTTGACAAAAAACCTTCTGAATAAACATCCCAATTGCAAGGTGATAGCAGTCTTGTACAATCCTGATTGCCTCACATTTTAGGTGAATTTAGAAAAGCAAGTATGAATGGGGAAATGGCTGATAAATCATTGTCACCCTTTTTCACAATTACCAAGTTCAAATAAGAGAGGTTATTGAATATGGAAGAATCAAAACACAGCACACAAGACTTGAATGAATGCTCTAATTTGAATAAATCAGGTTGGGGACAAGGTTTACTGATTTCATTTTCACTAGCAATTCTCAATCTGAGTAAACATGTGAGATGTCCAAAGCATGTCTAATTTAGTATCTTTAGTACAACTATATTGCTTTAATTTAGATGTCCAAAACAAGTAAAAACCTATTCTTTCCTGTATGATTTTTTCCAGAGCCTCTAGCTCAATGAACCTCCTCTGTGGCCTGTGAAAAAGCTGCTCACAGTAAAATTTGTGTCACTTCTTGAAATCATCCTTCATCTACAATCATTTGAACCAAGCTAGATACATAATTAAATAATATATCAAAAGCCTAGAAACCAACAAAGAGGTCAGACTAAAATTTTGGGCTACTTGAATGTTTAAGAAATTAGATTCTAACCTTTAAAGTAAGCACAGAAAAACAAAGAAACATGAGTGATAGAAAATTAGGAATTTAAAAATCCTAAATTGAGGGAAAATGTGAAAAGATGTAAAAAGACCTAATATGCACTGATGGATGAACTTGGCCATGCCGGACTTGAAGACGAGAATATGGAGGCAGCACTCGAGGAAGTTCTCGATAGTGAGAGTGTAACACCCTAATTAGCCTAAACTTTACCTCGCGTTGTCAAGCAAAGGTTAATACGAGATTACGATAGTTCTAAACTCATACATAATATATATATATATATAGTTGGAATAGTATAATCTAGAAGCCTGATGAAGGATATAGCTCAAAATTAGGATTTGAAAAGCGCAAAACGTATAAATGGAGCAACTAACTTAGAGCACAAGAAAGAGATACAGTATAACAAAATATCATAGTATAATATCATAAGAATCTAGCCACGGCTCGCAGAGTTTAAACCGGCTACTCATATACAGATATACAGAATCAGACAGTAAAAACAACTTATACAAGTTTTGTTCTCTCAAATACATGCCACTAGGCAAAACAAAATACAAAAGTGAGAGATGTATAAACAAAGTAAATCAAAAGACTCAAAAAGGTATCCGAATCCTCCGCTTCTGTCACCACTCAGCAACTCACCGAGGTGGGTTGCGACCTGCATCTGAAAAATACAACAGAAATATGGTATGAGAACCAGAGGTTCTCAGTATGGTAACAGTGCCCAGTGATGTAAGTTATAAGACTCCGGGACGCCAAAAGCAATCCTAGACTTCATATCCCTCACAAAATTTCAATTTTAGGGCATACTAAAACAATAAGGCATAATATAAAACCATAACATAATAAACAGGGTATTCTATCTTAGGGGATTTCTATTCTAACCAAACACCGCTGTCCCAAGCCTTCACCAACCTATCCTCCATGCGATCCCATCACCCTCCTCAATCCCAGTAGGAAACACAGATAATATACAATGCAAGTAAAACACAATTAGGAGCATCTAAAGCAAATAACTCAAGTAGCAATTAGACATGTTATACAAATAGGCAAACAATATCAAGTCAGCAAAGCATACAAACAGATAGAAAATGCACATGATGAATGCATGTCCTATTGGCTGTGATATCACATTGTCGGTTCAACTGTTAACCTGACAGATGTCGCCCTTCGGAATCATCATTGGGAACCCCCGAGATATAGTGCTCGGATCACTGTCCAGGGTTTTGTGCCTGCACACTCTAGAGATCCGAAGGGATGCGAGCGAGATACTCTTGCCACCGACCTCACATCTCAACGCAAGCGGGACGAACCATCCCATTACGCCGCCGCTACCTCGATAGGCGGGATCCAACCGCCGTCCCTGTCGGGCGCATAGCGTCTCATAGTCTCAATATACAAGTGATACATCAGTGTTTTCAAAAAATATTTTCAGTAGGTCATGGATCCATCATCTCAATCCGAGTCCTCAACTCATCTCAACCACTGTCAACTCAACATTTCCGTTCCTTTTTCTCACTCCATCGAGCCCATCCTCAGTACACCAGAAACCTAAACCTCCGTTTTGCTAATTTTTCATAATAACCATCAACTAAAACACTTAGCTTATTCCCCATATTCTCCTACTCAAAACTTAGCCCAAAAGCCTTAAAATGGTGTTATAAAAGCTTATAACCTTGTTGGGAAGGTGAAATAGTTGAAAATAAAGTTTACATTTGTAAAACAGGGCATGTGCATATGCACAGGGGTGTGCGTATGCACAGGGGTGTGTGTATGCACAGGTACGAAAATTTACAAATCTGTTCACTTGCACAAGCTGTGCTAGCCCCCCCAACAGACTGACCTTCCCAACGTGTGCATGCGCACAGGGCTGTGCGTACGCACAGGTTGCAACTTCTCATTGGTGTGTGTGCGCACAAGCTGTGCTAGCGCTGCAAACAGCACGCCTTTCCCTGCTTGTGCGTACGCACAGGTCTGTGCGTTTTAAAATTTTGCAAGGTTGTGCGTGCGCACAAGGCTGTGCTTGCGCACATACCAGAAATCACAGAATTCTGCAACTTTGCAGAATTTCAAATTTTAACACCAATCTTTGTTTGATCATAACTTCCTCTTAAAAATTTCAAATTTTACAAACTTTATATCGCTTCAAAGAGTTTTTAATAAACTTTAATTTCATACAGCTTTTTACAAAATTTTGAAAACTGAAGCAAAAGTTATGATCAGACAAAGTTCACTAAAAACTAACTTTTACCAATAATCACACTTTACCAAATTTTCCAAAATCCTCAAACCACATCCAACCAAAACAATACCAAACTCCCATTTTTTCCCAAACCAACCCTTTGTGTCATATTACACCAATATTGCCACATTTTATTCTCACCCACAATATCACATATATCACATATCCACCAATCATCATTACATCACTATCAATTTTCATCAACAACTCAACCATGATTCACATTAAAAACCAACAATATTTATTCATCCAAATTCATCATATCTCAACCTCATCACTTAACCACAACAACAACATCAAACCATTATACATTATCAACCAAACCAATCATCAACAACATATAATTTTCAAACCTATCCTATGGGTCACTAGCCTAAGTGTCCATGAATATTATATACTACATAGAAAAAATCAAAATCATACCTTGGCCGATTCCCAATATGCACCAAAACCCCAAATTGAGCCCAAGATAAGCTTTCAATCACAATCTAAGCCACCAAGAATCTCCAACAAACATAAACAATCATCAACAAGCTCCAAACTTACCATAATCAAGCTATATATACATAAATCATCACAAATCAACCTAGGGCTCATTATAATTGAAATTTCACAAGAGTTTCAATGCCTCTTACCTTTCTCAATAGTTTTGGAAGCCAAAACCAACATCAATCAAAGGCTAGAGTGTACCTAAACACCCAAAAATCACAAAACCTCACTTAGCCAAAAGCCCTAAAACTCGAAACTTTGAGGAGAAGAACTGAGAGAGATTCGAGATTGCCTTACCAGTTTCTTGGGTGGGTTTTGTAGAGCTCTTCACAAGGAACGCGTAGCCGCAAACGATGCGGCGATCGGAGCTCTATAACTCAATATATGAGCTTGGGAAGAAGATGATGAATAGTGCTCTAGGGTTTTCTTCTTCCCCTTCTCTTTCAGCTGGGTGTGTGTGTTTGAGTGTGGTTTGTGTTTATTAGTTCATTAAATGAACCTTATATATGTTGGGCTTGGGCCCAACTTAGGTCCGGTCCAACCTGTTAGCGTTTTTAGCCCGTTCGGCCCAACTTTGGGCCAAACCTTTAACACTAACGCCCGGTTTTTTATTTCTAATATTTTTCTAAGGTTTTTGACTGTTTTCACTTTTTCTCGCGCAGCACCGAGCAGACTTGAACTGGTTCAACTGTCGGTTTGCAGTTTTTCGCGATTTTTCGCAGAAAACACATTTTCTGACTCAAAAAGATCTACTGAGTCCAAAAATCATATTTAAATCCCCAAATTCTCATTCTAACTTTCAGGAATCTAATTTGTGCATTTAAATAATTTTATTCGTGAAAAATCCGGTTCTTACAGAGAGAGAGAGAGAGAGAGAGAAAGAGAGAGAGAGAGAGAGAGAGAGAGAGAGAGAGAGAGAGAGAGGATGTAATCGAGCTTGTTCTGCGTCTCGTCGAGGAGGTCGTAATGGAACATCCTCAGAGGCTTGGGCATTGCGACCAGATCTGGAGAGGCGATGAACTGCGGTGGCGACGGCAACGACGACGACGAGGCGAGCTCTCTCTCCTATTTGAATCTCTCTGTTTTGCTCTTCTCTCAGATCTCCTCAGCCAGCGGCACTGAGTCCATGCCCAAACTGTGCTCCGAGTGCTTCACATCCGTCGGAGCAAAAGCAGAACAAGCGGCAAAACTTGCCGGGAAAGACGACGCAGCGATGACACCGTGCGGATTTGACGCGCTATAGTGAGAGGGAGCTGGCCTTGCGCTTTAGAGCTCCGACACGGTGGCACGTTGATGTAGGCTCAGATGCGGGTGAGTCAGTGGTGGTGGAAGGAGTTGGAGATGCGGCATCGCGGTGTTTCTCCCTTATTGGAATCAAAAAATTTTGATTAGGGTTTTGGAGTTCAATTACTGGATCTCTTCCACTATGTGCGTTGTTGGTGCTTTCTTGTAATAAGAAATTCTAAACTTCTTTTAAATTTCTCTCGACCGTTATTTTGCTTTATTTGTGAACTAATCCATGCATTTTTTTATTATTTGAATTTATAACTTGGTCCTTCGAGGTCCAGATTATTCTTTCTCCACCGAAAAAAGCTCTGTCAAAGATATATGAAAGGGGAACTTTCCTGGTTACTTAGTGCATCAATTCATTCATCTAGAAATAGTATTACTATTATTCATTGAGTCCTGCTAAGGAGCCAATAGAATATTTGTACAATGTGTACAATGGGCTATTTATTTGACCCAATATGAGTTAAAAAATGAACATCACCCATACTATTCAGAATAACCATCCGGGTAGTAGGGATAAGGGATAATAAACATTTCATGTCATGAACACACTCATCCCAAAAGGATAAGCTAATTTTGGAGTTCATCAAGGATCAAACTTTTAACCTTTCGGATTTAGAGCTCTAATACCATGTCATGAAACCACTCATCCCAAAAGTTTAAGCTGATAGGAAAAGGTAACACTAATGGTTATATCTCTAAACCTTCATAAACCTCCATTGTACACATTGTACAAATATTCCATTGACTCCCTATACTTGCTCTTATTCATTAGTTACTAGCCGTAGAATGAATGGCTCATGTACATGTAAAACTTTATTTTCATTTCTAGTGTAAGTCTGTAACCACAGAAGTAGATACAGTGAATTAATAAAGAGGGCTATTATTATTGTTATTTATGATAAATAGTCAAATTTACTCCAAAAAAATCAATCATTTCTCAATTAATTCTCAGAAATTTTAATTAAATTCTGATGTCATTAATAATAAAAACAACGGAAGTTTAGAATGATAATAAGTTTTTATGAGAGTAAAGACTCTTCTTCCATCATGTTCCGTTTAATAAAATGTTTTTCCTTCCCCATCCTATCTGGACTATGGGTCTCTCTTTAAAGTTTAATTCTTTTTTAAAAATAATTAATGCAACTATAATAAAATTTTATATGAATTAATTAAATATATCAAATTAAACATAATTTAAACACAAATTTAACATAATATAAACATAAAATTTTTAATATATAAATTAAATTAAAATAAACTAGAGTTATTTACATAATATATATATATATAAAGAATATTTAAATAACAAAAGCAGAACAAGCGGCAAAACTTGCCGGGGAAGACGACGCAGCGATGACACCGTGCGGATTTGACGCGCTATAGTGAGAGGGAGCTGGCCTTGCGCTTTAGAGCTCCGACACGGTGACACGTTGATGTAGGCTCAGATGCGGGTGAGTCAGTGGTGGTGGAAGGAGTTGGAGATGCGGCATCGCGGTGTTTCTCCCTTATTGGAATCGAAAAATTTTGATTAGGGTTTTGGAGTTCAATTACTGGATCTCTTCCACTATGTGCGTTGTTGGTGCTTTCTTGTAATAAGAAATTCTAAACTTCTTTTAAATTTCTCTCGACCGTTATTTTGCTTTATTTGTGAACTAATCCATGCATTTTTTTATTATTTGAATTTATAACTTGGTCCTTCGAGGTCCAGATTATTCTTTCTCCACCGAAAAAAGCTCCGTCAAAGATATATGAAAGGGGAACTTTCCTGGTTACTTAGTGCATCAATTCATTCATCTAGAAATAGTATTACTATTATTCATTGAGTCCTGCTAAGGAGCCAATAGAATATTTGTACAATGTGTACAATGAGCTATTTATTTGACCCAATATGAGTTAAAAAATGAACATCACCCATACTATTCAGAATAACCATCCGGGTAGTAGGGATAAGGGATAATAAACATCTCATGTCATGAACACACTCATCCCAAAAGGATAAGCTAATTTTGGAGTTCATCAAGGATCAAACTTTTAACCTTTCGGATTTAGAGCTCTAATACCATGTCATGAAACCACTCATCCCAAAAGTTTAAGCTGATAGGAAAAGGTAACACTAATGGTTATATCTCTAAACCTTCATAAACCTCCATTGTACACATTGTACAAATATTCCATTGGCTCCCTATACTTGCTCTTATTCATTAGTTACTAGCCGTAGAATGAATGGCTCATGTACATGTAAAACTGTATTTTCATTTCTAGTGTAAGTCTGTAACCACAGAAGTAGATACAGTGAATTAATGAAGAGGGCTATTATTATTGTTATTTATGATAAATAGTCAAATTTACTCCAAAAAAATCAATCATTTCTCAATTAATTCTCAGAAATTTTAATTAAATTCTGATGTCATTAATAATAAAACAACGGAAGTTTAGAATGATAATAAGTTTTTATGAGAGTAGAGACTCTTCTTCCACCATGTTCCGTTTAATAAAATATTTTTCCTTCCCCATCCTATCTGGACTATGGGTCTCTCTTTAAAGTTTAATTCTTTTTTAAAAATAATTAATGCAACTATAATAAAATTTTATATGAATTAATTAAATATATCAAATTAAACATAATTTAAACACAAATTTAACATAATATAAACATAAAATTTTTAATATATAAATTAAATTAAAATAAACTAGAGTTATTTACATAATATATATATATATATATATATATATATATATATATAAAGAATATTTAAATAAATTTTATTTCGTAGAAATTGTGTGGATCTCTATGAGACAGATACTTTAATCTTTGTTTCGTTTTTATTTATTCGTAGGAGCAGATTTCTGTCCAATAAAAATTTTATAAATTTTTGTTAATTTATTCGTCAAAAAATAATCTCGCACATATCTGTGGATGTAAATTTTTTTGTCATCTCTAGACACAGTAATTAATATGACTAACTTAATATTTTTAAAAGATAAATTTGATTTAAACAAAATTTTAGAGACTAATTTAGAATATAAATAATTTTTTAAAATTAACCATTTATTTTTACTTTTCACTATTTACTTGTATATTTATTTTATTTTTTATTTTAAAAGTAAAAAGAAGAGAGAAAAATATTGATTATTATATTTATTATATTATAATTAAATTAAGACGTGGCGGCTAAGGAAGTTATTCATGTATGATGTATGGATGAAGATTGGAGAGTAGTAACTAGGAGTGCATGTGGGGTTGGGTAAAATTAGGTTTGTCTTTATTTGGATTTGACTTTAAATAATAATTAGATCTATTTTTTGAAATTATTTTTCGGTCTTAAACACGATAGAATCATACTATTTTTGAGCTATACTAAAATCGGGTCTAGGCTGCATGAAGTCCAAGTGTTAATAAATTTTATGTCAAAAAATTATGATATATTTATTTATAAAGAAAAAAACATATTTATTACTAAAAAATTGATATCCATACTTAAACTTGAATTGGTCTATAAATTTTAATTGTATACTTCTTTGATTTATTTTCTAATTCAACAAATATGATTAAAAACAAAAGAATAAGTTTATAATTAATATAACATAATATTAGAATTAATTTAAAACATATATATCTTGGTTAGTCTCTCTAAGGAGTATACGGGATGGGTAAGCCAAATTCGTCTTGATCCGAACATGACCTAAAATAATGATTGCGTCTATTTTTGATATCTTTATTCGACTTTATATCCGATAAAATCACACTAAATTAATCATAAAATATTCGGATGCTAACCGAATCTTTAGACTGGTCCGAATCATATGCGTCTCTAATAGTAACTAAAAATAGACGATCATTCAAATGAGAAGAAGTTAAAGTGCTTGACTAGGATAATTACTAGTCAAACACTCCATCGTTTAGGAAATAGTCTCACAATTTTTTTTTAATTTAAAAAATATCAAATTATCAACATTTTTTTTTCACTTCAGATTTTTGGTGACTATTCACTTTAGATTTGAATTAGTATTAACTACTTATTTGTTTTTTCTATTAAAAATATTGGTGTTAGCATTCAGATTATTTAATGCAAAGTTCGATGTAATGACGTAATAACCGGTTGAATATGAATTGCAGTGGGTGTCCATATAAAAGGTCACAAGAATCCTGAGATATGGAAGTCACATATTCAGATTATCGTTAATTAGTTATTAGATACTATCTTATCTTGGAAGTCATATAGCAGCAAGGACGCCATCCTTCGTCTAATGGAGCTTCAACTGACCCATCAACACGCATCTTTGGCTTCTAGATGCCTATATTTACATCATTTTTTCTCTACGCTTTAATCTCCCCAAACACATACTGTTAAGAAATTTGTGATTTACTATCCAACTATAGTTTCAATTATTAGAGTATAATTTGCAAAAGTTGGCAACTTGCCCAACTTGATTTAAAACAAGCTCAAAACCTTTAATTATTTTTTGAGAGTTTAGTACAATAATAATCGTGATGAGATTAATTAATCAAAATAAGCGGTAATTATGGGAGAAAAAGGGGATCTAAATTGACGTCCCTTGTGTTGTTTATTAGCACATCACATATTTATGAATCGGACCAATATTGGTTGGCATTCAATTCCAACTACTGATGATAGGGTGTGTCGTTGAGTCTATGGAGTATTGAGTTATTAACCCAATGAAATATTGCATAGCCAATAATTAACATTAATATATTGGACAATGCTAAGTAACTAATGATTTATTTAAATAACATGAACAACAAATTTTAAAATCGATCCATTTTAATTAAAAGATACTACATCTTAATTTAATGCTACTAATTAAATTTAAGATTAATTTACTCTTTTAATTTTATTATTCACATTATTCACATATTGTTCCAAAGTGTTGTTAGTTACTTATACTTTTCCTAATATATTTCATATGGTCTTTGGCTTCTAGACGAGACCAAAGCAAAGCAGCCCTCAATACATTATAACATGTAGGCTTAATTTGGTAAAATTTTTACTTTCTAAAAATAACTTATAAAAGTTAACTTTAAAAGATGACTTTTTAAAAGTTGTAGCATTTAAGTTTAGTAAATCAAATTAAAAATAGCTTTCAATAAACACAAGCAACAATAACAAGATTTAGTAAAATAGTTTTTAAAATTTAAAAATACTATAATAGACATAAATACAAGTATTAAATTTAAAAATTAGTTACCATATGGGATTATATTAGACTTTTAAATTTTGAAAAGTACAAGCCAACTTTGAAAAGTTCTATCTTAGATGCTTTTAAAAGTATCCCGATTTTTTCGAAACTACAAGTACAAGCATATGATCTTTTTTATTTACCAAATACAAAAAGAGGAGCTTGACCTTTTAAAAAGCACAAGCACCTCTTCGAAAAATTTTACCAAACCAAGCCGTAGCCTATCAATTTTGATGCTTTGGCTTATTTTATTAGGAGTAAACTACCATTTTTACCCACAAAAGTTAAAAACATTGATAAATCTACTTATAAAAAAAATTACCATTTGTATCCATAAAACATAAATTTCATACAACAAAATTATCCAAATACTAAAAAATCACATAAAAACCTCAAATTACTCTTATCATCATTTGCAACGTCTTTTCCTTCCCATTTACCATTCCATCATCCTCATCTCATCACCTTACCACCACCACGACTATCCCCATCCTCTATCTCTCACCAATAATCAATTGACCACCGCTGTCATCCTCCTTCCGCAGTGGCCACTCTTCATTCTCTCTTTCCCTATCTCGCCCTCGCCGACCAGAAGATTTTCGCACCAGTCCCTGTTTCGCCACCGCCAGCAATCCTAGAGCCGCCGCCACCGCGGTCCCCTTTGCGAACCAAAACTGCAGCGAGCTCTCTCTCTTTCTGTCTCTTTCGCCATTTGTTTTAAACCACCAAACTCTAATTTTCTTCTCCTTCTCCTTTTCTTCCCCTTTTTCTCTCCTCTTCAAGAACCAAAGACCTCCGAACCACCATCACAGCCCTGCCATCATCGCCGTCCGCACTTTCAGCCGCCAGAACTGCCACGAACCACCATCGTCTCCACCATCTGCGGCGAATCCGAGCCACCATCACCGTCCCAGTCGTTCTTTTTCTTGGTCTGCCAGCGAGCCACTAACCAGTCTCGCACCTCCTCCACCAAACCCTAATTCAGCCCCCTGTTCTCACTCTTCTACTTCAACGAGCTATCAGCGATGGCATCATCAGCTTCTCAGTCGCCAAACTTCAGAGCAACTGCCGTAGCTAGCATCTCTCTCACCGAAATAGAGTTGAAATAGAACAAGCTCACTCCTGACTCTCAGAGTTTGGCTCAGGTGAGGATTGCTCAATTCGTTTAATTCCCCACATGGCTTATTTGAGTTTGATAATTGATTTGTTGCAAGGACATTAGGTGGTAACACTCTATTCTGAGTTAAATGAAAAGTTGAAAACAATGATGATAAAGGTAAATTGAGATTTTTATGTAATTTTTTAATGTTTGGATAATTTTATTGTATAGAATCTATGTTTTATGAATATAAATAATAATTTTTTTTATGAATAAATATATCAGTGTCCTCAATTTTTGTGGATAAAAATGATAGTTTACTTTTTTTATTAGACATATTATTATGATTGTTAGTTAATTAATTTATGGCAACTACTCAAATGAAGATGCTAAAAACATCTTTTTATGAAGATTCTTGTGTTAAAAGTGTACTTTGTTTGTTTAGCCACACTTTAAAAAAAATAACACTTTTGCAACACATCAAAATCAAACCATACATTTTATCATCTAATGGTAAAAAAGAAGTATCTTCATATGAAGACAATAGTAAAATCTTCATGGTAGTATCCACCTTAATTTATTATAGTCTAAGATCTGGACGTTGACAGCGTGTACGTAAAAAACAATAAACAAGTTGGACGTTGACAGCGTGTACGTAAAAAACAATAAACAAGTTCAATCAATCTTAGTCTGCGTTCTCATACCATGACTCGCTGGCCCTACCATCCCTAATATTTTTCATAAATCTCCTTCTGCTTCTAGATTGTTGATTTTCTTTCTTTTCTTTTTTTAATATACAAATATAAATTCATTTTATTATTCTTTCTTCATGTCTTTGATTTTATCACATCTTAACAAAGTAATATTCTAAATCTGTTTTTTAAGAAAATTTTAGTTTTTAATAAACTTAATTTTAAATTTTGTTTATTTTATTAAATAAATTAATTTTCACATCAAATTAACTTTTTATGTGAAAAGACTTATTTGATAAATTAAAATTTAGTTTTTTTATTTTTATAAAATAACAACACAGAATTATTTGTCCCAAATTTTTAGGAATGAATGACTGATTTGTAATAAAACAAAAGATTAAAAATTAATTTGATGGTTAAACTTTATTAAGAATTATAATTTACAACTAAATATATGTAAATAACATTTCTTTTCTATAAATATTTCAGTCTTCGGTTTCCAAATTAAAATAGAGAGGGAGAGCACTTAGAGTTAAAAGTTAAAACTGTACCTCCTTGGATATAAAACTAAACAACTCTTTTATTTATACAATGTTTGACTTGAACTTGAAAGCATGTATTCTAATTTCTATTCTATCTCTTTTGGAAATTGAAGAGTTTCACAGAAACAGCAAAGATAATAGCAAAGAACACAGCAAAAGCAACAGCCAGAGTTGCAGCAACTCCTACAAAATCATTTGTATAACCAAAGTATCTCTTCAGAAACTCTTCCACTGTCTCATTTGACTCAATTCTACATTTTAAATCACCCTCAAGTGTCCATTCGCATCCTCAAGAATAGCGCAACTCCTTTTCGCTTTAAAGCCGGACCTCGGAAAGGTGTACATGCTGTAGATGGTGGCGGGGTTGATGCTTGGCCAGTTGATGCTTGGCTGGTTGATTCTTGGCCAGTTGATTCTTGGCTGGTTGATTCTTGGCCAGTTGATTCTTGGCCGGTTGAGTTGTGTCCGTGCCACCAAATTCCCCTTGTAAACACCGGCGGCGTTAAACTTCTGGAACCCCACCACGTTGGGGATCGACCCAGCAGACCACGTACATACTGAATAACTGGCCGCAGTGAATATAAGATCACTGCAGCCAGTATTACAGAGATGAAGAGCTCCAGTAAGTTTTTCACCAGAGAAATAGGAATTCTGACAACAAAATAAAAATTGTCGAACACATGCACATTGATGTCCACTGTTATGTTAGTCATTGCTGCTTCAAGACGATTAGAAACCTCCATCTGTAATATAAATAGGCCAACAATTTTCTGGTTAAGGGCACAATTATGCAACAGAATAAACATGAGCAGAACAATATAAATTAACAGAACCTATCCACTATCCAGGACAATATAGACAAAACAGCAGCTCAATTCACAGAAGTTATCCACTATCCAACAATATAAATTCACATAACAAAATAAAAACAACACCAACAATATAAAAACAGCCTCTCAATTCACCATAATGATATAAAATTAACACAAACTAATCCAAATTTATCCAACAAGCTAAATTGCGTAGCAATCAATTTATGTGACAGAGTTCTGCCCAGATTAAAATGCTGTTATGTAAATTGGGTAATCGTATAATGAAATTGTCCAAAGTTAAAAGAAAACTTAATCAACACTAAAATGAAAATGGACACCAAACAGGCCTCAGATTCCACAATTTACTCTCATTCAATCATTTGATACAATAAAATTTACAAGCAAAGATAACGTGTAATTCAATTATTGGCAAGCACACTTAACAAAGAAGTAAAACCATGGAATTTCTTGTGCTATAGGAATCAGAGTCATTAAACAGTTGGCGTCAAATAAACGCTCCAAATCCAAAGATCATAAGGAGCAAGGACCATGGGAATCAATGGAGGGTCTATATTTACAAATAAGGTTCTTGGAGATAGCAGCAAGGTTTACTTTGATAACTTTTCAAAATTATTAGGAACTATATCTACAAATAATAATAGCAAAGTCATCATTCAAATGCAATAAAATTAGATCATATGCATATAGAAGATCATATACTATAAGTCTATAACTACAGCAAAGTAAATAAATTAGATGATCATTTAAAAAATAATACCAATCTAGAACACTTAGTAACATAGCATTATAGCAACATAAATATGTCCACAGTTACTTGTTTCAGGAACTATATATGTTGCCAGTTTATCATTTCTGACTAATTTCACAAAGCTAAGCAATTAAGCAAACTATAAAATTGATGCAATTTGGTTTGGATTTTTTTTTTGGTTTAAAACTGGTTTTTTTTAAATGGTTTGGTTTGGACTGGGTTTAAAATCCATAATCTGGATTTTTTGCACAGTTAGGGGTGCTCGAGGAGTCGAGGAGGGAGAGGGTAGCCTTTAGGGTTTCATTTTTTTCCTTCAGAAAGCCAAAAACGAAAAAAATTTACTCAGAAATCAGAACAAAACAACAACAATCTAGCCCTGTTAACAGCAACGAACAACGAAGAAAATTTAATCAGAAAACAACAATTAACCCAGAAAATCAAACAAGCAACAATGAACAATCAACATAATTAAATCCAGGAAGACAGCAATCAACTTCCAAAAATGAAACTGAAGAAGCAGTGGAGAGATGGAGGCTTACCAACGGTGACAGTGACTGAGCTAAGAGAGAGAGAGAGAGAGAGAGCTTGAAGCCTTGATCAGAGAAAGACGACGAGGACGGGAACAGAGAACGAAGGAAAGAGAACAGAGACGAAGCAGTAAAACGCCCACGAGAAGCGAACAAGCGTGAGCGACGGGGATGAGAGAAGTCCACGACTGATTTGAGGGCCGAGCAGACCTTCGAGAGGCGAAGGCGGCAACCGCTGGCTGTCACCGTCGGCGGCGGGGTCTGGCACGCGTTTTGAAGCTTGAAGGTCGCTACATCTCTGATAGGGTTTAGGGTAGGGTTTAGTTCGGTTGTGAGAGAGAAGACGGTTCGAAAAGAGGGTTCTCTCTGATTTATGTATACACAGAGTGGCGAACAGGGTGCCTAAAAAACCGGACCGATTCCGAAGGTTCACCGGTTAATTGTGGGTTCGACTAATTTTTTCGTGGAAAAATATGGGGAGTTAATAGAATATTTGAATAATACACACAATGGAGATTTAGGGAGTATTAGATATATAATTATTAGTATTACCTTTTTTTATCAGTGTAAACTTCTGAGATGAGTGGTATCATAAAATAGTAACAGGATTCTAAATCCGAAAGATCAAGAGTTTGGTTCTTGGTGAACTCCAAAATCAGCTTAAACTTTTGGGATGAGTGATTTTATGACTTGAGATATTTATTATCCTTAATATCCGGATAGTTATTATGAGTGATGTTCATTTTGTAATTAAAATATCCGGATGGTCAAGAGTTCTGTACAACACCAAACCAGCTAAAAGACCGATTTTCAGTTAATCTAGTCGAATTTATTAGTCCGGTTCAATTTTTAGAACATTGAAAAATTAAAATTTTGGACTGGCCCAAATTACAATAGTCTTATTGTAAAATTATATAAATAAAAGATTTAGTTAACATGTATTCTAAAAATACATAATAAATTTATTATTAATAAAATTTTTTAAATATTTTTATTTAATAAATATAAAACAAATACATTAAAAATTTAAATTTTTTACATTTTTAATAAAAAAATTTTATTTTATAATTTTAACATATATTCTTAAAGCACATATGATAGATAAACCCATAAATAAATACGATTCTCATGTTTAGTATTTGATAAATAGAGACATTTTCAGCCAATGAGTAATAGCTCAAATGGCATAGTCTTTCCATACTCAATTAAGAGGTTGCGAGTTTGAGTCTCCTATCTTTTGGTAAAAAAAAAAAAAAAGTAGAGACATTTTTCAGTCGCTATTAGTGCTACACTGCGAAGTTATTACGAATTAGTCTCATCAACCATTTATATTTTGTTTTTTGTTTGATTGTTGAATATTTGGAAATAAATAAAATTATTAGACACTCTTTATAGTATTATTGCTACATATTACACCATATTTTTATGTAAGTTTACTTTTTTTAAATAGATTTTTAGGTGTCGGTTGTATTTTCTATTTATTAGTATTTTTATTTTAATTTGTTCAAATTTTATGTAATTCTTTTTTTTTCATATATTTGATATTATTTTGCTTGATTGGTCTTACACACAAAATAATAATATTTTTTTCCATAAAAACCTTTTTTTATTGAGATAATAAGAAAGATGGACCTTTAATAATAGGATTTGTATGGCCAAGACAATCTTTTTTAAAACAGCTAACCATGTTACTAAATAAATAATGTTCTAAGTTTTTCATTTTAAGTATAAGACTTCAAATTTTTCCTTTGTTGTAAGATTATTATCATAGTATTTAAAAATAAATAAATAAAATTTGTTTAGTTGTTGAATATTTAAAAATAAATAAGATTATTAGACACTCTCTATAAATTTACTACTGTACATTATACCATGTCTTCATGTAAGTGCAATTTTTTTTTATCAGAAGGATTACAGTTTGTTTAGTTTGGATAATAATTTTTCTTTTTCACTTAATCTAATTATTCAATAATTTTTTATTATTTCTAATTAAAATTTGAAAACTATATATCGCTAGAACGATAGTAATATATTTCATGTGTATAACGTCGACGATAATTATTATTATTAGAGTCTCGCTAGGGAATTAATGGGGTATTTGTACAATATGTACAATGAGATGCTTATTTAACTTAATATGATAAAAACTCTTATTCATTTATTTCACATCAAATTTTAAATTTCAAATTGTCCAATTTCAAATTTCAAATTTTTAAAAAATCTAGTTAGTTATTTCAAAAAAATAACCATATGAAATCTTCCAATATTCTCTTCTTTTTCAACCGGCGATCACCCCCACCTTCATCAATAATCATCCCATTTGACAGTCGCTACTTGGCTTGCTACACGCCACTCACCCTTAATAAAAATAACCATCCACTTAAGGATAAAAATAATCATGCGCATACCTAATGAATTGAACATCTAACATATTTTAATTATATATAACTAAACTCAATCCAATCAAAATAATCATCTACATAAAAATAAAATAAACATCCGCATATGACCATCCTAAATTGACCATTAAAATAGAAGAAAAAGATGAATAAACAGAAGAAACTATTATTGTGGTGAAACATAATTTTGAAGGACTAGTCATGACAAAAGGAGCACTGTTGTGAAGCATAGGGCTCAAATCATGAAAGAAGCTAACCATGCTTGGATCCGAAGAAGAAGAAGAGCATGGTGGTATCATCAGTGAGAAGAGACTTGAAGGAATGGGAGAAAGCGAAGGCACATCAGAGGAGGTGAGGACGGTATCGGAAAGAAGGCACACACCGGCTGCGTCGGAGGCGCTGGACGTCCGGGTTGTTGCGGTGCCGTTAGTTCGACCCACACAATATGCGCATCCTCCCTTGGCGGTGGCTTGTGTGGCAAGGGCGCCAGTCGGAACAGTGTCGGCGCGATTTTCGATGACGGCTGATGACCGTGGTGGTAGTGTACTGGCGAGGCTCCATGAGAAAGGCATAGAACGTTGACAAACCGTATTCAGATTTGAGAGAGAGAGAAGTGAGAAAGGGAGGTAGTTTATTTGTTTCTAAAACTGACGGTAATCCTAATATTTGATTTAAATTTCAAATTAGAAACTATTCAAAATTAATTAGTTGCTTATAATTTAGTTTTAATTTCACATTAACTCCATTGTACACATTGTATAAAATATACATTGTTTCCTCATACTTTTTCTTATTATTATTATTATTATTATTATTATTATTATTATTATTAAAATGCTTGAACACATATCATAAAGTTCTATGGAATGGTAATAGACTCCAAAATTTTAACCCTAAGAGGGGATTGAGGCAAGGGAATTCTATGTCTCCATACCTCTTTGTCTTATGCACGAAGAATTTAGTTTGTTTCATTTTTCACCGAATTTTTTAAGGTATGTGGATTCCAGTGTCAGTTTTTCGGAATGGCCCGAAGATTGCTCATTTAATATTTGTGGATGATCTCTTATTATTCTACAAAGCTACTAAATCTCAAGTGGTGGAGGTTATGAAGACTTTGGATTTGGTTTCAAGAGCTTCTAGTATGAAAGTGAATTTTAATAAATCCAAAACACACGGTTAAAAAAATGTTACTCCTAGAAAGAAAGATGTGCTTTTTGGTATTTCTAGTATGCAATTCTGTTAGGATTTGGATAGATATTTGGGTGTCAACATTGGCATGACAGGGCGGTTAGGAGGACAGCTCAGGAAGTCATTGAAAAAATCTGGTAACCTGGTTGGTTGGAAGGGATGCCTGCTAAATAAGGCGGAAAGGCTTTCTTTGGTGAAGTTCATTATGGCTTCTCTTCCGATTTATAACATGCAAATTACTCTTCTCCCGCAGTATGCTCATCATAAAATAGATTCTTTGATGCCACAATTTTTATGAAAAGGTCAAGCTAATACTAGAGGGTTGCCGCTAGTCAAGTAGAACATAGCTACAACTCCTAAAATGGTAGGAGCCTGAATATTAAATGCGCTAATATGGCAATTTTCGGTTAGCTGATTTAAGATTGCCTCAACAATAGATTCACGGTGTGCCTGCAGGTACTTACTCATAAATACCTCAAGAATCATTATAATTTTGACACCACTCATTCCTACAATTTCTCGACTTTTTGGAAAATATAGTTAAAGCTCACGACGTTCTTAAGGGAGGGTTTAGGTGGGGTGTCGGAGACTTACAGCAATCCTTGTGATATGATGAGTGGTCTTCTCTAAAAAAACTTTGTGAATTTACACCATAGGTGCATATATCTAAAATTGATTTTACAGTAGCTAACTTGTGAAGAGATGGGACTTGGGACATGGATCATTTGGCAACTCCAATTCCTATTGAGATTAAGCATTTGATTCGGAGTATCATTTCTCCGAGGCAGACAGGAACGAGCCGGGTTGGAGATGGTGGCCAACTGCAGCAAAAGTCTACAATGCTAGAGAAAGGTACAGATAAATATTATGAATTAATGGATATTTAAATTTAATTTCAAAATTTGTATTGGAATTTGAAAAAATTATATTTATAGCTCATTGTTGCGAGGGAGATACATTGTGGATAAGTGGATTAAGAGTAAAATTGTATTTTACTCCGGTCACACAATTCAAAATTGCAATGTTAATTAAGAGGAAGGATAATATTGTCAAGAAAACAAAAAAGACTTGATGATAATAGATTTATTCTTTTTACATTTTTGGAGAGTATTTTTTGTGAGATTTTATTTCTTTTTTTTTATGAAAAATATAATTTAGATTATCATCATTGTTGAGAATATCAATAAGATAGTTTATAATATACATAATTTTTTAATTATTTTAATTTTAGTGATTAAACAACTATCCATTTTTATAGAAGTCTTTCTTTCAAATTCATGATTAATAAACTATAAATTAAATTAAAAATATTTAAGCTTAAAATTTTCATATATTATTTAAGATATACTCAATCATGATTTAAAATTACATACTATTTAATCTAAATTAATACATAAAACTCTATATTAAATGCTGGAATATAGAATTTGATGCTTTAATTTAGATCTGTTTAATTAGATTTAAAAAATTATAATTTTAAAATTATATTTAAATTTAGAATTTTATTTATTATTTAAATTGAATTGTATTTATTTTTAAGTGATAATTTAGTATATTTTAAATAATATTATATAGATAATTATTTATTTAATTTATTAATTTTAAAAAATAATCAAATTAAACTAAATCAATAAAAAAAAATTTCATTGACTACGAAAGTTTACTGAGATAATACTCAATTTGGTCCTTGAACTTACACGCGAGTCTCAATTTAGTCCCTGAAGTTTCAATTGCCTCTATTTAGTCCCCAAACTTTATGAACATAACTCATGTTAGTCCTTGAAACAATTTTCAACGTATAAATGTTAACGGAACACTGTCGTGACAGCCGGATGCCACACTAAACTTTATAAATGATGTCGTTTTGGTTTTGGCACTCAAATAACCCAAAAACAACATCCTAAATGGTGTTTATTGAAATTTTACCTAACAAAATAAGTAATACGATGCCTTTTTGAGCTATTTAAATGTCAAAACCAAAACTGCATCATTTTACAAGTTTTAACGTGACATGTGATAGTTTACAACAACGCTCTATTAACGTTTTTATACTAAAAATGGTCTTAGGGACTAATATGAAGCACGTTTATAAACTTCAGGGACTAAATAGAGGCAATTGAAACCTCAGAGACTAAATTGAGATTCGCGTGTAAGTTCAGGGATCAAATTGAATATTATCTCAAAGTTTACTACTAAACATCATATATGTATACATATAGAGTAAAAAAAAACATAATAGATCCTAGATCGGGATGGACCCACCCAATATATCTTTTTTTCTAAAAAAAGTTAATTTTGAGTATTTTGTTACTGAATATATTATTTCTATCTAATTTATTTGTGAAAATTTGTTATGATTACCTAAAACGGAAATATGAGGAGGAGTAGATTAAATGATGATTAAGAAATTAATTAATCTATTTTGTTAAATAAATAGGTTTATTTTTATTCTTATTCATATGGCTACCAGGTATGGAAAAATAAATTACCTATTGATATTGTTATGGGAAAATACGAGGTGCTTGCTTAACTTTTTTTTAACAAATACGAGATTAGTTAATTAAATAATTATTTGTAAGTTTTATTTTTTTTTAATACTAGTCTTAAAAAAATAACAATAATACAAATTTTAATATACATAAAAATGCATAATATACTGATGCAAGTCAAATAATAATGTATCAAGAATCTGGTATGTCTCATCTAATATTTTCAAGTTACAATTAAGTGGAGACAAATGTAATATTTTTTTCATTGTAACTCGTATTCATGATATTTTTGAAATCCCAGTCTAATGATAAAAAAAGATTTTAAATATCTCTCATTACCCATTTATAGGGAAACAACTCTCTATGTATAGTGTATATTGTGCGTCACATAGAATTGAATAAAAAAATATTTCTCTTACTTATATAAAACTTTTTACCTCGGAGATAAGATCTAAACAATAGATTTGGATCCTCTAAAGTTTGAATTTCATTTTAGAGAGTAAAGTGTGATCTCTCACCATTGATTTCATAGGTGGGACCAATAATAAATATGAAAGAGAAACTATTCAAGGGTAGAAGATCACACTTTACTCTCTAAAGTGAAATTCAAACTTTAGAGGATCTAAATCCCTAAACAATCTTCGGTTTTACTAATAGATCCCTCATCGACAAGAACTCCATTGTCCATAGTAACAAATAGTATGTGTAATTAATGACTATTAAATGATTCATGCACCAATATTTGATTTCATCATGCTTCCTCGACAATCATTTATATAACATAGATTTATTACAATTCTAGCATACTCCAATGCAAACGAATTCACTAATAATCTAACGCAAGTCGTTCCGCCAAATCAGTTTGCATCACACTTTAATTCCCAAAAATCGTACCTAACAAAAAGATAATTTAAAAAATATATTAATCATTATTATATTCCGTTATTTCTTGCAGTAATTAATGTTTGATTGAATAAAATTTAACTTTTTTTTCAAGAAATTCTGCCGTAAATGGAAAATAAAAAGACAATCTTTTTCTATTATTGAATCGATAGCTATTAATTCAGCGCATATTTTTGAAGATGTAAATTTATCGATTACTAGAGTGTATTTACTCAACGGTGACACATAAAGTGGCCAAATATTAACTTTTTTGTCGATTATGAAAGTAATCTTCTATTATACCAAGAATTTAACTTGACAGTTTACAAAAGATACAAATTATTAATAATATATCAATATATATTTTTATTTTTTATAATTTTTTATTGATTGTAATTGTTAATGTTTATGACGATTCAATGTTGGACGTGAATTTAGAAGATTATTTTATACCATCTTCAAAAATTTTAGACGGTATGTAAAAATTTTATTTGTACGTTTATTTGCATCTTTGTGTACATCATAGACTAAATTGCATCAATATGATAACTGAATATTTAAAGAAAGTGCATTTGGCAGGTGTGTGGAATATAGGAGATCCTATTTACCAATATCAACACTGTAAAGCATGGATGTAGTCTCATTAAAGACTTGCTAAATTTAACCAGTAACTGCAACCAACATTTTATTATGTTGTAAGGAAGGGAAGATTGAGCTTCATCTATTGTCTATACCAGAGCTTATTCAACTTCATACTAAGGGAGATCAAAGAAGAGCTTATTTTCTGAAAAATATAAAGACATTTAATTCAATATTTTTTTTTACATCAATAGCCGAAAAATTAACTGTGAGGTGAACAATGGGACTCTCTCCCAATTCAATTTTTAAGCTGGAAGGTCAAAACTACCATAGCATTGGTAGGCTACTTCCTCTGGATAATCTATGATCAATATTTGTCCAGCTATATATCTATGACACAGAAAATAAGATTGATAATCGAATAGGCACACTTCAATAATTTTCATGCAACCAGTCAAACACTTTAGTTATGTTTTAATCTAAAAGAGAATAACATAAATTTTATTGTATCTTCTTTTATGCAGTTCCAATAAAGCTATAAATACGCGGGATAGAAAAATTGTGATAATATTAGAAAACATGCTAGACAAATATAATAATTTGACAATAAATTTTTGCTACGCAAGAGATAGGTACCAAAAAAAAATTGCATAGACATAAAACTTAAGTTGATTAGTAAAAAGAATACAAATGGCAGAACGTATAATTTGCCTTCTGCATCTGAAGTGATTGCATTGATGGTTGGCGATGTCGAGCAACTAAGTAAAAATAGGGTATAGAGAGTCAATCTAAAAAACTCCAATAGATTAATATTTTTCACCCATCTTATTTATCCTTGCAATATCCATTACTGTTTTTCCGGATGGATTTCGTTTGGGTATTACAACATTAGAAGACTATAATTCAATGTTTTATTTTACATTCTCTACTACCAACGCAATAATGAAAAATAAATATAAATAGAGATCAAAGAAGAGCTTATTTTCTGAAAAATATAAGGACATTTAATTCAATATTTTGTTTTACATCAATGGCCAAAAAATTAACCGTGGAGTGAACAATGAGACTCTCCTCCAATTCAATTTTTAAGCTTGGGGTCAAAACTACCATAGCATTGGTAGGCTACTTCCTCCGGATAGTCTATGATCAATATTGTACTAAAAAAAAAATTGCATAGGCATAAAACTTAAGTTGATTAGTAAAAAGAATACAAATGGCAGAACGTATAACTTGCCTTCTGCATCTGAAGTAACTGCATTGATTATTGGCGATGTCAAACAACTAAGCAAAAATAGGGTGTAGAGAGTCAATCTAAAAAATTTCAATAGATTTATGTTTTTCACCTGTCTTATTTATCCTTGCAATATCCATTAATGTTTTTCCATGGGGAGGATGGATTTCGTCTGGGTATTGCAACATTAGATTCTATCTCTACTAGGTCTACAAAGAAAAACAAAACAACACTTTGCGACAATTCTTTACTTTTCGCCTACAGTAAAGGATGGGTGAATCTCCGTTAATTCTGAGATCAAAGAGATTATTCCAACAATTTTTTGTGGATGCCTACACAATTGTGAAATTAGAGAGGTTAAAAGTCTTCAGGTATAAACAACCAAATTTGAGGATTTGATAAATACAAATGTTTACATGAGAGTCTTATAAACGGGGATGTAAATGTTGCTAGGCTTGGCAAAAGAATCATTATTTCCAGTACTTTTATTGATGGACTTAGGTACATGATAAATAATTTCAAAGATGCACTTGCAATTTGCAAATATATATAATATCCTAGCTATTTTATCACTATGACTTGTAAGTTGTAACCTTAAATGGGATGAGATAAAGAGAGAAGTGACTCCTATTAGATTGAAGGTAAAATACCGCCCCGATATATTGTATTGAGTTTTCAAAATCAAGATTGATGGTTTGATTGAGGACCTAAAAGAGGAAAAAATATTTGGCAAAATTATGGTATGTAAGTCTGTGTTTATGCAACACCTTATTAAAATCTTATGCTGTAGATAATGTTTTAGTCATTTATCTTTTCAATTTTCAGATGTTTGTACTATAAAATTTTAAAAGAGAGCGCTTCCACACACACATATTTTTTTATTTATGAGTAATGAGTTCAAGTCACAAACACTAAATGACAGACAAACAAATAACGATTGAGATTCCTGATAAAAATGAAAGGCCAAATTTACATGAAGCTATTCAAAACTACATGGTACATGGTCCATGTGGCCTATACAACAAGAATTCACCTTGTATAAAGAATGGATCCAATTTAAAATTTTATCCCAAAGAGTTTAGGCAGTAAACACTCATTGACGAAGTTGGGTTTCCTAAATATAGGCGTACCAATAACGGTCGAACTGTGACAAAAAAAGAATGTGTACTAGATAATAAGTTTGTTATTCCGTATAATCCAGAATTGTTGTTCAAGTTCGGGTGGACGGGTGCTACATAAATGTGGAATACACATGCCAAATAAGTTATATCAAGTATCTGTTTAAATATGTACACAAGAACAATAATCGTGTAACAACTAACCTATACAATGTTGTTGATTAATCAGAAACGACACAAGTTGTCGATGAAATTAGGAATTATTATGATTGTAAGTACATTTTGGCATGTGAGGCAGCTTAGTATATATTTGGATACAAAATCCAAGAGAAAGAATCATTTATGATTAGACTTCCAATTCATTTGGAGGATGAACAATCCGTAGTTTATAGTGAAACTTCTAATAAGAATGATATCATCGAAATAGTAGTATCTCATAAGTCTGTATTTTTGAGATGAATGGCGGCAAACATATCATATTTTTATGCTCAAAATTTGACTTATGCTGAGTTTTCAACCAAATTTATTTGCAATGACGATGCTTCGAATTGGTTTTCTCAAAAATAAGGCTTTGTAATTAGAAGGTTGACTCATGTGCCTGTATATAGTGATGAATTTATATTTTATTTTATTCTTATTTATTTGATGATTGAAATTTGAAATATAAGGATTTGATTATATACTTTTATTTTATTGAAAATAAATTCAAGTTTTTTAGTAAAAATACAAAAGCGTACATTATATTAAAATATTATTTCTATACGAGTGAATTATCATCTTAATCTTTTAAAAGAAATAATTTATTGATAAAATAATCTTGAAAAATCGACAATAATTTTTATGAAAATAATTCATTAGAAAAATAAATGTTAAATAGTTGATTATCATGAAATCTAATTTAACCGTAAATTTGCAATTTGTAATTGAATCCATTTTTACACCTTAATTTGGAATAGGTGTTAGAGAAGAAATTTAGAGTGAAAACTTGAGTCGTGAAAACTTAGTCATCGAAAACAAAACAAAACTCCCCAGAAACATACAAACAGAAGCAGAAGAAACAAAAAAAGATTGGTATCATCTATGACTCTTTATTTCTATATGAATTCTATTTTTTTTTTCTTTTTTCGATTTTCAATTTTTCTTATGTGAGTTTTTTGTTTTAATATCAAACTTTACTTTTCAAACAAAAAAATAAATTTGAAGAAAGAGAAAAAAAAATATCAAATTTATCGTTTAAAGATAATACGTAAAAAAAATTAAAAAAAAAACTTTAAAAGTGATTATTTAATCTATCCAAACAAACTATTTATATAAAATAAAATAAACTGAATTTTTTTTATTAAACCATTTTAGAGTTTAACTCAGTATTTATATTATACTTATAAAATTATTCAAGACAATCAATGAACTATAGCTCAAATGCTATTTGTTCTCCTTTCCTCTGTAGAGGTCTCTATTTCTAGTCTCTCTTGATGCACGAAAAAGAAAAAGAATCTATTCATTTATCATTTTGAATAATCCTATGTTTGTTATAATTTTACATATTTACTAATTAAAAGGATGGATTAATACAACAGTAATGCTTAATGTTTCTAGCAGCCTGCGAAAGTGACCAGAAAACTTCATTAATATATATATATTAATGTAAAATTAACTTTTAACTAATAATTCAGTGAAGTTACAAGTGCATAAAAAACGAAAATCTAGGGAAACAGGTCAATTTTGGCTTATGAAGGAAACTTGATGTTTCAAGGAGAAATGAATGACTATATATATTGCTTTTGCATAGCATGATTCTATAATCTGTGTCTATAAAAATCTAATATACATGCAAAGCGAAAAAAATTGAATAGAATAGGAGTCATTTTGTTAATATGCGGCGGTCACAGCGTCTACTACATCGTCTGACTCATCAACTATCATTTCGTTTCTGAAAAGCAATTTCAAATATGGAAGAACCTTTGGAAGAACGGGCAAATCTGCCACATTCACACTCATCATGTCAAATGCAACACACGTTTTGTGCATGTTTGCTTCATCCAACACAGGTATTTTAGGATATCTTTGGCTGAAATGAGTTAAAATGATTCGGTATGCATCAGCGGAGTTTCCCATTTCTATGGCTTCATTTGTGGTGCTGTGGTTTTTTGCTATAGCCTCCTCTACCATAGCTTCCTCAAAAGTTGCCTGCATCAATTCTCAAACAAGTTAAAACAAGTCTCCCTTTGATGGCATTAAGATGCAGATAACATTAATCAATTTATAGGAAGACTTGCCTCGTGTATAAGAACTGTTGCGCCTCGAGATGCTTCTACCAACTCTGGACAGGGCCTTGTGTCGCCAGAATATACAACCTTCCAGCCAGGTATCACTTTTCCAGCAGTACTAGTCCTCTCTGCTGCTTTTAGAACAACACCAAATGCCTGTGGGCAATGCACAACAGGGAAACTAATCAAGGACTTCAGACCAGCTTCCTGGATTACCCCCCTAAATCTCTCTAGGATAGGAGAAACGGCATCTTTGTCAACAGGACTGCCTGGTCTTTTCCATAAACTTTGCATACGAGATTCTCTAGCAAACAAAGTTGAATCAACTTTTGATGCGGATACTTCTCTATTATTATTGTTCAGGTCACAGCCATCCTCAAAAGCATCCAATGAAGCTGCTGTGGTGTGCCTGCAATCTAGAAACAGCATATCCAAATCTTCGAGTCTTTGGTAAGCATCTAAATATCTCTTAAGCTGCCTTGGCCCTACGACAAGAACTGGTTCATGAGGCACCCCCTTCAGCAATTCACGGCGCAGAGCAAGGATCCTAGCCAAGCCAGTGTGGTGATCAGCATGGATATGTGAAATCCAAATGCATCTTAAAGCTCTCACAACATCATCAGCACCACTTACACCATATCTGTTTCCAAAGGATGTGTTAAATAACTATTTACATTAAAATCGCAAAAAATGCAGTAAAGTGAAAATGTGTTTAAAGAATACAGATGGACATGCCTTCTTTTGAGTTGTCCCAAGGTTCCTTCACCACAATCCAAGAGCAAACCTCCTTTTGAGAAAAGATTTATATATATTGAACTCACGTTTCTGTACTTGGATGGTTGGGATGAACCAGTTCCAAGAAGAACTATCTCCAAGTCATCTCTCCTTATATTTTCCAAACACGAAGGAACAGTAGAATCACACAACCAAGGTTCCTCAATCATCATATTTCGATCTGCTGCGGGAACTAAATCCTCCTTTGTCTGATTAGCTTGTTGCCAGAGCTGACTTACATGATGAGCTGCTTCCACGACCTCTGGAATCTCTGAGAGTAACTCATCAATTATTTGTGTGGAAGTCACCGTGGTTGGAGTACCGGATCTATCCAACCCAAGACGAGCATAAGGACGCAATGTAAACTGCATAACACAGTTAATATGTTCATAAGTATACAAATATTGCGGAGTCAGACTATAAAAGCTTTATACAAAGACTTCTACAAGAAAAAAGAAATTAACAGCAGGGCCGAGTCAGATTTTGATACCTTGAGAAGATTTTCAGCAGAAATGACTTTAGAAGATTCAGAAAAGGAACCCTGCAAAAAACACAAATCAATCCCCCAGATTAGACTAATTTATTGTTAAATACAGTATAAGTTCCCCTTCCAGCATTTTACAAACCTCACTTGAAGCAAGAGCACTTGAAAGTGATGAAAATCCTGGGGCTGGAAAGAACTGAGGACAAACATAATTAAGTCGAGATGCAATTCTTGCACTAGCTTTCAAGATAGGAATCTCTACATTCTTCCTGAGAACAATAGAAGCAAACAAGAGTAATAAATAATGTGTTGTAGAAGAAACAAAAAAGGAGGAATTTCCAGAAAAACTAGCAACTTACTTTTCATGCCCAGCCATGATATGCTGTGCAGAACCAAATTTCTTCATCCATTTCTGGTAATCTGAAGAACTTACAACAGAAGCAGGACTTAAGTGAATCACACACGTTACGCTCTTCCCAGCTTCTTGATCATAGTAACTAGTGAGTGATTGTGCATTCAATAACGATTCCAAATGAGATTTTGTTGGACAATCAACAAGGAGTACAATGGGTCCAGGAACAGAAGGACCCAAGACATCACTTGGATGAACCTATTGTGTCACACAAATGGTTACGTTAATATGTACGGAAGCCAGGTATTAATTAAAATTAACTAAAGCAAACTAAATGGTGATTGAAATATCAGTGCATATTCCATAAATTACCGTAATATTCAGGCGATCTGATTGCACTGAATTTCCAAATTGCAGTTCACGATACTTTGGCCCAGGTTTCAAACCTAGGGCCTTCGCTTTATCTTGATCAAATTTTCCCTTGATCTCAGGCAGTTCGCAAATATATACTACAGACATATCACCAGGCTTCGCAGCAGCCTGGTTTTTCCCGTTGGGTGAGTTAAGGGTCTCTGAAGGTGTCATCGGGTGATGTGGTCGCAGGATGATAGCAGATATTTTGACCACCTCGTTTTCAATGAGAACAATGGGATTGTCCAATAGCTTACATCCAGTAAGCACAGTGGTATCATCGGTGCCGCCAAAGCTCTTTGTGTGAACCATGGCGGCATTGGGAATAAATGATCTCATGGCATCTACTAAAAACTTAAGATCTGAAGGGCCCCATATCTTGACCTGCAAATCACATGAACCTATCAATCACTACAACAGACTATGCATTACACAGTTGAACAACAACACGAAGTTAATCCGCCACTTACACACATCCCCTCTTCTCCCATTCCAGCCAGCGTAAGCAGCAAACCTGTGAGTCGAAGACTGATATGTATCAACATTCTAGTAATCCAATCTAAATATCAAGTTCTACTCTTCTAGTATGAGTATCTTAGCAATGAAGCAATGCTATTTTCTGCAATACTTGCATGTAAACCCACAAGATTCTTAAAAATTGAAGACAAACCTGGAAGGCCACCGGCGGTTTCTGAACAAACACGAGTTAGAAATATGTGATCAATCTGCAAAAAGGTAAGTACATTTCGTGAGCTGATAACTAGTGATGACAAAGATAAGAACTTGAAATTCAAATTCAAACCTTGGATAACTTAATTTTATGCTCAGTGCAAAATCGTTGTAGTCCCTGAAACAAGCAAGAGAGGTTGAGAAAATGCAGAGAGAGATAAGAAATGAGAGAATGAGAAGGAAGAGTGACCTCTCCAGCATTGAATATAAAACGTTGTTTATCGAAGAAGAGGAAGACGGAAGGAGAAGTATCCTGAGTATCCATGCCAGTTCCGAGTATCTGAAGATAAGCTATGGTGTTAACTGGATTGACCTTGCGATGCTTTAATTGGAGGTCCTTCTTGGGAGCGTCATTGTTGTCTCTTCCCTCTGCTCTGCGCTTGTTGAAGCCAGCAGAAGAAGCGTTCTTGTCGAGTTCCATTGGGTGAGTGGTTCTTCCTCTGCCACCGCGGGTGTTGCTGTTGTTTCTGCGGGTAAGATGGAGAGGGGCGTTACGGTGTCGTCTCGGAGAAGAAGAGGAAGCGATAACCGTCGAGAAGATGGATCGGAAGTGGAGGGTGGAGGGTTTGGAGAGGGAGAATGAAGAAAAAAGGAGCCGAAAATTTGAGAGTCGGGCCATTCCCCTCTCTCACTCCACCCTGTTTTTATTTCAAGGGTTTAAGCCTTTTGCACACTTTCTTTCTTTCTCTGCACCCAAATCCCAAAGGGATAATAAAAAATTTAAAACTAGTTTTCAGTAGTTACTTTATATTTTTTGAAAAATATATCTAAAATACGATATTGGTAAATTGGTACATAATGTTTTTTATTATTAATTATTAAATCAATAATTATATATATTAATTTATATTTTTAACTAAATAATCAGTTATATTATAGTACAATAATTAATATGTAAATAATATAATATAATAAATAATTAGATTATGTATAGTAGTATAATAAAAAATTTTATTTATAATTTCTATAATCTATATGTAATAGTTAATTGATTGTTGATATTTTATATATATAATATGACACTTTTTAATTTTAATATGGAGGCTAGAATGAGGTAGGACCTCATTATGGAGATTAGGTGTGCTTTACCTACATGTGATGTCAGCGAAAGAGTAATCGGACGGTGCGAGTGGGAGGGGATTTATCGGACAGTCCAAGTTGTTCACTCCAGTCACGTATCGCATGCGTCTTGCTCCCTACAACAGTGCCCCTTTAACCTAACATACCCCCTTTACTCCATCCACACCCACCTTCTGAGTCACTTTCACAGCTTCACCCTCATCCCCACCAAGCAGCCATTCTCTCTTCTTCTTTCTCCTTCAACAAGTCCTGCCTCTACTTCATTCAAAGAAAATTAAAATGCCAAAAAATAAAAATCTAAAAATGTTAATCGTCCTAAATTTTATATTACAAAATATCTCAATCATTCTGATTTTATAAGTTTATTTATTAATTTTTTATATTTTAGAATTATATTATTTTTAGAAATTTAATTATAGTTGTTGTTGTTAGAAGTTGAACTGAGGAACATATATGTGACAGAATTATTATTATTGTTGATAGAAATTTAGGAATATATGTTTAAATAATAGTTAGAAATATGTATGTTTAAATGTAGTTAAAAAATATTTTAATCAATGATAATATTTAAGTTAGACTAATGTGATAGATTAGTAGAAAATACATGTGTAGAATTTTTTGTAATAATTTTAGTAATTATAATTAATTAACTAACTGTTATAATTAATTTCAGAAATTATAATTTTATAAATTATAATAGTTTTTCGTAACAATAAATAAACTAAATCGGTGTATAATTTTTTGGAATAATGTTGATAATTTTGTTTAATAATTAGGTTTTGTAAAATATAATGTATTTTATTTTTGGTAATAATTATTTGTTTATTGTTAGCCTTTTAATTGTTATTGTAGTTGAGGTTTTAATATTATTACAGTAAAACATTATTAGATAGATAAAAATTGAAAGTATCTAATAGTTATTATTATTAGTAGTAAGTTAGAAATAATTTGTAGTATTATTAATTAAATTTAGAAGTTAAAATATTATTACTTAGTAAATTGGATTCAGAAAATTTTTTTTTTTAATTAGATTTAGTAAAATTATGTATGATAGTTGTGGGATGTCAATTAATATTTTTTGTTTAGTTAATTGTAAAAATTTTTCAATAATGATAAATAATTAATTGGTAGGTTAACATGGTAATTAGTAAATTTGGTAATCAATAAAAAGTTTAGCACGATATTAATAAATTAGTTGCTATAGTTAGAAAATTATTATATTTTTGTTGTTAATTAGTAATTGTTAATAATGATTTGAATAATAATTTGTTATGTTTTTATAGAGTTTATAGATGTTGACATGTGATCACCTTGTCTTTCTGGATCGGTACAATGATAAGGTTGAGGAGCATTTATGATTTACTGGGTTTTATCATGTGTCCCAAATTAGAGTAGTTTAATGTCAGAAAGCACTGGTAAATGCTCTAGTCGAAATGTGGCACCCAGACACGCATACCTTTCACCTTCCAGTTGGTGAATGTGTCGTAACACTAGAAGACGTAGCTATAATTCTTGGTCTTTCGACGGACGGTCTTCCAGTGATCGGGATGACTATGAGTAGTTTTGAAGTCTTAGAGGCGGAATATTTGTACCAATTTGGAGTTGCACCGACAAAGTTGGACTGTAGAAGAAGCTGCATAACTTCTCTATGTATCAATTAACTATTTTATGTATCTTTACTATGCTTTCCTGAAACTGAATTCCATCCCCACGACAAATTCACCATCTGCGACAATAGAAATTTCTGCCGCAATGGCAGTCATACGAAAAATACTTAATACACGAATATTTAATAACTGATATTAAAAGTAAATCAATACTCACTACATCAATTATGATATAAATAAATTTTACATAAGGTTATTATTTCAGTCTAAACAAAATAAAAACATAAACACAATTAAATACTAGTTAATAAATACTAATTTATATTTAACTAAATCAATAACTAACAAAAAATTATTATCTTAAACTTAACTAAATAAACACATAAATAAATGCTAATTGAGTATATTTTCACATGTCACTTAACTATTTGGTCCATCGATCAAGATAAATTATTACAAAATTCTAATCCTTTTTTATAAATATAGGCAATTACATACCTGCACTCATATATTCCGGAAACTCTAAAACATGCATGCTTCCAAATCCAAAACTCGCATGAAAGATGGCTCCTCAAACGACACTTCGTTTGCGAGTGCATTTACCATGTCTGTCACATTTGGAGTCATAGTGTCGTCACCTTGATCTTCATCTTCGTCTGGACCAACAACTTCGTAATTTCTTTTCGAACTCTTATTCACTGTCACTATTGTATTCTTCCCGTACAATATTCCGGTCGGCTTTAGATTGTTCGAATTCAATGTACAACTCGATGAATAAGATTTGAGCACAACTTTCGATATACACTGAAAACATCTCTTGCATACTCGCTTCGTCCGTTACATATTTGGTTTGAAATTGGACGAATCCACCAAATACTGGTATGGGATATCTGTATAAAATACATGATATTTTTCTTGACATCTTAGAATCTATCTTCTCACAAATCATATCTTTGAACTCTTCAAATGAGATTATGAAGGGAATAACAACATCTAACGAATTTTTACACATAAATTTTACTTCTTCAGATGTTTGTAACAAAATCTGATCAAAATAATACACTTTTAAAAGAACTCTATCTTCCATTTCTCTCACTCACCTAAACAAAAACAAAAACTTCACTCCCAAATTTTTTTACTTCATAGCAAAGAAAAGAGAAACACGAGTAAAAAAAAGCAGAAGAAGAAGCCAAACAAAAAGAAAAGAAAACGGGATTTGATATATTGTTTACGAGTTACACACTTATATATATATAAATCGGACCCAACAATTAGTTTCAGCTCATTCAAATTTTTTTTTATAATAATCAACTCAAACTGTGCGATTTGATTTTCGCATTATTATAAAAAATTAAAGATATATACAACACGGACGATCCGATTATCTTACTCCAAAATTCAAAATTTTCTTCCTTTTAAATTGAACCCTTCAATTTGTTTATCAAATTTTTCAAACAAAAAATTTGCTGGTCCGAATTCTTCACACTATAAATAAAAAAAATTGTCCCACACATTTATTTAGCATCCCCAGAATCCATAACCAAACATAATACATATATAGCTTCCATAACCAAAAAAATGAACCATAATATGATTATTTTTATAAAAGTACTATGTGGATTATAAAAAATTGAATACTATATATAGTTGTATTAAGTCACTATTAGATGCTCTAACACTAAAATAAAAAAAAAAATCATTCTCTCTAATTTAGCAATTACACTAAAATAATTTTGTTATAAACACTCATTAATTGTCAATCATTCAACTAATACATTAGTGTAAGGGTCATAATTTGTACCTAAAATATTTAATAATTATATATATATATATATATATACACACGTGTTATTTAACTTATTTTTAATATATATTTTAATATTAAGATTAATTAAAATATTAAAGGAGTTATATTTTTATTAGTTGAATATTTTAAATGACTACCAACTAGATTATCAACTAAGCTGGAGTAGCTCAGTTGGTTAGAGCGTGTGGCTGTTAACCACAAGGTCGAAGGTTCAAGCCCTTCCTCTAGCGCTTTGGATTATGCAATTTTTTGTTTTCTCTTGAAACAACCACCTAGGTAGAGAGTTGAAGATGAGATAAGATCATCATCACAAGAACAACCACATATACATAATACAACCCACTGAAAAACCTCAAAAAAATCATGTCACTCCTCCAACTCAACTCCTCTCATGGCTTATGCTCTCTCTCACCCTATTCCCATAACAACTTGAGAAAGAGCTTCATGATTCCTATTCATTCCTCTAATAAGAACCACACCTTTGCAACAAGAACAGTAGTTGTTAGAGCCATCAGCACTGTCCCTGACACAAACACAGACACAGACAAAAACACCACTCAACCCTCCCAAGCTCCTCCCTCTGTTGGCTTCGCATTCATACATGTATATCTTATCTTGCCATAACTAATATCTTACATGCATTTATAGTTAAATGTCTTTATCTTAATTTCTGGTGTTGTTCTTGTTAACTTCAGCCTGTGTTGCTACCTGATGGAACACCAGACATTCATTATCGTACTGCTTCTGGTGGCCAGAAGCTTAGGGACATAATGCTTGATTCCAATCTTGATCTCTATGGACCCTATGTATGTAACACACTAACACACACCCTCCTTCTTCTACAATCATGTTCTTTTGTTTTTTTTCTTCTAACTAACAACTACTTTGATTATTCTCTTTATAGGGTAGACCTTTGTTGAATTGTGCTGGGGGTGGAAGTTGTGCTACTTGCATGGTCGAGGTGAATTTCATTTCTGTATAATGTTACCACAACATTTAGCATATTGATTGATTTGTACTATTTTACAATTGGTGTTAGGTTCTTGAAGATGGGGGGCTTCTTAATCCTCGCACTGATAAAGAGAAAGAGCATCTCAAGAGGGTGAGTGAATGTGGATCATTGTTTTTGATACTTAGGTCCAGTTTGGTAACCAACTTAATTAAGTTCCTTTTAATAAAATAACTTAAACAATAAATGACTCTGTTAAAAGTAACTTATAAATAAGTTATTTTGTGTTTAGATTTTTAATTCTAAAAGTGCTTATTTTATAGAAATATGATGAAAATAGAAGTATTATGAGAGAAATCATTTTTTTAACTTCTCTATAAGCTCCTAAATAGCTTTTTAAAAAGTTGCAATTTGGTTTTGAAAATTGTATCAGACATTAATACTACTACTTTTCATAAGCCAAAAGTTAAAAAAGTTACTTCTAAAATTTCCCAAACGAGCCCCTAGTCTCTGAACTGGACTCTGCTAGTAACATTTTCTATGTTGGTGTTTTTCATTCTGTCAGAAACCAAAGAATTGGAGATTAGCATGTCAAATAACTGTTGGTAAACCAGATTCAACAGGCGCGGTTCGTCAATTCTAAACTCTTTGGATCATCACTTTATTTTTATGTGGAACTATATAGTATAGTATAGTATATATTGATTGATTTTTGGTTTCATTTTAACTTAATGCAGCTTGTGATCCAACAACTACCAGAGTGGAAAGGCCATGAATTTAAGTATCAAAACCGTGAAGATGATTCAGAGGATTCTTAAGGAGGCTTTTGTTGTTGTACTCAAAAGTAAATAGAAAATGAAGTAGTCTTCATGATGCATTTTTTTGTTCTTGGTTTCTTGCAATCTGCAAAATGATGAAGAAAATCTTGGAACCTGTAATTAGGAGTTAAATTCTATCTTCTAGAGGCAGGCACTTCAAGAGATGGGAGAAAAAAAAGAATGAGAAACATAGCATACATCATAATGTCAATTCCATACAGTGATGAAAGAAATCAGGATAAACGATTTATTAATCAATATATGAAACAAAAAGAAGTAAAACATATCTATTAAATAACTCAGTAGTTTATCTTCTCTTTACTCAAACATTTTTAACTGGAGGTAACTCCACCTTATCTGCTAAAAATTGTGGATAATTGGATATTTTTGCAAGGCAAAGATAGCTCTCTTGTTATATCAAGTGCAATTATTATTCTAAGTTTAGGAAACACAAATTGTACATCAACATCAACATTTATGAAGACAAAGGAACTTTGGTGCTAAATTCTGATCAAAGTAGAGAATTGCTACTACAGTGTATAGAAGCAGTGAAGTTAGTTTGATATTTTTGCAGCCTTATCTTTCAAATGTGGTAGAGGGTCCCCATAGAGCATAGGGTCCATTCTACCTAAATGTTTTTAATGGATGTGACCATTTTCTTGTTTTCATTTGTCTTGTTATGTATTGCTTGGACCCTTGCCATTAAAACTATTCAACATCAATAATTCTTGCTTGCTGTACTGCACTATCACCCTTTTGGCATATACCTCAATCATTCCATTTGAAGCTTTTGCATTAATTAAGAGATTATCTTCTTTAATTAGGATTCTTAGTATCTTCTTTTCTAACCACTCTTCATATTTGGACAGCACAAATGACAAACCTAAAGGTGTTATGACTATTGTTATTATTTTTTATATGTCTAATGCTTTCTCATTTGAAATTCTCATAATTTACAGCCTAAAATATCTCTGAATCATAAACTTGTGTTCAATTCATTTCTAGATGCCAATAATGGCAGGCTAATCCCCCCTAGTAACAAAGTAATAGCAACCCAAGAAAGAAAAAAGAAATAAACACCAGAGATGAATAATTAAACACTACTGATCCACTGCACATATCAATAATCTCTTGAATTCTCTTACATGCCAAGCTGAAAAAGCCAAAGGATAAATCAGATAAGAAAAGAAAGAAAGAAAAACAAGATTTGCTTTTCCTCCTTTATTACAGAGGAACTTGAATTACAAAGGCAATAATCTCCAAGAAATCATCAAAAATCACTGGCCAATGGTGCATGCTCAGTAGGCATGTAAAAAAAGCTATAGACAAGACCAGCCACAGCACCACCAATAAGAGGTCCAACCCAGTAGATCCAGTGATTAGTGAAGTCTCCACTGATAACAGCAGGTCCAAAGGAGCGTGCAGGGTTCATTGAGCCGCCAGAGAATGCCCCTGCAGCCAAGATGTTGGCACCTACAATGAAACCAATGGCAATGGGTGCAATTGTTCCCAGTGAACCCTTCTTTGGATCTGCTGCTGTTGCATACACAGTGTACACCAATCCAAATGTGATTATAATCTCAGCAACAACTCCTTCTCCTGCTCCAACTCCAGCTCCAACATTGTGGATTGGAATAGTCTGAACACAAAAATCACTGCCATTTAGTTTCTCTTAGCTTAAGAATGTATCACAGTTAATCTCTTATATCAATAGGATCAAGTCTTAACCATCAAATACTTAAATTACAAGGGGTCCTACACCAATTATAATACATGTAACATTCAAAACCCAAATTGAATCACTCCATTACTTTATGTGATCACAGAAATATCAAGCTTAAACATTCAATCCGTTTTCACAAAGACAAAAACCAACAGTTAATAAAAGTCCACAACAGAAAATTCTAACAAAAATAGGTCCTACTTCATAGTTCACATACTAAAGAAATTATGCAGGAAACTATGTTCCAAGTTCCAACACAATAAAACAAGTTGTCCCCTCAATCAATGTGATAAAGAGGAAAAATAGCAGACATGCCCTTGTGTGGCGCATGAAGCTTGTGGCCCAAGGATGACAATTTTTGCCATGGTTGACACACAAAATGATTTGAAATCATCATGGAAAACATATAGGTTGGTTGACTTGGTTCAGTGTGAACTTACCAAGCCTCCAGTGACAAGCTTGAGGAGCAAGCAAGCGGCTATGGAGCCAAGAAGCTGCGAAATTATGTAGAAGATAGCGGTGAGAATGGTGATCTGGCCACCAAGAGCTAGGCCAAAAGTCACTGCAGGGTTGACATGGCCACCAGAGATGTTGGCACTAACAGCAACTGCAACAAAGAGAGCGAAAGCATGGCAAACAGCAACTGCTACCAACCCAGCAGGATCAAGAGCTGCACCTGATGTCAACTTATCTGAGCCAAAAACCAAACACAAAAAAGTCAGACTCAGTTTGAAACTAAAAAAGCACAACACTTTTAACATATCTCTACATGCCCAGAACAAAAAAAAGACATCTTGTTGTACTATATAAGAAAATATCACTTGATTCAGTGTAACTAACTAACCATAGGCAATGGCAGAACCAACACCAGCAAAAACAAAGATCAAGGTTGAGTGTAACTCTGCAATATAGCACTTGATGGAGCCAAAACTGAAGGAATCATCGAATCTTCCGAATGCTATGCGAGCCATCTCTCTCTAAAAGTTTCTATGGAAGCCTCAGAGATAGAGAGAAGATAAGATAAGAAAATGTTATAAGAACTAGATACATATAATATAGCACACTATGCTTCTTTGTTGAGCTATTTATATCTGTATATAGTAGGATTTAATTTGCCTAGTTGCTATTAAAGCTTTATTAAATAAGGTCACGGCTTATTAGATAGGCCATGTTGAAGTTGCATTATTGTTGTTGTTATTATATTATATTATATTATATTATATTATATTACTGTCTATGTTTTATTGTTTGAAACTGGAAAGGAGTAAAAGAGAATATGGTTAAATACGAAATATCAATTCATATCAAATGGGGTCTTTTTTCTGGCAATCTTAGCTGTCATTGACGTAATTCATTAGAAATGTCTCGAAGCCAATGAATGATGATTCCTCCATGTGAGTACAGTAGAGACTAGAGATAGAGGTGGTGTTTGGTGGGGCAAATTGTGAAGGACATAATAATAATAATCATATAACAAAAGGAGGAGTGCAACTATGCAATGCATGAATTGCTTTGGTCCACAGAATAGCAAGGTCCAATTCTGTTTTTTGTATTATTCGGATTAGTAGTTTTGGTCATGGAAAAGTTGTTGGCTAATTGGAGCTAATGAAATAAAAGAGTCTTAAGGAGCTGTTGGGCACCGTTAAAATGAAGAAAACTTTTCAAAAACAACTTAAAAAGCACTGTTAATTATGAATTTATGATCATGTCATCATTAAATTGTATACACCAACAAAGTAACAAACCCTTTGCCAATTATTGTACATTATCAAAGAACAAGAGAAAAGAGAAAG
Organism: Arachis hypogaea; assembly: GCF_003086295.3. Classification (NCBI taxonomy): domain Eukaryota; kingdom Viridiplantae; phylum Streptophyta; class Magnoliopsida; order Fabales; family Fabaceae; genus Arachis; species Arachis hypogaea. The sequence goes on along the minus strand of NC_092042.1, from coordinate 80,466,300 downwards.
TGTTTTAATTTGGATATTCCCATGTGATTCTCTTTGTCCTACGGTAATAGGCCAAAAGTTGAACATGGAGTGGCTTGTGATTGGGCCATGGCTGCATGTTATTGCCATGCATGGATAGGAAGTAGGAACTCATGAAAGAGCTTCAATTGTTAATTTCAAAGCATCATAAATAATTTGATGAGCACTAATAATAGGTATTAGGTACATAGTTTCATTCAAATTAAGCACAAATGGTTAATGAGGACTAATAGGTAAATACTAAATAGTATATACTTCTATAGTTTTATGTGAAGATCTTTTTTTCAACACTAGACTACTGCCATCGCAGTCGCAGCAGCCCATGTTTTGTCTCAATAACTACGTATTAGCCACTAATTAAAAAGGAAATCTTATCTGCCAACTATTGTTTGAAGAGATGGACCCATAAGGCGGCTATAAAATAAACATGTTAACGTCCAACAATTGTTTAAAGATATGGATCTGTACACGCATCTTATCTCCTAATTTAACCTATCATATATCATCATATGCTGTTATTAAAAGAAGGTTATGGATACAGTAAAATAATCACATGATTTTATGAGAAGAATTTGATATTCTCCAAAATTTTTAGCCTGACTTATTAATCGTTAGCTATTTACTTATGTTTTTTAAGATATTAATAGTTTTGATCTTATAGCAAATTATTAGTCAACTCTTTTAGAAATTACTTTTTCACTTTTGGTGTTAAAAATAATTAATAAAAAATAAGATAAGATAAAAAGAAATTATCTATTATACCATAAAAAATTGTACCAAAGAGACAAATACAAAAATGATACAAACACCAATTTTTTTCTCCTTCCAATTTTGCTCCCTCTTGCTCTTCATCACCAAAAGCTTTGTATTAAATACTGTGGACTCGAGCCCAAATCCGTAAAAATAAATCCATCAATCATATATATTACCTGCACCTGCATATTCAGTTCAGGAATAGATGTGGTAGCACAACAGAATTTTCTTACAAAGAAGGTAGAATGAATAGGAGGAAAATGGGACTTTATCTACTTGAGCCAAGGCTCCTACGCTAAATCACCTACAAGCTAGCCCTAATCCTCTGGTCCATACTACCTGAACTTGCCTCAAGAATCAAAATAACCAAACTATTTTGCTCATTTCATTCTGAATATCAACTACTGAGGGAAACCTAAAGATAAGAATGGTAGCAGCCTTTTCCTGTTCCTGCATTTGTCACTGCAGGATGCAACTGCAAATTTAAGATAAGGAAAATATTTATGGCTGCTGAAAGTAAATAAAAAGGATAAGAAAAAAACTCCTTTCCACTTCTCATGTGTAAACAGTGGTCGAGGTGGATTTCCATAGATTGTGTAATGATTTTTCTCTGGATCTAGAAGCGCACAACCATTTCCTCGGTATATCAAGATCATCGCCAGTTACACTCGGCACATGCCAATTGCCATTTGCAGATTCCTGCAGCACATTATCCAAAAGCTTATTTAACTTTCATGAGACCATGGTATTAGACTATTAGCTCACGTATACAACTAAAAACAAAGCATACTATTATCTGTAAATCATCTTTTCTACTACTACTAGATAGATGGATAAAGAGAAATATATAATTGGAGTTAGACAATCACCAAATTCCTCATTTTCTTTAAAAAATTATGGGTCCAAACCATTGAGACCACAAGTGTGAGTTCATTTCAGTACCAAGTGTGGAGAAAAAGCACCATGCTGTTGAGGCTTGGTGGAAACATGCTACTCTTATTCAATGGAAAGGAGAGCAGTTGGGTGATCATCTCACCTGAATAACTATTGAGTAACAGGGAGGTGGAATGAGGACAGGTTTGCCAGTGGAGGTTGACACTCGAACCTGCACAACAAAAAAAGGCTTCAGCAGTCCTTCAACCGAGTCAAAAACCATATACTGAAGTCATTAGCAGAAGATAACTGGTGCTTTAGAAATTCAGCATCAAGAAAGGCTTAAGTTCTTGAGAATTCAATAGCCCATGATTCCAATTTTATTATGTTAGAATAGTTGTCAGGAAAAATTATGGTTAGGGAAATGGATCAAGACGAAACACATCTATCATCAATGGGATTAGGATGTAACTGTATAGTGTAAAAGAATTTCTCTGATAGTTTGAAATACCTGGTGTTTTTCCTTCCATCGTGGAAAGAAACTCGAACCTAGTAGCTGGAACAAGTGGTCCCTCATCTCGTCATTTGTCAAGAGTAAGCATTTACAACGAACAGCAGCATACAACCAGTACCTGTGATAACAACATTTTAGTACATCACAGCTTTGTAACTGTAAGCATAAATACTAAGATACATCTATACGTAAGATTTCACATTCCTATTGATGATGGCCTTGGCCTAAATATGTAACAAAACAAGTAACCAGAAACCAAATCCTAACTCACTAGATGTAGTTAACTACATGGATCTTCAGCACCGTTAGGCTAATTGGAAATTCATAACAAGAGAAAACAATATTAGCCAACTCAATCTAACTAAAATATGATGGAGTACTTCGTTACCAGTCATCATTTGAGCCCTGAGGTGTAGCATAAAGGACGCCATTCTTTTTCCAACTTTCTATAAGTCTCCTGTTATTTGGACTCAGAGCAGGACCACAATTTACTCGATTTACATGCAAAATTATAAGTGGCAATCTCTTCGTAGGGCTCATTTGGCGTAATTCTTCAACAACGAATCTAAGCTACAACCAATGGCAAAGAACCATTAAGCAGATGCTTTTGTCATGTGCCAATAAAATGAATGATTTCAACTCACACGCGCAAAGCTGAAATGCTGCCCATCCGCAAGGCCTATGTTGGCACCATCTACAACCGCATCAAAAGGGCCATAACGCTTAAGCCATTTCTGCAAAAGTTAAACCTACACATCAGTCCCTATGGCAATATTACTTGGAAGTAAAGGCACTATAATGAACAAGAACAACCATCAAAATTCAACAGAATTCTCAGTGAAAAAATGTTATACCTTAAAATGAATAAAGCTTAACTTAGGATCTTTTTTGCAAGCCAATATGGATAAAGAGTCAGCAAAATCTTCAGTCTCTTTGGGATCAATATCAATGCTAACAAGCTTCTCACCACAGGAAAGACAATGTCCATCCTGATTCACATGAGTCTTTGCCACTTTCCATTGGCCACTTCCAAGCCACCCTTGTCCATGCCACCCTCCACCTCCTCGCTCAATCCCTTCCCTTATCCGGTTAACATCCCAATTCTTTTCCCCAATTTTGGATGCGAATTCCTTGTTAAACCAACTCTCAATCACGTCGAAAGTCGATTCAGACACCTGCCTCACGGTGGTGCGCAACCGCTGCAGCATCTCATAAACCTTATCTTCCCTGTTTGAACTCACACTGACTTCCAAAAGAGCAGACAGTTCGGACTCTTCGGCCGCAATGCCGGAGTCAATCATGTCGGCATCAACTTCATAGGCCTTGTTAGCATCACCTTTCTTGCAAAAGCCATACAGAGCAGGGCCATAGGACCGCAGCTTGGGCGCAATGGCGAAATCCTTCATTCGCTTCAGCAATTCAAATGCCATGTCAGGATCGTTCTTCGCAGCAGCAAGCCTAGCAGCATTGGTAAAGGTAGCTTCATTAGGCAAAACACGATCAATCAACATCTGCTGAAAAATCTCCATCCCTCTCTTGAGGCCTAACTCGGAAGCAGAACAGAGGTATAGGAGCTTGTTATAGTGATCGAGGTTCATCGAGACGTCGTCGTTTCTGGCGGCATCATAGAGACGAAGCGCTTCAACAAGGTTACCGGTCTTAGAACACTCGTCGAGCTTGTGCTTTAAGATTCCCTCGGGAGATCCACGTGCGATTCTTCTCCGTGCCTTGGTTGAGAGCTTAACTGCGGTGGGTTCAGCTAACGTGCTGAGGTGGTGAGATTGAGATTTCCTGTACCTGGAGAAGGTTCTTCTAGAAGAAGAAGAAGTAGAAGAAGAAGAAGCGATTGTGGTGAGTGTTCGTGCTGCATTGCGACGGAAGAAGAAAGGAGTGTTGGAATTGAAAGAGAAGTAGGGAGATTGGGAATGAGAGAAGAGCGAGGAGAAGAGAGGAGTGAGCCGAGTCGTCAGAAAGGTTGGACGCGGCGGCATCACAATTCACAAGGCGGCGTTAACCACCGTCGCAGTTTGCACCAAACTAACAGCACCCCCTTTTCTTTCAGAGTGAGAAATTAGTGCTTGCTATCTATCTATCTGAGTCTATGACGTTACAAAACTAACACCCAGTCTATCTTTTCGTTTTTGGTAAATCTATCTCTTTTAACTGGATTGAGTTTAGATTTCGGGCTTTCGGCCCAATTTTCCAGAATGTTCTCCATGTTTAAACCAAAATCCCAAGACCTAAACAAAAAAAAATTCCAAAAACTTTTAAAAAATGAGTTTTTTGTGTAAAAAGAATATCAACTATTAACCAATTTGCATTGATCCATTAGCTAGTTCACTCTTCCACTTAAATTAATATCAGATGTTCGAATCGCATCTTATATATGCAACACTTTAACCTATCGAATTAAGGATGCCGTAAAAAAAAATTGAGTCATAAGTCCGAAAGAACATGAGTTTTATTTTTCTTTTTGGGAAGGTAGAAACTCAAGTGCAGTTAACTTCACGCAAAGTTAATAACTGAAAGTCGTTAGATGAAAATTTAGTCAACTCAATCAAATTATTTAACGGTTCTTAACTATCAATTTTACGTGAAGTAAACTGCACTTGAGTAAACATAAATATAAGAAAACTATAATAGTTAAAATTTTGATTTGTCATTTATAAATTTGGGACCCGAACAACTAATAGCTGGAAAGAAGACAACAAATTAAGTGTTGAAACTTTAAACTTCAATAGTTTGTCCTTTGGATTGACAAAAGGCGCAATCATTTACAATGTCTTAATTTAAATTCAGATTTTTTTATATTGTAAGTAACACAAAAATTAAGAATTGTTTTTATTTCTTCGTTTATAAACAAAAATATTTTGACGATTGATTTTGTTCTTTCTTTAAAAAAATTTAGAAACAATTGTGTTCTTATGCTTAAAATTCCGGAACCTAAAAAAACAAAAATATGATTTTGCGTTTTTTTGGAGTTCTTTTAAAATGGGCTTATCTTGTTTCAAACAATAGAACGATAGAACTACCTGATTTTCTCCGTCTAGGCCAGCCTGTTGACCACAAAAAAAAAAAAAAAAAAAAAAAACAGTACCATATTTTCTCCTACTGGTCATTAGAAAATGAATAATCTTAGTCTTTTACAATGATGCTTCAAGTGATTAAGAAAGTTTATCCATGTAGGTCAATGGTAATAAAAACTCATTTGTGCAGCGTTTCTTAAACGTCAATTTAGTATGCATAGGAAATGGATATATTACGAACGATGTCAACAAAGAATATATAAACAAGGAAAATTTTTAAATAAACAATAACGTGGAATAAAAATATTATTTTTGGTCACAAAATTTGATCCATATATAACATATAAGAGTATTTTAGTATCTTCAAAATTAACCATTCTAAGAAAAGATCTTATTTATTTCTGGTCTCAATTTGATCCATATATTACCATTGCTGTACTTCAATAACTCTTCCTGAAGAGTATTTTAATAACTAGGATTAGCAAGTTGACTTATTTATTTGCAAGTAGAAACATTAACCAGAAAATTTATCCAAATCCTTATTCCTATTACACATGGGAGAGCCAGGCAGAAATTTTGTGACATCGATCATTCTACCTGCATTTCTTCAGGAAAAGTTATTGAAGTACAGCAATGGTAATATCCATTTTCGTCAAAGGAAAATCTCTGCGAAAGATGAGCTTCACGAATTAGATACTCCCCCCATTCCTCTGATCCATACCGCTTGAATATGCCACGAGCATCAAAAGAATCAACCTTTCTTGTCCATGTCTTCCTGAACAGTGAACAACAGCAATCGAGATCGGATAAGTTCTGTTCCGAAGTTCTAAAGATCAAGGGAAGTTGTTTATAGTGCAAAGTTAAAAGAGTACTTGAACAAAAGAAATACAAACGGCAGCATTACCTTTTCCTGTGCCTTGCATTCATCACAGTGGCGTGCAACTGCAAAAACAAGACAAGTGATGGTTGAAAATTGCCGAAATACAGAAGAGGGGGTTGTGAAGCATGATTCCGGGGATACAGTTTCCTAAAAAAGGCTCATAAGAAGAATGTATTCCTTCTTTCCTTTATTGTCGCATTAAAGTGGTATTTCCAAACTACTACATTTTATTGCTAGAATGAGATTGATAATTCAGTTAAAAGCAACGATAAATAGCATTCACAATAGGAGTACATATCGACAAATATATAAATGATATCATAATTCATGTCAAAACATGTGCTAACAATGCATTAACATAACTCTCAGGCATGTAGGTTACAATATTTTAGTTACCATCTATCCAAAAGAAGCAAATTGTACAATGAACCCGCTAAATTTGATTTACCTTGAGGCTTTGCTTAGCATCATTCTCTAAGACAAGTCCAGCTTCAGTATATGCATCAATTATGACTTCTAGAAAAGCTCAGAAAACACAAATAATACTTTGGAAAGCAAAATATTATCAAAAACATGCATAGTTATTGATCCATAATTATCCGTTATTCAGAGAAGAACAAAAATAAGCTCCTAAATCCCTACACCAGGAAATATATACACACACAAAGCAATTCATAGATGGATACGACATGCACGCAAAAGACGGCCCTCACTGCCGATTTCTTCCACAGGAGCATACAAAACACGGGCTTTTGCCAAAGAACCTTTCATGCAATCCTGCAAGATCGGGAATATATTTCTCTTATTAAAGATAGCAAACAAATTCCACAAGAGCCAAATTTAATGGTTAAAGGAAAAAAGTTCTACTCAACAAAAGATATTAAAACTATTAAGATGTCGATTCTTTGAGTCGTGTACAGTTAGTCTTTATTGAATATCTTAGTCCTAAAATGTCACTTTATATTTAGGCAATGGGTAATCAGAAAGTAGTTATAAATGAAAATCATTTTTGCTAAAATAGACCACAAAATAGACTCTTACCAATCCTTTTAGTCTTATAGAAAGAGGCCGATTATCCAAAGCATCCATAATTTTTGAGGAGATACTCTGCACAGTTACATATATAAGTATAAACATAACAATCTAAACATGTCATAATGCTGAACTTAACAAACATCACCTGCAAGACTTCTGTGGCTCTCTTAACTCTGTCTTTGTTCCAGAGCTTAAGCATGAGCACAGTAAGGTGAAAGGTTTTAGGCTTTATGAATATAGATTTGTCAATCCCCAAATCTGAAAAAGTGTGACAAAGCTCAGTGAAATTTAATATTGACTGTATGATTGTAGGAAAAAGAGAGGGGGAAAAGGGGGGGGGGGGAGAGAGAGAGAATAACATGTTATGAGATACTAGGAGATGTAAAACATAGACATACAGATCACGTCGAGCTTGTATGCGATAAACTATATTCACACACTATAAAAATGGTCCTGGTCACTGCATAATAAAATCATCTTGGGAATTTAACCAGGAAACATAGTTTAGGCTTCAGGCTCCACAAAGTGGAAAATGAAGAGGAATATTAAAATGCAATAAAACAAACATAAGCACATACATAAAAATATTTAGGCTGAAGAATTAATTCCAGAGTCTCTTAATGGGAATTTCTAAACCAATTACGCATGTTAAATATATCAAAATAGATTGTTTTCATACCAGAGGAAGTGGAAGACTTGGAAGACTTGGATGCTTTAGGTGCATAACTGACAAGTGGTATGTTAGTAAGATTAACTTTAACTGCTGCACTACCATCTTCGACTTTAAGTTCAACTGCAACATCAACATTTTCTTTTGTCAATTGATCTACTTCTGTATTTTCAGTAGTATCCTCATCCTCATTCGTGCTAGCATCCTCATTCGTGCTAGCATCTTCATTTCCCAATATAGAGTTTTGGAAATTGATGAGTTTATCAACTAACTCAGGATGGATGGCCAATGGAAGTGATATGAAGTGTGAATAATCAAGATTTCGACTATTAACTGACTGGTACAAACACAAGAAAATACATGAATCTTTGCATAAGTTGGACAACGAATGTACTCATAGCCATAGAACTTTTGACAAACGGTATGGACAGGAGACTGACCTCGTCAATTATAGCCTGTATCTTCTCTACAGCTGAATTCACACTATCAAAAGAAATACCCTCAATGGCTGCAAAAGACAATTACAACAAATCATTTAGATATTGGATTTCCTTATGGCACAGTAGTAAGGAGTCAAGCTGGTAAGAGGGAAGAGCCTCTACTTAAATGAAAATCCACCAACTAAGCCAATGAAAGATTCCTGCACATATAATTACTATGTGCTGGTCTCTCAATCAATCAAGTGCTACATATATAGAGTTAACAAACACTCATGAATTGAATATATTATATTATGAATGAACTATATTAAATCAGCTATGGCATAACCATATCAAAGTTAAAATGAAAGCATAATAGAAAATAAACATTTCAATTTGATCCATACAAGTTAGGCAGTAACTTAGGTACAGCCAGGAACTTACTCACAAAATCATCTTCTTTTGAAGTAGGTATTATTATCTTAACTCCCAATTCCTCTTCTATCTTCTGTTGTGTGGATCCCCTGAAACAATAAGTATAAGCAATACGCATATAATATACTTCGCAAATAATAAACTCAATCTTCTAACCTTTGCATATGACAACAGCAATGATATTTGTACGATTGTCCTATATATTGGCTATATGAATCCAAGAGCCAAAACCATTTAAAATTCCTCTATGCATTATTAATTGTCTTTTCAGCCCAGCCCATAATTTGTTTTCTATTTATAACTATGAAAGAAATTTTTTATCAGCTTTACCCATGTAATAGGCACCCTCCCTTTCATTTTCTTCTTAAATTTATCTACTTCAAGTTGGCAAAGCAATGTAGTAAGCAAAGACAAACATAAATTTAAAACTAGCTTTACGGCTTTACCCTTTTCCTTTAATAAATCGAAATAGCGAAGTGCCAACCTGCACAACAGACACAAAGAAAACAAAGATGAAACTGCAGAAATTTTTCTACTATCCAGTTCATAATCAGAAAAGAAACTCGCTTGAAGTAGGTGTGAAGAACAATTTTAATCAAGGCTGACAGCATTTCTTTCCACTGTGATTTTGTCAAGAAAGGAAGTGAAATTTCTAATCTTGCCTCGACAGAAACTGAATGCTTCTCAATGGAACTAGACGATTCCCCTTCTATTACTCTCTGTTCATCATTGGAAAAAAAGGTAGCCGATTCAGTAATTTCATCAGTAACTACAACAGCTTCGTTGATGGTATGATCAGTTGAAATAGTGGCTCGAACTTGCCCTCCATCTTCTGACTCAACCGTTAAATCCTTCATAGCCAAACTTTCTAGAAAACCACACCATTTAATAGTAGCTCAGATAACTCAAGTTTTTACTGAATTAATAGGAGGATTAAGTAATAGTAATAGCTACCTAGAGAAGAAGAAGTGGCAGTAGTGGAAATTGGTCTCCAGAGCATGGTTTTGGGTTTGTTATTGGAGTTCTTATCATCAATGCATATTCTCTTCTTTCTATTTCTACCACGCATCATGTAATTACACCTCAAACTATGATAACTGCACTTTCCCTACTCAGTTCCGAAATTCTCAAATTAATTCAAATCAAAATCTTAGAACAAATTTAAAAATTATAAACATACAAATCGAGTGGAGAATGAGGGAACCTGAAAGATACGATTTGATGCAGTAGCAGTGGTAGCAGCAGCAACATATGTGTTGGTGAATTTCAGAAACACAGACCTGCACGCTATCATTCTCCACTCTCTCTCTCACACACCAGTGCAGAAACCCAAAGCGCACGAACACGCAGGATTCACGTGTCATTTTTTTTGTCTCAGAATATTTTTGGGCCTTTTTATGTGGGCCTTAACAATGGTTATACCCGTACTGGGCTTCACTTTTTTGAAAACGAAATCTAAACATCCCTAACGGAAACAAAAAAAAGTTTAAGCATTACAGAGCACCGTCCAAAAAAAAAAACATTACAGAGCATAACAAAACTTTAAACAAAATATTATTTTATTTATAAATAAAAAATTGGGTTAACTATTATATTTGTCCTTAAAATTTTATCAATGAATTATTATATTAGATTTTTTTTAATTAGATCTTTACTGATAGTTATCAAACTTTGAATATAAAAATTTTAAAAATATTTTTAAGATTTATTTTGTTTTAATTTTGTCCTAAAAATTTTTTATTTGCATCAAAAATAATCCTGACAGCTAATTTTTTAAAAAATTTAAAATCAGTTCAACAATAATTATATAAGAACAATCTTCAACACAAGTAAATCAAATATAATTGTCATGCATTATTGTTATATTAGTCTTAAATATTTTAAAAACTTAACTATCAGTGGTATATATATTTAATTTGATGTAAATTAAAATTTTTTTAGATAAAATTAAAACAAAATAAAACTTAAAAAACATTTTTAAGTTTAGCTAGAACGTATATAACTCACTATAGGCATACCAAAATGCTATTTGAACATTAAAATTTGCTACTAAAATTAGTCACCAATATATTTATGTATAAATACATTTATTATTGTTGATTTTTTTAATGTTATTTATGTTTTAACATATATTTTATATTCATAATTAATTTTAATGGTTAATTTTAATGTATAAATAACATAGTTGTATTTATATAGTCTTAGTTATTATCTTGTCATGCATGCATGGAAGTACGTATATACAATCATCCGTATCCATGTATGTATTAGATACGTACCTCAAACACGAAGGCTCAATGAATATGCATTCATATATATGAAGGTTTGGAGTGCCTAAAAAATAAAACAAATGTGGAATTGTTTTATGATCAGTGGCTCTTGTCCTGATATCACTCTTGTTAAAAAGACACATCACATTAATTGTCATTAGCTGTAAATGATTCTTATTCCTGCCTGAGTTGGAATTTATGGTAATATTCCTAGCAATCATCACACTGGGATCTACCCTGTATCTTAATAAACTTATGGAAGCTAAGGCTAAAGATTTAAACGTATTCATTCACACACTTCAAGTAACTAAAGTTCTCATCAGCATTTATTTTGTGGAGTTTTCAAAAATAACAAGCTTTTGTGGCAGTGACCTTCGGACTATTTCGTAACAAACAAAACTTTCGCTATGGCTACAGAAATGTGATGTCATATATGATATATCACTCTTTCTCATAAAAAGAAAAGGTAAAAATGAACAAATTTAAAATGCTAATAAAGTTATTATGTTATTATTGCTGTGAATAATATTCTCTTAGATATTTATGTAACTCAACTATATATATGTTATTTTTTTTTTAGTTTTAACGTTTTATATGTTTATCCAATTAGTGATGATGAGGCGAAATCTTGTAGTGAGAAGGGGGTAATGACCTCCCTAAATTTTAATTTTTGGTTATAAATTATATATAAATTTTAATTTAATTCTTTTAAAAACAAATTTTAATCTTATTTTATTATAAAATTATTAATATCTTTCTAATATTTTATCTAATTTGTTCTTTGTTCAATTATATATAAAAATAAAAGACTATGTTACGTGTATACCAAAATTAGCTATTAAAATTAACCATCAGTATAAAATACATGTTAAAATATAAATATACATTAAAAATAAATTAAACCATACATATATTATTTATACAAAAATACATTAATAACTGATTTTAATAAACAAATAACATTTTTAAAAAACAACAATTTTCATCATACATAAAATAAACTTAAGCATGAGAATCTCATCATTCATTATCATACCCTAATTATTATTGAAGCAATTATATATGTGTACGAAAATGTTAAAAAAAACAAACTCACTTTAATTTTTTAATATTTATTAATTATTATAATAATTAATAAATATTAAATAAAACATATTTTACTATTTTTAATTAATTTTTTTTGTTATCAAATATTTTTCATATGCGTATAGTATATTTGTATAGTAATATGATGAGTCCTTGATTGATAATTTAAAAATAAAGTTTGATCCAATATAATATGGATCCTGCTAGGGAGACAATGGACTATTTGTACAATGTGTACAATAGCTATTAAGTTATAAAATGAACATCCCCTATACTATTTAGAATAACCATCCGAGTACAAGGGATAATAAACATCTTCTCAAAAAATTAATTTTGGGTTCACCACGGATTAAACTCTTGACTTTTCGGATCTAGCGCTTTAATACCATATCATGATACCGCTCATCCCAAAAGCTTCAGCTGATGGAAAAATGTAACACTATGATTATATTTCTGATACTCCATAAACCTCCATTGTACATATTGTATAAATATTTCATTGGCTCCTCATACTTTCCCATATAATATCTAAGGTGATAACTAAATTACAAGTTGTCAGATGCAGAAGATGGATCAAACAACTAACTCTTGTCTCAGAAATGTAGCAAGGTGCTAGTTATAGCTGTGTTTGTGTTTTTGTGTTGAAGCCTGAAGGCCTGGCCACGTGATCCAGCAGAATAGAGGGGGCAAAAACTGTTTCTCTGAATAATGCCATAAGTTTCTAATTAGGGGGCATTGTGTTTTAGACCAAACAAAATATTATAAATATCTAGTGTTTTGGGTATTCAGAATCTTGCATAGTGTTTAATTAAAGATAATGTCAGAAAATTAATACTATAGCAGCTAATTATTTCAGTTAATATTATTATAATAAATTATTAAATAAATTTAATATGAAATCCCATTAAAAATAACAAATTCAAATTTTAAAATTGTGGGAAAAAGATCATGACTATCATCATTTTTATGTTATTAGTTACACATTAATATTATAGAATTTCATAATAATAATAATAATAATAATAATAATAATAATAATAATAATAATAATAATAAAAATAAACTTCTAAAAATTTATATTTTGAATAAATTAAATTAATCTCGAAAAAAATACTAATAAAATTTTTAGAATAATAAATATAGACATACTATCTTTTAATTAGTCTATATAATTAAAATAAAAAATATTAATTTAAACTAATTTATCTATGTTTATTATTTAAAAAACTTTATTAATAATTTTCTTAAAAACTAATTAACACAAAATGTAAATAATCGAAAATTTATTTATCATTCTACTCTAATAATAATTGACGATGAAATTCTTAATTTAGAAGTTACAACCTCAAAGATTTATTTAATATTAGACGACTACTTTCAATATATATTATTAGCATTATCAAACTATTATTGTAGATATAATACGTTGCGAAATATTGGTAAAATATAGAAAATAATAAATTATACTACTTTTCATAATGAATGTCACGACAATAGCGATCAATGTGTATACCAAAACTTCATTGTTGCAGAAAATTGAAAACAGTACGTAGCATATTTTAGTGTAATAGAAAAATGATTATAAAAGTATTCCTAATCAGTAATCATTATCTGTTTGCGAACAACATAGTATTCTATATTATATTTATTCCAACAAACACGCAATAATTTAATATCTCCCTAGTCTACCTTCAAAATAAAGCACTTATGGAAACCCTAAGAAATTATGCTAAGTAATTTGATTGTATAATGCTGGAATTAGCATGCTTAGCTTATATATATTCTTTTATTCCTTTATGATGTATGGTCACTTAATTAAGGCTCAAATTACTCTTCAAGAATTTAACCTGTGAATATTTTAAAAAATATATATCATATCAATATTTGTTTATTTTACTAAATATGATATTGTGCATTTATATATGCATATACTATTATCATGTGTAGATTGATGTGATTTTCACGCTTACATATATCTTGAATAATTGGTGATGATGATATAGATGGTGATGCTGAAATGATTTTTACTTTTAGTGCATCTAATTTAGATGTGTCATTTTCATAGTGGTAATGTGAATCGGGTAAAAACTCAGATACAGTCAATTTTATGTGAAGTTGATAGCTGAAAATCGTTAGATAAAAATTTAATCAAATTAGTCAAATCATCTAACCATTCTTAAATATCAATTTTACGTAAAATCAACTGCACCTGAGTTTTCACCCGCTGGTTTCTGAATAATCCATAGCAATTAGCAATTAAGGGCTACCACCCCCTACAAATCTAGATTCTAGAGCATTATATATTGGTGTCGTTGATTAATAAGCGAAAGCAAAGCAAACCTATATCTGTCTATAATCTATGGACTTGGTTATATATATGTCAATGTGTAGCTATGCTTACTAACTTACAAACAATGATTAAGACATTAATGGAATATTTAGACTCCCAAAAGATCAAGTGCGTTATCATCCCATGCATCATTTTTCTTAGAATGGATGATTAAGACTTTAATTCCCTGCTATCTCAATTAGTACTATCCCAAGTCCTAACAATTAGAAACCACATAAATTAAAACATTTTATAATAATAATAGTAGTTTAATTTTAGTACAATAATAGTGTAAAAAATTTATACGATTATCTAATTAGATTTATTTCTTTAAATATAAAAATTAATTATTTTTGTTGATATAATTTAGAGGATAAAATACATTTTCTATTTTTAAAATTTATTAAAAAATTTAAAAAAATTTCTAAATTTTATTTTATTTCAATTTTATGTCAAAAAATTTTCGAATTGCTTGAAACATATCCTTGACGACTAATTTTTTAAAAAATTTAACACCAACTCAACAATAATTTCTCAAAAATAATCTTTAACACAAGTAAATTAAATATAATTGTCATATATTAATATTATTATTGAATTAGTCCTAACCTTTTTAAAAATTTAACTGTCAAAAATATATTTGATGCAAATAAAAAAATTTAAGAGATATTTTTGAAATAAATTTTGACGATAAAAAATATATTTTATTCTAATTTATAATTAGTTGTTTGTATAAATTTAGTTATACTGATAATATATATAAATTAAATTCTAATAATAATAATTAAATAAAGGAAAAAAACAAAAGAAAAAGAAGAAATGATGGTAAGAGTAGTGGTGAGTGTAGTATAGAGTTTGTCCAAGGGCTAATGAATTATGAAATTGTGGAAGGCAGCAATTGGATGTGAAAATCCTTTAAATAGGTGGGGAATGGGGTTTGGACAATGCACCAGACAATTTTGACCCCTAGAGGCTAAATAAGGGAGCACAAGAAAGGTGAGATGTGGACTTATGAGGCTTAGCCAGAAAGGCCAGGTTGATAGCATTAAATAAATAATTAAAACTTTATAATTAATAACAACATTGCCAGTACAAAATACTAAGTACAAAATACCTGTGTAGGGCCTATGTTTGTGATGTTGTGTAAGATAGAAAAAATTAAGATTTTATCTGAATTCAAAAGAATAAATTAAGTACGTAAAATATAAAATTTTAACAAAATTTAAATTGTAAAATTATTAAATTTAGTAAAAACTTTATAAAATTTATTAATTTATTTAAAATCATAATATTAACAAATTTTAAAAATTAAATCGAAATCGCTACTACATCACCTGGTAGTGTTTTCTTCACTAGACAACCCTAATGGAAACATTAATTTCTATCTTTATGCATTTCCATTTTTAACCCCAGTATGTTTTATTACTCATAAAGTATCCACATTTCTTCACTTATTTCCTTTTGCCCTCCCTGAAAATTTCCCTAGTTTGTGTTTACAAGAGCGTATCATCAATCAACGTCTAGCTTGTAGCAACTATTGACCATGTTGTATAATACATGTGATGAAACTATATACGAATCAAGTCGACTTTTTTCTAACATTTTTCAAACTAAAATATATTGAAAGCTCAAAATTTATTACAGTTATTTTTATATAAAATAAAGAATTAAAAATTTTAAAAATAATTTAATTAAATACGTTAAATTATCTAATATTTTTTATTAAGTCCAAACAAAAATGTATTTTAAAAATATTATATATAAATTAAATTAATCATTAAAATTAATTATAATAAAAATTATATATAATTATTTTGTATAAAATTAATAATTAAAAATTATTATATAATAATTTAATTAAATTTATTAAATTATTTAATAATTTTTAAATATTAACTTTAGATAGTTACAAAAAAAATTTATCTTATTTTATATGTTAATATATATTTTATACTAATAGACTAATTTGAGGGTAGAGCTTACATAGTTGAACATATTATTGGTAGGTTAAAGGTCGCTATATCTCCTGTATGGGAGCGTACCATTTTGGCTACAAAAAGCCTACTCATAAGCTATATTTCTACTCATCACACACTGCTATTCCTCTGCCTCCTGCCTCTGTTCTTGGCGCCTCTATATCAATCATTCTACTATCATGTACTATCAATATGTTAGGATTTGGTTGAATTAGTCCCACATTGCTTAGGATAGCAAATGGAGTGGGTGGCCTAGGCTATAAATATGAGGCTAAGTTCTCCATTTGTTTTTGCACCAGTCAGAAACACTTTAAGCTTGTATCTGATTTTTCTTTTCCTCTGTACTCTTTGATTAGAGAGTGTTGTGAGGTGTAGTTAGATATTTGCTTTGAAAGAGTGTGGGTGTACTGGGGTGCCGGTGAGAGAAAGAAGTCTATGTGTTGTAACAATTTTCACATAGTGATATTCTCTGGTTGTCATTTGACAACGGCCGTGGTTTTTTCTCCGGTAATTGGAGTTTCCACGTTAAATTCTTGTGTTGTGATTGTGTCTATTTTATTTCTCTGTCAAAGGTGTTTTCTCAAGGGGGAATTGTGTCTTATTCCCAACAAGTGGTATCAGAGCTTCGGTTCGGTGGGATTTATTCTTAGTATGCTCTGTGGTTGCAGCCTAGTCTGACCTTCCACATCAGAAAAGAATTTTGTCCTGTAGCTTGAGGTTGATCTTTGGTTGCTGTTGTTGTTGCTGGAAGGCAGTGTGACTCTGTGAGAGTGCAGTTTGGAAAAGGTTCTGGCTAAGGAAAGACTTGGTATTTAAGTGTGTCCATTGTGACCCACCTCTCTTTCCTGGGGACCCTTCCTAGTGCACGGTCTACAGTTGAGTTATAATATTCCAGTATACGGTTGCAACAATGTCAGGATATTCAAGTGCTGTGAAGCTTGAAATAGAGAAATTTGATGGAAGAATCAATTTTGGCTTGTGGCAAGTACAAGTCAAGGATGTGTTGATACAATCAGGTTTGCACAAGGCGTTGAAGGAGAAGATCTCTGGTTGCTCTCTCTATGAGAGAAGATGATGTTCTCTAGAAGACAAGAAGTATCCTCATGGTATTACCGCACTGCCATGGATAAGGATGAGTTGTGGCAATCAGGTCCACAATTGCACACGGGCATTGGTTGGCGTTGAGATGCAAGGTGTGTGGCGGAGTTAGGTCGATGGCTGAAGAACTTCCAGGAAAAGCCAATTTGGAAGTTGCACCATGAATTTTCAGCAAGGTTTCGATCTGTACCAAGGCGAAATGCTTGGAGTGGTCTAATTCCAAGTGAGTATACTTTCATGGTGGAGTATGATAGTTCTCTGAACTATGATTGTCGGTATAGACAATGGCAGCAAAGAATTGTCGGTGTTGACAATGGAAGCTGAAGATGTGTGACTATTTCAATCAAGGTGGAGATTGTTAGGATTTGGTTGAATTAGTCCCACATTGCTTAGGATAGCAAATGGAGTGGGTGGCCTAGGCTATAAATATGAGGCTAAGTTCTCCATTTGTTTTTGCACCAGTCAGAAACACTTTAAGCTTGTATCTGATTTTTCTTTTCCTCTGTACTCTTTGATTAGAGAGTGTTGTGAGGTGTAGTTAGATATTTGCTTTGAAAGAGTGTGGGTGTACTGGGGTGCCGGTGAGAGAAAGAAGTCTATGTGTTGTAACAATTTTCACATAGTGATATTCTCTGGTTGTCATTTGACAACGGCCGTGGTTTTTTCTCCGGTAATTGGAGTTTCCACGTTAAATTCTTGTGTTGTGATTGTGTCTATTTTATTTCTCTGTCAAAGGTGTTTTCTCAAGGGGGAATTGTGTCTTATTCCCAACACAATATTCTTCTTCTTCTTCATCACAAACATTCCCCTTCTGATTCCAAATTCTACAATGGCTGAAGCTTCTACCACCTCCTCCACAACACGCTCCCCTAGAAAACAGAGCAAGCCCAAGAAACCCAGAGACTGCAGCAAGCACCCCGTCTACCACGGTGTTCGGATGCGAAATTGGGGCAAATGGGTTTCGGAAATTCGCGAGCCTCGCAAAAAATCTCGAATCTGGCTCGGCACCTTCGCTACGCCGGAAATGGCGGCGCGTGCGCACGACGTCGCCGCCTTGTGCATTAAGGGCAAAGCAGCCATTCTTAACTTCCCAAAGATTGCTAAATTGCTCCCTAGACCAGTCACGCCGACTCCACGTGACATCCAGGCCGCGGCCGCAGAGGCCGCGGCCATGGTAGACTTCGACTCTGTTTCCTCTGACTCGGACGAAGGAACAGAGGAAACAGAGTCGTCGGAGCTGAGCGAGATTGTAGAGCTGCCAAATATAGAAGAAAAGAGCTTCGACTCGGTGGACTCGGGGACTGAGTTCATGCTTCTTGACTCGGTGGACAGTTGGGTGTTCCCGCCAATGGCGGCTTCAACTTTGTCGGAAATGATGATGATGTTTGAAGCAGAAGACATCTCTGCCTCTGAGTGTGTGGTTCCAATTTGGGGTTCTGTTTAGTAGAAACATGAATCATTCAGTTCCAAAGTGTTTGGAGGTGTTCGTGAATGTTGCCTCATTTTGCTATCATAATCAGAATGTTGCCATCAATGGCTGATTCGTTATTTTTGGTCTAACTGTAATATAATGCTTGCTTTTTCTCTGTTTCCTTCCTCTTCTTCTACAATGATCTTCTTTGTTCTGAGAAACTTTCCTATGATCAAATGATTTAAATCTTAATAATGTATAAAAGAGGTTTTAAATTTTTTTATCATAATCTTAATTATTGGAATCATGATGATATGATATCACTCATATCAGTGTTTACTCTCCAATGCTTATATTGTGTTGTCACTGATTTTGCCGTCACTTTATTAAGTTGTTTAATAAATGAAAAAGTCTAGGGACAGCAGTTTTATTGAATTTTAACTAACATATAACCAGCAGAGAAAAGTGAGTCATTGGATGAAATCTCACACCAATCTCACACCATCAAATCATCATTGATGATTAGTTGATGTCTAACAATCACAAAAATTACTGAGCTCCTAGCATTACTCTTAATAAATTATTAATTATATAATTTTTATTTCCTGACAAAGTTACATTTATTCTTTGTGCATTATGCTTAGATAATTGAAAAATAATTTTCTTCATGATAATGAGTCATTTAGTCAAGGATTATGAACCATTGAGAATTCTCCTCCCTTACCTACCAAAAAGAACTACCAATACAATATAGAGTTTTCTAGTATATCAATATGATAATAGTTTAAAATTATCATATGATAATTTAATTAAATATTAAATTATATAATAGTATTCAACTAGAAATTTCATTATATGCGATTATCTACTACAATATAAACCTAACAAAAAGTACCTAAATTAAATATATACTATGAATTTAAAATGAATAATAAATCATCAAGTTCTTAATATAGTGGTGAGTAAGGAAAGGTACGAACGAGGTTAACGCGTGATTCATGCTTCATGGCAATTATGCAATTCTTCATACATGATTACATGGTAAACAGTAGTACTTTATTCGTTTCCTATTATTATTAAATAAGGTTGTCGGAACTTATTTACTTATCACTGTTATCAGATTGAGGCATTTAAAAAGAAAACATCATAAATAAATATTATAAATTGACGGGTCTAAAAAATTATCTTTTCCGAAATCTCTCTAGCATATTTATTTTAATATTTTTAAATATTGTATGAATTACAAATTTGCAATTCATCATGCCTTTATAAATGTGATTTTAAATTCAACAAGGTTTTTAATATATTATTAAAGAATGTTTCATTACATATAGAAATTTAGTAAACCTCAACATTTTCGTCCATTACAAAAAATGCACGAGACAATTCATTGTTCAAGTTTTGAAAATAATACATTTTTCTCTCAATATTTAAAAATAATTTTATACTGATATTAAATTAAATGTTATTATATATATATATGAGTTTAACTAATATGTATTTAAAATTGTTATTAATAAAAAAATTTTAATAGGGCAACATGCAAAAAAAAGGGAGGGAGAAAAACGTGTAGGGAAACATAAAATTGATTTCCACGTTCTTTAATTACTATTTCTTATATGGTGGAAACTCAGTTACAGTCGACTTCACGTGAAGTTGATAGCTGAGAGCCGTTAGATAAAAATTTAGTCAAATAAGTCAAACCATTTAACAGTTCTCAACTATCAACTTCACGTGAAGTCAGCTGCACCTTAGTGTCCACCTTCTTATATACAAGGCTTACATTGGATAGGAATTTAATCCTTTTAAGAACATAAGTATTTGAAAGTATTATTATAGGGAGAAACAAAGAAACTAAAAAAAAAGTGTGAAAGTGTTACGGTCCAGTTAAGCTGACATCTTGTCTAATTCGACTTGGTGTATAAGACTATTCGACTCGAACGGTCGGTTTGACGAGTGTCGCGCGTTCGGACCATGACCCGGACATTTATTCTCCAGTAACTAGTTATCTGATAGTTGGAAAAGAGAACTTTTAAAAAAGGCACCAATTCTGTGAGATCCGCCCTACTGATAGGATATATATCATTTTACTCTTACTGTTATCTGTATCATTTTTTACTTGAGCGTGCAGGTAACACCCCCTTCACACCACAACAATTTAAAAAGTCGTCTGCCCTCATATCTCACTCACCAAACACCAGATTCAGACCGACCTCCACTATCTCATCTTGAGAACATCTCCGACCCATCTGAGACACGAAAAACCAAACAAAAAAGTATTTTTATTATTTTATCACATTTACAAAATGTCCTGCCATCTATCTTCATCATCATCCATCAAATAAATGTGGAAGAAATTAAATTATCAATGATACTACATTATCAAGTTATTTTAATAATACGTATTTAATTAAATTAATCTTTTAATGATTGATAACTATAAATTTTAGTTACAAAAAAAAACATAAAAATAAAATTGAATATAAAAATAATTTATTTATCTAATGTTTCTCTTAAACTATACAATAATAATATAATATTATTATTGAGGACATGATTTCGGTAGCAATAGTAATTCGAAGTTTATCTTGCAATGCAAGTTGAGAACATTATCTAATCTTTTCAAAATCTACTTTTCATCCACAATCATATAATAATAGTAATGCTATATGATTAATAAAATTTATCAGTTTTAGTTAATTTGAATGATTTTAAATATTAAATATTAAATTTTAAATTTAATATTCTAGTAATATAAAAATAAGATATTTAACTAACGTGTTAGTTAATATTAATAAAAAGTATTGTCTCTCAAACATTTTTTTTATGCAGTATGAATTTTTTTTTCCTTCAAACTTAGTTTTTTGTACAACAAAAAAGAAGATTAAATCAATTGAATCAATACCAATTGGATTTTTAAAAAGATAAAATACTTAATATTGATTACAAGTGTATTTTATTGTTAACTATTTTACTTTATTTTAATTTAAAAAAATCAGTTATTTAAGTTGGTTTAACCATTGTGGGCTCAATAAAAAAAATTAACTAATAATAAAATTACGACATACATACATACATATATATATATATATATATATATATATATATATATATATATATATATATATATGTCACATTATTATTATTTGATCATAATATATACTTCATCTAAAAATATTTTGTCTACCGTTCATTTTATATAATTCTCCAAATTATATTACATAAGAGATATTATTACTGCATTGCATGCATGCATATGGTGATGGATGTCCACACAAAACACAAATAAAAAAGCCTTAGAACTAGGCTTTGTTTTTGTCACTTTTGAATCTTCCATGCAAGTTGAAGCTTACAGCACTGTGAATGTGTCCCCAATAATATTATTATTAACAATGCCATGCATTGTGTGGGTCACTACACTGCTATATTTTACGTTCTTCCTACCTATTCCTATTAGCCTTTTATATATGATGTCATCATCTCATTTTTAATTTGTATTAATTCCAAGAAAATGCTAAAAAGTTAATAAAGGGTAATACAATAGACACAATTAGTTAGTATTAACTTAAATATAAAGTATATATTAATGCATGGAAATAAAATTGTAATGTCAAGTTTGATTTAATAATTCAAACTTCACTACATTTTGATACTTAAGCTACACTATATATCTTCGTCTTTCTAATGATTCCATTCATCATAATAAACAATTTAATTAGATTTTAGATTATTCCATTATTTATGTGGTATGGTTTCATGCCGGACCACACACTTTCACTCACTACATCATTAAAAACTAAAAAAAAAAAAAGAAAAAAAAGAGAAAAAGACGAGACACACGAAATTGGACACTTTTTCTTTTGGGATAGAAAGGGTAAGATTAAGACTATTTTTTTTAATTTTGGGTACAAATTAAGACTATTATTTTAGTTGTAGAAATTTTATGAAGTATATATCTTTGTTTCAAATAACTTAATTGATGTATGATATCATTTTTCAATAAATTGAAATATCAATTGTTGCATACCTGACTTCCAAGTCTAACGACCGCTCAATCTTAAAATGATATGATGTTTCTAACTCCATATTGATTAAGGCTAGATCCAAAAATCTTTGTACGTGCAATACAATCCTTTTGAATTTTTGAAATTTAAAATTTTTGATTTTCTAATAACTATTTAACATATAACATAAGCAACCAAATATATAAATAAGAGAGTTCTGAGTTCTTACAAGTACCTAACTCATTCCTATCTTATTAATTCTATTTGAGTTATATGTTACGTGAGAAATTGATCTTCTCCAATTTTTTTAATACTTGAGAGAATACAGTGTGATTTCTCACTTTTAATTTTATAAGTTGGACCAGAAATAAATAAGAAAAAGAGAATAATAAATGGTTAAATTAAACATTGGACACCATCTAATTATTTTAATGGAGAGAATCTACTCCCTGCTACGTGTATACTAAAATTAGCCACCAAAGTCAACTACTAATATAAAATACATGCTAAAATACAAACACAGATTGAAAATAAATTAAACTACATATATATTTATACAGAAATATATTAGTGACTGATTTTAGTGACTAATTTTAATGTACAAATAGCATTTTTGATTCTATTTCTAAGATTCATTCTGATTCGATCATCATATTATCTCTACAGATCATCCCACTGTAATTAAATTAGAGACTGCAAAAGTTACCAACTTAAAAAATAGTGGATTCCAACACTTTAAATAACTCACCAGCTCAAAGAATAATAGATCCTAATGCTTTAGATAACTACGAACATCAACATTTTAAGAACACAAAATTCCCGTATTTTTCCTTCCTTGATGCATATACATTTGCATTTTACTTCAACAAGATCAACATTGGAAAAAAAAATAAATAATCCATTAATTTACATCAATGTAATATGTTGGCTATGTGAATTTTGTACATGTAATAATTAAATGAACACATGGCATTATACATAGGATTCAGCAAATATTAATTGCAAGTTTAGGTTGAAAAGGACAATGGACAAAGGAGGCAGCAGGGGTTGGTGGTTTTGATTGCTTTGTCTTCGTAATCGCAATCTACCATGACATGTGTAACAGTTCTAAAATTTTTATATTATATTATATTCTACTCAATCATTGCCACCAATGACCAATGTCCTCAATTGCTAATAATTAAGTATTTGTACTAATATATATTATTATGTAAAATAGTATATTATTTAATTTGTTTCAATTAGTTATATATTTATATGTCACTTTTTTATTTTTAATATTGGATTAATAATAGTATTTTTTAAAAATTGTAATTTACTGTTATATTTTTTTAAAATGTAGGATTATTTAATGTACGAAATATAAATCGGACCGTTCAATTTTTAAGAGGTACAAAAATCGGACCGTCTAATTATTAGGTACACAAATCGGACCGTTTGATTTCTGTACTTTGACCGTCTGATTTGTGTTGAAAAATTAAAAAAATTTGGAATTCGATTTATGTATTTCATATTTTTTTAATTTTTTCAACACAAATCAGAACCAAATTTTTAAAATTTTTTAAATACAAATCGGAAGGTACGGTTTATGTACCTTCCATAATTTTTAAAAAATATCAAAAATTACCACGTTAAGGTATAACACTCATTCTACTTTCATATCTAAATTTTTTAGCCGTTATATGTTAGTTATTTATTTGTTTAATTTAATTGATGAAATATATATATATAAAGGGTTTCAAAAACACCAAGTTTCCGTAATTTTTTAAATAAATATATTGAAAATAAAACTTTATGTCTAATCACTGGGGATAGTAGCCTTTATCAATATGATTCATACTTTGAACCAATTTTGTTAATGCAGTTGACGATTCCACATTTTTGGCAAAGTACAACTAAATAAATCTGAATTTGGTTGTTAAGATAATTTAGTCACTGCTTAAAGCTAGCTTAGCTGTTTAGCAATATAGAAGCTAAGGACCAGAACCTGCTTCTTGTTCCTTTCTCATTTATTTTAATTTATTTAGCATAATTATTTAAATTACTTGGATTTTCTTAGCTTCTACGGTTTCATTATTATTAGATATTGATTAATTATTTGTATTCAACAAATTAAAAATGATAATTTAAAAAAATAATATAAAATTATGATGGTTGTTGAATCAAATAGAGTGACATGACATATCTATCACATAATTCAGTCACCAAAAAAAAATCTATCACATAATTAATAGTTAATGATAGTGCTTGAAAGTTCAATTTGATATTCTTAGTGAGAAATATTAAAAACTATCAGAATTTATTATTTTAATTTAACTAGTAGTAGTTAGTCATTAATGTATAAAAATATATTGTTAAATTTTTGAATTAAAAAAATTAAGTTAATAATTAAAAATAATGACAAAAAATAATAAAATTTGCTTATTTTTTAATAGTTTTCATTATTGGTGTTATCGTAGTTAATATTATTAAAATTATATTGTTAGTTGTTCAACAACAGCGCCCATGGCCTAATGGATAAGGCGCTTGACTTCTAATCAAGCGATTGTGGGTTCGAGTCCCACTGGGCGTGTTCCTCTTTTTTTCAAATTTTGTTAATTAATATATTATTTTATTGCCTCGATTACATACATACTCTAATCTCTCCATCTCAGTTTTTTTTTTTTGGGTATATTCGTCCTCAGGTTTCAATCCACTACCGTCATGTTTTAAACAATGTAAAATATATGCTTCTAGATGGACATAAAAATAAGAAAAATGCTACTTGGAGACACTGATTTGAGTGAAAATGGGAACATTAACATGTGATTAGATTCTTTTTGGCTTAACTATATGTCTTCATTTTCCTGCCACTAGGCACTTATTTTTCACTATGATAAATCCTTGCTTGTTAATTTTTTTAATGTTAAAAACTAATAAAGAAAATTAAGAATTTTAACATAAAGCTATTTTTAAAATATATTAAAAATATAAACACATTAAAATGATGAGCAGTAATGATAATAATGAGTTTGACAATTTGCGCAAGTTTCTCGAATGGTGGAAATTCAAGTGCAGTCCACTTCACGTGAAGTTGATAGCTAAGAACTGTTAGATGATTTGACTGATTTGACTAAATTTTCATCTAATGACTCTCAGCTATCAACTTCACGTGAAGTCGATTGCACTTGAGTTTTCACCTTTTCGAATAATTAAGTACAAGCCGTGAGATTTAAATTGAAAGCTGTATGGATAAAACATTATCTTCTTATAAATCAAAGCCGAAAGTAAAATAATGGCCAAGCTAAGCTAAAAAACAATATAATATAAATATAATTAAGTTAATTTGGTGGGACAAGATGTATGTGTCCCTTAACGCTTGCTACACTGAAACAAGTGCCAAATATTTTCAACGCAACGTGACTTGCCAACTTGGATTCATGTCCTTCTTCCATGAAAAACGTGAACCAAATTATGGATTTTACTAATGATTATGCATATTTGCATACACTTGTTATATATAAGTCATAATTTTGTTACATTGTTTATATATATGACCCGCATCTTTGTTCCTGTTATATTTTGTCCATAGATAATTAACATGCATACATACACTAAGAAAATTTGAATACAGTTGGCAAAGCTGAGGGAAGTTGGATGCCTCACGAAAACAAAAATTTGGGCTAAGATTTGGAGAATAGTAATAATTAATTAACATGCATACCCTTCTGATTATGATTATATTTTTGTGTCTGAATATGAATGAATTGGAGATAGAAGTCACTTCATTTTCAATTGCATGAAAATTGCATAGTGCTAATAAAGGAAATATTCTACAGGGATTGTGATCTTGAAAGTTATGGTGGTTTTGTCAATGGTGGGTTCTTATAATCATTGTCAAGTCATTGTACTACTACTTTGTTTTGCCTAAAAAATTTAATTTTATTGCTCTTTATTCCGTTTTCAAGTTCTCCAAACTCTGTTTTAATAGAAGAACTTAACTAATTAAGTATATGATTGACGAGTTAATTAGACCATCTCTAATAAAAATTTATCCTAATTTTTATTTATGACCCACCTGTCATAAAAAGTAATTTTTACGTCATAAATAGTAAATAGGAATCCAAAGTATTTCTCTTTTTCATTAGAAAGAACTAACTTTAGTCTCTATTGCGGTTTCACTTAATTAATTAAATAAAATACTTAAAATTAATGTAATTAATTTTTTTTAATAATATTATTTAAATTTATAAACTTAAAAAAAATTCACTGTTAAAAGATATTAATATTAAAAAATATTAATATTAAATAATTGAAAAAAAAGTGAAAAAATTAAATTTATTTTTTAATATAAATAAATTTAATTAATTATAATTTAATATAATAATATAATTAATATTTAATATTAATTATGACATAAATAATTAATATAAATTATTAATTAAATAAAAATTTAATTATTTAATATAATTAATTATTATAATTATTATTAAATTAATTATTATTTAATTATTTAATATAATTAATTAAAATTTTATATAATTATTTATTTAAATAATAATGACAAGTTATTATTAGCTATCTCAAATCCTGAAGGATTTATTTCTATTGAAAATTGTGTGGAACCCAACTTTATTTCTGTCGAACGGTTGGGAACTCAATTTGTCAGAAAAAATATAAAGGAAACTCAGTGTTGGAATTGCTCTTAATATATGCACACCAAAACGAGGAAAAATTGAAAGGGAGAAATAATTAAATTAACAGAGTTTGTATGTGTGAAGAAAAATTTAATACAAGGCTAGTGAACGTTGTAATAATAAATATTTTGTTGATACTCAGAACATACATATATATACATTATTATATGTCACATATATCAATCATCATCTTGGAAAAGCATTTGCCATATAGCTAGAAAACAAAAATATTTGCATGTGTTTTATTAGAAATTAAAGCCATTAGCTGTGGATGACAACTGTGAATTTTTTTGTAGTTTCAATATCTGCATTCACTTTTTAATGTCAATCAAACAAACACAATATTTGGAGTGATCTTATACTGATAGGCCATTATTTAAAGAGGCATTGGTGGATTGATTCCCCTTCCATGGTGGGTTCTCCCGTACAACCAATAATTGCAATGTAATCAACAATGTTCCAGTTTAGATTTCCTGTATATATATATATATATAATTTTTTAACATTGCAAAATATAATAAGTGTCTATTTCACATTAACAAAATTAGAAGGTGAATTATTTACTGTTATTAATTTGACGTGTGTCTTAAAGTAAACATTACAATAATATATATTGAAAGAAAAAATTTAAGGAGCCAACCTTAACATAAATACTAAACAAGGTGGTAATTAAGCAAGTTAATTTTTAGAAGAAAAAATTTAGAAAATTAATTATAACATAAGTCAATTCAATTTTTTTTATTTTTAATTTTAAAATTTTAAAAATTAAGATAATAATTTTTTTTATAATAAATATTTTTTTAATTAGTTGGCTCTAATAATTAACTACACTCCTAATTAGTTTTTTAACAGAACCGTTTTCAAAGCAGAAGTCTGAAGTGGAAAATTTAGAAATAGAAATTTGGTTTTATTTCTGGCCAATAGAGATATCCGTACTTAGTTGGGTCCTGTTCTCTTGGATTTTACGTACCTATCCTATATACATATAATACCATTTCGTTATGGTCAAGATTAAAGAATCTAGCTATATTTGTTAAAGATTGAGTTTAAAAAATTCGATACGCAAATTAAAAATCAGTTAGTAAATTAATTATTATGTATTTTATATATAAATATATATTTAATTTATTTTATTTTTATATATATTTTATATTTTAATATATATTTAATGTAATTGATTTAGTTAATATATATTCTTACACATATAAATTTTTTTAATTAATAATTTTAATCGTTAATAAATTATAACTCAAATGTTATAGTCTTTTAATTTTAAATTTAAACATTTTTTCTTTTTCGTTTATAGTATAGATTCTCCATCTTTATTTAAAAGTCTTAAATTTAAATATCATACCTAATTTAAAAAAAAAATCAAACGGGCTTTTATATTCAGATTTGGGCCATGACCTTCTTTTTCTTGGAACACCTAGTTGTTCCGCTGTCTCTGGGTCTAGTTTGGACTTTGGTGGGTTGCTCAATCAAGTACATGATGTTGTAGTTTCGCTTTCATATATTTTTTGTTGTATATACAATAATATAAAAATATTATTATATATTAAAATCAATCATTAAATTATTTATCATATAATTGATGTATAAATATAAGTACTGATTAATATATTTTTAATGTAAATTTATCTTTTAACGTATATTATATTCTGGTGATTAATTTTAGTATTTTATTTTAGTGTACACATTTAACGCAATTGATGATAATATCATAATAATATTAATAATAATAATAATAATAATAATAATAATAATAATAAGAAAGTTCTAAAATATACGTATCATTTTTTTGTTATACAATTACAATATATACTATACTATATACGAATTACCACCATGAGAATTGAATTAGTTAATGAATATAGTAGTTGAACGGAATAGGGTTTGAAATTTGTAATGGAGGCTAGCAGCATGGTTAGAGCAAAGGTAGGAAGGTCATGCATTGTTGGTGCAAGGAGTTGAATATAATAAATTGCCAATTAATTAGCTCTATCATTCTATCCTTGTGGAAAGAGTTGCTATATATATATATATATATATATATATATATATATATATATATATATATGCATGTTATAAGAATGAGAGAGATATGAAGATGGAAAAAGAGAAAGAGAGAGTGTGTGTGACTGGAGCTTCAGGCTTTCTAGCTTCTTGGCTTATCAAGCGACTTCTTTTGTGTGGTTATAATGTCACTGGAACTGTGAGAGATTTACGTAAGCAAAAGAAATTTGAACACTTATGGACTCTAGAAGGTGCAAGAGAGAGACTGCACCTCGTCGAAGCTGATCTAATGGAAGAAGGAAGCTTCGACAATGCCATCAATGGATGCAAAGGTGTCTTCCACATAGCCTCTCCTGTCCTCAAGCCTTCGTCAAATGCCAAGGTACATTATTCATTCAAATTTTGTTGTGTCTTTTATAAAGAGGCGCAACATGAGAACTTAACTTTTTAAGTTGAGGAGTGTTAGAGGCCAGCAACTTTTGTGATTTATAGTTATCAAATAACTATCGATAATATTTTTAATGGTGTGAGATTTCATACAATAATATAAAATTATTCATTTTTGTTTTGCTAATTATATGTTGACCAGAATTTAATAAAGTTACTGGCTCCTAAACTTTTTCTTTCAAGTTTTGATGGAATCTGGTGCATGTAACAGGCGGAGATGTTGGAGCCGGCTCTCCAAGGTACTCTAAACGTGCTGCGTTCGTGTAAGA
Organism: Arachis hypogaea; assembly: GCF_003086295.3. NCBI lineage: Eukaryota > Viridiplantae > Streptophyta > Magnoliopsida > Fabales > Fabaceae > Arachis > Arachis hypogaea. The sequence continues at coordinate 80,436,098 of NC_092042.1, read as the reverse complement.
AGAATCCGGCGTTGCGTCGAGTGGTATTAACTTCATCTTCTTCAACTCTTAGGGTTCGAGACGATCTTGATCCAAAAGTACCTCTAGACGAGTCTTCATGGAGCTCCTTGGATCTCTGCGAGAAACTGCAGGCATGGTACGTGATGTCGAAGACAATGGCGGAGAGAGCGGCATGGGAGTATTGCAGAGAGAATGGGATCGATTTAGTGACGATTCTACCCTCGTTCATCGTTGGACCAAGCTTGCCGCCAGATCTGTGTTCTACGGCATCTGATGTGCTAGGGTTGCTCAAAGGTGAAACCGACAGATTTCAATGGCATGGAAGGATGGGATACGTTCACATCGATGACGTGGCACTCTGCCATATCCTTGTGTATGAGAATGAAGCCTCCCATGGCAGATACCTTTGCAGCTCTGTTGTGATGGATAATGATGATTTGGTTGCTTTGCTTTCAGCTCGTTATCCTACTCTGCCTATTCCTAAAAGGTTTGTTGCTAATTATGTTTAATTTGGGTTTAAAGTGAATTATTAAATAGAATTAGTTGGATTTTCAGGTTCGAGAAACTAGATAGACCGCATTACGATCTGAACACATCAAGACTGAAGAGTCTGGGAGTCAAGTTTAAGTCAATTGAAGAAATGTTTGATGACTGCATTGCATCGTTTGTTCAGCAAGGCCATCTCACACTTCAACCTGCAGCTCCAATTTAATCATCAATCTTCCATCTATACATTATTATTTCAGAATGATCATTCTTGTAATCTAACACCAAATTATCCATCACTTAATAAAGTTGTCAAGTTCTTTTTTGCATATGAATTATTTTATTGTTTATAACCACCTTGCCGGCCAAGAAATCAAAGTTGTTGTTACTTGTTAGGTTAGGCCCTATAACACTGTGGATAGAAATAATCCAAAAGAAGAAAAATTAGAAAGGTTGCTTGGTAAAATATAAGTAAGATGAGTCACATATCTAGAAAACTAGTAGAAGAGGTTGCTTCTGCCTTCTTGTTGACTCAAAAAAACAAAAAGCAGGAATTTATATATACGTTCCGTAATACTGAATTCTTAAAGTCTGGATTGCATATGGTGAAAATTCTGGTGTAATCGAATTCACGTGAAGTTGATAGTTGAGAGTCATTAAAAGAAAATTTAATCAAATTAGTCAAAATAATTAGTAAAATAATTAATAATATTATATTATTTTTAAATTTTATTTTAATTTATGTTATATATATATATATGATGGTAGTTATATAAATTTTAAAATTTAATTTTTTGTATTGAATTTTAATAATTATAGAGATAGAGACAAAGTGGGTATATAATTATTTAACAAAAATAATAAATACAATTATCTTTGCATGAATTTCGAATGTACTGAGAAATTATTTAGTTAGCAATAATGAATACAAAAATCTTTGCATGAGTTTCCAATGTATACCAAAATTATTTTATATGTTATTTTATTATTTTAGATGTGTTAAAATAAATTTTAGATGTATATCAAAACTAGTGTGTTATTTATAACAATGGATTTTGTTATAAACTTATAATATTTGACTTGATCATTTGCATCACCGTACCACATATTATTTCTCATAGAGATGTCAAAAGAAAATGTTAAAATTAGAGTAAAAGAAGCACTACTACGAATCACACCTAAGTGTATCTCCTTCTGCTTGTTTCATCTATTTGGTTTAAAAATGGCACTATTCCAGATGCCCTCCACTTGACCTGAACCGCCTTTTAAAATGTCACTATTTGAATTAAACCGTTAATGTTTATCTTTTATTGTAACACCATTCTGTCACTTTCTTTCTCTTAGGTAGCGTTTGGTGAAAAAACAGAGACAGAAAGACTGAGATTAAGAGACAGAGACTAAGAGACAGTGATTGAAAACAAATTTTAGTATTCTATTTGGTACAAAATGGGAGACAAAAATTGAAACAAGAATGAAACTCTAATTTAATTTGCACAAAGGATAAAATTAGAATTAATTAATTGAAATGAAAGTATTTTAGGTATAAAATGTTATTAAAGTTTCAGTCTCTATCTCTAAAAATTTCAGTCCTCTATGTCTCTACTTTTTGGAGGTACTGAAATACTGAAATTTTAGAGACAAAGACAAAAATTTTAGTAGAACTAACAAACACGATACTGAATCTCAGTCTCTCAATCTCTATCTCAGTACCTCAAAACAAACGCTATCCTATTGTGCGACGGATAGACGCTGTGCAGGTTGGCAGCAAGGCAGATGTGATGATTCTCGGTGGCTAGACAACATGGTTAGAGAAAAAAGAATAAGAATTTGTATAGTTTATTGTGAATGAGAAGGAGAAAAGTGAAGTTAGGATTATTTTTAAATTTGGTATTGTGAGTCTTTTTAAGTAGTTAATTCCTAAAAATTTAAAAAAGTGATTTAATTAAATAATATTATTAAATTAAAAGATTAAATAAAGACTAAATTTTAAAAGATAACTAGTATTATTAGATAAATTAGAAAGATAAGTAACATTATTAGATAAATTAAAGGAATGCCTATCTATAACTCGACTCAATGCAAACAAATTTCAAGGACGTATAGAAATTCACTTTTAAAATTATCTTATTTTTATCAAAATTTTAAAATTCAATTTAAAAAAATAAAACAAAAAAATTAAAATTAAAATTTTAATTTTAAAATATGGTCAACTAAATTTTTTTGACCGTATATATAATATAATATAGTTATTAAAATTGAATTGGACCAGTCGATTCGACCGAAAAATCAATAAATTAGATCTATTATTAATTTAGTCTGCAATTACGACCGTTTAAGATAATAAACCGAACTGAATCGGTCAAATTTAGAATAAATCAGTACAAACCGGTCAAATCTAATAAAATTTAGATCGAACCAAATCGAACTACTTGATCCAGTTGAAGGCGAGTTTACCACACTCCTACGTTCTACAAATCCACCATGTCCTATGCTCCAGCGTTGCCAAGTTTCAATATATATATATATATATATATATATATATATATATATATATATATATAGCAATATTTAGTTTTATTTTTATTCAATTTATTTTAATTTTAAAGTTATTTATTTTTAAATCAATTAAAAAGATAAACAAACAAATTTTATTATTCATAATTTATTTTTTTAATAAATATTTGTAATATATAATAATAAATAAAAATATATTTGTAAGTTGTCTTTATATAAAATTAATAATTAAAAATTATTAAATGATATTTAGTCAAACTTGTATGTATGTCTAAAATTTAAATGTATGACTATATACAAAGAACAACCACTCAGTGACAAATTCTACGTGAATAAGAGCAAATGTGCCTAAACTCATAAAGCATAAACTTGCTTATTTTAGAAATGAAAAAACAAAGGATCAAAAATCTAAAAAGAACAAAAGTAGCTGAGATGAAAATTTAAGATTGTATATATTGTTCTATAAACAAAGCTTACATAATTTATAACTAAAATAGATTCTTAAAATGTTTAAAATAAATATATGCATACTACTAAAATAACTATCCTATAATATGTTAAATTATGATAGTGGCCATTTAAGTATTTCAAAGTCAAAAATATCTTTCATGCAATGATAATTAAAAATACATACCACAGGTAAATTACCCAAAGCAATCAAACCCGTCTCTTACCTGCCACAATAGGAAGAGATCTCATCACATGCTTTGCATCAAGTAACTAGGATTTTTGCTTCTAATTTAAATACTAAAAAAAGCAGAACGTGTTCTACAAGTTTGTCTTGCTTCCAAGAGTGAGAGAGGAGTACGAGCGTATGAAAAGAGAGAGATGGCGGTGGTTAAAAACGAGTTTGACATTAGCTTCCAAAGTGGGAGAGAGACAAATCTGGCACAACAAACGCGCGGAAAGGTAGGACTTGCCGTCCGCGATGATGGTTGCTGGGAGAGTGGCGCAAAACAGAAAGAGACGCGTCAGGCTAACCGACCGAAGTGGAGGCAGTGTCGGTGAGAGGCTATGGCGGTGTCGATATCTCTGGCGGGCAGTGTATCGGTATGATATGAGGAGCATAAAAAGATGACAGTAAGTTTTAAACATGTATTAAAGATTATGATGAGGTTAGAAATAATCGTAGATTGTAAATAAATTTAAATGTTAATTTTAATTTTTTAATATTTAAAATTTAAAATTAAATATTTAATGATTTAATTTTTAATTTTTTTAATCCTATTATATACATTGTATATTAATATTTTTTCTTAAATTATTTAGTGTCCGTTTAAAAAGTTTTAAAAGTAATTTTTTTTAATTTTTGACTTATAATAGTATTAATGTCTAGTGCAATTTTTAAAATAAAATTGTAACTTTTTAAAAAATTATTTAAAAATTTATAAAAAAATTAAAAAATAACTTCTCTCGTAATACTACTACTTTTTATTATATTTCTATAAAATAAATACTTTTAAAATAAAAAATTTAAATATAAAATAATTTATTTATAAATTATTTTTAATATAATTATTTATTATTTAAATTATTTTTTTAAAAAAATTTAATTAAATTATTTATACAAACTAGGCTTAATAGGCCATTCTTATGAGAGAGTCGAATCCTAAGCCAGAATCGTAGGAGGAGTAAGAAGCATCGCCATCTTCATTTTCGTCTTCGTCGCCGCGCCTGGCCGAGTGGAGGAGAACGCCGTCGCCAGCCAAGGCAGAAGCTTCAGGTTTTGATTCTTTCCTTCTCTCTTTCTTTTTTTCAGTATTTACATTCCATGCATGTTCTGGTCTTGTCCCTTTTCAAATTTTGGTGTCAAAGAATAAGAAAGAATTGATGAAACTGGTTTCATATTTGATGAAATTGATGAGACTGGAATAAAATTTGTGAAATTGGTATAAGATTTGTGTAATAATTGATGACTGTTATTGAAATTATCATATCTGTGGTGGATTGAAAGCTGCAGTGGCCATTGAAAAGTTTGAATTCATTGCATATAGGAAAAAGATTTAGTAACTCTGTGAGATAGAAATACAGTAGGATTTAGAGTTGAATTTGTATTATTATTGACTTGAATTTGTGTCACATTTGAGTTGAATTCTGAACTTGTTCCCTGAGAATTTGATTTTTTTTTTCGATTTTGCTGGGTCCTATGTATTGAGAATATTTTTGTATTACAGGGAGAAACATGCTTTCTGATTTTAGTTCGGTTTTGACGACGATTCTGGTGGGTTTCTTAATCAGCGCAGCAATCGCTACACTCCATTTGGGTTACCAGTGGAGTTTTCGCAGGCGTTCACAGCCGCCGCGAGCAGTGCGTACACACTCGGTGGAGCAGATGGTGACTACGGCCGCATGGGACGATGTGCTGCCGCCACCACTGGATGATGACCTGGCGCCACCGGATAGCGGAGTTCTTTTGGATTTAAATTCGCAACATCTTTGTTTTTATGTTAATCTTTTTCTTTGTTTTTAGAACATTTCATTTTTGGATTTGTGATATATTTCAACAAAACAACATTTTTGCGACCGTTTTTTCGTAGAGTTATATTCTCTACTTGTCAGGGTTCTAACTTCTAACTAGCATACTATTAATGTGCCGAAAAAGTATAAATAACTACCATCAGTGAAGGAAGACTTGCTATACAAAACTCATTTCTTGTGTTTAGAGCATTGTTACATAGTAGTGTTTAAATTACAATTCATGAACTTTTGGAGCTGGTAAGTTCAAAGAATCATGCTATCATGCTGTTGTTAGGTCCCATCAGAAACTACACAACAAAGTGTGAGTAAATTGCACTGAAGATTCGTGGAAACCAATTATTTTTCTAGATTACATATGGTTTAGGTGCTAAGAAGGAAAAGTAGCAAAGGCTAAAATGCTTATGAATAGAGCTAGAAGTGAGTAAGTTAGATCATAAGTCAAATCGAGCTCGACTCATTAAAAGCTCGATAAGCTAAACTCGTGAGCCGGTGAGCCAATGTTGAGCTTGAATTTGAGCTGAGCTTGAGTTTGGATAAACTCAGCTCATTAGCTTGTGAGTTGGTTCGATTATATAGAAATATATATATATATATATATGAAATAGAAATATATAATTATATATATATATATATAATCTTAATTATTTAAAATTTTATATTTATTTTTTATATATAATTTTGATGTAGGAATAAATAAAAAATTTATAATTTATTGATAGATAAACAGTATATAAAATTGATATTTTTAAATATTTTTTAAAATATATAAATTATAATTAATTGATATAAAATTATAGATTATATTCTTATTATTTGAGTTAGCTTGTGAGCTTTCGGTGAGCCGAACTTGAGCTTAGTCCAGCTCGACTCACTTCCAGTCCTACTTTCGAATTAAGAATAAAACACAAAATCTTGGTTTAAGTGAATTATATTCCAAGTCAACTTATATTCGGGCAATTCGGCGAAATTGAATGACAAATTTTGAAATATATTATTGTTTGTTTGGCGATTATGCTAAGTCTCAGGTCACTGCTATATCATCAAAGTGCCTCTTATAATGATTCCAACAATTATATGCTAATGGATTTAGTTTTGAGGTTTCAGTTAGGACTAAAGTTCAATATTAACATTGACATGATATGAGAGTTAATAAAATATGCTCAATTTTATAATACACTTGATAAATGAATAGAAAGAATGTGAAGTTTTACTTTCACATTCAAAGTCATACCAAGAAGTTTCTTTTGCTGAATAAATTTGACACTTTGAGAGACAACTCCACAAGAATTTTCCTTGAACATGTTTGAGACTTTTAAAAGTCTATCACCAACGTATTCATTTTCTGTACAGTTAAGTTTCCAAACATTTTCTGCAACTTCACTCAGTATAACTGATTAACTGCTAAACATTATATAAAGGGGGCACAGAACTTTGCTCTATTCACTTTCTCACTTTCAGGAGTTGCCTTATTTCAAGCCCATGAATAAGGATCCAAATCTGTTTGATGCAATTAGAAAAAATGATATAGCAACATTTTCAAGCCTCCTTAAGAAGAATGAAGGAATCCTGAATCAGAAAACATCTGATTCCTACAACACTCCGTTGCACATTGCTTCCAAGTATGGTTGCACTGAAATGGTGTCTGAGATTATCAGCATGTGTCCTAGTTTGTGTTGAGAATAAGAAACATGAGACTCCGATTCCTGAGGCGTGCCACCAAGAGAATGCTAAGGTCTTAATGTTGCTGCTTGATGCCAATCATAATGCTGCTTATAAGCTTTATGCTTCTTGCAAAAGTTCTTTGTTTCTAGCATGCAGTCATGACCATCTGTTATTTGTGGCGGTTAAATAATACATTAGGATTTGCATATCATAAAAATACTTGCGGAAGACCAGAGGGTAGGATTCTACATCATTTGATGGTAACAACATTCATAGCAGGTGTAAATAACCTGAATAATATAACAATAACATCAATAGCTTGTGTGTTATTTCACTACAACCAATTTGCTATTTATCCGAAATATATATTTGACTTTAGTCTTACTTATTATAAAATAGACACGAATTAAAATTTTTGTAAAAGTTTTAATATATTAATGGTCAGACTTAAACTTACTAATTAATCTTATTGGTTTGTTAAAACATAATTAAACATATAAATATTTTTTATTATTAACAAAATTATTAAATATTTTAAATTTATTATATTTTATTATAAACATTTTTGTATATTTTAAATATTTTAAACAATTTTATAAATATTAAATATAACATATTATATATAATATTTTTATTAAAAAATTTTAAAATAATTTTATTGTAAAAAAATTGTTAATTTTTTAATAAGTTTTAGACCAAACTAGACTGAATAACTATTTTTTTTGTCTGATTTTTTTTTTTGCACAGATTCTTTTGTCTGATTGGGTAATATTAAAACCTTTAAATTATATTTCCTACGAAATTTAGATTTGAGAATATGAAACTAAAACTAGAGCAATGCTTTTCATTTAAAAATGGATGCAACATCTATAATAGGTTTTTGAAAGCCATTTCCTGTTGAGTGTTGACAGAAGTGAGAAGTATCCATGCAAAATAAGCTCATAAAATTTTAACCTAAATAGAAAAAAAAACAGCTCCAAAAGTTATCTAAACACGCTTTCCATATTCTGTTGACAAAAGTATTCTACTCAAAAGGATCACATAAATAATGAAACAAGCTCACATGCAACATACTCATGGCTGGTTTGGTTTTAACTGGACCACTACATTTGGGCCCATTCATAATGGATTTCGTGATCGTAGATTTTATATTTTCATCTCTTCACCAAAAACAAAAAATAATATATTGTATTTACAGTTTTATTTTATTTTAATAATATTGATCACTCATTCAAATAATTTCAGGATAATCAAATCCTTTTTATCAAACGCATATATACATACCAGCAGCAAAGGAAAGGAAAACATTTATAATTTTTAACAGATTATTTAGTATGTACCGAAATTTGAAAAAAATTATAAATATTTGTATTTATGTAACTAGTGAAATAATAAGTACTTAGTTAAATCAAATATTTTTAATGATAGATAATATAAGATTAGATGTATGTGTAAAAGTAATTTTGTTCCATAATAACACCGAATAACATGACAAAAAAAGTGCATGTGGTTTACCATGTACAAAATAACTAATAAATTAAAAGACGGTAAATAAAGGTGGCTTATCGAAAATTAAGCGAAAATTTTAGGGACAAAAAATTTAATATAAAAATTATATAATAATATTTATATTAAAATAAAATTTATAAATATAATTATTTTTTAAGTTGGTTATTAATAAAATAATAAATAAATAATTTTATATATAAAAAATATAAAATAGTTTATAATGGTACTCTTCAAATTTTAAGTGACTTGAAATTTTCAATAATTGAATTATAATTAGATTTTTCAGCAATTTTTTTCTCAATGTAAATAACCAAATTATCCGTGAAAAATTTGTTCTCCATCTTGTTTCTTAACCTTGTTTTCATTATTTTCATTGGTGAAAATGAGTGCTGTGTAGTAGCTGTAGAAACCAAGATTCTAAAAACTGGACCGATCATTAAACCGTTTTAATCACTAATTCACTAATTCAACTGGTCTAACCATGGTTCAAGCAGAAAAATTGTTTATAATAAAATAATAAATAAATTATAAATAAATATCCTAAAAAAGTACAAACATCAAAATATTAACAATTAATCTTTAATGTCCGAAGAAATAATGTAGCATTTGCCGAAACTCAAATGAATGAAGTCTCAAAGGATTGCTAGTAAGAAAAATCTTTCTCCCCCCTTTTCTTTCTCCCCACGAACGGGCGGCGACAGTGGCTTGGAGAAAGGTTAGGGTTGGAGAAGGGGGAGTGACTAAAATCAATAAATCATTCACAAAGTTAAAAACAGTAGTAACACAGCCAAATATCAATTAATCATCCATAATTCTATAGCTAAAATCAAAGGCAACACACTATCAGCAGCTCTTAAAGGATTCCAAAAAAAAATTAAACAAAAAAAAATTAAAAAATAGCATACTCACTTTCTTAGAAATTAAACCAAAGATCTCAAGAACAATCAGCAACAAAAATAAAAAAAGCAACAATTAATCACCTTAAATCAGAAATCAATAAATATATCAATTAAAATTCAAAAACAGCATACTCACTTCCCTAGAAATTAAAAAGAGCAGCAGAAGAGTAACGAATTCATTTTTAACAACATAAAATCAATAATTTAATTTCAATCCACATTCAGAAATTAGTCTATCACTAAATAGAGCATAAAAGCAAGACCCGAAGAAGTGAAAAATCTTGTAAGCCTGTAAGCCTGTAAGCAGTGCCACTAACTTTCAACGGAGAGCAGAACGACGAACAGACGACAGCGAGCAGCTCCAACCCTCAACCAGATGACGTGCCGAGCTACAAGAGAGTGGCTGGGTTCAAGACAGGGGGAAGGAGGGGGCCTTGGAGGCGCCAACAACAACGGATGGCGGCGGTAGAACCCTAATTTTTGAACTTGCTAAGCTTTTCAATTCTTCACGAAGGGGGAAGGGGGGTAGGGTGACGCGTTTACGCGTTTGTTTCTTTTTTTTCTGTTAAAGCTCAAAATGATGGGATTTATAAGAACCGGTCAATTATCGGTCCAGTCTAACCGGTTGGTTTAGTGATTTTCAAATAATTTTTTATTGGACGGTTTTATACATTGGACCGGACCTTTTTTGCCGATTCCCAGTTGAACCGGTTCAATCGGACGGTCTGATCTGATTTTTTGAACATTATTAGAAATTAGAAGAGTTAATATCAGACAACTTAATCTATTAATCAAGTAATATACTTTTGATTTTTTTTGTTTCTGCTAAACATCTACATAATTCATGAATAGTTGACAAATTATTCATTTTTAGATGCTGACGAGCATCAAGAATACAATGCTGAAGGTGAAAAGGCAAATTAACCTTCTCTTGTTCTAAAGCTTTCAGGATAGTAATCGTCAACAAGAGTAAAAATTTTAGCAATGTCAAAATTTTTGTAAGCATTTTTAGGCATGAAAGTAGATCTCAGACTTAGTAGATCCATTACTTGATCATTGAATCTATTATTCAACTCTTGTAATTTCTTTTCAATTGTGACTAAAAATATCCCAACTCTAAAATAATGCTCAACTGTAATATGATCTTTTGGAGAGCAAGCGTCCTTATCTTACTACATAAGAAGCAGTTAAATCAGGAATTAGAATATCATGTTGCTCACAAAATGATTTCACATTTTTTAATAATTCCTCCCATCTGTCATCTCTCATGTTTTGGATAAGTATTTTTGTAGAATAAAGTAGTTGCACAACATTAACTATGTCCTGAAACTGCTTTTGTAAAGCTTGATAAAGAACATCAGTTATTCCCATAATATTTTTCACCAAATGCAAGATCAATAAAAACTCAAATGAGGTCAGAGTATTGTAAGTACTATCTATATCACCACACTGAGAAAAAGTTGATCCATCAACAATAACATTTTGTAAAACAGTCAACGTTGCACCATACATATTTATCAAACTGCAAGCAGAAGAGAAATGAGAACTCTATCGAGTATCACCTGCTCGTTTTAAAGTACCAATTTGATTTGTCCTTTTACCAGTTTCAAGTTCATCAATCTCTAATAAATGAGCAATTTCATATGTCTTGATAGCATGTAACTCATCATATCGCTTACTAGAAGAACAAATGATGTTGACAATTAAAGTCAATTTAAAAAAAACTGATGCACAGGAATAACTTCTCTAGATGTAGCAACTAATGCAAGTTGTAATCGATGAGCAAAACAGTGGATATTGTAAGCATGAGGGCTTGTAAACTATTCCATTCCCCTGTCATGTTACTGGCGCCATCATATCCTTGACAACGAATATTAGAGATATAAAGACCATGTCGAAAAAGAATGTCACACAATTCTTGTTTTAGAGTTAATGATATAGTATCTTTAACATATACAAGATCAAGAAAAACGCTCTTGAATAAAATCATGTAGATCAACAAATCTCAAAATAAGTGCTATTTATTCTCCTTTGGATTCATCACGAGCTTCATCTACTGTTATGTAAAACTTAGAATCTCAAATTTTCTCACAAAGATGCTTTCTCACCTTGTTTGAGAGAATATACAAGATTTCTTTTTGAATTTGATGTGAAGTATATTTAGCATTATATGGAGCATTTTCTAACACAGTTTTTACAACTTCATCAGTGTAAGAAGCTACAAGTTTTATCATTTCAAGAAATTACCTCGATTTTTTAATTCTGAAATCTCATCATGGCCTTTGAAAGCACCATCTTGAAATGTAAGCCAACGAGTTGCATCAATAAAAGATTTTAAACGCAATCAATTCTTTTGAATTTCTTTAGAAATATGATCCTTAATTACATTTTGGATGTGACTTGCCTGATTTAGTAAGTCTAGACATGCTCCAACTGCATTATTGTGTGGTGAGTAAGGATCTCCAATATGTTTAAAAAAAGCACAATTCATTCCATCATTAACCTTTTCTCAAATTCTAAATCCTTTACTAATAAAAACATATGAACTATTATGTCCGCTGAGTTTTTTGCTAACCAAATAACAAAAATAAACAATATGTAACATCTTCAGAAGGTAAATACTCTAACCATGAAGGAAAAATACCAAACCAAGCATATTGAAATCGTCTTGGATGCTTCGTACCAGATAAAGGATAATTGTCAAGATGCTTCTGATATGGACCCCATTTAAGATAAGCTCGTCTAACCTCAACTCTCTGGTTTAGATGATATTGCCAAATTTGAAGCCGTTTTCCAGGATTTTGTTCCAAAGAATTAAGATCAAACTCATCAGATGCAACTCTTTAAAAACCATTGAAAGTTGCATCTCACTTTCTTCATGATTCATTGAAGTAGAAGAACTATCTACATACATTGATATTGTAGAAGTTAGATTTTTTTCTTCTTGAACATTAGTCTTCCTCTTAAAAAATGCATAAATTCTTTAATTTTTTATCATTATGATTGTACAAAAAATTGAAAATATATATATATATATATATATATTGTGAAATATGTAAAAAAAAGTTAAAAAGATAAATATTAAAATTTATAATATTTATTAAATATTTTTTATTAATTTATAAAAATACAATAATACCAATATTTATTGAATATTCTATTTTTTTGCATAATATAAAAAATTCAATTAAATAAACAATGAAATATAGAATAATATTAAATTAAATAAATAAAAAATACCTTATTCAATAAAAATACAAGTGATTGGTGCGGGAGAGAAACTCTAGATTTGTGGAAGGAGAAGAGGAGGTCGGGATGGTTCAAATTAGTCAATTAGGCTGTGTTTGTTCTTGTAGACATGATAGAATATGACATTAAGATAGAGATACTAAAATTATTCTTTGTATATTGTGTTTGAATACAATGTACAAAACACTAATGTAATGTCTTATATTATGTTTGAATAGACATGTATAAGACTAAAATATTATACAAAATAACTAAAATAACTATGTGATTCCAAATGTTTTGCTTCAAATATAACTAATTTAATAGAGAATGAGAGTACATGGGAGTACAGAGATTATAAAAAAATTAATCTATAAACCAATAAAATAAAAATGATATTGAGATAACAAAATTTAAAAAAATATCATAAAAAATTTCATGTCTATTTTATTAAATTTTGTGTCCATCATTATTGTTAGTTTAAAAGTAGACACAAATTTTATATGTATATATATATATATTTGGTAGTTCCTTTATCATTCTCTCTCACATTTACATATCCTCATTTTCTTTGAAACAAAGGCAAATTTTAAAATGGGTTGGATTGGATTAGTGTTCTTCTTTCTTTCTATTTAATCATCCAATCATTGTGTTTTTATGTAATTTTTTTTCAAGCAAAATTATACTACTCTACAAAGATCATGCCAGCAATTGTTGCTCCATGTAAGATGATATTCTTATTTTTTTTATTTTGCGAGATTATCTAGCTTTTTTCTTTAGACTTTTAAAATATGAGAGTACGTATTCTTCGTACTCTATAATCTATCTATATCTAATATAAGGTGAGATAAAATTAGGCAACTCCATATTAAAAAGACTACGGATTTTAAACTAGAAGATTGGAGAGTGAATCATTCACAATTTTGGTGGATAATGTAATAGATTTTAAAAAATGAATTGTTTCATATGTTCATGCAGACCAGAAGGATAAATAACATCTAATTATCACGAAAGAAGGTATGACTGGATCATCTGTTTACTTTCATCATGTATACCGTAAAAGAAAAGGTATTAAAGGCCATCAAAGAGATGATGGAATGCAATTAAAAAGTAAAGAGATTTTCGTGGGTAAGGCTAAGTATAGGAGGAGGATTGATGTCCGAAAAAAAACTACTACACACAATAAAAATAACAAGGAGTCACGTGAGGGAAAACACGAAAGAATTAAAGAAAAAGATATTGAGGTGAATGAGAAAGAGAGTTGTCTTGGAACACCATGGAAGCGAAAAACTAGAAGTTTAGGGAACCGTTGTAGTTAGGATGAGATGCAGCAGTAATGAATGATGCCAAAGGGCTACGGGAGACAGAGCATGACAAGGATAGAAAGGTAATTATCGTTGAAGATTTGGACGAGTGGCATGAGGGTTTTTTGAAAACGCGAACGGATAATTCTTTGGTGTATCTGGCAGTTTTGGTGAATGCAGAATTTATGGAATCTCAAACTGTAACACCCCAATTACCTTAAGCCTTACCTCTAGCCGTAAAGCAGAGGTTAATCAGAGGTTACGACAGTTCTAAGGCTTATACATATATATATATATATATATATATATATATATATATATATATATATATATATATATATATATATATATATATATATAGAAGGGAATAATATATTCTAGAAGCCTGATGAAGGATTAAGCTAAAAAACAGAATTACAAAAGCGCGAAACGTCACACGAAGCTAACGCAAAAGACACGAGGTTTAGATGTAAAAGAATAAAACACACACACACACACACACATATATATATACCATATTATTATAATCATAGAGAACTAGCCGCAGCTTGCAGAGTTTAAGCCGACTAGTTACAAATAGAAAATACAGAGTTTTGGAATTAAAACAGCTTATACAACTTATCTCTTAAATAAGCCTCTAAGGCCAAGAGATAAATATACAAAAGGTGAGAGAACACTATGACGAAAGTAAAACAGAAATAAACAAGGAACGAACCATACTCCACTCTGTCACCATATCCGCAATCTCATCGGAGTAGATTACGACCTGCATTTGAAAAATAACAACAAAGTATGGAATGAGAACCGGAGGTTCTCAATATGGTAACAGTGCCCAATGATGTAAGATGTAAGGCACCGGGACGCCGAAGGCAATCCTAGAACTTTACATCGCATACGGGTTTTCAAGCTTAGAACAAAATAAATAAATACATAAAGAACTTAAACCATAAACCGGGTTATCTAAACTTAGGGAAATTCTAACTAATACTAATCATACCGCTGTATCCCACAGCCTTCGCCAACTTAACCTCTGTGTGATCCCATCGCCACCGCCTACCTGACCGCCTCAGCACAAGACAAACACAATTAATGCAAACAAATAAAACACAAATAGTTTTCATATATAGCAAGTAATTCAAGAAGCAAGTAGGCATGTTATACAATTAGGCAAACTCAAGTAATCAAAGCAAACAAGCATATAGAAGATGCATATGATGAATATCTATCATATTAGCTCGTGATATCACTTGTCGGTCTATGGATGCCAACTCGACACATCCTTTTGGATGTCACCTTTTTGCCAATTCCGAGGATATAGCGCCTGTCCCACTCTTGTTCCGACGATATAGTGCTTGGCCCACTTGCATGCTCAATCCAAAGATATAGTGTATGGCACACTCTTGTGGCAGAGAAGGAAAATAACAACACATATAACTCATCACAAATCATTCTAAGGATATAATGCCTGACACACTATCATTCCAAGGATATAGCGCTTGGCTCACTATCCACATCCACAATTCCATCAACCTCAAATCATCATCATTTCTCATCTCAAATCACTTCCAATTATCAACTCTCAACATTCCAAGGATATAGTGCTTGGCGCACTCTCTTTCAATCATTGTCATTCCAAGGATAGTGCCTGACACACTCTCAACATTCATCAAGATCCTCATCCCATCTTGAGTCCTCAACTCATCACAACCAACATCAATTCATGATTTCTATTCTAAGTTCATTAGTCCATCAGTTTCTCAACTCGTTGTCTATAATTATCAAGTTCACTATTTTTTCTTCTCTCTCAACCAAACTCATCCTCAATACACCAGAAACCTAAACCTCCGTTTGCTACTTTTCAGAATAAAACCAAACCAAACCTCCTAGGACCTTTCCCATGTTATAATGCCCAAAACAAAGCCCAAGAATCATAAAATGGTGTCACAGAAGCTTACAACCTTGTTGGAAAGGTGAAAAAATTGAAAACAAAGTTTAAGTTGCAAAACAGGGCGTGTGCGTACGCACAAAGGTGTGCGTGTGCACGCCCAGGAAGATTTTGAAAGTGTGCATATGCACAGGGGTATGTGTACGTACAGATACAAAAATTTATAAAGTCTGTTCACTCGCACAAGCTGTGCGAGCGCCCCTAACAGACGTCCCTCCCGACTTGTGCGTGCGCACAGGGATGTGCGTCCGCACAAGTTGTAATTCTTCATTGATGTGCGCGCACACAACCTATGCTAGCGCTGCTACTAGAGCCCTTTCCCCTGCCTGTGTGTACGCACAGGTTTGTGCATCCGCAAAGAATAGAATTCTCGCAGGGTTGTGCCATATCAGAAAATCCTGAAATTTTGCAACTTTGTAGAATTTCATATTTTTAACACCAACTTTGAATGATCATAATTTCCTCTACAAAATTCCAAATTTCATAAACTTTATATCGATTTAAAGGATTTTCAAAGATCTTTAATTCTAGACAAGTTTCATTAGATTTTGAAAATCGAGACAAAAGTTATGATCAGACAAAGTTCATCAAAAACTAACTTTTACCCAAAATCTCAAAAAACTAAACTTTTAACCAAACCTCAATCCAATACCAATTCAATCACATTTCAACCATACCAAAACAGCCCAAAATTTATACCAAACACTACTTCAACTATTTTCTCAATCACACAACCTTCTAAATCATTCAATAACTCTAAATCCACCCTAATTCACATTTCACTATCCTCAATCACCAACATCAAATACATATAACATTAAAATTAATCTTCCACCAATACATTCAGCAATCATCAATTTATCACTATCATCAATAAACCCACATCAATTATTACCAATCCTCAAAATCTTCATTACCTAATTCCCACATTATACACCAACACCATCATTTACTAATCAACACAACTCATCAATAATCATCAACTATATCAACCACTCCTCATCAATAATAATAAATTTTACATTCGTTATTAACCTTCATAATCATTAGAATATCAACAATCATCATCAAATCATATACTCATTATCATTATTATTCTAATTCCTTCCACACAACACCACTACAACACCAATCCATCCACATCAACAACACCAATCATAAATACTCATTAACAACAACAATTTCCAATAACCATCCTCAACCACAATATTCCAATACTACCAACAATTAACATCAATTCATATATAATCATTCATACACCAACAACATTCAATCCTATCTTAGGGTCAACTAGCCTAAGCGTCTATGAACATTACATATTACATAAAGAAAACTGAAATCATACATTGGCTGATTCCCAAACGCATCAAACACCAAAATGAAGCCACCAAAGTTGATCCAAAGCCTCAACCAACTCCAACAAACACCAAAGCTCAAACTAACAACACGCATATCACCAAAATCAAAACCTAAGATATACAAAACAACTAAACACAAGGATTTAGTGGAACCTTACCTTATCCAATGAGATTAGGGATAAAATCCAATAATTACCAGCTACTAGAGATCACCTAAACAACCAAAACCACAAAATCTACTCAAAAATCAAACATAAAAATGCACAGAAGTTAGGGCACAAAACTTGAGAGTGAACAGAAATTTCTTACCAAATTTCTTTGAATAGAAATATAGAGCTCGACAAGAGCTTCGCGTGGCCGTAAATGGCTCGTCAATCGGAGCTCCGGATCAAAAGTTATGGCTTCCGAAAGGTGGAGGTGAATAGTACTCTTTCTTCTCTCTCCCCTCTCATGGCAGCTGCGCCCCTCCCCTCTCATGGCAGCTGCGCCCCTCTCATCAAATGAGGGTATGAATGAGCTAAAAAGCTCATTAAGTAAGCTTATATATGTTGGACCTTGGGCCCAGTTTGGGTCCGGTCCAATCCGTTAGTATTTTTGGTCCGTTTAGCCAAAACTTTAAGGTTAGTGTCCGGTTTTTAATTCAAAAATTATTTTTGTCCTTTTAAAATAATAAACCAATTTTTCAAAATCTTATTTTTCTAAAAACACAATACCGGATAGACTTAAACCGGTTCGATCGGTTCGGCTGCCGGTTCGACCAGTTCGGCTGCCGGTTCGCAGCTTTTCTCGGTTTTTTCAGAAAATACATTTTCTTACTCAGAAAATTCATTGAAACCAAATTTCACCTTTATATTTTCAAATTAAAACTTCTAAATTTTGAATCCATCTCGAGCACTTAAAATTATTATTTTATTAAAACAGTTTTACGTGAAAAATTCGGTTCTTACACAAATAATCAATAACAAAGCAATTTCTGAAAGACCAGAGACTTGGAAATATGGGGATAAACGAAAAGAAAGGGTTAGTTTGGTGTTGAATAAAAGTTCAGTTGGGGCTGGGTTGAAGCATATAAGGCCCAATATGTTAGTAGAGTGTGGCAGCGAAGTGGTTATGTGGTGCGACAAAGAGTACGTCATTGTGCGCTTTAAAAGGGCCTCCTTGTTGGCTGGTGCAGGCGATGGTGAAGAGAATGGCATGGCTGGTCATGGAGTTTGCGAAGGGTAAGGGTGTTCATGGTCCGGCCCGACCTGAAGACTCAGCCCGACCCCGAACCTTTTAAAGGCTAATTTGGTGTGCTTTCATCGGGTCTAAGACAGGGTAAAGGTCTCAAAAATAGACCCGGTTATTATTTTAGGTTGGGTTCGGGCCATAACTCGGGTCACCCGAACTCGGCCCGATGGCCTGGTCATCATACACAATTAATATTTTGTGTTATTAGTGATGGATGATGGCTATTCTTATGTGAAATTTAAGTATTGTAAACCTTAATATTTTGTGTTATTAGTCATTATAAGACTATAAGTTAATGTTTTATGTTTAAAATGTATAAAATTTTAGACTAATACATAATATTGTGTTATTTGTATTGATTTAAATATTTGGTATTATTAGACAATATTAGTATTGATTGTGGTTGTGATTTAATTTTAGGGAATGTTGGTTCTTGTTATATTTTTCTAAGTAAATTTTACCGTGTCAAATAATGAATAATTGTTGAAGTTTTGAAAATTTGGATATTTTCACATGCTAGCTTACAAGAAGGTAATGTTAACGGCCCGGTTTTCACCCGGTTTAATCGTGGTCCGAAAGTGTGTAGGTTTCATCGGGTCTAAGACAGGGTTCGGGTCTAACAAATAGGCTTGGTATAGCGTGGAAGTTAGTTGCTAGTGACGGAGGTGATAATGTCCCAATGAGCAGAATCAAGTCGGGAAGGAGATTGACGGAGGTGCGAAGAATTGTCCGAACATAAGATGAAAAGACACCACATCAAACTCAAAACCTTAAAGTGTCAAGTTAATGAGTCTCTCATCTTATAAATTCCTCACTCTTCCTTGCTTTATTTGGTGTGAGACTAACTTCATATACTCCTCATACTTGCAACATTAACATATGTTTGATGAGGGGTGATGCAGTTATCCAGATTTAGAGGATAAGAATACAGTAGTGGAGAAAACAGAGTTGGAGAATGAAGGGGCTATAAGAAACTTGGAAGATTAAAAATAATCGTAAATTGTAAATAAATTTAAATGTTAATTCTAATTTTTTAAAATTTAAAATTTAAAATTAAATATTTAATGATCTAATTTTTATTTTTTTTAAATCCTATTATATACCTTGTATATTAAAATTATTGTCTCTTTAATACTTTTTCTTAAACTATTTAATAGTCCAATTCTTATGAGATAGTCGAATCCTAAGCCTTTAGGTAGCGTTTGATAGAGAGATAGAGACTGAAAGATTGAGACTGAGAGACAGAGACTAAGAGACAATGACTGAAATAAATTTTAGTATTTTGTTTGGTGCAAAGTGAGAGACAGAAATTGAAACAAAAATAAAACTCTAATTTAATTTACACAAAGGATAAAATTGGAATTAATTAATTGAAATGAGGGTATTTTAAGTATAAAATGTTATTAAAGTTTTAGTCTCCGTCTATAAAAATTTCAGTCTCTTGTGTCCCTATTTTTTGAAAGTACTAAAATACTGAAATTTTAGAAACAGAGACAAAAATTTTAGTATCAATCTTTGACCCAACAAACATGATACGTAAGCTTGGGAGAAGCAGAATCGTCGCGAGGAGTAAGAAGCATCGCCATCTTCATTTTCGTCTTCGTTGCGCCTGGATCCCATCCCGTGGAGAACGTCGTCGCCGCGCCTGGCCGAGTGGAGGAGAACGCCGTCGCCAGCCAAGGAAGAAGCTTCAGGTTTTGATTCTTTCCTTCTTTCTTTCTTTTCTTCAGTATTTACATTCAATGCATGTTCTGGTCTTGTCCCTTTTTCAAATTTTGGTGTCAAAGAGTAAGAAAGAATTGATGAAATTGGTTTCATATTTGATGAAATTGATGAGATTGGAGTGAAATTTGTGAAATTGGTATAAGATTTGTGTAATAATTGATGACTGTTATTGAAATTATCATATCTGTGGTGGATTTGAAAGCTGCTGTGGCCATTGAAAAGTTTGAATTCATTGCATATAGGAAAAATATTTAGTAACTCTGTGAGATAGAAATACAGTAGGATTTAGAGTTGAATTTGTATTATTATTGACTTGAATTTGTGTCACATTTGAGTTGAATTCTGAACTTGTTCCCTGAGAATTTGATTTTTTTTTTTTCGATTTTGCTGTGTCCTATGTATTGAGAATATTTTTGTATTATAGGGAGAAACATGCTTTCTGATTTTATTAGTTCGGTTTTGACGACGAGGGTTTCTTAATCAGCGCAGCAATCGCTACACTCCATTTGGGTTACCAGTGTAGTTTTCGCAGGCGTTCACAGCCGCCGCGAGCAGTGCGTACACACTCGGTGGAGCAGATAGTGACTACAACCGCAAGGGACGATGTGCTGCCGCCACCACCGGATGATGACCTGGCGCCACCGCCTGGGATAGCGGAGTTCTTTTGGATTTAAATTCGCGACATCTTTGTTTTTATGTTAATCTTTTTCTTTGTTTTTAGAACATTTCATTTTTGGATTTGTGATATATTTCAACAAAACAACATTTTTGCGACCGTTTTTTCGTAGTTATATTCTCTACTTGTCAGGACTTTTGGAGCTGGTAAGTTCAAAGAATCATGCTATCATGCTGTTGTTAGGTCCCATCAGAAACTACACAACAAAGTGTGAGTAAACTGCACTGAAGATTTGTGGAAACCAATTATTTTTCTAGATTACATATGGTTTAGGTGCTGAGAAGGAAAAGTAGCAAAGGCTAAAATGCTTACGAATAGGGCTAGAAGTGAGTCAAGTTAGCTCATAAGTAAGTTCGAGCTCGACTCGATAAAAGCTCGATAAGCTAAACTCGTGAGCTGGTGAGTCAAGGTTGAATTTGAAATTGAGCTCATAAATTAAATGAGCTGAGCTTGAGCTTGGATAAGTTTAGCTCATTAACTTGTGAGTTGGTTCGATTATATATATATATATATATATATATGATCTTAATTATTTAAAATTTTATATTTATTTTTTATATATAATTTTGATGTAGGATATAAATAAAGAATTTATAATTTATTGATAGATAAACAGTATATAAAATTAATATTTTTAAATATTTTTTAAAATATATAAGTTATAATTAATTGATATAAAATTATAGATTATGTTATTATTTGAGCTAGCTCGTGAGTTTTCGGTGAGCCGAACTTGAGTTTAAAAAATAGGCTCAATTATTAATGAGTTGAGCTGTGAGTCAAGTACAATTTTTGTGAATCGAACTTAAGCTTGGTCCAGCTCGACTCACTTCCATCCCTATTTTCGAATTAAGAATAAAACACAAAATCTTGGTTTAAGTGAATTATATTCCAAGTCAACTTATATTCGGCGAAATTGAATGAAAAATTTTGAAATGTATTATTGTTTGTTTGGCCATTATGCTAAGTCTCAGGTCACTGCTAAATCATCAAAGCGCCTCTTATAATGATTCCAACAATTATATGCGTATGGATTTAGTTAATAAAATATGCTCAATTTTATAATACACTTGATAAATGAATAGAAAGAATGTGAAGTTTTACTTTCACATTCAAAGTCATACCAAGAAGTTTGTTTTGCTGAATAAATTTGACACTTTGAAAGACAACTCCACAAGAATTTTCCTTGAACATGTTTGAGACTTTTAAAAGTCTATAACCAACGTATTCATTTTTTGTACAGTAAGTTTCCAAACATTTTCTGTAACTTCACTCGGTATAACTGATTAACTGCTAAACATTATATAAAGGGGGCACAGAACTTTGCTCTATTCACTTTCTCACTTTCAGGAGTTGCCTTATTTCAAGCCCATGAATATGGATCCAAATCTGTTTGATGCAATTAGAAAAAATGATATAGCAACATTTTCAAGCCTGCTTAAGGAGAATGAAGGAATCCTCAATCAGAAAACAGCTGATTCCTACAGCACTCCATTGCACATTGCTTCCAAGTATGGTTGCACTGAAATGGTGTCTGAGATTATCAGCATGTGTCCTGACATGGTTTGTGTTGAGAATAAGAAACATGAGACTCCGATTCATGAGGCGTGCCGCCAAGAGAATACTAAGGTCTTAATGTTGCTGCTTGATGCCAATCCTAATGCTGCTTATAAGCTTTATGCTTCTTGCAAGAGTCCTTTGTTTCTAGCATGCAGTCATGGCCATCTTGACATGGTTAACCACCTCCTGAATCTACCTGAGATCGCGGAGCGAAGCATTGCAGAATTCGATCAAACTTGTATCATTATAGCAGCATCAAGAGGACACACAGGTTGGGATCATAGTTTTCTATAGCAATTCTGAATGTTGCTTTATGTTTTACAACTTACCTTTATGGATTGTGTTTGATCTGCAGATATTGTTAGGGAGTTGTTGAATAAGTGGCCTGAGCTTGTTCAAGTGATTGATGAAGATGGGAATTCATCACTGCATCATGCTTGTAATGAAGGATACAGAGAGATTATATGGATCCTACTAAGGCGTGATCCGAATCTGGCTTTACAATACAACAACAATGGCTACACACCATTGCATCTGGCAGTGAAGAATGGGAGAGTCTCTGTCCTTGAAGATTTTGTGTCAACTTGTTCTGCATCATTTCACTATCTCACCACAGAAGAAGAAACAGTATTTCATATAGCTGTGAGGTACGGGTGCTATCATGCTTTAGAATACTTGGTGAAAGTCTCTAATGGCACAAACCTATTGCACTGCCAAGATAGATATGGCAACAGTGTCTTGCATCTTGCAGTTTCCGGAGGGCGCCACAAGGTGAAGAGTAAAATTCAATTTGTGATCAAATTTGGAATTCCATTACATCCATTGATATGTGTCAATGATTTGAAAACCTTGTTATTATATGTCATAGCCAATCAAATTTATATTGAATTTGAATGATAAACTATACCTGTGGATTGTGCTTATAGTTTTATGATCAATTTAGATAGCAGATTTCTTGATCAGCAAGACAAAGCTGGACATTAATACTCGGAACAGCGAAGGATTCACAGCACTTGACATCCTTGAGAAGGCTAAGGACACTGCAGAAAATAGGCAATTGCAAGCCATATTTATCAGAGCCGGTGGTAAAAGAAGCATCCAATCTTCCTCTCGCGCGCTCGAAGGAGACAGAACCAATTTTCTGTCACCTATAGCTTCTAGGCTTTCCCTCTCAAGAAGGTACATTTCTAATGAATTGGAAATGTCACATGAAATTCTATCTATTGAATGCACAAGCCCACCAGAACTTAGCAAAAGCGCAGACTCTAGATCGCCTCAGCAGCCTCAAGTAAGCGAGAGATTTGATATTGCTGCCTACAAGCCACAATACTTGTCCCCAAAAAGTTCAGGGAAACATAAGCATCAGAGCCAAAAGAAAATGGAAAATCTGAATCAACTTTATTATGCTAAAAGGAGTAAGCACATGGAGATGCACAAAGAGGCATTACTGAATGCAAGAAACACCATCATTTTAGTTGCTGTTTTGATTGCAACTGTGACTTTTGCTGCTGGTATTTCTCCTCCTGGTGGTGTATACCAAGAAGGACCAATGAAGGGGAAGTCAATGGTGAGTAATACAACAGCTTTTAAGGTCTTTGCAATAAGCAACGACATAGCACTATTCACTTCTCTATCTATAGTCATTGTTCTTGTTAGTATCATTCCTTTTAAGAGGAAACCACATATGAGACTATTGAGTATAGCTCACAAGGTTATGTGGATGGCTATTGCATTTATGGCAAGTGGTTATGTTACAGCAACATGGGTGATCTTGCCACATAGTGAAGGGATGCAGTGGCTATCTGTGATGCTGATAGCACTTGGTGGTGGCTCTCTTGGGACAATCTTCATTGGTCTTAGTGTGATGCTGGTTGAACATTGGCTGAGGAAATTCAAGTGGAAAAAGACAAGAAAGGAAGGTGCAAATTCTGATGGAGAAAGTCAAAACTCAGATGTTGAGAGCTCTTATTTACATGGCTATCATTCATATTGATTAACTTAATTTGGTTCATAATGAAAATAATGTGTCACCATCCCTATAATAGTGGCCAATGTGTATACATTCCAAAGTATTTCATACAGGAATGCCCAGAAAGCTACTTGATCTTAATCTATTGTTATATATAGTATATAATATATATAATATATGGTATTACAAAGTTGCTTAATTTGAATTCAAAATTGTTTAAATTAAGATTTGGTTCAAAGTCGAATTGTCCAACCTCATAAAATTAGGAATAGAATAGTTCTCTTTACCAATTCATAGCTGATATCATATATGACTATGAAAGTTACATTGCACTCCATGGGAATACTTTGACCCTGTATACACATTGAAGAGATTATGTATCCTTTGTTTACTGATTACTAATTACATACTCAAATAGAATATTTGGTATTAACTAATGTTATGCATTTGTATATTTGGTCTATGCTGGGTTTAGTTTTACCCTTTCTTAGTCTTCAAATTTATTTGCTAAAAACTTTCACACACACATATATATATAATTATATACACCTAAGCAGTGCAATATCCTGCAATTAGAATCACTAAATAAAGTAGAAAGCTGAATGTTCTACTTAAGTAAAAATGACTAAGCTAATAAAATAGTTGAGCACAGAAGAGGAAAAAAGAAACTTAAATGAGAGAAACTAAAGGCATGATCATAAATAAATAATTAAATACAATACAAATCCATACAATATATCAGAGTCTCTGCTGCAGAAAAAGAATAGGTTAAATGGTAATGCACTAATGCCTAAACAACTAGGGAGTTCAAAAAAAAAAACATAACAAGAGGTACATTCAGAGTGCTAAGAGTAACACAACCAAAAATGTAGCAAAGGGAGCCATAACTGCTGAATTACTAAGCATAATAGAGGCTGAATCTTCTTCTATGCTCCCATAAGGAGATGAAGCTACTGGGGAGAAGGCTTCAGGCGAAGGAGACATCGGCGATGACGAGATAGGCGAGATACCTTGAGGTGCAAGCAAAGAGGGTGGTGGGGATTCTGGAACTGGAACTGGATGATGTTGTGGGGACATAACCTCCACAAGAAGCTTCTGTCCTCTGCTACAATGATGAGCGGTTCCACTGATGAAGTAGAAGGCACCAGGGCTATCAAGATTGAGAATGTTCTTGCCATTGTCAAAGGCTGTGATGGGGTTACTTGCATCGCAGTGAAAGTAGTCCCATTTCTCCACACTTAGAACCGAGTCATTCTCGTACTCAAATACTGCAAAAAACAAAGAAAATTAACATTCATAAGTTGCATAAGTCTAAGTGCAAATGCCATAGATATAGAGATAGATATATACCGAGAGAATCTCCAACTTGGAACCTGTTTCTTTCAGCCCAATGGGTGTAGAATGAAGTGTCAGTGGGATCAGGAACACGCCAACCAAAGTGATCACCAACTTTGAACTCCCTCGCAGCTGTGGTACACAGCATGACGAAAAGAATCACACATTTAAATAGATGTGACATGCTTTATTAAGAATGGATGTTGAAGAAGCAAAAAGTGGTGATAAACCAATGCAAAGTGCAGGGTGTGTGTATATATAACACAAGAACATGATAGTGATTAGTGTGTGTTTAGGTAGTTATACATAGTGGGTAGTTATTAAAGTTGAGACTAAGGTGCGGCCATTATTGGTGGGTATGAGTTAATTTGGTCAAAGAATGGTCAACAATCAAGGTCAAATCTTTAGTGGTTTTCGAATATGGCCGCCGCTATAGCTAACGTGACCATGCATGCAAGTTGCCACATACTCTTTTATTTATTTATTCATTTTAAGAAGAGTACCCTTAGGAACCATTAGCTCTAGCCAATTTCAACCAACTTTTTAATGGATTAAATCTCCAAATTCGTCTTAATAAAGGTAAGTTAATATATATAGATATTTTTTTATTAAACATTATAATATTTTTTTTAATACTAAATAGATATTTTTTAATATATTTTTCAAATTTTTTATATTATAAATATAAATATTTTTATTTTTTAAGAATTATATGGATTTTTTTAAATTTTATAACTAAATATTTCTTTTTTTAAATATTAAGATATTTTTTTATATTAAATAAATATTTTTATATATTTTTATAATTATTCAAAAAAATTACTATTCCATTACTCCTTCTTCTTTGAACACCCGACAAAAGCCGCCTCGCTCTTAAACTTGCTAAGTGCCTCAACGGAAAAATCGTCAGTGCCGACTCTATCTAGATTTAGACAACTAAACTAGCATTTTTGGCCGACGAAAATCTGGTAAAAAAGATTCCACCCGATTTATTGGTGAATTGGCTGACGGAGATGTTGCCAGAGCTGTATGAAGTGAGTTGAAGGGACAGGGAACCACCCGATGAATAATTGATCCATGCCGCGGGTATAGGATATATGATGTTACTGATTTCTTTTGAGGAATTGGAAGGTTAAAAAATGAGTTGGTCTTCGGAAGTTACCGCCTTCAACATGATGAATAGAGGTAAGATAGGAATAGCAATGGTGGCGCCACGGAAATGGATCCTCTCCAGTTTTTTCAACACTTGACAAAATACAGTGCAATCTCTCACCTTTAATTTTAATAGTAAGACCAGAAATAAATAAGAGAGAGAGAGTAGTAAATGATTAGATTAAACACTGCACACCATCCAGTTTTTTATTCACTGGAGAGGATCCACTCCCGTGGCGCCACTAAGGGAGAGCCACGGATAAGTGTGTGTTTGGATTACAGTTTTCAAACGAGAATTTGCATAAAATTGATTTTGTAAATTTGATTTTGATCAAAAGTAAGTTTGTATTAAAGTGATTTATGTTTGGTAATTTTTGTATCAAAATGGATTATAGTAAAATAAATGTTGTTTGCCTTCTACCATTTAAAATTACTTTTCGATAAAAAATTACTAAAATAGACATCAACTTAAAATTTTTTTATATTATTCTATTATTTTAATTTAAATATTTAAATACATCTTATTAGTTAATTTTATAATAAAATTAATATTTACTTATTAAAATAAAAATAACATATAAAAATAGATAAAATATATTTTTAAATAAAAATAAAAAAATATAAATTATATATATATATATAAAAGAATATTTAATCAAATATGTTACATTTTCTAAGTATTAAATGTTACTTTAATATTTTTTACATCGTATTCTTATTCTAGTACTCTCAATAATCTTATTCTTAATATTAATTTGAAATCCAACGTTTATGATTTTATTATTATCTATGATTAATTTTTTATTTAATTTATCTTTTTTAATGGAATCATAATCTATATTATAAAAAATTACACTAAAACATAGTATACGAGAATTACAATTATAAAAGAGAATACCGAGAATAATAAAAAAATAAATATTTACTTTATAGTGATCGAAACAAATCTAAAAGTTCTTGATGATCTTTTTATATAATATATTTTTAGTATTTTTGGTACTAGTTTTTTAGCATGTTATAATTTTTTATTATTATTATTATTTACAGTTAATTTTTTGTTTAATTTACTTTACCTAATAGAATTAATAAATTATATTATAAAAAAGATAATAACAAACATAATACACAAAAATCACAATTATAAAAGTGTATAATGTCAAACAAATAGTTGAAAAAAATAAAAAAATAAAAAATAGAAAATAGAACTCATATAAATAGAAACAACAAGAATTTTATAATTAATACAATAACATATACAAAGGATAAAGTTGGTAAAAGGTAAACAAATTGTTAGTATCTATGGCTAAAAGCCAGTTAAGAAAACGCAGAAGCTACAAATAGTTGCTTCTTGTAAACGTAGTTTTGGCAGCAAAATCACTTCTGGGTTCATGAGAAAAAAATTTGCCAAACCAAAAGTTGAAGCTTTCAACAAATTTTAACGTACTTATTCTTTTCAAACGGGTTTTCCAAACACACCCTAACTCGTTGCCGAAGACCATGCCGGATTTGACGTACTCGACAGTTTTATCAGCGGCAAATTTTTTGAGGTCGTGTTGCGTGAGGACAGAGGTGGAGAGGACTTGATAATGAGAGGGAGAATCTGTGTGTTGTTGTTGTTGGGGTGTGCAGGTTAATATGAAAGAGATGGAGAAAGTTTTTATAGTTTTTAATTAGGTTTACTTAATCAATTTGTAATTATTTAAATTTTGAATTAAAAAATTTAAAATTAATTATTAATAATTATAATGAATTGAGTTGTTTAATTCTTGGCTGGTTACATACTTGGTTCCCTATACTTTTTCTTTTAAGAAAAGTGACTTTGTTAAGTAGACAATGATTTTTGTGTATAATGTGAACAATGGGCTTTAAAATTAGTCTAATAGAATAAAAACGCAATACACTCCCAAATTATCCACTTAAATCTTAAAATGAGGATAATCATTAGCACACCTAATAAATTAAACATATGATATATCAATTGTTCACATTATTTAGTATTTTTATTGTCTACCTATACTTTTTCAAAAGAAAAAGAAAAAACTAGTTTCATTCCCCGTACGAAAATTTAAAAGAAAAGTAATGATAGACAATGAGAATACTAAACAATGTGAATAATAGATATGTCGAATGTTCAATTCAATAGGTGTGCAGGTGATTATCTTCATTATTTTTAATTGGATGATTATTTCTTTTGATTCGATTTATTCATGCACAGTTAACAATGGTTGAATGTTCAATTCACTAGATGTGTTTATCTTAATGTTAAGATTTATGAGGTAATTTGGGGTGGAGTATTTTTTACTTTATTGGTCAATTCTAGAACCCATTGTTTATATTATTTACAAAAATCATTGTCTACTTAGTAAAATCGAAATTTAAATTATAATTTTAAATAAATATTCTTTGGTATGAATATAAATTAATTTAGTTTAAAATAATTAATACTTATATTTATATTCAGCCTCGATTTTGCATCTCTCTTTCTAACTCACTTTCTATACCTTTCAAGTCCGTCACTACATTGCTTAGTCTTGTACAAAAAAAATATGTTATATTATTATGTTAGAAGATTTTTTTTTATATTTTTTCTTTTGAAATGTTATTTTCATAATGAATATATTATAAATTGTGTTGAATTATATTAAATTGATTATTTTATAATTATTATATTATATTTTTTTTGTAAGTTTTTATTCAAAAATTTTATAATCCATAGATACGTGTGGTATCTACGTTCCCTAAAGATAATAATTAAACAAGAACTTAGTATCTACGTTCC
This sequence comes from Arachis hypogaea, assembly GCF_003086295.3. Taxonomy (NCBI): domain Eukaryota; kingdom Viridiplantae; phylum Streptophyta; class Magnoliopsida; order Fabales; family Fabaceae; genus Arachis; species Arachis hypogaea. The sequence goes on along the minus strand of NC_092042.1, from coordinate 80,406,289 downwards.
CTAAAGAAAATAATTAAACAAGAACTTGTGACAAAGATAGAAAGGGAAACGTGGGAGATTTTTTTAAACAGGAGTGAGGGATGAAAAAGGGGTCTATTGCTCCTCCAAAATATCCATTACCACCTCTAAATAGTAATGGAGATCTAATCCGAGCCAATTTGACAAGAGACACGTGAATTTTATCTGCATTAGATTTTAAAATATTTAATTTAGAGAAAAGGACCAATAGGTCCTTAACTTTTTGATTTGCGGATATTTAAATTCTCAAGAATTTGAAAATACATTTAAGTTTTTGACCTTTTCAAAATTTGGACATATCGATCCATCATGTTCACTTTGGCCTGTCAGACCCAACGGAAAAATCAAACGTGACTTCTATTGTACTGGCTTAGTTGATACAGATACACACATGAGAGAATTTTTAAAATTGGACAAATTAAACTCAGAGATCGATGTGCCTAGATTTTGAAAAAGTAAGGGACTTAAATGTATTTTTAAAATTTCAGGACTTAAATGTGGTTGGACCAAAAAGTCAGAGATCGATTTGTCATTTTCTCTTAAATTTAAGTTGAATTTAGAATCTTAACAATAGGCTTAGGTTGATCTTGCTTGTTTGTGGATCTTATTGAGCCTAAGTATATCTTAGATTAATATTTTAACTTATTACTGTAACAAATATTATATTATTAAATATTATAACATTTAGTATATATTAAAATTAAATATAAATTAAAAAAATTAATTATCTTTTTTGTCTCTTTTAATTTTAAATATTATTTACTAATATAATAAAAAAATAAAATAATAATATTTACTCACATAATTAAAATAGCTCATCTCAATATATACACGACACTTTATATATAAAAGTTATTATATATGATAAATAATTTTTTATTTTTTGTGATGACCATATAGTTAATTATGTGCATGTCAATCAATTAATTTTTATTACATATGATTTATTGTATAATTTTTTTCGTAAGATGGATAAACTAATGAATTTAAAGTATAAGATGTTAGGTATATTATTTAACGTACCAAAAAACTTAAATCATCATCTAAGACAATAAATATAATAGTATAAATACTTACTTACTTATTAATATTAAAAAAACTATATAAATAGTGTAAATTAATATTTTTTAGTAGAAAAACAATAAAAAAAATTATTAATTAAGTTAATTACATACTAAAAAATTGTGAATAATTTCTCAAATAATAACAAAAAGTGAGATTATTATTTTCACATATTATAAAGTTTATAAATTTTTTTGCAATAAATTAACTCTTAATAAATTATATATTAACCCTGCCAAAATAAATAAATAAATTATACATTAGATATTATTACATATTAATACAATATATATATATATATATATATATATATATATATATATATCTCGATTGTTAAGTTATAATTAATTTTAAATTTAATTTTTGGTAATTAAAATTAAAATTAAAATTATTAAATGCTAAATTTTTGCAATGAACTAATTTTTTTTATTAAAATTAAAAAGGTGAGCTAATCAATTTTGAATTCAAATTTAAATTTAAATAAAAAATAATATATTATTTTAAATTTTATTTCACTTATTAGACTTAATTTTAAAATAAAAAATTATTTTGTATCTTATATTATTGGATAATGTGGTTACTTACTTTTTTTATTAATGGTAATTATTGTCAGATAAAATAGCGTAAGAAATAAAAAAATGTATTGACCAATTTAGGGGATAATAATTTATTTTTCAATGGAATAAATCAATAAATTATATATTGAATAACAAAAATTATTATGACTTCTCTTCATACTAACTAATACTCAACAATAGTATTATGGTAATAAAATGTGAAGTTTTAACGGATAAAAATATTAATCATATTGTTTTGATTTTAGGAATGAATATAATATCAACAAATAAAATTATTTTTGATAAATTTTAATAAAAATAAATCTCTATAAGTATTGCTATCAATGAAAAATTATTCTATTTTAAAGACAAATACTATTTTTCATGATATTTTTTAACTCGGTAGGTCAAAGACTAATTTACTACGGATTGCAACTCCATTTATTAAAAGTATGTTGCTAGCCAATGAATTACTACATACGCAATGTGAAATTTAAACTCCTAATACTTACCTAAACATACGAGAGAAATAACTATTCATCCAATCCAAATTGATTAAAATAAATATTAATTATTTTTAATATTTTTAATATTAACAATCATTAAATTTTAATTTTAATTATAATTTTGTAAAATATTTATAATAATTACTATCTATATATATTTTTTGTTTATTTTTTAAATAAAAATTTGATATATTCTTATGTATTATCTCATATAGAACACAACATATGTTTTTACTTTGTCCAAAATACGTATATTTTATAAAAAAAAATAAAAACTTATTTAAGTCTTATTTAAGTTCTTCGTAACTATTATCACTAATTTATTGATAAAAATGAACACTTATATTTAAATTATTAAAAAGAATTTATTTAAAAAAAATAATTTTATATAGACATTAAATTCTTTTTACTTCTTTCTTTTATTTTTCCTATCTTTAAATTTAGAGTAGTACTATATATCTAAGTCTTTTATGAATTAAATTTAATCAAGTTAAATAATAAGACTTGAAATAAAACTAGTCATAATTAATTTTTGTTATATTAAACTAGTTTAATCGAATTTAATTAACAAAAAGACTTGAATGTATATTATTTTAAAATTTATTATCAAAATCATCTCCAGTACTTCACGAGGACAATGCTATAATACTTTGAATGCTTATCCCAGTCACTCTTATCAACCATTTTATCGAGTGCGGGTCCGAGTAAAACTTGGTATTATAACATCGAGTCCCTTTTTCACTATGAGAAATTTCTGTGGATTCTATCCATGCCATTTTCTGATGAGCAGGATCCTTTTTGGACAGAGGCAAGTTCAGAACATACTTAATGGCACTGGATGAGGAAGAAGGAAATAACACTAACTAAACTTTCAGAGAAGAAAAAGGAGATTTAGAACATCTTGTAAGATAGAAAAAGTGGATATATTACAATGTTCATTGAGATGTGTCTACAATTGGGGTGAGTTTCTCCTTTTATAGGAGTCTCGAGATGACAACAATATCTTACAGAATTTAAACAAACCTATCATACAATGTCAGCTGGAAGATAAGGATAAGCCTTATCTCTTTCTGACTTTACTTAGACAAGTGATGGAGATCACTTTATTTTAGTGCACTCAATAATTATACATAGTGGGGACATTGTTTTTAGTAAATGGACAGTTTAAAATAGTCTTCTGGAAGTGTCTCGTCACCGTCTGAGAAAGATGACGTATCATCAGAGGCCAAATTAACTTCTCTAAGATCCATATCCGGGTCCTGTAAATAGATAAACGGATCTTCAATGTTTCCTTCATTAAGATCTCAAGCATCTTGCAGATACGGGTCATATGGGTCTGAGTATGGGTTTTCAGTGTCATTGGATATCCCTGAATCAATTATGGTTGGGTTTGGTGGTAGGGCATATACTCTTCCACTTAGATCTTCAGAATTTAGATCTTCATCAAAATTTCTGTTTGCTATTGGGATATGTCTAGATGTGCTAGGCTGATCTCTTGAAGCGTAAAAAGAGTATTGTCAAAATTGATTAATTTTTTCTGAGGTTATGAATCTAGACTAGAACTCTTGGAGTGTTATTGGCGGGACATCTATCTAGAATGGGAGTCCTTCGACTGCATCTCTTTCTCCATACAATCCAGGTTGTCAAAGTTGACAGAGGTATTTGGCTAAGGCATTTAAGACTGTCTTTCATCTGTGGGTCACATTGTAGAGTATTTAACAATATTGATCTTGTTCATGGTGTGTGGGTCTCCTCTAGTAAAATAACTCCTCTGTAGAGTGATAAAATAACAGAATTTTCATTTTGCTTGAGAAGTTTTATCCCACAATTGATGGCAGTCAAGCATGTTATATAACATTCCTCTCCATGCATCAAGTGGAGCATACATGGAGAATAACCGGACTAAATGAAATTGTGCCTGAGTGCTGTTACACAAGATATGGTAAATAAGGAAGATCGGTACTATAATAGCACATGTGTATATGGAAGACAGAGCCCATATATACCACATCATTTCCTCTGATATAGGTCCCTGGATTATTGGTATAGTGCAAAAAAGGGTATTCATGTTGAAGTACCTTGGGTTCGGATGGATTTGGGTTATGATAAGGAGCTGGTGTAACGAGTAAAATAAGGTTTGTCCGACTAGGCAATCTATTTAAAATTCTGTCTGGAGTCTTGCTTTGAGAGAAAAAAGACCAATATTTTTTCTGTATGGGCTTTTGTGAAGCGGACAATCAGAAAATAGAATGGTGTATGAAGGATTGTGTGTACTCATAGTGCAAATGTAATAGACTGATTTTGGGATTGGTTCCTTGGTAGGTCTAGACAGAAAATCAGCAAGTATGTTTTGGTGTCCCTTTATGTGTTTCATTTCAAATTTATAACAAGAGAATCATTCTTTCCATCGTAAGAGCTGAGAGTCTAGCAGAATCTTTTTTTTTTTATTTTCAACATTGATGGGAAAGAGGTGTTATCCATCTCCATAGTGAAATGATAAGAATTGAGGTGAAAATTGAATTTTTCTATCCCTCGTTTAATAGCAAGGATCTCCTTGTAAGTAGCATGTTAGTGTTTTTCAGATTTTTTGAATTGTCCACTAGCATGTGCATAGTAGTGTCTTGTCCCATCAATTTCTTCAAGTAACACAGCTCCCCAGAATTCATCACTAGCATATGTCTGCAATATTCTTTTTCCCATGCTGGGAATCTTTAAAGGAGAGGGTCTTGTGCTATCTTCTTTAGGATTTTGACAGTTGTAGTTTGTTCAAGTCCCCATGGTAGAGGGCTTCTTTTTCAAGAGTTTTGACAGCTGGTTGGTTGTCTGGTCACATATGGGATAAAGTCTCTGATGTAGTTTATAATTTTCAAGAATCATTGGACTTGTTTAACCATCATGTTTTCATCAGGGAAGTGGATTAGTTCTTTGGCAATATGATCTCCTGGTTGAAAGAATCCATCTTCGAAGACCATCCCGAGGAACTCAATTTTTGTTTTTGCAAGAGAGCTCTTTTTTTATGATAGCATGATTCCCTGATTTTTGACGATTTTAGTGAATTGGGCCTGAAACTCCTTATGGGCTTCACTGTTCTTTGAGAACAGTAAGATATCATCAATGTAAATGAGTGTGGAGTGTAACATGGGCTCAAAGTTTTTGGTCATTGCTTTTTGAAAGAGAGATGAGGCTACTTTGAGTCCAAATGGCATTACTGTCCATTGATATTGGGCTTTAGAGATACAAAATGCTATTTTGTATCTATCTTTAGGATGGAGTTCGATTTGTCAAAAGCCAGCCTTTAGGTCAAACTTGCTGAATATTTTTGCTCCACTCAGTCTTTGTGTAATAACTGAGATTCTTGGTAGAGAAAATTGATTATCTTGTAAAAAGACATTAAGTGGCTTAAAAATCAATAACAAACCTCTTTTTTCCTCTACTTTGCTTGGCCCTTTTTTCAACATAAAAGGCTTGACATGCTCAGTTAGAATTGGTTGGGTCAATGAGTCCTTGAACAAGAAGGGTTGCGCATTCAGCTTTTGCCAACCTGAGATCTTCAGGATTCATTTCCGAATGTATGGTCTTTGTTGGGTTGATGTCTTCGTTTTTTTAAAAGGAAGGCGAACATAGAAATCTGGATTTTTTCACAAAGGTGCAGGATGGTTGAATTGATCATGACTATCGCAGCAGGCATTAAGGAGTTGTTGCTGGATCTCCTTGTATTCTTCTGGAGCTTCTTGAATTTTAAAGATGCTTTGTATTCCTGTAAAAGGCAAGAACTGCCCTTTGTAACTTAGGCCAATGGACTTAATGTGTAGTCCATGGGTTCGAAAAAAAGGCATCAAATCCAAACAAGACATCTTTATCTGGGAGATAACTTCTCAGTACTCTGAGCCAAGTGGTCTAGCTTGCAAATATTTCCAATCCAATTGATTTTTTGGAAATGAGATTGATGGTGAAGACTTCACTGTTAGCTGTCGTGAATCTCTTGGCAAAAGGTGCCCATATTTCTTTTGGTAAGACATGTAGTTTTAGGACAGTGACACAAGAACCAGTATCTATTAAAGCAACAACACTTATTGGTTTGTCATAGATGGACGTCTTGATCTTTATATCAAAATGAGGTCAGGGAGTGCCATCAATCTGTTTAATTCCAAAGGATCCTAGATATCTAAGTTCTTCTTTTGGGATGTTTGATCCTTTAGAAATTCTTGTGGTGATAGAAGCGATGGAGGATATGGTAAAGATTGACCTTTTTGGTGGGAGGTCTTCTTCTGAACTGCTTCCTCCTAAATCAGAGTCTTGGAAAACATATTGGGTCTCACCATCTTTGCTTTCTTGTTCTTCAAGTACTGATTCAAGATCTTCTTCATCCTCGATGGAAGCTGCATCCATTAAAAACTGAAGCATTTTTATCTCCTTCTTTATCTTATTAGGACATGATTTAGCAAAGTGGCCCTGTTTTTCGTAAATAAAGCATTTGTTTGATTTAGTATGGGACTTTCTCCTTTTGAAATAACGGTATCTTTGCTTCCTTCTTTCCCTTCTGAATGCCTTCTATTGGAATGTTCTAGATTGTGGTTGCCAATGTGTTTTCTTCTTTGGCTTGCATTCACACATGCCTGACTCTTTGTATTTGATCTTCAAGTAGGATTTATTACATGCCCCTTTAAGTTTACTAGAATTTTGATTGAGCCGTTTGAACATTTGTTGTTTTTCACACAGCTTATCCAGAGCAGCTAGAGCCAACTGATATATTTCTCCAATGGTGGTGGTAGCCACTTCTTTGCGAAAAGTCATCATCATCCGTTGTAATTCTGGATGAAGTTCATCTGGCAAGGATGCCATGAAGACTTATTTAAGTGGCGGATTATTGTTTCCTCAAAGAAGATGATATTTAACAGCCATCTTCTTATAATGTTTCTCCAAGTCTTTTCTATTGAGTGAACAGTATTTCATTTCAAAATATTCTTGAAAATTTCTTTTCTGGATAATTGTAATATCTCTAAAAAATTCTTGATGTAGTATCCCCAAAAACTGAGAAGAAGTACTATTAATGAGCTGGAGTCTTTCATACTCAAAAAGGTTGTTAACCCATTCTCGGAGATTGCCAGTCATCCGATTTATGAAATCTGCAAAGACTTGTCTGCTTGAAAGATTTAGATTGGCCATGGTATTTTCAATCCAGGCACCAAATTCAAAAACCTTTCTCTGTATCTTGATGGTGGAATATCATCAAAGGTGAACCATCTGTTAAAAGTTGTTACTTCAGAGGATCCTGTTTGAGTAGGATTAGCTAAAGCTGCTGGTTCATCTCTTTCAGAGGTTATTTCTTCCTCTTCTTCTTCTACAGGGTTGACTATGGCTATTGCTGAGAGGTCTGCTTCATAGTCTTCTTCGGACCATTCATCGGTTTCTTCACTAGATTCAGCAGTCTCATCATTAGATTCATCAGTTATTTTTTTACTGTGCGATTGATTATCCAGAGTAAAGGTATTAATTGTCTGGCCTGGGGTAAGTGACCCTTCTTTGATGTCCTTATCTTTTGTAGGGGCATTAAAAAGTGTATCTTCTCTTAAAAAATTTCATGATTTTCAAGGAAGACGAGATCTGGGTTGGAGAGATGGCTGAGACTGAGGTGGTTGTGGCTGAGATGAGTAACGCCGCCCTTTAGGAGATATAGATCTTTTGGTATTTGCTTGTCTGACTAAATGATAAGTGGATTTGAAGATGGACTCATAATTTGGGGTTTCAGGTGGTGAATATGTTGAGGGAAATAAGACAGGTGAATATGAGGGATATGGTTTAGGATACATGGATAATGGGTCTATAGCTAGTGCCTGGGGTACATCTGCTTTGTTTTTGTCCATCTTAATCTGTCAAAGTTGGGCCTTAACTTGATCCCGTTCTCTATTTTTCTTGTGAATTCTGGGCCAAAGTACCTATTATCAATATAGGTCTTGAGTTCTTGGTCAAATTGAAAGGCCTGTGTAGAGAGCCGGTTTCTGAGTTTAGTAACTTGCTCTGCCACAGATCCTAATTGTGCTGAAAGACCTTCAGTTTTTTCTACAAGAGCATCAAGAGTATGGTCTATTCGGAGTAATACTTTATTTTAACTTGCTATATTATCCGTGTGCCAGTTAAAGACTTCCTCTTGAAGAGTTGTTGCTTGATGTCCATGTGGAGTAATCCCCTGGAGAATTACATAAGGTTTTCTAGTGATTTTCTTTTCATCAGTCTGAGTTACTAAAGGTGAAAATTCTTCCTTATAAGATCTGAGGGTTGCAATGCATAGAATTGTATAAAGATAATCTGTAGAACTTTTGTGGGACAGTCTTTTCTTCCTGAGCGTCGGTGACTCATCTGCATCATCAGGGGGCTCAGGCCTTTTATATGAGCAAGGGGTTTGTAGTGACCTCTTCTTTTTTTTTCTTGTTCTTCTGCCGCCTACTGTAATCTTCATCATCAGTGTCACTCCATTGGTTAGCACAGTCACAGTCAGAATCACACATGAAAAGATCAACATCCCAAATGAAGTGGCCATTTATATGAAAAACATAAACAGGTTTTCTATTTTCATAGAAATGTACAGGTGGATCATCTTGATCATGGGTTGTTTGCACATGAACAAGAGAGATCATATTAATTCTTTTGAAGGATGATCCTTGATAAACCCAATTTGTAGGGCTTATCTTGTATTGATTTTAGGGGATTTTATCATCTTTTACCCACATTTATTCAATGAAATAGCATGGTTTTGTACATTCTCCTTTAATTGTGCTTAAGAGTGAAAACATGCTTTTTAGGTCTTAAAATAAATAAATTTAATTCACCTTGATTCCATTAGATGCCTTGATATGTTTGTTAAGTGATTTAAGGTTTAGGAGGCAAAGATTGGATCAAGGAAATGAAGAAAGAAAGCACGAAAAGTTGGAAAACTCATGAAGAAATGAAAGAACCGGAAAGCTGTCAAGCCGACCTCTTCGCACTTAAATGACCATAACTTGAGCTACAGAGGTCCAAATGATGCGGTTCTAGTTGGGTTGGAAAGCTAACATCCGGGGCTTCGAAACGATATAAGATTTTCCATAGTTGCATTACGCATAGGGGCGCGCACGCGCACGGTACGCGGACGCGCCGATGGTGGCACATGACCCACTTAATGCAACATGTGGCCAGCGATTTTAGAGGCCTTGTGGGCCCAATGCAACTCATTTCTGATGCTATTTAAGCCAAGGATTGAAGGGGAATCAACATACTTTTAGATACTTTTCATACTTTTGATCATTAGTCATAGTTTAGTTTTAGAAGTAGTTTCTAGAGAGAGAAGCTCTCACTTCTCTCTAGGATTAGGATTAGGATTAGGTTTAGTTCTTAGATCTAGATTTTAATTCATCTTCTTCAACTTCTATCTTCTTAATTCCTTGTAGTTACATTCATTCTTCTTCCATTCCTTTGGTGTAATTTCCTTTATGTTGTTCTTATGCTTTGTTGTAGATCTACTTTTGTTTCTTCTACTCTCTTTCAATTCAATCAAGGTAATTCATAATAAATGTGTTCCTTTTGATTGTTATTGTTAATTCATTTCAATAATTGTTGTTAGATTCTATTCTTGTTATCAATTTACTATGCTTTCCTTTTATGCCTTCCAAGTGTTTGATGAAATGCTTGGTTGGATTTTAGAGTAGAGCTTTATGTTCTTGGCTTGGAAAGGTAACTTAGGAACTCTTGAGTTACTAATGTCCAAGTAATTGATGATTGGGATCCATTGACTTTAGTTCTTACTAATTGAATTAGTGGAGAGTTAGGACTTATAGACTAGGATTGATATAACTCATTTGACTTTTCTTTACTACTAGTTAGAGGATGATTTAATGAAATTAATCCTTGCCAATTCTCATATTGTGGTTAGTGATTAGGATAGAGATCCTTGACCACCAACCCTTGCCAAGGCCTTTTTAGGCCTTAGTTTACTTTCTTGCCATTTATCTTTCATACTTCTTATCAAAACCCCAAAATAATTCACAACCAATAACAAGACACTTTATTGTAATTCTTAGGGAGAACGACCCGAGGTTTGAATATTTCGGTTTATAAATTTTAGGGGTTTGTTTTAGTGACAAACAACTTTTTGTATGAAAGGATTAGTGATTGGTTTAGAAACTATACTTGCAACGAGAATTCATTTGTGAATTTCTATACCATCAAAAATCCAATCATCAAAATGGCGTCGTTGTCGGGGAATTGCAATGGTGTTATGTTATTGGTTATTGTACATATGTAAATAGTGTGAATATCTTGTTTTTTGCTTTATTTGCTAGTTGTAGAATTTTATTTCTCTTATTTTCCATTATCTTTTGATTTTTGTTCTCTCTCTCCATTATGAATTCTCATTTTGGCTATGAGTGTGATTACAACTATGTTGTAGGAAGTGGAGATTACAATGAAGAAATGTATCAAGGATGGGATAACAAAAGGTGGGAGGAGCAATGTGCATATGATCAATCTTCATGGCAACAACCTCCACCAATGCACTATGAAGAAGAGCCATTCTATGATGCATATCAATCCAATGGCTATGGTGAATCTCCTTGTGATTTTCAAGAACCACCACCATATGCCTATGAATCATATCCTCAACATAGCCCTCAACCACACTCACAAGCCCATTTTCACCAACCACCTTCATATGACCCTAACCCATATCCATCCTACCAACAACCATATGAGCCATATGAACCACATATAGAGCCACCACCATTCCAACATCAATATTTTCAAGAGCCACCTCCTCCACATTATTACCAAGATGAACCACCTCCAATAAATAAAATTTTTCAATCACAAGATGAATACTACTTTCCACCACAACCTCCCATGGAAGAACACTCATATCCATTGATCCAAGAGCCACATGATCCTAATCATATTATCCAAGAGGAACAAGAGTCAAGGGATCATCTCAAGGAAGCATTGGATCAATTTCAAGTAACCATGGAGTGTGTTGTGCAACAAGTGGAAAGAATGGAAAATATTGAACCACCACAACTCTACCAAGAAGAACCATCTTCCTACTATGAACCCTTCCCCCAAAATGATGAATCCTTCCATCCACCCCAACCTCCAATGGATGACATCCTTGGTGTTCTTGTTCAAGGGCAAGAAGAGATGAAAAGGGATGTGCAAAATTTCATGGCCGCCTTGGATGCGGTAACAAATCAATTAGCCTCCCAATGCTTGAACACTCAAGGAACTCCCATGGCTACATGTGGAGAATCAAATGAAGAACATAGCATGAAGGAGAGATTGGGAACTCTAGTGGGAAATGAGAGAAGTTGCTTTGTATTGGAACAATTGGAGGAAGCTTTAATTGTTGAAGACAAGGAAGAAGTGGTAGAAGATTTAGGAGATGCGGAGCCTCCATGGGAACATAGAGTTGAAGAAAACCCCTCCAAGATGATTGAAATTGATGCTAGGGAGGAAAGTGCACACCTTCCAAGGCATATTCCATATGAAGGCTTGGATGGGATAGAGAAAGAATTGAGTTCCCTTGGTGATGAAGATCAAGCATCAAGTCTTAGTGGTGAAGAATCCTTTGAGCATGAAGAACCTTCTCCGGTTGGATTTGAAAGCGTTAAGGAGGTAAATTTTTCTCACCCTCCCTATTATGATTTGAGTAAAGGAAAAGGTTTAGATAAAATTGTTGAACAAAGGATTGAGATTAAGAGATCTTGTGAAGAGGTGGAAGTCCGTAGAAATAGAAGAACGGGGGTTGGTTATGCTTTGTCAAGATCTTTGGAAGCATCTTTGCCTAGGTTGTCATATACACATTCATTTGAGTGGGTGAAATTCATTTCTATTAGCTTTATTATCCCACTTGAATATGGTTTGCTTGAAACGGATGGCCAACTTAGGGAAGTTTGTGGGATGAAGTGTAAGCAGAAAAGGTTTTGTGGTGGGCGTTGCAAATCAAGGCTCATTATGGTTGATGCATCAAACATGAGATATAAAGGTTGGAGTAGTGCTCAAATAGATGGGTCTAGGAGGATTGTTGGCCATTATATAGAGAATTCACCTTACTCACCACCCGGATGGACTAATAATGATGATCAACTTCAAGACGGGTGTGAAAATAAAGTGTGGGATCCCAGATTACAAGAAGAGGATCAACTTTGGGAGCCCCAAGCTTGTGAAGAACTCCATCAAGACTTGGCTCAATCCATGAAGAATCTTGGGGCACAATGGAGAACCAAGCATTGGTGGGAGTTCCAAGATGAATACAAGCACAAGCCACCTTAATGAGGAGCTCCCCATAAGTCCAACTTAAGGACAATAAATAAAAGTGCTAAGTGGGAGACACCCCACCATGGTAAAATCTTTTCATTTTCTCTTTTGTATATATGGGTAGAATTAGTTTAATTTCATGTTTTGGTAGTTTGTTAAGTGCATTTGATAGTTTAGTATGTTAAATAAGGTTTTATGGTGTTGTGGTAGCTGTTTGGAGGTTTGGAATGCTTGGATTGGTGTAAAAACATACCAAAAATTTTTTAAAAAACAGAGCACCATCCACGCGTACGCGCACTGCACGCGTACGCGTACATTGAGCATTTTCGACCATCCATGCGAGCGCGCCATGCACGCGTACGCGTGGGTTGAGAAGTTCCACCTTCCATGCATTAACCCGAGAGTTAGGCCTGCACTGTGCGCGCATTGTGCCTTTGGCACAACCCCACTTGCGCGTACGCGCACATGACGCGTACGCGCCACTCTCGAAATAAGCCATCGACGTGGGCGCGCCATGTGCGCGTACGCTTGGATGCCCTTCCTTCACTACATTTCTTTTCTTCTCATTTTTCCATTTCTTTCCTTCTCCTTTCTTCTTTCCTTCTTCTACCCCTCATCCAACACTTCCTAACACCATGGATAACCATTTATTTTAGTTGGTTAATTAGTTAGTTTTCATTTTATTTTCTCTCTTTTCATTATAAGTGTTGGATTATTGACTTTGTTTACTATGCATTGCTTCCCCCTTATTGCCTAAATGCTAATTTAGCATTAATATTTTTAGATAATCTTTGTTGGATCCTATGATTGAGGTTATATGTTGCTACTTGGTTTTGAGTTTTTCATGCTTACCTTTTCAACAATACCAAGTGATGAGAATTGCCTTCGAGCTTGTGATTTTTTTTGAATTGTATGATTTGGCCACCATGTGATTTGAGTCTTATTTTGTGATTAGGCAACCTCTTGATGATGGATGATGTTATGCATTTACCTTAATGCATTGTGTTCATGATTATATGCATCCATATGTTTTAGCTTGAATGCTTTCATGCTTCTTTAATGCTTGTTTTACCTTACAAGTTCACTTAAAGCATCTCAAGCACACTAAAATGAGTAAAGTGCATGCTTCTTTTGTGACATAACTTTTATGCTAATGTGTGTTCTAAACCGCGCAATTTAGAATTCACACACTTATTCGTCATTCATGTCACACTAATTCACTCACTCATTTCTAGTGATTTACCTCATTCCAACAATGTATGCTTCCTTGTTTTTATATCTTCTCATCTTATGGTGTTATATTTTTGTTTTTCATAAATGATGCACCACAAGCAATAACGGAAGCAAGACTAAGAACACGTAGCAATCCGGAGAGTCGCCGTACCCCCTTGCTTATCTTTGAGTGCACCGAGGACGGTGCAAACTTTTAAGTGTGGGGAGGTCGTCCGACCGATCGGCGATTTTGGGTGACAAGTTTCTAATCCCAACACTTTTGCATTTCATTCTAGGATTTTAGGATTTTTACTTGCATTTTTTTTATTTTTGCATATATATACACAATAAGCTTAGTCAAAATAATGAAATTTTTCAAGAATTCTATCTATAGGGCACCAATTGATTTGAGTGAAAACTTTTCATTAAACTTGCTTGAATTATATATATTGTGAAACATGGTTTTTGAGCTAAGAACACAAGCAAGTGAGTTTTGAGCCTAATGGTGTGGTTACATCTTATAACCACTTATTTTCCTTCTTGTGTGCATTATTCTCTTTCTATGAATGTAATCTTTGATTTGTTTGATTCTTTATGTCCATTATTTTGTGTATACATGCATTTATATGATTGAGGCCATCATTTCATTAGCTCATTTATCCAAAAAGCCTTACCTTTTATCTTCCATTGTTAGCCAATTTTGAGCCTACAATTAACCCACTTGTTCTTAATTTTAGCACATTACAAGCCTTAAAGCGAAAAACAATAAATGTCCTTATTTGGATCTTTGATTAGCTTAGGTTAGAGTGTGTGAGTATCATTCAAGTGTGGGAACCTTGGGACATTGGGTGAATAAAAGGGTAGTTTTGTATTATTATTGGAAATATTGGGAATTGGGTACATACTCATGTATTGATCAAATGTAAAACCTTATGCATTGAGGTTCTTGTATATAGAAAGAAAAAAATGAGAAAAACAAAAGAAAAAAAGAAAAGAAAAACAATAGGGAAAAGAAAAAAAAAGAAAAAAATATAGAAAAAGAAAGAAAAAGAAGAAAAAGAAGGAAATAAAAAGGGGATAAAATGCCCCAAAGCAAGGTGTAGCTCAATAAAATCAATGCATAAGTGTTGTGAAATGAAAAGGGATGCATGAGTATGTGAAAAAGTGAAAAATGGGTAGTTAGGTTAGAAATTAATCGTATAGGATGTCATAGGTTAGGTGGGAAGTTTAAGCTTATCAAAGATTCAAATTTCGAGATCACTTAACTAAATATGCATCCTACCTTGACCCTAACCCCATTACAACCTAAGGAAAAGACCTCATGATAGATGTATGCATGCATGAAATATATGTTGATTGTTAGAAGAAGAACAAATCCTAGAAAACATGATTAGGGGAGAATTGAGAGAATCAACCCTAAACACTTGAGCGAATAGAGTGCAAACACATCCGGTGAGGGTTTGATGCTCAATTACATGTCTCCACCTATGATCATCTCCTTTCATGCAAGTTTGTAAAAATATTTAATAACTCAATTCAATTTTGGATTAGACTTGCTAGTCCTTAGCCCTTGTGCATATATGCTTCTTGGGAATTGATTTATTTTGACCAAGCAAATTGCATTCATTTAGATAGTAGCATATAGGTAGATTGCATGGCGCATTTAGTTAGTTCCCATTGAATAAATGCCATACCCTTACTTCATTCTTGGTTTAAGCATGAGGACATGCTTGGTTTAAGTGTGGGGAGGTTGATAAACCCAATTTGTAGGGCTTATCTTGTATTGATTTTAGGGGATTTTATCACCTTTTACCCACATTTATTCAATAAAATAGCATGGTTTTGTACATTCTCCTTTAATTGTGCTTAAGAGTGAAAACATGCTTTTTAGGTCTTAAAATAAATAAATTTAATTCACCTTGATTCCATTAGATGCCTTTATATGTTTGTTAAGTGATTTAAGGTTTAGGAGGCAAAGATTGGATCAAGGGAATGAAGAAAGAAAGCATGAAAAGTTGGAGAACTCATGAAGAAATGAAAGAACCGGAAAGCTGTCAAGCCGACCTCTTCGCACTTAAACGACCCGAGGTTTGAATATTTCGGTTTATAAATTTTAGGGGTTTGTTTTAGTGACAAACAACTTTTTGTATGAAAGGATTAGTGATTGGTTTAGAAACTATACTTGCAACGAGAATTCATTTGTGAATTTCTATACCATCAAAAATCCAATCATCAATCCTCGCAGTGAATTTTGCTTGATTATTCCAGGTCTCTGGAAAGCAGTAGTCACCATTCCATCACTATTATGGGTAATAGTTGGAGGTGTTGTAGTATGAATATCTACCTGTTCTTTGGAAAAGCTTTCTCATAATCAATAATCCATTCCAATGGAATGATAGAAGAAAGTTCATTAGTAGTGATAATTCTTAAAATGTTTACTATTGCTGGTCCTCTGTCATTATCTGTGAACATAAATAATGTTTCTTCTACAGTGTTTGGGAGATTGAGATCAAGGGCATGGTCTTGAACTCTATAGAGGACTTGGTGATGCAAGGTGGCTTGTTCAACATTTGAATCTTAAATTACCCCAACTAACTGTATTTGTATTTTTAATCTTTGAGATATGGTTGGGTCTGATAATCTCATGATGAAATTAGGAGCTATAATAAGAATGACACTTCTATTTGAAAGTGTAGTTACTAACGCTCCAAGGCATGTTGGTATTCTTTGAAAGTTGAATCCAAAAGAACAATTTTGGCTGTCACCGGAAAAGATCTTCTTTCATGAAGAGTTAGAATAAGCCTAACTGCTCCTAGATGCAATTGAGTGTAGCCTTGGTTCTGGTAATTTTGAATGAGTTCTTGTGGTATTTCTAGAGTTATATATTGTTCAGTAGTAGTGGCTTTTAAACCACACTATTGTAGATGGAAAGATTGGATGACTTTTTTGGGAGGAGGAGAAAGGTTTCTGGTAATAAGATGGCGGATGGAGGTGAGGGTTGATTTCTTTTGTTTCTGGTAGAAAGAATAGGGACTAATGAGAAGGTATTCAGTGGTTGGAGTTCGAGAGTCTTTTGGAACATGAGTAAATTCTACCAATTGATCAATTTTATTGGCAAGAATTTTCTTTAAACTAAAGGATAATCAGTTTATGCTTAAGGAGGTAGAGTGATGTATAGGTTTTGAAGAAGACGAACCGACCTTCTTCTTCCTCCTATAAACCTGAGGCTTTGATACCATAAGGGTGGATCTCCAGTACTTCAGGAGGACAATGTTATAATACTTTAAATGCTTATTCCAGTCACTCTTATCAACCATTTTATCGAGTGAGATTAAAGGATTCGAACAAAACTTAGTATTATAACATCGAGTCCCTTTTCTATTATGAAAAATTCATGTGAATTCTATTCATATTATTTTTTGATGAGTAAAATCCTCTGTGTGAATAAAGACAAATTCAAAACATACTTAATAATAAGAAAAAAGAATATTTTTTTCTATAAAATTTATTAAAAAATTTAAAAATATTTTTAAATTTTATTTTATTTTAATTTTGTCAAAAAAATATTCAATTTGCATCGGATATATATTTTTTTTTTCTTTTTCTTTTTTGCCTTTTGTTTTGGGTTTCAAAAAGAGCGAAACTTCTACAGGTGTAGGAACTGGGAAGAACCCTGGCTCAGTGAAGCGCGCAGAAAACCACATGGTTGCCGCCGGCGAACCCATGAAGAAGAAAGCGAAGCAAAACCTACTGAACCCCAATTGGGTTCAACTCCAACGAGTACATTTTCTCTTCTTCTTCACATTTTTTTTACCTATCCATCTAAAGAGACACTACCCATTGTTCAACTTCAACTCATTCGCGTGTTTTCTTGTCTCTTTGCAGAAGCTAAAGCTCAATAATAAGTCTTCAAGGACCTACAAAGAAGAAGACACCCCAAAATCAATACTGGGTACCCCATAATTTGTCTGTGTTGAAAAAGTATGCAGCTTTTGAAGATTATGTTGTGAGTTTTATTTTTATCTTTTAATCTTTTGGGCAGGGAAACGTAAAGAGAGCCCGAATGATGAATCCGATGACTCTCAGATTGATCCTCTTATTCCTGTAAATGACGACTCAAGGTGACTATTTTGAGTGTTGAGCGTGTATTTGTCTGTTATATATTTATTCTGGAATTTGCAATTCGACTTTGTTGCTGATGACTTTAGGCTGTGCTTGCTTCCTAAACTTGAATGCATATGCATGGTAACACCATGCTTTTATTTTACCTCTAAGAAATTGGACATGTCTTTTGTAGCAAATAAATGAATTTGAGCTGTGTCAAGACTAGATAGAATTTGTAATGAATGCATATGGGGAAACTTTGTGTAGAAGCATGCTAGAATCTTGCCTTAAGTGGTTTGGTCATACATGGAGAACGCCTATAGTGAGTATAAAGTAGATGAGATGGAGGGTAGTTCATTAGTCGGAGGTAGATGGAAATTATTCAAAGATATACATGGTTTACAATAGAACATTAGGGTATTATTAATTGCATGTAGCCAACCATCGAAATGGGTCAGGACTCGACTGTTATTGCACTGGATTTAGCAAGTACTTAATCGTGTTACAGGTTTGGCCTTTGGCTTTTTCTTTCATGGTTATGTTAATTTTATCTAGGCGTGCTATGTTGTTATTGGAGGTTTCTAATCTGTTGTAAAGTTCACTATCATTCAATTTATAAGAGATACGACATTGTGGTATGCTGTCTCTATGCTGCTTTAAAATTCAACGTCCTTTAACTTATTAACCATTTGGCAGTCTGACAGATGCAGTCGCCATAGATTGTGAAATGGTTGGCGTTGGTCAAGGAAACAAAAGTGCATTGGGAAGAGTAACAATGGTATTAATCTGTTCTCTTCACCTTGTTATATCTATGCATGTGTAGAATGTCATCCTCCCCCCCCCCCCCCAAAAAAAAAAAAACAAGGAAAAAAAACAAAACTTACTAGTGATTGATGAATTCATATAATGAAATTGCCATCCAATTTTCTGTTCTTCCTAAAATTTTTGTTGAAAATTGCCTTTATCTTATCTAGTTTAAATATAATGTGGAAAGTTTTGAAGATTAACATGTATTTGCTAATTGTTGTATATAGTAGGATCATATGTTGTTTAACCATTTGTTGTGACTCAGCAATCGTAGCTCATTTTGCGATAAGTTTACCTGTTCAAGCCTCAAGGTGTCAATTTTTGAACTTAAATGGATGCACCTTGTAGCCATGCCTATGCCATATTGCCATCGGAAACCTAGGGTGGATTAGAGACCCAAGAAAAAATGGATTTGATTTCTTTTGGAAGATATATATTTATTCACAGAACTTTTCTTTTGAGTTCCTCATTTTCATATTTGATCACAAGAACTTCTTTCCGTGTTTTTATCACCTTTCACGAATGACTGTTTGAAGTCGACATCACCTTTGTCTCAGTGTGGTGTTCTAATTTAAGATCTAATAGTGAAAGCAAAATACTAAATGATAAAATGCCATTTTCCAAATTCTTGTAACATAAATAATTATTGCAATTATATTATGCTGTTCATTTCATTTTTTTTCCTTGTTGAGTCATTTGTTTCTAATAATAGTTTGGTTTATGGCAGGTTAATAAGTGGGGAAATGTTCTTTATGACGAGTTTGTTCGGCCAGTAGAACGGGTTGTTGACTTCCGTACTAAAATTAGTGGCATAAGACCTCGAGATTTGAAAAAAGGTTTGTTTAGTATTCCTTTGCCTACAATTTTAAACTCTAATTGGAAGTATTTATACGTCAAAATCCAAAAAATGCAACGAGGTTGAACACCATAATCTACTGTAGTAACTGTACTAGCTTTCAATTTCCCTGTGGAAATGTTAATGGTCAGTGTTTGGAAGTTTCAATTTCTTGCAGTCACATTTCATGAAAAAGGACTTTTGCTTGCTTCATAGATTAATATTATATTAGAACCTCTTCCTCTTGCTTTGCTAGTTTATAAAGGAAAAAGGGGGGACAAGTTGCCATGAACTATATGATATGGACTCCTCTGAACAATAGTAGCCGAGTTTTCAACTTTTGGAAT
The DNA here is from genome assembly GCF_003086295.3 of Arachis hypogaea. Classification (NCBI taxonomy): domain Eukaryota; kingdom Viridiplantae; phylum Streptophyta; class Magnoliopsida; order Fabales; family Fabaceae; genus Arachis; species Arachis hypogaea. Next base: position 80,386,563 of record NC_092042.1, on the reverse strand, counting down.
GTAATCATACAAAAATTACCCACAAAGTTTTCACATTTTATAAGAGCTTATTTCTTTGATTTCAAAGTTACAACTCGTGCGTTTTGTTGATTTTAGACTTTTAGTGGGCCTATCTGGCTTATTTGGTGGAATTTTCAATGAATGTTCCAATCATAGTCTTTAGCATTAAATATTTGCATTCTGTTCAATCTTTTTTATTATGGGAAATTTATTTTAATTTGATTACAAATTGGAAGTGGACTATTGTTTAGAGTAATGTTAGAGACTGTTTGATAATTAGAATGTCGAAATGCTTGAAAGCAGGTATTCCGTGCTCATCAGTTTTAGGATTTTGATTTGTCATGATGTTTTCAAGATTAGCATGATGATTCTATGCTGATAAGCAAATGCATCTTTCAATTGTAGCAATTGACTTTTGGACTGCTCAGAAGAAAGTTGCAGAGTTGATGAAAGGAAGGATCCTTGTTGGTCATGCCTTGCAGAATGATCTTAAGGTCTTTTTTCATATTTATTTTAAAAGAATTATTCTCCTAATCAATCTTGGGTGTGTAAAACTAAGAATTAGACAGTATTTTTGCAGGCGTTGTTATTAAGTCATCCGAAAAAGGACATTCGAGATACCTCCGAGTACCAGCCATTTCTAAAGTGATGTCACCTTACTGCTTTCTTTTTGTCGTTTTGGATCCGTATGTCTCCTTTATTCATGCTAACAAGCTTCCCTTTTGGTTTGAGCAGGTCAGGTTGTAGAAGAGCGCTGCGGCATCTTGCTGCAGAAATTCTTGGTGCCGAGATCCAATCAGGAGAGCACTGCCCTGTTAGTCTAACTAACTTTTTGGTTTTACCTCCTTCCCATTCCCATCTCCCCCCTTTCATTTTGTTTTACTTCATCACTTTACCAATAAAATTGTCAGTATGTCGGCTAAAGGACAATTGTTTTCTATAAGAAATATGTTTTGCCCTTCAGGTAAAGTATTCATTTTGTCCCTAACGTCTGCGATTTTCTTCAAAACACTTATCGTTTAATTTGATTCAATTTTGCCCCTAATATTTTCGATTTGTGTCAAAGCTACCTTTGGACGTTTTCAATTTTGTTCCTAACGTTGAAGATGGCTAACGTCTAGTGTAATTTTGAAACAAATTGAAAACGTTAGGGATAAGATCGAATGGAATTAAATGTTAGGAGTATTTTTGAAAAAATTACAAACGTTACTGATAAAAAGTATACTTTACCGTGCTCTTCTTTTTGTGCGTTTGATTGTTTTTTTTTTTTTTTACTTTTCAAATAAGATTGTTTCTCTCATGGTCTCTGTATTTATATCCTAAGACAAAACAATTTTACTAAGCTTACCTTAACCTATGTTGTAATCAGATACAAGATGCTCGTGCTGCTATGCTGCTTTACCAAAGAAATAGAAAAGAGTGGGAAAGGAGCTTAAGAGATCAGTTTAGGCTCAAAAAGAAGCAAAATAAACGGAAGAATAAAAAGAAACCAAAGAATGAAGATACTTCAAATGCCAACCATGCTATAATTGAATCATAGTATTGCCACCTTCAAAGGTTATTTTGTTTGCTTAAATTTTGAATTAGAACTTTCAGTTAAAAGGAATGTAGTTTTTTGTCTGTTACTATAAGCTCAATTGTATACTAAGTGGCAAAAATATGTTAAATCTGTTGCAAGTTTTGTTATTCTAAAAGAAATTTGTAGAATTTACAAGTACAAAAAAAGGATGTTGTTTGTTAGGTTTTAAGCATATTGATGCTTTTATCTTTGATATCTTAGTATTTTCTGAACTGTAACTGTCAAAACCTCATTAGTTGGTTGATGTCTGCTCCAATCAAAATATAAATCAGCAGCTATATTTCACAATCAGAAAAATATAATTAATATTTTTTTCCCTTTTCTTTTTCCCTCACAAAGCATGGAATACTACTACAACAACAAAGTCTTATCCCACTAGGTAGAGTCGACTACATGAGTTATTATTGAGTCTTATTATGTATCATATCTACAGTGAGATTGTTTACGCGTAGATCTCCTTTGACTTTTTCAATAAAACTTAGTTGAATCTTCGTAATATAAACTAAAAGTACGAATAGTTAGATGAAATAAAATGACCAAAAGTACGAATAGTTAGATGAAATAAAATGATGGCCAAAATTATGTATATAGTTGTTACGGTAGGTAACCGGAGATTAGTACAACGGATGGCGTTTGGCGGCCCAAGTGTGCGATGGATGAGAACTCCGGGTAGGTACGCAGCTCGGGAGGCTCCGTCCGACTTGTGCTCGCGTGTGAATGGGGGGTGGTACCTGCAAAGACACTCCGATGCCTAAGTTAGCAAGGGTGTAAGCAGGTCTAGAGAGTATTGGGCTTAGAGATACCTGAGGGGTGTCAGTGTATTTATAGTGGTGAGCCAATAACCACCGTTGATGTAGTGCCGTATCTTTAGGGTGATAACCGTCCCTATTATCTTGGGGAGGTTAAGATATGGCTTTATGAGGCGGTTAGAGAGATTTTAGGGGTGGTTACTCATTTGAATGAGTGTTTATCTGCCAGCTAATCTCACATCCGACCTCTTCAGACCAAGTCGTGGCTGACACCGACTTCTTATGTGAAGGTCGGCACTTAGCAAGGCTCTAATCCTTTAGATTAGGCCTTTTAGTTGGACCTGGGCCTTTGCATTGGGCCAGGGTATGAACAGTGCCCCTACTTGAGCCCGAATTTTCTTTAAAGTTTGGGTTCAAGTATTCAACTCGGGTGCGTAGTCGACTTGTTTGAAAGAGCATGGGTCTTGGAAACCGACGTGATTTTCGCGACCTTTAGTTTCTGACAGTTACGTCAATTCAAGCGTCGTGTCCGTTGAGGAAGTGTTGAGGGCTTTGGTAACGGTGCAATCTCATTAATGACTGCCCCGTTTTTTACCATTATGCCCCTGGGTGTATTTATAAATACTTTCCCTCTCTTTCTATTTTCCGTTTCTGCAATCTTTCAAACTTCTCCTTATCTTGTTCGTACTACTTCCTTGCGTTCGAAGATTTCTGTTCTTCTCCATCCTTCATTTTCGGATAAAGGTTAGTTTTGCTTTTTCCATGTCATGCTTTATGTTTGCATGTTTTGTTTTGCGAGTAGATAGGTTGACCTATAGATTCTAGTTTCGAATCTCTCTTCTTTAGTGGCCGTGTTTTTTGATTTTCTTTTTCTTTTTCCCTTTTTGTAGGTTTCTGCCACCTTTCTTTATATAAAAAATGGCTTCTGTAGATGTTCTTTCTCAGTGGGTTGACGTGACGGTCCTTGGGGAGGAACCGTTAGTCGACGCTGAGTTCATCACTCAGCTTCGTACTCATCATAGGCTCTGTACTTCGGAGGAGGACGAGCCCAAATATGAACTGATAACCCCGGGTCCTGAAGACCGGGTTTGTTTTGGGAGAGTCAATGAGGCGGCCCCTCATTTTTTCTTCATGTATGAATGTATGATCACCCGTTTGGGTGTTTTTCTTCCTTTCTCAGATTTCGAGATATCCGTCTTGCACCACTGTAAAGTCGCCCCTACTCAACTTCACCCCAATTCTTGGGGTTTTTTGAAGATTTATCAGTTTATAAGCCATGCTCTGGACTTCCCGACCTCTTTGAGGATTTTTTTTCTTCCTTTTTCATATGACTAAGCCCTTCAGTGGGCTAAACAACAAGCAACAATGGGTATCCTTCCGAGCCATTCAAGGTCGGAGGATTTTCACCCTTTTTGACGAATCTTTTCACGACTTCAAAAACTTCTTTTTCAAAGTTCAAGCCGTAGAGGGTCACCACCCCTTTTTCCTGGACGAGCATTCCTCCCCTCGCTTTCCCCTTTACTGGTTGCCGGCCTCCCCTTGCGAAAAGATTGGTCCAGATGACCTGGACGAGGTGGAGGCGGCAGTTGTGGGGTTTTTCCGAGAAGCATGGGGGAGGGCCCCATACTTGGACACGAGGAAAATCCTTCAGGGGACGTCGACTTTTGTTCAGTCTTGTATAGGTAGCGCATGCATTTCTTATTTCCGAGTTGTTCCCGCCGACTTGTATTTTACCGACTTGTAACTTGGTTGTTTCTTTTGTAGATATGGCAAAAAGGAACGCTCAGGAGGCCTACCAAAGGGTCCAGGAGGCTAAGGCAAAGTCCCGGGCTAGGGCCAAGACGGTCATCTCTCCACCTCCTCCTCCTCCTAAGAATGTGGGTACTCCCTCTCAACCCCTTGTCATTTCTTCCTCAAGTTTGCCCCGACCACCCCCTTCTGCCCAAACTCTCTCCGAGCCCGAGAAGAAGAAGCGCAAGACTTCAGAGTCTGGCTCTTCTTCTTTTGATGGCGGGGTTAAGGCGGATGCTTTGGCATTCGTCCGAAAGAACATCTATCCTTTTATAAGTATGGATGATGTTTCTGTTCGAAACCACCTCACCGCCATGGCCGAGGAGAGTTTTAGGACAGCGGGTGTTTGTAACAAACTCTTGGACATTTTTGAGAAGGCTCCCCTCAGCTCTTTGGGGGCATCCTCGAGGGTTGAGGAGTTGGAGGGGAGACTTCTCATTTATGAAAAACATGAGAAAGAATTGAAGGAGGAGAGAGATAGACTGAGGAAGGAGAGGGATCACCTTAAGGAGGAGGAGGGTAAGCTGCGGGCCCAATGCACCTTGGAGGCAAATTTGAGGAAAACAGCGCAAGAGAGCTATCACAGTCTTTTTCAAGATATTGTTGCTGTGAGGAAGGACTTGCTGAATTCCCGGAACGCATACGCCGAGTTGGAGGATTCTATCGCCGAGGGTGCCGAGGAGTCTTGGAGAATTTTCTTGGAACAAGTCAGAGTCATCGCTCCCGACTTGGACCTTTCTCCTTTACATCCCGACAAGGTAGTTATTGATGGCGCCATTGTTTATCCTCCTGCCCCCGAGGTCCTTTCCGAGTCAGACCTAAAGACTCGGGGACAGAGGATTGTAGAGTCTCCTCCTCATTCCAAAGACGCTCCGAGTTCTTCAATCCTTGCCCCGACTTCCTCTTCGGCTCCTCCTCCCGGTCCTGGCGGTGCTTCTCCTGGTGGTGGTGATTCCTCTACTCCACTCAAGAAATGACTTCTTTATTTTTATGGCTATATGGGGGCCCGGCCTGTGGGTCCCCCCTTTTTAAAACTTATTTATTTGTTGGTGGTTGTGAACAATTTCCTTCTGGCCTTTTAAGGCCGTAAACAAAATATTCTGTTTGGTGCCCTTTTTGGATAAGGGTTTTAAACAAAATAAACGCCCTTTTTTGGATAAGGGTTCTCTAATCGAAGTAGGTGCCCCTTTTCGGATAAGGGTTTAAGTTACTTTACGCGTGTACATGCTTTTCTGTTTTGAGTATGTTTGATCTTTTCGGAAAAACCTCTTGTTAGCTTGCATTGTTTTCTTGAGCCTTTTTCGTGCAAAGGCTTGTATGCAAACTTCAAACTTTTCAGGTTTTCATATCTCTTTTGTTATCCTTTATACTCAACTTTGCTTTAGTGAGTTTTTATGACTTAGGTTACTTTTGTGATGCGTTTTTCATCTACTCGGAGCTCGGTTTTCTTTTACTCGGAGCTCTTTCGAGTTTGCTTTACTCGGATTTCTTTTCGACTTAAGAGTCGGATAGTTTCCGAGTTTAATACGATCAACTCATATAACCTCTTTACGCCGACTTGTACCTCGTCGTTTCATCCTGACGACCATGTTAGGTCGGTTCATGGGATTTTCACGCTTTGTCGAGCTTAAGTCGGCGCGTTTCGTAGAAAGACTTATGAAAATAAAGGAGGATTTTAAGAGAGATATTGTAAAAAAGATCTTTATTAATTGGGAAGGTACCTCTTTGCTACTAAGGGTCTTGATAGCTTTTTCCCTTAGTCTCTACTATGATGCCTCGTTAAAAACCCTTCTCCAGAAAAAACTCTTTTTGGGAAAAAATTATGAAGTTGGGAAAAGAGTACATCAGGGAGTATAGTTCGCTTTTAACTGTAGTACCTTTTCATATTACAAGCGTGCCACGACCTTGGTAGCTCAGTGCCATTCAGGTCGGTTACTTTATAATAACCTTTCCCTAACACTTCCTTGATTTTGTATGGCCCTTTCCAATTTGCGGCGAGCTTTCCATCTCCTGATTTGTTGACTCCAATGTCGTTTCTGATTAAGACCAAGTCATCTACAGCAAATGTTCTTCGAATGACTTTCTTGTTGTATCTGGTAGTCATTCATTGTTTTAATGCTGCTTCTCTTATCTGGGCGTTCTCTCGGACTTCGGGGAGCAAGTCGAGCTCCTCTTTGTGCCCCTGTACATTTTCGACCTCATCATGGAGAATTACCCTTGGGCTTTGCTCACTGATTTCTATAGGAATCATGGCTTCTACACCGTATACTAGTCGGAAGGGTGTTTCTCCTGTGGCGGATTGGGGTGTTGTCCTATAAGCCCACAGCACTTGAGGGAGCTCTTCAGCCCAAGCTCCCTTTGCTTCTTGTAATCTCTTCTTCAATCCTGCCAGTATGACCTTGTTAGCTGCCTCGGCTTGCCCATTGGCTTGTGGGTGTTCTACCGAGGTGAATTGATGCTTGATTTTCATACTGGCCACTAGACTTCTGAAGGTGGCGTCGGTGAATTGGGTTCCATTATCAGTGGTGATGGAATAAGGTATTCCATACCTTGTGATAATGTTTTTGTAGAGGAACCTGCGACTTCTTTGAGCGGTAATGGTGGCTAATGGTTCTGCTTCTATCCACTTTGTGAAGTAATCTATTCCCACGATCAAGTATTTTACTTGCCCTGGTGCTTGGGGAAAAGGACCTAACAAATCCATTCCCCATTTTGCGAAAGGCCAGGGGGAAGTGATACTGATGAGCTCTTCTGGTGGAGCTACGTGGAAATTCGCATGCATCTGGCATGGTTGGCATCTTTTCACAAAGTCTGTGGCATCTTTCTGCAAGGTCGGCCAATAGAATCCTGCTCGGATTACTTTTCTGGCCAGCGACCTTGCTCCGAGATGGTTTCCGCAGGTCCCACTATGCACTTCCTCCAATACTTCGGTGGTTCTTGAGGTCGGTACGCACTTCAACAATGGTGTTGATATCCCTCTTCTGTAAAGGACATTTCTCACCAAGGTATAAAGCTGTGCTTCCCTTCGGATCCTTTTAGCTTCTTTCTCCTCCTTGGGGAGGATGTCGAATTTCAGGTATTCGACTAAGGGATTCATCCATCCGAGGTCTAGACCGACTACTTCAAGTACCTCTTGTTCGTCTTCTGTTTTTGACACCGAGGGCTCTTGGAGAGTTTCTTGGATCAGGCTTCTATTGTTCCCTCCGGGTTTGGTGCTTGCTAACTTGGATAGGGCGTCAGCTCTGCTATTTAGATCCCGAGTTATATGCTTAACCTCGGTTTCTGCAAAGCGCCCAAGGTGCTCCAAGGTTTTCTCCAAGTACTTCTTCATATTGGGGTCCTTTGCCTGATACTCTCCACTTATTTGGGAGGTCACCACTTGTGAGTCGCTGTAGATCATCACCTTTGTGGCGCCGACTTCTTCTGCTAATTTTAATCCGGCAATCAAGGCCTCATATTCTGCCTGATTGTTTGAAGCTGGAAATTCAAATTTTAAGGAGACCTCTATCTGGGTTCCTTTTCCATCTACCAATATTATGCCCGCGCCGCTCCCTGTCTTGTTGGAGGACCCGTCTACATAGAGCTCCTCTTGTTCACCGGCATATTCTGCAATGAAGTCGGCGAGGCATTGGGCTTTAATTGCTGTCCGAGTTTCGTATCTCAGATCAAACTCGGAGAGCTCGATCGCCCACTGAACCATTCTCCCTGCAACATCCGTCTTCTGGAGGATTTGCTTCATGGGTTGGTTCGTACGGACTCTTATTGTGTGAGCCTGAAAGTAAGGTCGTAGCCTTCGTGAGGCTATCACTAAGGAGTAGGCAAACTTCTCTAGTTTGTGGTACCTTAGTTCAGGGCCTTGTAGGACCTTACTGATAAAGTAGACCGGGTGCTGCCCGACCTCGTCTTCTCTGATCAGGGCTGATGAGACAGCCCTGTTTGTGACGGATAGGTATAGGACGAGGTCTTTCCCCGGTATTGGTCGAGTTAATATAGGAGGTTGGCTTAAGAATTTTTTGAACTCTTGGAACGCCTCCTCACATTCCGGAGTCCATTCAAACTGGCATTCCTTCCTTAATAGGGAGAATAATGGAAGGGATTTTAGTGCCGATCCTGCCAAAAATCTGGAGAGGGCTGCAAGTCGGCCATTGAGTTGTTGAACCTCTCTCAAACAAGTCGGGCTTTTCATTTCTAGGATGGCTTGGCATTTGTCGGGATTGGCTTCAATCCCTCTTTGTGTTAGCATAAATCCTAGAAATTTTCCTGCTTCTACCGCGAAGGCGCATTTTGCGGGATTTAGCCTCATCCCATGCAACCTTACAGTGTTGAAGACTTGTGAGAGGTCGGTTAAGAGGTCGACTTCTTGCTTGGTTTTTACCAACATGTCGTCGACGTATACCTCCATTAGGGTCCCTAGATGGGGGGAAAACACTTTGTTCATCAGCCTTTGATATGTGGCTCCTGCATTCTTGAGCCCGAATGGCATGACCACGTAGCAATAGTTGGCTCTTGGTGTGATGAACGATGTTTTCTCCTGGTCGGGTTCATGCATCGGGATTTGGTTATATCCCGAGTAGGCGTCCATGAACGATAAGTATTGGTACCCCGAGCTGGAGTCCACCAGGGTATCAATACTCGGTAGGGGATAAGGGTCCTTAGGACATGCCTTATTCAAGTCGGTATAGTCGACGCACATTCTCCATTTACTATTCTGTTTCTTGACTAGCACTACGTTGGCTAGCCACGTTGGGTATTTGACCTCCCTGATAAAGCCGGCCTCTAGGAGCGCCCGTACTTGTTCCTCCACTATTGAGGCTCGCTCTGGGCCGAGCTTGCGTCTTCTTTGCTGTACAGGTCGGGACCCTGGGTAAACTGAGAGTTTGTGGGACATGAGCTCGGGATCAATCCCGGGCATGTCGGAAGCCTTCCAGGCGAAGAGGTCGGAATTAGCTCTTAGGAGTTCACCCAACCTTCGTTTTAGGGTTTCCCCTAGGTTGGCTCCTATGTAAGTGTTTTTTCCTTCCTCCGCCCCGACTTGTATCTCTTCGGTTTTTCCTCCCGGTTGGGGTCGTAGCTCTTCTCTGGTTCTTGCGCCGCCTAGCTCTATGGTGTGGACTTCTTTGCCCTTTCCTCTCAGATTTAGGCTTTCGTTGTAGCACTTCCTTGCCAATTTTTGATCTCCCCTTACCGTTGCTATTCCTCCTGGAGTCGGGAATTTCATGCAAAGGTGGGGAGTGGATACCACTGCTCCGAGGCGATTAAGGGTAGTCCTGCCGATTAAGGCATTGTAGGCTGACCCTTCGTCGATGACTATAAAGTCTATGCTCAGAGTCCTTGATTTTTCCCCTTTTCCAAAAGTGGTGTGAAGGGGTAAAAATCCCAGTGGTTTTATTGGCGTATCCCCTAACCCATATAGGGTGTCAGGGTAGGCTCTCAACTCTTTTGCATCTAACCCTAGCTTGTCGAAGGCGGGCTTGAAAAGGATGTCCGCCGAACTTCCTTGGTCTACTAGGGTTCTGTGGAGATGGGCGTTGGCTAGGATTATAGTTATCACCACGGGATCATCATGCCCGGGGATTATCCCTTGCCCATCCTCTTTTGTGAATGATATAGTAGGGAGGTCGGGTGTCTCATCCCCGACCTGATAGATTCTTTTGAGATGTCTTTTGCGAGAAGATTTGGTGATTCCACCTCCTGCAAACCCTCCTGAGATCATGTGGATATGTCTCTCTGGGGTCTGTGGAGGTGGATCTCTTCTATCCATGTCATCTCGCTTTCTCTTTCCGTGACCGTCCGACCTTTCTATGAGATATCTATCAAGCCGACCTTCTCTAGCCAGCTTTTCTATCACATTCTTAAGGTCGTAGCAGTCGTTAGTGGAATGACCATATATCTTATGGTACTCGCAATAATCGCCGCGACTTCCCCCTTTTTTATTTTTAATAGGTCTTGGGGGTGGCAATCTTTCAGTGTTGCAAATCTCTCTGTATACGTCCACTATAGAAGTCTTTAGAGGAGTATAAGAGTGATACTTTCTGGGCCTTTCGAGACCGGGTTCTTCCTTCTTCCTGGCTTCCCTTTCCCTCTCCTTGGATGAGGAAGTGGGTCCAGGTCGCCAACTCAGGTCCCTTAATTTTGCATTCTCTTCCATGTTGATGTACTTCTCGGCCCTTTCTTGTACATCACTTAGAGAAACGGGGTGTCTTTTAGATATGGACTGTGAGAAGGGGCCTTCTCTAAGTCCGTTGACTAACCCCATTATTACTGCCTCTGTGGGCAGGTCTTGGATCTCTAAACATGCCTTGTTGAACCTTTCCATATAGGCTCGTAAAGACTCTCCGACCTCCTGTTTTATTCCCAGGAGGCTCGGTGCATGTTTTACCTTGTCTTTTTGGATTGAGAACCTCATCAAGAATTTCCTCGAGAGGTCTTCAAAACTAGTGATGGATCTCGGGGGGAGGCTATCGAACCACTTCATCGCTGCTTTCGATAGAGTGGTCGGGAAAGCCTTGCATCTCGTAGCGTCGGAGGCATCGGCTAGATACATCCGACTTTTAAAGTTACTTAGATGATGCTTCGGATCCGTGGTTCCATCATAGAGGTCCATATCAGGGCTTTTGAAGTTCCTTGGAACTTTTGCCCTCATTATATCCTCGCTGAAAGGATCTTCTCCGCCCGGGAGTTGGTCTTCTCCTTCATCGCGGGAGTTCTTGAGGGAGGATTCTAGCTGCAAGAGTTTTCTTTCTAACTCTTTTCGCCGTTCCATCTCCTCTTTAAGGTACCTTTCGGTTTCCCTTTGCTTCTCCCGCTCTTGTTCCAATTGCTCCAGGCGGCTATGGACCAATCCCATTAGTTCAGCTATGTGGGATGGTCCGTCCTTTTCTGATTCACGCCCATCTGAGGAATTTACCTTTGGATTCTTTACTCCGGAGGTACCCTCTCTGTGTTGGTCGTTGTCTTCGTTGTCATTGCCCACGTCCAGATTCTCTTGTTCAGAATCTGTTTCCACATGGCCTTCTTCGTGGGATCTTTCCGCCATCGATGGATGATCTCTCGGGTCCCCGGCAACGGCGCCAATGTTACGGTAGGTAACCGGAGATTAGTACAACGGATGGCGTTTGGCGGCCCAAGTGTGCGATGGATGAGAACTCCGGGTAGGTACGCAGCTCGGGAGGCTCCGTCCGACTTGTGCTCGCGTGTGAATGGGGGGTGGTACCTGCAAAGACACTCCGATGCCTAAGTTAGCAAGGGTGTAAGCAGGTCTAGAGAGTATTGGGCTTAGAGATACCTGAGGGGTGTCAGTGTATTTATAGTGGTGAGCCAATAACCACCGTTGATGTAGTGCCGTATCTTTAGGGTGATAACCGTCCCTATTATCTTGGGGAGGTTAAGATATGGCTTTATGAGGCGGTTAGAGAGATTTTAGGGGTGGTTACTCATTTGAATGAGTGTTTATCTGCCAGCTAATCTCACATCCGACCTCTTCAGACCAAGTCGTGGCTGACACCGACTTCTTATGTGAAGGTCGGCACTTAGCAAGGCTCTAATCCTTTAGATTAGGCCTTTTAGTTGGACCTGGGCCTTTGCATTGGGCCAGGGTATGAACAATAGTATTTCTGGTTAATCAATTATTACCGCTTGAAAATGTCACCATTTATAAAATTTACATCTTACTAAATTAAGCAAATTTAGCTGCTTGCTAAGAAAATTGAAAATAATTATGTTAACGAATCTTTAATATTTTATGAATGTTAATTGAGTACGTTTAATTCAACTTCAAGATCTGTTAATGAATTTTTCTTTAGTTTTACGAATGTTAATTTAGTCCGTTTTATTCAACATCAAGCGTAGTTTGTTTGCTAAAATATATATTCGTTCAAAACTTTTTTTTCTTACGGACAAAATATTATTAATTTATACAACACAGGGATATTGAAAAGGCTAGTGCCCGATTTTTTTAAAATATCTTTTTTTTATATATATAAATCATAAAAACTATTATTTTCAATATTTGAAGCCAAGACTTTTAATTAAATTATTAACTACTTACTATTTTAACTAATTCAATCTTTATTATTTTTATACACATTTAATAATTAAAATAATTATTATAGAATATTTTTGTCAAATAAATTAAAAATATTTTATATTTTATTTTAATCTTATGAGACAAAAGAGTATATCTATAACAATATTTTTTTTAAAGATAGATTTGCATTACTTAATAATGTAAAGAGTACAAGTGTCCATTAAAAGACTAAATAAAGTAAAAAGGGATTCTCCCATACATCATATTTCAGTAATAAAATAAAACACTTGATAGAAAGGTAAAGGTGAAACAACAACCTTAGGTCACTTGATAAAATATAACAATATGATTAGAAGAATTTGGTGTTAAAATTTATCTTTCCTATTTTAGCATTACTAATATGACTGGAAGTGAGCTGAATTAGACTGACTTCAAGTTTAGGTCATAAAAATTAAACTTGGTTTACGGTTCGATTCGTTAATAATCGAGCCTATTTTTTAAACTCAGACTGAACTTATCAAAAGCTCACAAGGTAGTTCAAATAACAGAAACATAATCTATAATTCTATATTAATCAATTATAATTTATATATATATATATATATATTAAAAAATATTAAAAAAATTAATTTTATATATTATTTATCTATCAATTATAATTTTTTTTATTTATGTCCTATATCAAAAATATAGATTATATATATATATATATAGAGAGAGAGAGGTATTCTTATATGAGAAATGAGAGAGTTTAATTATAACTATTAGATCTAAATAAATGACTAGAATTAAACTATAAAATTTAAAGATAAAATGTATGTCATTAATGTGTTTGAAATAGTTCAAATAACAGAAACATAATCTATAATTCTATCTCAATCAATTATAATTTATATATATATATATATTAAAAAATATTAAAAAAATTAATTTTATATATTATTTATCTATCAATTATATTTTTTTTTTATTTATGTCCTATATCAAAAATATAGATTATATATATATATATAGAGAGAGAAGTATTTTTATATGAGAAATGAGAGAGTCTAATTATAACTATTAGATCTAAATAAATGACTAGAATTAAACTATAAAATTTAAAGATAAAATGTATGTCATTAATGTGTTTGAAATTAGAGCGAAGGATCGTTAATATCCTTGAAATTAGAAAGAGAAAGAGAATAATTAATTTTAAAGTATATTTATAATTTTAAATATTTTTAATTATATTATTTAAAATATAATTCAATGTACGAAGAATTACTTTAGTTATGAAATAAATATTGTAATAAGTAGTTTATTATTCTTTAACTAAGAATGAAGAGTTACTTTAGTTAATCTGTTATTTTTTTTAAAAAAAATTGACAAACATAATTTTTTTAAAAATAATTGGTCCTAAAATTGTATCCCCACCTTAAAATAGATCTATTTTTAATTTGATCGAAGAACGTAGAATGCTTAATACATACTGTATAGAAGTGACAATGCTAATTTGTTAGGATATATCTTTATTTATTCATTGATGTGTCGCTTTTTTAGTGAATTTACAATAATTTCTTGTTTACAAATGATAATGCACAGATTTTGGTATTATAGTTATTTGTATAAAAATATGTATTGAAAAATTGCATGTAATTGTATTTATATAAAATTAATAATTAAAAATTAATAATTGATAATTTTTAAATATATTAAATTATTTAATAATAATTAATTATTAATTTTATATAAACATAATTATATGTAAATTTTTATTAAAATATTTTTATAAAAATATTATATAACTTATTTTTAATGTATAATTCAATATATGAGTTATGAAATAAAATAACTTTATCTGTTAATAAAATAAGTTGATTGGTCTTTAAATAAATAATATATAAGTAAATATAATTTTATTGCATGATTGAATTTTATGGCATGATAAAATTAAGCGTAATGATATAACGAGAAGTTATAAGTTTAAATTAATTTTGAACTTTATAAAAATTTATGATAAATACTAATTAGTAATAAAAATCACATAAAATAACATAAATTACAAGTTCATAAATTATATAAACACTAATTCAATTATTTGTGATACATCCCCTTTTGATGTCATCAAAGATGGTCACAAATTATAAGTTTGTAGCAAGTCATACAAAAGACATCTCATAATTAGAATACTTAAAGCAAAAAAAAATGTCAACACACAAATTATGAAATCAAGACATACTACTCACACACAAACTAAAGCAACAATTCACTTATAATCCACCAAATCAACAATTGTCTCCAAACACATAGTTATAGTAACAAAACTTCATATTCTTAATTAGGGGTATGAAAAAAACTAGTTTTATTGAACTGAATTGAAATTGAACTGAAACTATTTTAAATAAATCAATTTTTTTAAATAAAAAATTAAAAAATAATAATTATAAGGTGAATTCTATCATGTATTCTCTAAAATAAATGATAAATTACTCCTTATGACGTATACAGTGATTATTAATAAATTATTCTTCTACCAAGTTTCAAGATTCACGTTATCTTCTTTTTTTTTTCAACTGACACTATATTTCTTTTGAAAATTGATAACAGTATCATTTTCATCATCCTTGCCAAATACACCTCTTCAATTTTAAAACCTTAATTCCTCTCAAATCCAATCACTATTTTCAATTAGGTTAAGATTTTGAACTTGTTCTTACCCTTTCAATCTCCAATTTCAACGAGCACATCTATCAATTTTTCAGCTCTCTCTTTTCTAAAATTTTCATCCTAGTATTTTTTTTTAATTCAGCTAGATCAACAATGGTGCTCCTCTTCAGGTAACCAACTTCCATAGCCTTGTATAACTATATAATAAAAATAAACCAAAATATTAGTTAATCATAAAAATCATGAGTCAATAATTACCATATTAGGATTTTTGTTATATGAAGAATGATTTTAAGATAATTTAAGAGCAATTAAAGATAAAAAAATAAAATATCTTGGTGTCCTCTTTCACGTACCAATTACCATCATTTTTAACTAATATATCACAAATTTCTATCAGTTTGTCAGCTCTCTCCTTCTTAGAATTTTTTTCCAATCATAATAGAGATAGCGATCAGATTTGACAATCTCATTCGAACCTTGGAACTTTGATTAAAAGATAATTTATCAATAATCACTCACAAAGGATAATTTACCCTTTATTTTAGAGAAGGCATGGTAGAATTTAACTAATTATAAATATTTTCTATAAATTATAAATAATTATTCAGTATAGTCAAGATGACATTAGACTTGTATGATTATAAAACTGTATTTTAATGCTGATCAGGTCTATGTTTAGAGAAAAGCATTAGTTTTTTGCAGTGTTAAGGTCAACACATGAAAATATAGTTCAAATGCCAATGAACATTACCTTCAACAGAGGAATCCAGCTTGCTATTTCAAGTGCTTGAGCAGCTTCATCAATAATCACCAAATCAAATGACATTGTCGAGTTTCTTAGAATAGGATTCTTCTTTGGATAGAGTCCTATGTTCCCTTTGTATGTCTCTCCTTGTACTTTTGTCTTTGGTTTTCAATAGCTTTCCATTCAATGCCTGAAAGAAACACATCAGATTTAGTGCAAAATTATATTTCATATATATTATCTAGTTATGCAATAGCTTTCCATTCATAGCTTTCTCTTCAGGGTTGGTTGTTGTAATTATATCTAGTTAAATCAGTTCTTTAACTTCTACTCTAAGACTTTACCTTCATTTCTTTTCGAATGTCATTTGCAAGGCCACTATTATCTCCTCGTAGTACCTAACAAGAAATTCAATAACGAAGGATATAAAAATCGATTCTAGTGAAGCATAAATACCAAAAGAATACTATGAAATCAATTCATCAGTTAATATTTTAGGAGGAGGATTTGGAGAGTGACTCTAAAGATGATTATTTGCTTCTATTTTTGAAGCTCTACAAGAACCATTTATTGTTCTTATGTATATCTCTTCTCTTCATGAATTCTTCTTGTTTATAATCAATTCTTCTTTTTGTAGAGTGGTATTATAAGAAGAAAGAGGGATAACAAGTCATCGTTCTGTACCTGAGCATTTTATATATATGATTCTATAGTATTCTGTGTTATACAGCATACAAGAACTCAGAAGCAAGAAAATGAGATGAAGAATAGATAAAATATTTTTCAATAGAAAAAAGTAGAAAAAAGTTTTAAGCAAAGTGATAAAGTGTGTGCTTACACCAGATAATGATGAACTAATACCCCAAAAGAAGAGCAAAATTTTCATATTATTGTGCCATTCATATATTTTATGGAAACCTTAAATAAAATATACTAAAAATTCACATGGTAACTAACAAAGGTAGATGAATAACTATTTTTTCTGATTGACATTAGTAACACCAATTGAGTGTTACAACACATCATGGAAAACAAAATGCCAGTCTAGTAATGCTATTATTTATAACCAATCTGCAAAGGCATTCTATATAAGAAGAGACAACAAGCAACTGTGAACTTATCAGCATACCTCATTTGCAACTTTTTCCAGCCTTAGGGGACTGTTTAAACCATCTTCAGGTATCTCATCAAAAGCAACAGTTATTGACGAGTTCTGTTAGTATCAAACCAACAGAACTAACAGCATGGGCAATTTTCTTTCCATAAATTGAATCAATCAGAGACTTAAGAATTACCTTTAATCTATAAACAACACCTTGTCCAAGAGCAGGAGAACCTAGATCAGCCTTGTTGAGTTTTAAAACGATGACGTTATGAGCACTAAACTGCAAAAATAAGACTTCATTAACTCCTGAGCTCAGTACCGCGACGGATTAGTCCTTGACCTGTCAAGTTAGGGGATACCGTGAGAAACCAAAAAAAAAAAAAAACAAATACATAAGAAAACTGTCGTGTCAGTAATTTGTGGCAACCTTTTTTGCCACATACAAGTCTCATAATAATTGAAGAAAGTATTTTTACTGTGAATAACAAAAGGCGGAAGAAAATGTAACATAGAACTGAATAGGTTCATATAAAACTGAATACTAAAGATGACTTCTTCAAATATGAGTGGAACGATATAACAGTCAAAGATTTATGAAATGCAAAGTAATTGATAAAAAAAAGTCAATCATTCACCTTGTGTGCAGGAAGAACATCTCCTTTTGTAGACTGGAACTAAATCAGAGATTTTCCCATAAGCCCTGTCTATATTCATGAAAAAGAAGGAAGAGAAGCAGCATATAAGAATACCAACTGAAACTCCACTCATCAATTATTACTTATTAATCAAATAGCACACTATAAAATAAGGCAAACATAAAAGTTCAAATTCCTCATTTATTCTCATGAAAAAGGAAAGAAAACCAGGGGCGAAGCTAGGTGGTGGAAAAGGGGGGCGATCGCCCCCCCTAATTTTAATTTTTTACATGTAAATTATATGTAAATTTCAGTTTAGTCCCCCCTAAAATTTTATTTTAGTCTTAGTTTATTGTATAAATATTTTTGGCCCCCCTCTAATATTTTATCTAGCTCCGCCCCTGAAGAAAACAAAATGGAATATAAGATCATACATAAAATTATCATAAGTGATGAACTGAAAAACAAGTTACCTGGACATCCACACACTTCAAGTTAAGGATTGTGGAACCTCTCCTTTGAGCAGTATCCAAATTATCATAAGTTTTTCTTTCTGATTAATAGGAAAAAAATATATATATATTAATCATTAAAAATATTTTAATTTTTTCAACTCTTATACACTAATATCTAAGTCAAAGAAACCAATAACATTTCAATTTTAGTAAAATTATATTTTTTTCCAATTCTCATGTCTATTTAAGCAATGAATGACCTAACTATAAAATAAGCTATATTTCTAATTACTAAAATGTGTTGGTGATAAAATATGTGTATCACTTAAATGGTATTGCCTAAATTCTTCTACAATTTCCACTCAATTATATAAGTAACTTCCTTTTGCAACACATTTATCACACAACTTCATCTTCTATCATTCGTCTACATCTCACATACAACTGTCTCCTTTGTTTTTATTGACCCTTGTAGCAGATATTTTTGCTGCTCATTGAAGGTAGAAATTAGCATGGACAAATTGCTTGATAACACTGCATCTTATATTTTTTAAGAAATTTAAAATTTTCATTCCCCCACTCCTAAAACTGAAACAAGTGAAACCGGTGGTAAGTGTTAACTGATAACTGAAAACACAAATCAGTTGGAACAAGATCACAAAACTACTCAGCATTCCTGCAAGAACTGCAAAATTATAGGGTAAATCCCCCATATCAAATTACTGCAGAAATATAACAATAACGCTGCTTATAGATAACAGAATAATACATCAATTAGGCAAATCCTTCACTAGTCACTATGAATATGTTTCATCCCAAATCTCCAAAAGTTGGAAGGAATAAGTTACTTCTTCTACAAAAAATCTCGAGTTTGCCTTTAGAAGCATGAAAGCACAACTATGACCTCTGAGGAACTAGTAATAGATCACTTGAATATGAGGGCGTCGCGTCCTGGCCCAACACCAATGTAGTGAATGGGGACACCAACAAGTTCTTCTATCCTTTCCACATACTGCCGGGCAACCTTCGGAAGGTCAGAATAGTTTTTGATCTTAGAGATGTCGGATTTCCATCCAGGAAGTGTTTCATATTCCACCTGCAACATTAAGATAAATAATTATAAGAAAATACATTTAAAATTCCAAGGCAATAATAAAAGACGTCTATCGTTCTTGAACCTTAAAACTTCACATTAAGAGTTGTGTTAGTTTATAAGTAATAACATGAAAAAAATAAAGAAGAAAGGAATGTTCAGCCATAGAGGAACAAAGATAGATGAAGTCTACCTCCAATTGCTCAAGAAGACGGAGATCTGAAGGGAATGATTTGACCGGGGTACCATCAGCATGTTTATAAGAGACTCCTAACTTTATCTCATCAAGATCTGATAAAACATCTAGCTTAGTGAGATTCAATGATGAAAAACCATTGATCTGGCAGGAGTATTTCAGCGCAACTATATCAAGCCAACCACATCGTCGAGGACGGCCAGTAGTTGTACCAAACTCCTGCCCAGCAAATCTAAGGAGATCACCCCCTGAACCCAAAATTTCTGTTGGAAAGGGACCAGAACCAACTCTTGTAGTGTATGCTTTCACCTGCAAATTTCAAAATAAAACTTAAAGAAACCATTTCATATGTGTCAAATAAGCTTAAATTGCAGCATTGAGTGCGCTTGTTTGAACTTAAAAAAGAGGTGTTTTGTAATGTAATAACTCCAACATAAGATAAACAGCCACATACCACTCCTATTAAGTCACCAACAACTCTTGGAGCAATACCAAGACCAGTGCATATCCCACCAGCTGACGGGCTAGACGAAGTAACAAATGGATAAGTTCCAAAATCAATGTCCAACATGGTTGCTTGACCTCCTTCAACCAAAATCTTCTTCTTTTGTGTTATAGCATCATTCATGACATGCACAGTATCTGCAATAAATGGTTCCAGTCTCTCAGCATATCTCTTGTACTTTTCTACTTCTTCCTTGAGCATTTCTGGACCATATTTAAAATCTTTGAACCTTGATGCTGCATCTGATAACAAAAGATCAAGCTTCTGCGGGAAAGTATCCATGTGCCTCAAATCACTTACCCTAATACCATTACGGTTAGCCTTGCTAGCATAGCATGGCCCAATGCCTCTCTTGGTCGTGCCAATGAAAGATTTAGCAAGTTCAGCTTCCCTTAACCCATCCACTTCTTGGTGGAAATCAAACAACAAGTGAGCACGATCAGATATCAAAATCCTCCCCTGGCAAGAGATCCCACTCGATTCAAGGCCATCAATTTCCTTAAACAGCCCCGGAAGATGCACCACAACTCCATTCCCAATAACACAAAGGGTATCCTCGTTAAGAATACCAGAAGGAACAAGATGAAGGGCGAACTTCTTTCCTTCTGCATTGTAAATGGTATGCCCAGCATTAGCTCCACCCTCATAAAACATAATCACAAATTATCAGAGGAAAATAACAAAAATATTTGGCAGACAATAGAAATTCAGCCCAAAATTATCTTATTTTGCATATCTTAATTATTGCTGGAATAATTTAATAATATCAGATGTAATTATAAATGTTACATGCATAAAATATGCATGTTAAAGTAAACAAGATAATTTTGGTCATTATCTCCCTAGCATTACCGGCAAAATTATAGTGATCAGCAGCACCTAGTGAGACCAAATATTACAACAGACCATCAAAATTCAACAAGGTAGCTTATAGCGAGGAAGCATGCAAAACAATAAACGTGTTCAGTCACTCTCCTTATCTTACCAACCAAATTTACAGAAACTTAAATCATTCCAAAAGTTTTAGGCAACACAATGATTCATTCAGTTCTATTTAGCTAGCAAGTGGGTTTACCAAGCAGAAACAGCTTCAATTACACTGTTGCAACAACCACCAGAACAAAAACCAAAATAAAATAAACAAACGAAACACTTTTTAAGGGGAAAAAAAGAACACTTTTTCATTTAGAACATCCAACACCACAAACACAACTTCAGCATACATCAATTTCACCGAGTTTCCTGAATTACCCACGATTTGTGTGATAGCGAAGAGGGATAAAAAGGGAAAAAGGAAGGAACTTTGAGAGCAATGAGAGGGGGAGTAGTACCTGACAACGAGCAACAATCTTGAAATGTTGAGCTAAGATATCGACGAGTTTGCCTTTGCCCTCATCACCCCATTGGCAACCCAAGACGCCAGAGACCTGACTAAGAGACCCGATTCGACCGTCGGAGGATTGGGCGGTGGCGAGCTTGGGTGGAAGAGAAGGAGGGGCTACGGGCTTGGCTGAGCATACGACTACGTTTCGAGATGTGCAACGGAGGAAGGAGAATGAAGGGCATTGAGGGTTGAAGAGCGTGTGGGAATCCAGTGTGAGGTGTGAGATGTTCATTGCGTGATGATGGTGGTGGTGGCGGGCGAGAAAATAGCGAGTCAGAGAAGAGAGGAGTTCTGAGAGGCTGCGTTGTGTTAATGTCTTTACTTGGATTCCTTTTCCACTCTCTGCACGTAAATGCCACGGGTTAATAACTTTCGAATTTAATTTCCTAGTTTTACCAAATAATTAATTTTTAGATTATACAAAGTAATCAATAATTTTTTTTGAATAATATGAATAATGCATCTTAAAATTAGTTCAATTCAAATAAAATATATTATATCTCTAAATTATTTATCTAAATCTTAATATTAGAATAACTATGCAAATACTTAATAAATTAAACATTTGATATATTTATTATTTATATTATTTAATATTTTTATTATCTATTTATATTTTTTTATTTTTTTTTAAATGAAATAAGAGTGTCATACACACTATGATAGCAAGGTGGGGCGTTCTTTCGAAGGTTCTGAAGATTATCGAACCCTTTTAGTGGTTAACCGATTTAGATAATGGTTTTATAATAAAATATAAATAAATATATTAAGATCAATAAAATTAACTAAGATTAAAATTTTTTTTAATATTATTTTAATAAAATCAGCACAATAATTAATATATTTTAACAAAGATTAACAAAATTTTCAATTCAATTTTTACCAAGGTTTTGAAAATCGGATCGGATTGGCCGGTTCAATCGGTTTAACTGCGAACCGGCGATGCAAGCGGTCCGATCCTTCTTCAAAAACTGCTTATGAGAAAACCACTAAAAAACTGGTTGGACCGGATCGGTGACTGGCCGGTTCCTCTAAACGACGCCGTTTTTAATTGTTTTAAAAAATAAAAAATGAAACCCGATTACCCGACCCGACCCAGTCGTGAAAACCCCCCTTCTTCCCTCGACCCGCATTCATTCATCTCAGTCTCACAGTGAACCCTAGCACTCTGAAGTCTGAAGCATTCCCAACCCAATAGCCCTCCATCCGTCGTCGCCACGGTTCGCAGGTCGTCAGCGCCACCACCATCGCCTAGTCGTCAGCACCAGTAGCCCTCCATCGTCGCCTGGTTCCCAGCCCAGTAGCCCTCCATCTTCTTCGCTGGCCTCTCGAATCCAGGTGAGTGACTCGTTGTCCTCATCTTCTCTGAACTTCCTCTTCAATTTTTGTTCCATAATATTAATTCTTCAATTCATCTTGGGTCTTGGGTCTGCATTCTTCGTTCTTCGCCTCTTCGGTCCTCTTCATTCTTCAATGTTCTTCAACCTAGGAGTTTTTTTTTCCTCACTTAATAGTTTGATACAGAAACATGAAGACGTTCTTAGTTTACCCGTTACGCGATTTTTGTTCAATTTATTGCTGTTTTAGTGTTTTGCACTTTTGCTGCTTTGTAATTGTTAATTTGTTACTTTGTAATTGTTAATTTGTTCCTCTGTTTTGTTAATGCTGGAAAGTGGAAACTTACTCTGTTTTGCAATATTATTGAATGGCTGAATGCTGTAGGCAGAATTGATGGTTTTGATTGGCGATGCTTGTTCACTGCTATATTTATTCTTATTGTTCTTGATTGTTGCTTTACCAACAAATAATATCTGTTCAATTTTTATTAATGGAACCTGCAGACTTGAGTCTATGGATATCTCTGATTTAGCAGAAATCATATCTTTTCTTTTCACATACGAGAACTCTATTGGAAACAACAATAATAATATTGTACCCTTTAAAATTGCTATTACAATCTGTTGATTGCTTACATGAAGTATCTGTCTCTGGTTGCACATTTACTTTGTGCTTGGGTCTTGTTCAAAATGCCTCGTGTTCAAGAAATGAGTTCAAACAATTGGTAGCTCAGATGCTAATGGTCATATCTGACTTGGTACGAGAAAACAATGCTTATTTAATTTAGTGTCATCACTGCCTTGCTAATGCTAATGCTAATGCTAATGCTTGGTTACTGAATGCTCTGTTTTGAACCTTTGATATGTTGTATAATGTATTGATTTTGCTGTTTTTAGTGTTTAATTTAGTGTCATTACTCATCACTGCCTTGGTAATGCTCTATTTAATTTAGTGTCATCACTTCCTTGCTAATGCTAATGCTTGGTTACTGAATGCTCTGTTTTGAATTTTTGATATGTAGTATAATGTACTGATTTTGCTGTTTTTAGTTTTTAGTTTAGTGTCATCACTGCCTTGCTGAATGATGTTGCTAATGTACTGGTGTTGCTGTTTTAGTGTTTTGATAATGTACTAGTGTTGCTGTTTTAGTGTTTTATAATGTGTTGCTGTTTGATAATATACTGGTGTTGCTGTTTTAGGGTTGCTGATGTACTTTTGATCTTTTAAGATTTATATTAGACTATAATTATATTTTAGGGTGTTTAATTATAATTTATTTATTATTTTATTCTAAAACAGTTTTTCCAGTTGAACCACCGGTTAGACCAGTTGAACCAGTAAATCAGTGACTAGAGCGGTTCGATGACTGATCCGGTTCTCAAAACCTTGATTTTTACAAGCTCAACATAATGATTAATAAAGTATTAAATGAGCAGTGAATCAATTACAGTACAATTTATCATTAAAAAAACTTAAACAAAATTTAATATTAGAAAAAAAGTGCAATTTTTATCAAGTAATAAGCTAGTAATAGATTTATCAATTTAAAATTTATCTTCAAGTAGTGAGTGAAACCAATTAACCAAAAAAATCAAAAGAATATTTAAAACACAGTAATACCACAATAACACCAATAGAAATAGTTAAAACAAAACAACAACAAAATATCTAGAATCATCATTACTGAAAAGATTAACTTGTGACGTGTACTCAAAGAATCAAAGTCTAACTAGAGCAGCAAGCAAGCAAAAATTCACAATCACTTTAAATTGCAGCAGCAAGCAACTTGAAAAGGAAAGCACCAAAAAACAATTTCCAAGTAAAAAATTCAGATCACCAATCCTAACCAGAAATAAAACCAAATTTCAAGAACAAAGAAGTCTAAAACAATGATGATTGAAGGAAAAAAATCCCCAAAATCACCTTCTACTGGACTGGAACTCAAACACAGATGAGGGAGAGAGAGTACCAATGAGGAACTCGAACCAAAAGACATAGGCGACGGAACAGATGATGGTTGGAGCCCGACGGAACAGAGGCAGCATGACAGAAGTGAAACAAAACAAGATTGTCAAACTCGCGAGTCTAAGTAAACTCGTGGAGCTGACCTAGACTCGACTCGTAAAATCATACAAATTTATCTGTTTTGAATTTTTTATAAAAAAATATATATCACATATAATATATATACTTACTAAAATATAGACATTAAAACTTAACAATTTTCAACTCAAAATACATAATAAATTAAAATAGTACATTAGTACAACAATTACAACAAGTACTAATAAACTAAAAATCTAAAACTAAAGTCTTTCACGATAAAGCATCTAGTTCAACATAGAACACAACAGAAAAAAAAAACGAAGCAATAATGATATGTTCTAATAAACTAAAAATCTAAAACTAAAATCCTCTAATATCTTCATCTTCTATCGCATCAACATCAACATCATCATCTTCACCATCTTTATCAGAAATATCATTTCTTTCAGGATAATTAAATTTAGAATTCAAACATTCAATAACAACTAACAAATAATTAAATTCAAAATTATTCCTAAATAAAAAATATAGTAACAACTAACAACTATCCATAATTAACTTAAGTTTAACAATGAGTTAAGTAACAACTAACAAATAAAAATGCAATAACAATTATCAACTATCACAGAACAACTATCACATAATTAACTTAAGTTTAACAATGAATTAACAGCTATTGCATAATTCAGTAACAAATAACAACTATGACAGAAAACATATCAAGTAATAAATTGAAGTAATTAAGTTGTAGATCTTTTAAAACGTACCTGAATGGAGAAGAGGTCTCAAGCAGTTGTGTTGTCACTGTTGTGCAGTCAAACAAGCGCGGCGGTGCGCGAATAGAAGACAAAAGCGCAGCGGATGGCAAAAGAATCGACGAGCGTGGGCAACTGACAACGCGACAAACAACGGCAGCACCGAGGACGACAGATGCTCCACTTGAAGTGAAACCGAACAGAACAAACTCAATAGAGAACAAGAGAATGAGAAGCAGAGCAGAGAGTATGGAGTGATGTGTGCGCAGGTGACCGATTGGCGGCGAACGGTAGACAACAGACGGACAGAGGTGAGAGGTCGCAACAATGAGAGAGAGAGAGAGAGAGAGAGAGAGAGAGAGAGAGAGAGAACGGCAGAGGGGGAGAAAAGAGTGAGTGACAAGCCAAAGCCATAATAGCGCGGATGACCGGACGAAGACATAGTAGTCTTGAATGCAATCAAGAGACCATTCTCCCTTGTGCGTACACCCTGGCGCTAGATGCCCAGAATCGGCACTAGATGCCAAGGTGGTAGTGGCAAGTCCTCAAGATGTGTGGCTTCTGGCGCTAAACGCCAGGTCCCGGCGTTTAGCGCCCAAGCTCCTGAATCTGATTCCACCTCTTCAGAGCTCCCAGCTCAATTTAAAGCGCACCTGTTCCTCTGCAAATCAAGATGCATGACTCTAATATAGTTAAAAACAATGAAAACTATGAGATATAAAAACGAAATAAAGACAATGCAAAGAATAAAACATAACTAAAGGATACTAAAGGTGTTGGGTTGCCTCCCAACAAGCACTTCTTTAACGTCATTAGCTTGACAGTTCACTCCTGCTATTAAGGAGGAGGTTGATCATATTGCTTCAGCTCCTCCCCTCTCATTATGAATCTTCTCCATGTGTCTTCATGGAGTAACTCAACATGCTCAAGAGAGAGGATCATGTTCACTGTATAAGGAAATGTCAAATTGTGAGTTAATACAACTTTCAATCTTGGAGAGAAATCTTCAGTGGAGATTTTCTTGTTCCTCTAACCCCTAGGTACCTTTTTCCTGGGAGCCTCCTTCGGAGTTGACTCCTCATACCTAACACCAAACTTAGATTTGATATCAGGAGAAATTTTATTAGTCTCCACTATAAAAGCTTTAGATTGTAGCTCATATTTTGTATCATCATCAGGTGGTTCCAGGAGGAATGGATCGATGGATTCAGCCCTCATGCACTTCTTCCCTTCATTGGAGTGATATGAGGCTTTGAAGATATGAAAGACCAACTGCTCATTGTGTACTCTCAGTATTAATTCACCTTTTTTCAGATCAATGAGAGATCTTCCATTGGCTAAGAATGGTCTTCCTAGAATGATGGAGAAGTTGTCATCCTCTTCCATGTCATGAATCACAAAATCTGTTGGGAGGAAGAACTTTCCCACCCTTACCAAAACATTCTCCATCACTCATGTTCCAACCTTACAAATTTACCTGCCAATTGAAGAGCTATTCTTGTTAGTTCCACCTCTTGAATTTGCAATTTTTTCATCATAGAAAGTGGCATCGAATTGATGCTCACCCTTAAATCACACAATGCTCTCTCAAAGGTATTATTTCCAATGGTACATGGAATTTGAAAACTCTCATGACCGGGCTTCTTACTTGGTAAGTTTCTTTGAATGATAGCACTACACTCTCTAGTTAGCACCACTATTTTCTCTTCCTTCAGAGGCATTTTCTCAGATAACAACTCCTTCATAAAGTTAATATACATTGGCATTTGCTCAAGAACTTCTATTGAATGAGTGTTGATGTGGAGTGCCTTAAATACCTCCAAGAGCGTTAAGCATTGTTCATTCTTGTGTTCTTCCTGAAGCTTTTGAGGAGGCGAGACTTTTGGATTGCACTCAACCACTGAGGTCTTGGTGTGCGCAGGGAAAGAGATAGTGTTCTCCTCAAGGTCTTCGGCTTCTTTTATATTTTCTCCAACTGGCTCTTCATCACTAGAGGGTTGAGTGTCCACCTCTTTTCCACTCATCACATATATGGCCTTACATTCCTCTCTTGGATTTGGAATTGTATCATTGGAGAATGTATTAGGAGGCCTCTCAGCATTTTGCTTGCTCAACTGTCCCATCTGCACTTCCAAGTTTTGAATTGAAGTATAGTTTCCTGTATGAAACTAAGAGTGGTCTTGGAAAGTTCTGCCAATTGTGCTTCCAATGCTGAGGCATCCTGGGCATCTGAGGGTGGATTTTGTGATTGAAAAGATTGATGCTGCTAATTGAAATGATTTTGCCAGTTGAACTGGTTTTGGTGGGGGTTGTTCTTGTTGAAGTTGGACTGCCTTTGATTCTGATTCTGATTTTTCCAGCCAAAATTTGGGTGTTTTCTCCATCTTGAGTTGTATGTCTTGGAAAAAGGATAATTATTAGCCGGTATTGAAGAATTACCCATGTAGTTAACTTGTTCAGGAAGGGGTTTCCCATAACC
Source organism: Arachis hypogaea (assembly GCF_003086295.3). Classification (NCBI taxonomy): domain Eukaryota; kingdom Viridiplantae; phylum Streptophyta; class Magnoliopsida; order Fabales; family Fabaceae; genus Arachis; species Arachis hypogaea. The sequence continues at coordinate 80,359,030 of NC_092042.1, read as the reverse complement.
AAGGTTTCCAAATTGAGACACTCCACCACTCATATCAAAAGAAGGATCCTGGGTAGCAACAGATGACACTTGCATACCTCCCAAATGTTGAGTGATGGCGGCAATCTGTTGAGACATAACTTTGTTCGGAGCCAAAATGGCATCCAAAGCATCCAACTCCATGACACCTTTTTTTACAATTCTCTCTGAGAAAAATAAGTACTGATTATTGGCCACCATCTCTATCAAATCCAAGGCCTCATTAGTGGTATTCATATTCAAAGAGCCTCTGTAGAATTATCCAGAAAGAGCCTAGAAGCCGGAGTGATACCATCATAGAAAAGAGGTTCATGATCAAAGTCTAAAAGAGGTTCCTTGTCCCTGTTCCTGCTCATAAACAGACAGAAGAAAAGAAAAGATGAGATTCTCTACGTCAGAGTGCAGAGAATTTCTAGTGAGGTAACCTGTGTAAAAAAATAAAATAAAAATACTAAATAAAATAAACACTAAAATTCGAAAATTACTATTAAAATAGGACAGAAAATTCGAAATTATTAAACCAAATAATTAAGAAAAATTAAAATAAAAATAACTAGAGAACACCAAACTTAATTTCAGAAATTAAGGAGAAATATTAGCATTAATTTTCGAAAATAATAAGGCAAAAATTAAATAAAATTAAAACTAAAATGCCTAATCTAAGCAATCAAACAACTAATAGTTGTCAATCACAGTCAATCCCCGACAACGGTGCAAAAACCTGGTGCGGAATTTATAACCACAAACTAAATGGCAAGTGCACCGGGTCGTACCAAGTAGTACCTCAGGTGAATGAGGGTCGATCCCATGAGAATTGATGGATCAAGCAACAATGATTGAGTGATTAGCTTAGTCAGACAAATAGAAAATGGTGTTTGAAGGTTCAAAAGCATTAATAGTAAATTCAGAATATCAGAAAAGCAAGCAATAAATAAGTGGTGAATAATATATGGAGAAATAGTTAAGGCTTCAGAGTTATCTATTTTCCGGATTGACTTTTCTTACTAACTATTTCAATTATGCAAGATTTAATTCATGGCAAACTATATGTAACTAAAACCTAATTCCTTAGACCTTTTTAGTCTCCACTAAAATTCATCAACCGCCAATTCCTTGGTCACTTAATTCCAATTAGAGGGTGAAGTTTAATTCTAGTTTATATGCCACAGAAACCCTAATTACCCAAATATAAGAGGAATATATGTCACGTATCCCGTTAAGTCCAGATAATTAGAAGTTTAGGAGAAATTATTTTCAAGCTGTTGTTCAAGTAAAGAGCTTTTCTAAGTTATACAAGAACTCAATTAGAACAAGGGTCATACTTCCGTTCCACCCAAATTCATAAGATAAAGAACAAAAATAATTCTTGAAATATAAATCAGTACATGAATTAAAATAGAAAAATAATAGTATCAATCTATACAATAGATAGAGCTCCTAACCTTAACAGTGGCGGTTTAGTTGCTCATGGTTCAGAGAGAAAACTAGGATTCAGAAAAACTGTAAATTGCGGAATGAGATCGAAGAAAAGAGAAGAGACCGAAGGGCTGATTCTTTTTCCTTTTATATATAATCCTAATTAATGTAAAATATATTTCCTAAAAACTAAAATAATATATTTTCCTAATTTTAAATAATAAAAGTTGAATCAAAATTTGCAAAGCTCAACATGTAATGCATCCTGAGATGAGTGCGGACCATTAGGCTCATTAAAGTCCACGCCGAACTTGGAAATTCCCAAGTTCAGCGTGGAGGAGGCAGAGAAAATTCCCTTGGCGTTCTTTGAGTCCACGCCGAACTTGGAAATTTCCAAGTTCAGCGTCGAGTGGTGTGCGTAACTTCCTTAGGTGTGTTGATGCTGGCGCTGAACTTGAATAACTTCAAGTTCAGCGTGGAGGAGGTAGCACACATTCTTCACTCTCTCCGTTCTCTAGCCTTGACTTAAACTCTGTGAAATTCGTCCAAAATGCTACTTGAAATAAACAGAATTGTACACAACTCAAAGTAGCATTCATAGTAGCTAAAATATATTAAATTTTGATTAAACTTAGCAATTCAAGTGTAAATTCACACAGAAAAGATAGAGAAGATGCTCACACATCAGCCACCTTGTGGCGAACTCCATATCGATTCAGTACAGAGTCAAGTTGTTTGCTGCAGAAATGAGTTCCTCCATCACTGATCAGTATCCGAGGAATACCAAACCTACTGAAGATGTTCTTCTGGAGGAACTTCTTCACTACTCTAGTGTCATTCGTGGGTGATGCGACTTCCTCAACCCATTTAGACACATAATTCACTGCCACGAGGATATAGGTGTTTGAGTATGAAGGTAGAAAAGGATCCATGAAGTCTATATCCTATACATCAAATAGCTCAATCTCTAGGATTCTTTGCTGAGGTATGTCGTGACCATGAGGGAGATTGCCAGCCCTTTGGCAACTATCACAATGACGGACAAACTCTCAGAAATCCTTAAAGAGTGTGGGCCAGTAGAAACCACTTTGGAGGAATTTAGTGGTTGTTCGCTCTCCTCCAAAGTGTCCTCTATAATCAGAGCCATGGCAATGCCATAGGATTTTCTATGCCTCTTCTTCAGATACATAGCGGCAGATTATCCCATCTAAGCATCTCTTAAAGAGATATGGTTCATCCCACAAGTAGTATCTAGCATCATGAATGAGTTTTCAGGCTTGTTGCCTACTGTATTCCTTGGGGATGAATCTTATAGCCTTGTAATTTGCAATGTCTGCAAACCAAGGTGTCATCCGGATGGCAAAGAGTTGCTCATCCAGGAAGGTTTCAGACACCTCAGTAGAAGGAGGAAATGTCCCTTCTACTGGTTCAATCCGAGACAAATGGTCAGCCACTTGATTTTCTAACCTTTTCTGTCTCTGATTTCTATATCAAACTCTTGCAGGAGTAGTACCCATCTTATCAGCCTGGGCTTAGAATCTTGCTTGGTGAGTATATGTTTGAGAGCAGCATAGTCAGGTGTAGATAATGACCTTAGATCCTATTAGATAGGATCTGAACTTGTCAATTCCATAAACCACTGTAAGTAATTCCTTCTCTGTAGTGATGTAGTTCTTCTGCGCATCATTTAGAACATGACTGGCATAATAAATGACATGCAGAAGCTTGTCATGCCTCTGCCCTAGAACTGCGCCAATGGCATGGTCACTGGCGTTACACATCAGTTCGAATGGTAAGTCCCAGTTGGGTGCAGAGATGACAGGCGCAGTGATAAGCTTAGCTTTCAGAGTCTCAAAGGCCTGCAGGCACTCTTGGTCAAAGACAAATGGAGTGTCGGTAGTTAGTAAGTTGCACAGGGGTTTTGCTATTTTGGAAAAATTCTTTATAAACATCCTGTAGAATCCTGCATGTCCCAGGAAACTTCTGATTCCTTTGACATTAGTGGGTGGTGGTAATCGCTCAATTACCTCCACCTTAGCTTGATCCACTTCTATTCCCTTGTTCAAAATCTGATGCCCAAGAACAATTTCTTCAGTCATGAAGTGGCATTTTTCCCAGTTTAAAACTAGGTTTGTCTCTTGGCATTGTTTGAGAACTAGGGCCAGATGGTCAAGGCAGGAGTCAAATGAGTCTCCGAAGACAGAGTAGTCATCCATGAACACTTCAAGGAATTTCTCCACCACATCAGAGAAGATGGAGAGTATACACCTCTGAAAGGTGGCAGATGCATTGCACAGGCCAAATGGCATCCGCCTATAAGCGAACATGCCATATGGGCATATAAATGCTGTCTTTTCTTGGTCCTGAAGATCTACTGTAATTTGGTTATAGCCTGAATAGCCATCCAAAAAGCAGTAGAATGCATGACCTTCTAGTCTCTCCAGCATTTGATCTATAAATGGTAAAGGAAAATTATCTTTTCTGGTGGCGTTATTGAGCCTCCTATAGTCAATGCACATACGCCACCTTGTAACTGTCCTTGTAGGAATCAGTTCATTCTTTTCATTATGAATCACTATCATGCCTCCCTTCTTAGGAACAACTTGGACAGCACTCACCCAGGGGCTGTCAGAGATGGGATAAATAATCCCAGCCTCCCATAATTTTATGACTTTCTTTTGCACCACTTCCTTCATGGCTGGGTTCAGTTGCCTTTGTGGTTGAACCACTAGTTTGGCATCATCTTCTAGCAGGATCTTGTGCATGCATCGGGTTGGGCTAATTTCCTTAAGGTCACTTATTGTCCACCCAAGAGCTGTCTTGTGTGTCTTTAGCACTTGGATTAGTGCTTTTTCTTCCTGTGATTCTAAGGCAGAGCTTATAATCATAGGATAATAAGTATTCCCATCACCAAGAAATGCATATTTCAAGGAGGATGGTAATGGCTTGAGCTCGAGTTTAGGAGGCTTGTCCTCTTCCTTAGGAGTTTTCAGAGGCTCCTTTATTTCCTCTAGCTCCTCTAAATCAGGCTGAGCATCATAAAAAGATGTCGTTCAGCTCTTCTTCGAGTCTCTCAGCCATATTCACTTCTTCCACCAGGAAATCAATAATATCAATACTCATGCACTCCTCTAGAGTGTCTGGAAGCTGCATGGCTTTGACAGCATTTAGTACGAACTCATCCTCATTGACTTTCAGGGTTACTTTCCCTTTCTGAATGTCAATGAGGGTCCATCCTGTAGCTAGGAAGGGTCTTTCTAGGATGAGGGATGCACTCTTGTGTTCGTCCATTTTCAGCATCACAAAATCTGTGGGAAAAGCAAAGGGTCCAACCCTAACAATCATGTCCTCAATCACGCCTGATGGAAGCTTAACAGAGCCATCAGCAAGTTGAAGACATGTGCGGGTAGGTTTAACTTCGTGAGTTAAACAGAGCTTCTTTATTAATGATGCGGGTATTAAGTTAATACTTGCTCCAAGATCAAATAAGGCTGTCTTTGTGCAGGCATCTCCTAAGGTGCAGGGTATCATAATATTCCTAGGATCTTTGAGTTTCTCCAGTAAGCTCTTTTGGATTACTGCACTGCATTATTCAGTGATGAGGACTGTTTCTGCCTCTCTTCAATCCTTCTTATGACCTAAGATGTCTTTCATGAACTTAGTATAAGAAGGTATCTGCTCAAAAGTCTCTGCAAGAGGGATCTTGATCTCAAGTGTCTTGAGATAATCCGCAAAGCAGGCAAACTGTTTATCTTTTTCCGCTTGGTAGAGCTTCTAAGGATATGGCATCTTAACCCTGTATTCATCAACTTTAGTTGATGTAGGTTGAATGCCTACTAAAATGGAAGGGGGTTAATAGCTTGCTTAGGAAGGTTCTTATCAGCACTTGCATGTGTCTGACCATCCCTGGTTGAGCGTTCAATGCCCTTGCTGCCCCCCTTCCTGGCATTCAACACCAGGAGAACTGCCCCCTTTTGGGCGTTGAACGCCAAGGGTGGGTATCCCTTCTTGGCGTTGAACGCCAAGAGTGTTGCCCCCCTTTGGGCATTCAACGCTAGGAGTGAGCACCCCTTTTGGCATTGAACGCCAATGACATTCCCCTTTGGGCGTGCCACATCCTCAGAGGTGTCTTGGACAGCAATCTGGTTATCCTCTGTCAGCTTTTCTTCCTCTGGTCTCCTGTTGTTCTGAGGTTGGGTGTTTAATATTTTCCCACTCCTCAGTTGGATTGCCTGACATTCATCTTTTATCTGCTTAGATAATTGCTGTCTTGTTTGACTCAGCTGGGATTCTACATTTCTGTTGGAAGCCTGAGTTTCTCGAAAAGTCTCTTTCAACTCCAGCAACTACTGTGCAAGGGCATGTAGCTACTGAGTCAATTGGCCATTTTGTTCTGGAGGATTAGATTCAGTAGATATTACCTTAACCTCTCCTTTTATGGAAGTCTCATCAACCAAGTACAGATGTTGATTCATGGCAACTGTCTTAATAAATTTGTGAGCCTCTTCAATTGTTTTTCTCATATGTATAGAGCCACCTGCAGAGTGGTCTAGAGACATCATAGCCATGTCTGTGAGGTCGTAATAAAAGATATCTAACTGCAACTATTCTGAAAACATTTCAGTGGGACATTTTCGTAGCATTTTCCTATACCTCCCCCAGGTATCATGAAGAGATTCATTATTCTCTTGCTTGAAGTCTTGGATGTCCAGCCTTAACTGGGTCAATTTCTGTGGGGGAAAGTATTAATTCAGAATTAGTCTACTAGCTGCTTCCATGTTTTCAAGCTAGATTTGGGTTGGTTATCTAACCATATCTTTGCTTGATCTCTTACAGAAAAGGAAAAGAGTAGCAGTCTGTAGACACCCTGATCTACTCCCTCAGTATGCACTGTGTCAGTAATTTGTAAAAAGTTTACCAGAAACTCAGTAGGCTCTTCCTGTGAAAGTCCAAAGTATTGGTAGTTTTGCTGCACCAAAATAACGAGCTGAGGATTTAGCTCAAAATTACTTGCTCCAATGGGGGGTATACTCTTACTTCTCCCATAGAAGTTAGGAGTGGGAGCCATATAGGACCCCAAAATTTTTCTGAACTGTTCATTCCCATTTGGGATCATGGTGAAGAAAGGTAGGAGAATTTGGATATTAAGAAGTAAAAAGGGAAACTAGAATAAAATATTTTTGTTTTTATTTTTATTTATTAATTAAATTCAAAAAGAAAAAGAAAATCAAAGACTAAGATAACTAATTGATTAAAAAGATTTGAAAATTGAAAGATGATTTTCGAAAAAGGAGAGAGAGAAAGAGGTAAGAAGTTTTCGAAAATAGAGGAGAGAGGAATTAGTTAGGAAGTTTTGAAAAAGATAGAAAGAAAAAAGAAGAGTATTAAAGAGATATCAAACTTTTAAAATTAAAATAAGATAAAACAAGTAACTAATTAAGAAAGATTTTAAAATAAGATAAGATAGGATATTTAAAAAAGATTTGATTTTGAATTTTAAAATTGAAACAATATAAGATAAAGATTTGATAAAGTTTTGAATTTTAAAATTTTAAAAGAAAGATAAGATAGGAAAGAATCCAATTAAAAGAAAAGATTTGAAAAGCTTTAAAAAGATAAGATTTGAAATTTAAAATTTGATCTTTACTAATAAGAAAACACCAAACTTAAAATTTTTAAATCAAGATAAGAAAAAGGGACTAAGATTTTCGAAAATTTGAATGAAGATAGAAAAGATATTTTTTTTTGAATTAATGAAGAATGAGAAAAACAACTAAAAGACATCAAACTTAAAATTTTCAGATCAAAAGATACCAATTTTCGAAATTTTAAAGAAAAACAACCGAAAGACACAAAACTTAAAAATTTTAAGATCAAGACAAGAAAAGAAACAAGAACAACTTGAATGCCAAGAAGAACACTCAAGAACAATTCAAAAATTTAAAGAAAATAAAGAACACACAAAGGACACCAAACTTAAAAATTGACACTAGATTTAAACAAAATACACAATTTTTGAAAAAATTTTGGAAAAAGAAAACAAGAAAGTTTGAAACTTTTAGCACGAACAAGAATAAAAGACTCAAACAAAAGATAAAGATTAATAAAGAAAAGAAAAAATTTTGAAAATTTTTTGAAAAGAAAACAAAAAACACAATTAAAAGATAAAAAGTACCTAATCTAAGCAACAAGATAATCCGGTAGTTTGTCAAATCCGAACAATCCCCGACAATGGCGCCAAAAACTTGATGCACGAAACTGACTCTGCAAGTTTTGCACAGATAGACCGGCAAGTGAACCGGATCGTCCAAGTAATACCTTAGGTGAATGAAGGTCGATTCCACAGAGATTGTTGGTTTGAGAAAGCAAAGGTTACCTTGCAAATCTTAATCAGGCAGATAGAAAATATAGTTGTCACGAGAAAACGCATAAAACAGATAAATAAACAAAACGTTACAAGGTAGGTGTGAAATCAATGGTATGAGAACGGTTGAGGCTTCGGAGACGATTCTTCCCTCTGGATCAACTTTTCTCACCATCTACTCCAACTTCTGATTGATTCATTCCATGGTAGGCTATATATGATTAACGCCGGGTCAACAGTCATTAATCTCCTCTACTTCAGATCAAACGCCGGGTCAATGGTCATCCAATCTGATCAGGGGTGAAGCTCTAGCAGTCCATTCCCTTGGTGATCCTACTCAAAACGCCATATAAAAGGTCGGATCTTCCGGAGCAGAGAACGCTGCTCCTTTGGTTCTAGCCTATACCACAAAGGCCCTAATCGCCCCGCACCTCGGCTGCATTGATGTCTCCAAGTACCCAACAAAGTCATGGATTAGCCGTCTAAGAGATGTATAATCAATCTGGTGGTTCAATACTATCCCGTCAAGGACTCGCAAGAACCCATGTGAATAGGGATGAAGGTCAAGTTACACTTCCAATTCATTAGGATGAAGAACGAAGATACATCTTAAAATAGAATCAAGCATAGATTGAAGTGGAATAGTGATATTATTAATTCATAAGAATCAGCAGAGCTCTTAACCTTAACTTAGGAGGTTAGTGACTCATAGCTTACAGAAAAGTAATGTAAAAGGTTCAAATGGGCAAGAGTCCTCTAACAAGGGTGAAGTCTTGTCTATATATATTAATCTACTAACTAAGAATTACAGAAAATAAGATAAGTTAGTCTTGTAGTGTGAAAATCTACTTTCCGGGCCTACTTGGTGAGTATTTGGGTTGAGCTTGAGTGAAGCCATGAGCTAATGCTCCCTTTTAGGTGTCCAATGCCAGCTCAGACTCCTGAATGGGCATTGGACGCCAGCTACTCTCTTCTGGGTGTTGGACGCCAGGAATGGGGCTGGTGGCTGGCGTTGAACGCCAATTTTGGGCCTTCATTTCCAAAGCAAAGTATGGACTATTATATATTTCTGGAAAGCCCTGGATGTTAGCTTTCCATAGCTATTGAGAACGTGCCATTTGGACTTTTATAGCTCCATAAATGCTCCTTCGAGTGCATGGGGTCAGATCTTGACAACATCTGCTGTCCTTTCTTTGTCTCTGAATCAGACTTTGCCAAAACTCCTCAATTTCAGCTAGAAAATACTTGAAATCATCATAAAACACATGAACTCAAAGTAAAATCCAAAAATATGAATTTTACACTAAAACCTATGAAAATATAATAAAACTTAAACAAAATATAATAAAAACTATATGAAAATGATGCCAAAAAACATATAAAATATCCGCTCATCTACACACTAATTATGTTATTCTTTATAAATTTTGATGAGTTAAAATTTGATGAGTTAAAATAAATTTTAAAATGATCTTAAACTTTTACTCGACTTTTAAATTAGTCTTTGTATTTTCAATTAATTTAATTTGGATCTTAATTTTTCATATGTAATTCACATTAATCTATCGAATGTTTTTGTTAACGACATGCTACTGTGGCATATTAACGTAGACAATTAATATCAGATAACAAAATATAATTCAACGCATAATAAAATGATGGGCACCGCTAGGGGGCAGCAGTTTTTTTATTTTTGGGCCAGCAAACAACCAGCATTAGTAATTTTATACCTCAAACAAAATAAAGCCCAAATGCATATAGAGAGCGTGTACTCACGCTCCTTTACCACATGCTCTTCTTCTTTCCCAAAATTTCACACACTCTCTCCTCTACACTCTTGCGCGTCATCTTTCTTGCTCTCAACACTGGAGCACGCTCAACACGAATCAGTATTCTTGAGCTCGCTGTCTATCCCAAGTAACGTCTCCAATAGCAATGGTGTTACTCTCTGCAACAGCATCTCTCAGCTCTCTATCCATTATCCTTCGTTTCTAATGATGCGTTATGCTTCTGCAAGATTAATGTAAAGGTTAATAAATTTTGATTTTTGTTCATTTATTGCTTTCTGCAACTCTTACCTTCTTGTTGTCCATCATTCTGTATCCATTCAAAACATACCATGATCTTATATATAAATTGGAGTAGTTGTTATGTCCCATCATCTCATTCTCATATCAGAAAGCATGAGTGGGGTTATGTTGGCAGAATATATGTCATCACCTCTTTCTCTTTCCTCACTCATTCCATTTTCATACACACTTTTCTCTTCTTTTTTTCATTTTTCTCCTCTTATTTTTGAATTTTAATTATTTTCACCCGATGCCAAATGGTCAAATAGTAGATAGGCCCGTTTATTGACTATAAAAAATATTAAATATATACAAAAAATTAGTTTACACCTTATTGAAATTTTATACACATGAATAAAACAGTTTACATACATAATAGTTTAATTTATCATGTAGTTGCACAACAAAATTGAAACTAATCAATTTTATATCTAATTTATCCTCAAAGCAGAAGAGGGATACAAAAAAAGAAAAAAAAAGAGAAAAAATTATTTTAATGAAAAAATATATATGATAAAAAATGTTTTGAGCAACATAATTTAATAGATATAATATTTTTAAATTTTGTTGTTACTTATATTACAAACTAATTTTGTATCTATAAACAAGTTTAATTTGTACCTATTTTAATGAGATTTTGCACACATAAATTAGACAGTTTGCATTCATTTTAACTGGATTTTGCATACCTTATGAAGCACAATTTGCACCAGTCTTAATGAGATTTTGCACACCTCACTCAACATAATTTACACCCACCTTATTGAAATTTTGCACACATGAATGAGTCAGTTTGCACACATGATAGTTTAATTTATCATGTCGAAAAGAATATTATTTTTAAATAGCAAGTATAAAAGTTAATTATTTTTATTTGTGTAACAAATTTAATACCTAATCAAATATAAAAATATACACGTTAAATTCTTTCAAATTTTAGATAACGAATGTTAAAATTAAGTAAAAAAATTAAACTCTTTCATTTGAAAATAATAACTAAAAAATTTATTATTTAATTTTGTTTAAGACTTTGGTCTTCATAGCCGACGGGGACTTTTATCCCTTAGGACCATTTTATAAAAGTAGTTTAATGCTATAAATTTTTCGTGTCATAATTTATAATATCAAGACTGACATAATTTTAAAAGATTTATATTCCCGTAATAGTATTACGGATAAAATACTAGTTACAAACTAATTTTGTACCTATAAACAAATTTAATTTACACCCATTTTAATGAAAGTATATATGCATATATCCATAGTTATTTTACTTACAAATTTATCTATCATCTCGTTCTTAATATATAATTATTATTATTATTATTATTATTATTATTCTAAATGGTGCTTGTTGTAATTTATATAGGAAAGAATCTTGGAAGATGAAAACTGCAATCTGTCCAATTGGGTAAGTTAGCAAGCTATAAATTTGGTACTAGTTAATATAGTTATATATACAAATTAATTATTATTATTGATAAATGGAATAACAGGAGCAGCAAGCTGCTGTATTAGAGTTTGAAAACAGTAATAGGTCATCATCATCATCATCATCCGTTGCCATTCTACGATGATGAAGAGTTTGCATACATGAAACTAATCAAATTTATTATTTTTTGTTTAAAATAATAATTGTCTTATGAATCATCAGCTAATTGAACTCTTTAATGTATTGCCAAATAAAATTCTTTTTGGTTCGACATTATTTTGCTATCAATCGACATTTGAGAATTTGTATGAATGAATTGAATTCAATAAGGACATGAATCTTCCCATTGATCCTCCCATTGAATCAGATTCAAATCCCTCATTAACATGGTAGTTAGCATCTTGAAGCTGAAACAATTTAAAAGAAAAAAATAAATATATTATATCACATGTATAAAATTCATATGGTTATAAATCACAAAAATCATAAACTATTGGATCAACCTGTTTGTTGAAAGGGAGACTTTGACTATTTCCAATATGTTGATTATTCTTTATATACAATAGAAAAAGCTATCACTCAAGTGTACGTAATAACAGCATGACTATAAAGTACAACTGATTATCCTTTATATATACTTTAAGGAAGTAGTTTCTACATCTAAAATCTATTTAAATAATTGTAAAAACATAGCATGGGTAACAAAAACAAAATAATATTTTATCTCTTTTTCGGCTATCTCACTTTTCCTCTTCTTTGCCTCGATCTTCTTTTTTATCATCTTGTCTTTTTCAGATCTTAGCCTATTTGTTGAACGACCCTTAGAGGACACATAAGGAGGGCTTTTAATATTTTGAATGCTTATTATACAGCCTCCTACAAAAATGGACAATGCATCTTTACCACCATCTTCTAATGTAAGCAAATTATCTAACTCATTGGCATTAGATGATGAGTTAGCAATATGCTTTTGACACTCCGACATAGCCATATCAAGATAACGATGTAAGATATCACTTGTTTCCTTTGTTTGGGATGCAAATTGAGCAACATTGTTCGAATGGGAGCATAAATCATCAAACTTCTCTGTTTTTAGATTCAACAAACTTGGATCATGGCTGCTCTTAATATCACTATGTCTTCGCTTCACAAGTTTACTCCAACGGTCCAAAATGTATCTTCTTGAAATTTCTCTCACGTGTTCATTCCCTAGGACAACCAAGCTATAACTGCATAATATGCCTCTTGATTCAAACATTTGACACTTGCATGTAATATCCTTTGTTTTTGCATTGTAGTTAACTTCATAAACCCTCTCTTTAGAATTAGATACATCCTCCAAAATAGAATAGACTTTAGATGTAGAAACTGCTTTCATAAGGTGCAAAATACAATTTGCTTTCTTTCTAATTTGCTTTTGTACTTCCTTAAACTTTGCATTAGTATAGGCACTTTGAAATTGCTTCTCTATTAAGGAATTAGTGGCACAAGGTATTATTGATTTATAGTCTTCAACATCAGCCTCCCTTTCTTGTTGCTCCTTCTATCCAAGGCAATTGTCATATTGTTTGACAAATTGAATCAACAAGCTCTTGTTATTTAAAAATTTGTCAAAATATGAATGCATGCTCTCAGTTTGTTGCGTGGATCTCATACCAGCCCAAAAAAAGTTGTCAAGAAAAATTGGAACCCATCGATGTCTTTCTTCATAGATATCTATGTATCATGGTAAACAAATATACATAAAAAAATTTGTAAGCAAACTTTAAAAAAGTGGATGCAAATGTTGTCATAAACATGTTAATAATACATTGAAGCTTAAAAAAATATTAGAATAAGAAAATTGTACTAGAGGCATATTCAAACACATGTTAGAATTCTAGCAAATAGAATATGATAGCCACTTGATACTTTTTAAATACTAATATGTTAATTCCTATGTGCCAAATATAAAAATTGATATTTAGAGAAGTACCTAATAGCCACTTGTTATCTTCTAGACCATATTCAATCAGAAAATTTTTCCATTGATTTTGAAAATCATCTTCTGAAATAGACTCCCAAACAATATTATTTAAATCACTTTGTAACTCTTCATATCTCTTGTGTCTTTTGAATTTTTCTGGAATCTTTTTTGTAATGTGCCAAATGCATAACCTATGACGTGTCTCTGGCATCACATTCTCAATTCCAGCTTGTATTCCGAGGCATTGGTCTGTTATAATGCCTTTAGGAGCCTTTCCATGCATACATGTAAGCCAAGCATTAAATAACCAAGTAAACGAGCCTGAATTTTCCTTAGTCAACAAACCACACCCAAGAAACACTGAGTTACCATGGTGATTAACCCCACAAAGGAACCAAATGGCATATCGTAACGATTGGTTTTATAAGTAGTATCAAACGAAACTACATCACCGAAGTACTCATATGCTGCTCTACTTCGAGCATCAGCCCAAAATATAGTTTTGAGACGCTTGTTTTGATCAAGTTCAACATCAAAATAAAAATCAGAGTTCATATCCTTCATCCGTGTAAAATACTTCAACATCTCCCTAGCATCCATTTCTTCCGTAACATTGCATACCTTTCTGCTGAGATAGTTCCTAACATCTTTTTTCATTAAGTTTATATTAGAGAAACCCCTCGCTTCACCCATCAATACTTGATATGTTTTGCTTGGTCTCACACCTGCTTCATCATTCCTCTCAATGACTCGACACATGTGCATACTCATCTCTCTATTACGTGTCAACAATTTTGCTATCTCTGGATCACAAGGATGTGAATGATCCAAACACACCTTCGATATAATCCGAAGACCCTCCTTATTCAACCTAATAGAAATCCTTGCGGGACAATTGTAGTTGATTCTAGGGTTGGTCTTTTCTATTAGTGAAACTCTAGACTTGCATTTTCCCTCTCTATTGCAAGTGATTATTTGATTCTTAGGAACCTTATCTTTACCAACTCTTCGGGTAAACCTTATCTTAGTAACAAAACCAACGCGCTTGGCATAATTCTGATAAAATTGATTTGCATCTTCAATGGTTCCAAAACACATGCCAACCTTGGGCACATCCTATAAAAAAGTTAGCATACATCAGATAGTAAATCAAAATCTCATTAAAGTAGGTGAAAACTATGTTAAGTCATGTGTGCAAAATCTTATTAAAGTGTGTGCAAACTGTCTGATTCATGTGTGCAAAAAATAATTCATTGGATGCAAACTGTGCTGAGTAAAATGTGCAAAATTTGATTAAAGTGGGTGCAAACTTTCTGATTTATGTGTGCAAAATTACAAAGATAGTCCCCTGTTTAATGTTCATACAATATTATAATATTCTCTAACCGCTAACTAGTTTGTAAAGTTAGAATACAACTTTTTGTAAAAAAAAAATAGCATACCTTTTTGAATTCCATAACTACTCATCATGAGTCATAAGATCATAAGAAACATGTCATACTATTAAGTACTAAATATTAATCTCTTTCCTTCTCTCTCTTTATATATATCTCTCTCCAAATATTTGTTTGTTCATCCCTTTATTGATTACACTTTTTTACTTTAGTTACTTTTAGACTTTTATGGAACTAACTGTACAAAATAGAATGCAAAACAAGACTTACAACAACAGACCGCATTTGAATGCATCACAAACTAACCAAAACAAAACAACTACATAAAACATAACACTCCTAGTAACTAGCTTAGCCTCACCTTTCCTAACCCTTGGAAATTATGTAGCTCCAACCCCAAGAAAATCGTAAAACATGTTTACTGTTATAGAACAATTACAAATTTGATGCTTCTACATCTACTTCAGGTTCTTAGCAGCTAAGGTTAGATCAGTTTCATTAAGCATGCATCTTGTCTTATTATCTATTTTATTCTTATTTATTTCTATACTTATTTCATATAAATTAATAAATTATTATTTTGTTAGGAGGCCAAACTAGGTGAAATATAAAACGACAACAACAGTACATAACTTAAATTACACTAAAAAATCAAAACAACAAACAAGAAACACTAACATTTTTTATATTTTCTGTCTTAGTCATTTCATCAAACAGTTGATTTGCGTTAATTATGGATTGTTGCATTATGAAAATCAAAATCGAATAAGGTATAATTTGGATTCTGTACATTCAATTTAAACTCTATTATGAAAAATAAAAACAGCATTCTTTGCGAGCTCAGAAATTCATAATCATAATCATCATTGTGTTCATTGATGCACTATGAAAATCATTACAAAAATCATGAAATTAGAAGAGGGAGAAATTGCTTATTTCAATATTCTGTTCTTCTAACACTAATTCCATCATTGACATGGAGCGAGAGAGTGAAATTCTGAGTTGTTCTATACCTGAAAAGGAATGAGTGATAGAGAAGAAGAGCGTAAAAAGTGAAGCTTCAGTCTTTGTCAACGAAACTACAATCGTAGAAGAGCATATCCGGCTAGTTTCTTGGAGAGGAGCATAAGAGAAAGCCGTTTGTGATAGCGCGTGAGACAGTCTTAGTATAAAAACGCATGCTGGCTGAATGATAGTTAAATCTTGTTATATTTGTTGGTCCCTGAGAGTTTCCATAAAGCGATCACGTATCAATTTGTAACACATAACATATCAGAATGAACAGTAATACTGCGTCTCATAATTTAGTTTGTCTACAAATTAATTTAGTGCCACATGTTGAAAAATTGTTTATCTGTGTGTCACTGACATATTATTATTCAAAACGATTCAAATTGACTCATAAATTTTACTAAATGACTAAATTTAGTTTTTGAAATTAAAAGTTATGAATCAAATTAGTTTGTGGACCAATTTTTTTTATTTTATGTTTCATAAACCCAAAAGTATTAAGTTATAATTTCTTTTATATTTTTCACATATTTAAATATAATTTTTTTGTAAATATTTTTTTTAAGTTATAATTTTTTATCATTCAAATTTTTTATAATAACTTAATATCAGTAAATTTAAAAATATATAAGTTTGTTATTTCAATAAGAGAATTAGGGCAAAAAACCTTAATAAGCCACAATAAGAATGGTGTAACGTAAATACGCCAAACTGAAAATCGTTTCAGTAATAAGCCAAACGCCATTTTTATGTAATTCGAACCAGGGTGGTTCGAACTAGAAAGTTGAATAAATCGAACCAGGGTGGTTCGAATTAGGAAAGTGGAGATTTCAATGTAATTCGAACCAAGGTGGTTCGAACTCCAGTCCCTTGTAATTCGAACTAGGCTAGTTCGAACTATGGCGAATTCTGCAACACATGTAATTCGAACCAAGCTGGTTCGAATTACCCTTAGAGCGCTCTTTCATAAATCGAACCAAGGTGGTTCGAATTATGGGTGATTCGGCTATATAAGGAGTTCGAATCACCCTCATTCGAACTATTATTCCTCCCCCTACCCCACAAAATCTAAGAGAAAACGACCCAGATTCTCTCCGAGGAAGACCTGAACGGAATACTCTGCTCATGGGGGACGATCCAGCACGGTTATATCGCTTGGACGGAGTCGCTCATATAGCTGGGGTCATCAACGAGGAGGTTAGTACGGAAATATTTTTGATTCTAGCGGTATTTGTGCCTTAGTGGTTTTGCATGTGGATTAGATGGTGGTTTATGTTAGTGGTTTATGTTAGGGGTGTAATCGGCTCGGTTAGGTTCGGTTTTGGACCGAAAACCAACCGAACCGACCTGATCGGTTCTTCAAAGAGACCAACCGTTCGGTTGGCTGCAGTTTGAGCAACCGAACCGAACCGAACCGAACCAACAGCGGTTTGGTTCGGTCGGTTTTTTCGGTTTTTTTATACCTACTTATCTGAATTTAAAATGCCATAAAATAAATTTTAAAACCTTCAATAAACTAGAAAAACAAGAATTTATCACATCCAAATCCAATACAAATTCAACTTAATTAAACATAAAACAAAGACAATTAAAAATGTCTAGCAAAACAACAAGGTTAAAGGGTAAATGTGTAAAAACAAGGTTTCTTAACCAATATTTCGGTTCGGTTCGGTTCGGTTCGGTTTTTACTGAGCCAACCGAAAACCGAACCGAACCGATCGGTTTAATTCAAAAAAACCAAAAAAAACCGATTTTTCGGTTTTCCTTTCGGTTGTTGTAAATTTCGGTTCGGTTTTGCGGTAAAATTCGGTCCGGTTCGGTAACTTACACCCCTAGTTTATGTAGGTGGTTTATGTTAGTGGTTTAAGTTAGCGGTTTAAGTTAGTGGTTTATGCTAGTGGTTTAAGTTAGTGGTTTCTGTTGGTGGTTTATGTTAGTGGTTTATGTTAGTGGTTTATGTAGGTGGTTTATGTTAGTGGTTTAAGTTAGCGGTTTAAGTTAGTGGTTTATGCTAGTGGTTTAAGTTAGTGGTTTCTGTTAGTGGTTTATGTTGGTGGTATATGTTAGCGGTTTTTGCGAGTGGGCAATGCAAGCGCTTTATGTTAGTGGTTTAGGGTAGGTGGTTTTCGTTAGTGGTTTTATGTTGGTGATTTGTTTGACTTTTTTTATGGTAGTTGTTTTACCGTAGCTCTTTTACGTAAACCGGTTTAGTTAAGCTGTTTCTTGTTAGTGGATCTCGTTAGGCTGGTTTATTTTAGCGGTTTAGTTGTGCGGTCTATGGATTTGTTTTCCAGTTGGTTTTTTTTCATGTAATGTTATGCGGTTTTATTTAGCATAATGGTATGTTGATGATTTATCGTGCTGCTTATGGTTGTGGTTGGTTTTTAAGCTGGTTCTAACTATGCGATTCATTTTGTGCGCAGCCCCAGCGATGCATTAGGAGCATACGGCGGCAGCAGGGCATGCGACTTGATGACAGATACGTTCCGTACTTGCAGATGGCAGGTCTATACCATCTTGCAAGGCTGAACGACCGATGGTTCCGGCTAGACGAGGCCCTTGTCAGTGAATTCGTAGAGCGATGGCGTCCCGAGACGCACACGTTCCATATGCCGTTCGAAGAGTGCACGATCACACTCCAGGACGTGGCATACCAGCTGGGTTTGCCAGTAGACGGCCGTTACGTGAGCGGGTGCTTGTCAGAGTTCCATATATACATCGAGGGTGGCCGTCCAGCCTGGGTTTGGTTCCAGGAGTTGCTCGGAGTTATACCTCTTCCCAGTCAGGTTCAGAAGTATGCAGTGAACTGCAGCTGGTTTCAGGAGACTTTCGGTGAGTGCCCTGAGGATGCAGATGATGAGACTGTGCGCCGATATGTCCGTGCGTACATCATGATGTTGTTGGGCACGCAGCTGTTTGCGGACAAGTCAGGGAACCGGATTCACATCAGATGGCTTCCGTACGTAGCGAGGCTGGAGGAGCTGGGTACCTACAGCTGGGGTTTTGCCACACTGGCTTGGTTGTACCGGTGCATGTGCCGAGTGGCGAACAGACATGTCGTCAAGTTAGCGGGCCCGCTTCAGCTACTTCAGTCTTGGATCTTTTGGCGCTTTCCTTGGTTTAGGCCTGCAGGTTATGAGGAGTTGAGCTGGCCGTTGGCCTCGAGGTACTATACTAGGCCTTCTCTATTTCAATTTGACATACATAACTGCGTATTCATTAATATTCTATTGCATAATTTGAACACATATTTCAGTAGATGTAACACATGTGTATGGTGCAGATGGTCAGGTTACAACCCTTCCGGGAGCGAGAAGGGTCCTAAAGTGCAGATGTGGAGGCTCAGGATAGACCGGTTACAGGACAGGGAGGTGAGTATGCTAGTTAACAAGTGTCCTTTTAGAATAAAGCGTTTCTAGTTGTGTGCTACAGTTGCCCTGACAAGGGTGAGTTCCTTTTGCAGTTTATTTGGATGTCGTACAGTAGTCCCGACGTACTTCAGGTTGTGCATCCAGAGGTTTTGGAGCCACGGCATATGGCGTTGTGGCGCTCTATCACCGCGTTGATCTACTTTGCTGTGATAGAGTGGCATCAGATAGATCGAGTTCTGCCGCAGTTTGGTGGGGTACAGCCCCCTCCGCATCCCGCCCTGAACATTGACTTTTTGATGTCCAAGGACGGTAGAGGCGGCGATCGATGGTTCCCATCTACTTTGCAGAAGTGGCATCTCCTTTGGGACTCTCGTCAGGACTGTGTGCTGAGGTTCGACGTTGTTGCTGACCCCGGACCGTCGCATGCGTTCCTTGATTGGTGGAGTCAGCATGGGAAGAGGTTCTTGTCTCCGGAGACGCAGTTGGGGGATCCTAGAGCAGTTCCGATTCTAGTTGAGGCCTCACAGCGGGGTCCGGGGCGAGTTCCTGACATGGATCGTCCTGAGGACGTGCCGGACAAGCGTAGGGTTGAGAGGAGGATGGGTGTGGGGACCCGGCGGAGCCAGCGTGAGTGGAGATGGCCTGATCATGCTGTGCACGATCATTACGACGCCGGTCTCGCTAGAGGCGGACGACGAGGACAGGGAGGTAGGGCGAGGGGGCGTGCTGACCATGGGGACGACGCCGCCGATCAGCATGGGCACGTTGGTAGGGGTGGCTCAGGGGCTGCTGCAGCTGCTGGTACTAGCACACACGATCAGGGTCATGCAGGTGAGTGGTATGGTACAGGGATGGGTGACGGGGCTGACACAGGTGACGCTGTACTTGGATCAGGCCCTCTTGGAGATTACTTCGTTGGTGTGCCAGCCGATGACCAGCCTGAGCAGGGTGGGACACCTTGGCGCATCTCGGGATCACAGTGGTCAGACTTCATCGGGTCAGACACGCTTGTTGGGGACTTTGGGAGTCCACGCTTCCTAGAGGAGATCACCGCCATCATGCAGGGGGACGTGACTCCACGCAGTGGTGGTCAGACCTCAGGCACACAGGCCCCGTTAGATGTTGATCTGAATGAGCCTCCATCCTCATCCGCTGGGCACCAGTTCTGTCTCGGAGGTACTCCTCCATCCGCCTTCACCGCTACATCAGAGTCTGTCGCAGGGATTTCGGCTGCACCCCTGCATGTTGCGCCACCAGCACAGCCTGCCCCACAGGAGGATGCAGACGACATCGAGGATGAGGAGCCGTTTATCCGCATAGGTCAGAGGGCACGGGTAGCCCGTCGCTGTGGGATTGGCTCGCATCTTTTTAGATGATTCACGTTTCATGTATTTTGTTCTCTAAACTTCAATCATGTATGATAGTGATATGTACTTTTCTTGTTATGTTATAGTCTGTACACCTATGTTTTTTGTTATGTACTTGTCTTGTTATGTTATAGTCTGTACACCTATGTTTTTTGTTATGTACTTTTCTTGTGGGACATTGACTATTTAGAATCTATGAATCATGAAACAGTTTAGTGTTTATTATTTTTTATTAACTTTTGCATCTACGGGACATGTAGCAGTACTCTTAATGAAAGAAGACATATTGATTACTACTTGCAACAATCAAAATACAATGTGTAAAGATCAACTAGTTACATACATGCTCAAACATTGCACCTAACAGGAAAACTTAAATGTAAATAATACTAACATCAACAACATGCGCACTAATGGCGGCCTGTCTGAGACGATCCTCCAACCTGTGGGCAACTACGTCGTGTGTGTCCGGGTTGGCGACATAGGCCGCACCTCTTTGGCCGATTCGGATCTGCCTCGTCCATATTCGTCCGTATCCTAGTGGATCTAGGACGACCCTCTCTCGCACGCCTCTTGTCAGGGTCTGGGATCACCGTGGGCCCGTCATAAGGTGGCCAAAAGCCCTCCGGGATCGGAGGTGTGAATCCCATCCGATACACACTGAACACCGAGCTAATCTGATAGACGCTGTGAACGTAAGAGGTCCAGGTGACCCGTGAGTAGGCACAGCATGCAAGTGCGTGCTGACACGGGAAATGAAGAGCCTGGAAGTACCCGCAGTCACATGTCCGAGAGGCAAGTGATACTCTGTAAGTACCCAAGGAGAAAGAACCAGTCGGAGTGGTCTCTGCTACAGTGAACTCGGAGTTATCCCGGTCATACAGCGTCACCGTGAAGCACCTGGCCGTCTTCAAGTTGGCCTCAATACACTTCACCAAATGCTGACTGAATTGTTGTCCTGTTCCCATCTGGGCCTCAGCCTCTCTCCCCTTGCGAACAAAGAGTTCCGCAAGCCTACAATATGTTGCTTTCACCAGGGATGCTACAGGGAGATTTCTGACCCCCTTGAGGATAGAGTTCACACACTCGGAGATGTTCGTCGTCATGTGACCGAATCTCCACCCCTCATCACGATACTGAGTCCACAACGAGTAATCAATCTGATTCGCCCACTCACACATCGCCGGATCTTCAGATCACAGAATATCAAACCAGTAATCAAATTCAACCTCGGTCTTCGCATACGCCGCGTTCACTAGGAGCCTCCTAGCGTCTTTGCCCTTGAAGGTAAGGGCAAAATTTGCCGCTACGTGTCGTATGCAGAATGCACGGTACGCAGATGGCGGTAACCAACCGCCGTCAGGGGCCTCAAGCGCAGCCTTGATGCCGTTGTGCCTGTCCGATATAACCAGCAGACCGGGCTGCGGGGTCACGTGCTGTCGAAGGTGCAAGAGAAAGAAACTCCAGGACTCTGCATTCTCACCCTCTACTAGTGCGAATGCGACAGGTAGAATGTTGGAGTTCCCATCCTGTGCAATCGCGATGAGCAACGTTCCCCCATACTTCCCATACAAATGTGTGCCGTCAATGCTGATTAGCGGCTTGCAATGACGGAATGCCTCGATGCAGGGCGGGAAAGTCCAGAAAAGTCTGTGGAAGTACGCTTGAGATTCGTCCACCTGTCCTCCAACTCGAACCGGGCTCGTCTTCAGGACCGCAACACTCCCAGGCATCGTCAGCTGGACACCCAACACCCACCTAGGCAGGTCGTTGTAGGACTCATCCCAGTCACCGTATATGAGGGCAATAGATTTCTGCTTCGCCATCCAAACCCTCCGGTAAGTCGGCCTAAAACCAAACTGCGCTGCCGTGGCGTTCAGGAGCACCTTTATGCTCACGGATGCATCAGCCCTAACCATTGGCATAATGAACGCCAAAATGACATGATAATCCAAACTCCTGTGGTCACTCGAGATGGATGTGGCCAGGCAAGTGTGAGGTCCATTGTACCGTTTGACCTCCCAAATGCCCTTGCGCTTCCGGAGACTCAGTCGAATCAACCATGTGCACCCATTCCCAAACTCGGAACACTTCCCCACATACCGGCGGTGATCGGACTCCACCACCTTGTACTGTACCCCTCGCCGGATGCTGTAAGTCTTCACACTTAAAAGGGCCTCATCTTTATCCTGGAATTGCTGACCAACCTGGAACTCTGTCAGACCACCAGTCCCTTCCGCATCTCTAGCTCCGAATCCAACAGCGTGCCCTAAAACCCCCTCCTGTCTCATGGCGTCCAAGTCCAACGAGGAAAAATGTGGTGGATACTGCTGTGTGCCAGAGCTAGAACCACCTACCGCCAATGCAGGCCCATTTGCTTCAATATCATCAGCGCTGTCATCGTCAATCATATCCGGCTTGACGTCATCCTCCTCTTCATCACCCAAAAAACCTTCTCCAACGCCAACAGGTGCAACTCCCACTAAAGCTTTCGGCAAATTTTTCCTTTCCACTACCTCGTCGCCTTCGGTGCCATTGAGGTCAACAGCAAAAGACGGCGAGGCGACAGGTTGGACCACTGGTTCGTACACAGGGACGGAGGAGAAAGCAACAGCAGCCCGGGAACTAGAACCTGCTGGATTCGCTATAGTGTTCGTATTCCGGTTCGAATCGCCAGAGCTGGATACCACATCAACCAGCCGTGCCAACAATTCTGGTGTCCTCACCTCCGGAAACTGCCGCCGACAAAGAAACATTACTTGCAAGTCCACATCGTTATTAATCGTGAAGCAATCATACTTCACGGTATTCTGTAGCACCGTGACTGGAATGCGATAGAAAAACTTCTTCACCCGCTTCGCACCTTCCAGACCGAGCTTCATCAGTACAGCGCTAACAAGGTCATCATAACTTGTCGTAGAAGTTACGATAATACATAGAGGATTCTTATCTGTGAACTTTACTCCGGAACGAGTTTTTTTATTAACAGATCCTCTGTGGTGCACCAAAACCACAAAACTCTCCTCACTATCCATCTTACTCCCTCTAATGAGACTAACTCACGTTTGGAACCATATATATACAGCTGAGTCTCAAACTAATTCGAACCGGTCTGCTTCGAACTATGATTTGTGTAATTCGAACCAGCCCGGTTCGAATTACACCAGAACCGTGTCACTCTGTAATTCGAACCAACCTGGTTCGAATTACGTTCATTCTTAATTCGAACCAAGCTGGTTCGATTTATTACCAACCAAAAAAACCTAATTCGAACTCACCTAGTTCGATTTACTAACAAATAGAGTTCGAACCAACCTGGTTCGAATTATATAAAAATACGATCTGGCTTATTGCTGAAACGATTTTTGCTTTGGCTTATTTACGTAATTTTTGGAGTCAGTTGGCTTATTATGGTTTTTTGTCCAGAGAATTATGCAATTGACTAAAATACACATTTTTCATTTTGGTCCAAAACATGTGTATTTTCTAGAAAATAAAAATTTATTTAAGTCATATTTAAGTTTTTAAAAACCATTATCACTAAGTTATTGATAAAAAATGAACACTTCTATTTAAATTATTAAAAGGAATATAATTTGTTTGAAAAAAAATGACTACATTTATCTTTTATGTAGACATTAAATTTCTTTTGCTCTTTCTTTATTTTTCTTATTATTAAAATCCATAACCAAAATCAAACTTCCACATCTATGTTGATATGCCCTATATATGTCATTAAAATTTGAAAAGGATCAAGAACCGCATCAAGTAAGAAAGCAAACTTAAATTGTCTTTTATCATCATGACCAGATTATATATCGTGAGTTTAGTTTGATTCGCCAATGAGTTATAACTCAAATGACACAATCTCTTCATACTCATTTAAGAAGTTGTGAATTCGGGTCTTCCTACCTTGATAAAAGAAAAGAAAAAGCTTAGTTTGATTCAATTAATGAATATGTATTATATTTGACTGAAAATATATCAATTTTAGATTGACTATTAGATATTTTTATATTTGAGCAATGAGAATTGTCTAATTCAACAAAGAGAGAATATTTTTTAATATTTTTTAATATATAAGTTATGTTGTTCTTATTTTTATAAAATAATTTGTTGTATCTTAAGTTTTTTGAAATATTTTTTTATTTGGCGACGAGAATTTTATTTAAGGTACATGTGAAAAATACATAGAAAATTAATAGGTTTAAAAACTAAAAAGAAGTTTGAATTATTGAGGGAAAAATGAAATTTTGGTCTTGAGACTAATTTGATTCATAACATTTAATTTTAAGGAAAAAATTAAATGCTAGTTTGAATTAATTTTTTAATAAAAAAAGTATTTTTTTTAAATAAAGTAATTTTATTCAATTTAAAATTTATTTAGATACAACTTTTAAAAAAGATATTTTTATTAAAAAATATAAATTATTTATTTTTTCTAAAAGTTAGCAATACCTTATTTTAAAAAAATGAAAGCAATAGATGTTTTTAATACTTAAAAACTCTTTTTAAAAAGTCTATCCAAATATAAAAAAATTTTATCGGTTAATAATTTTTTTTAAAAGATAAAAAAATAAATACTTTTTTCAAAAGGCAATTCAAGCTGACCCTTAAGTTACGACTTAACTACCAAATTAATATTATTTCGACAGATAAAAATAACCACAAAAAATATAATGACAAAATCTTCTTAAAAGAATTTAAATTTTGACAAAAAATAACTAAGTGTCAATTATTCTTGTTTTCGTTAATGGAAAACAGTGAATTGACTAATAAAAAAGATAATTTAGTATTTTTAATTATTTTAAAATAATAATTACGAACCATTTTTAATTTTTTAACAAAATAAAAAATTTTAAATAAAAAATTCTATCCCCATTCCCCAACTCCTTTTTCTACTTGCTGTGTTTCCAAATTGGTAAAAACATACCACACATGATTATTGTTACTAACTTTTTGGCTATATGCAAATCTGAATTTTGCTTGTTGCATATCTAGCTTGACACATGATTATGGTTACTAACTTTTAGGTGCCTCTCCGGATGCTTCGAAATTATTATCAACATGTGTCTAGCTATCAGAATTCATTTATGACAAAATTCGAAGTTATGGGATACACCGTGTCAAACCAATTGGAGGTCAAAATGTATGGATTGGTGTCCATAAAATAGCGGGTTTTCATTGTTGCTCCTTGGTGGTTGATGGAGTTGGCATAGTGTGTGCTGTGATTTCACTAATTTGGAGGCAGCCTAAGTACAGAAAGGAGATGAGGGTAGGGATTTTGATTTGGAAATTTTTTTTATTAGCTACCTCAATGTTTTTTATTAACAGAAACAAAAATGACTAACATTTGATTATTTTTGTCAAAATTTATAATTTTTATGGATTATTTTGTTCGTTTACATCTTTTGAGATTATTTTTATCATGATCAGAATTTTTCGGATATTGAAATTCAATTGGTCAATTTAAATAATTTAGAATAATGACATGTCAGTAATATGCACGTAAATAATTTATGTTGTAATACGTAGTACATCGACATACCACGTATCACTAAGTACATGTTAATTCCATTTTATATGTGATTGAATCATATTTTGACATGTGATACTAACCGTCTATATCAAATAATATATGACATTAATATGTCTCGTTTTTGTTATCAATAAGATACGTTTGATATTTTTTTTAATGTATCTAGTTTTTACTAAACATGTTTATTACTTATTTGATTAACAGCAATAACAAAAATTAAATTTTAAAATAGTTCTTTAATTTGTAATCGAGCCTCAATCTCGTCTCTCAATTTACAATTGTCCTAATTTTTTCACTAAACTTAATAATAATGACTTATGGTTATCCTTAAAGTATTGAAATGATGACCCGTACAAAGAAAAGTCACACTGAACAAACAACAATTATATTAAATAAAACAATAACATTTTACTAAATATTTTAAATGATGTCGTTTTTATTCTATTTGTATGTCAAAAATAAAACAATAATATTTTACTAATTCAATGTGTCGACCATGAGTCACAATTATTAAATTTAAAAAAAAGTTTGGAATAATTATAAATTAAGAGACGAAATTAAAATTTAATTATAAATTTAGAGATCATTTTAAAATTTAACTTAATAATAAAATATGTGTATTATATCTTGTTCGGCATTACCAGCCATATACCTAAGTAAAAAATATATATATAAACAAAAATTACAAAAATATATCAGTAAATAATTAATTTATTTTAAATATTTTTCATCATTATCTTATATTTTATTTTATACAAAATTTAATCATAATGGATGTTTCTTTTGCGCATTAAAATATGGTACTATGCACAAATATTTGAGTAGTTTTGTGGCATGGTTCATGAATAGAGTCCTTGGGCGCACATGGGATTAGGATGAAGTGAGAAGGCCCACTTTAATCATTTGTTTGCGGCTTGGTGAAGAGAGAACCCAATTAAAAAAGGCCACCTCATCTCATCTTTATTGCATGCAATTTCCTCTTTTTTTTTTTAATTATTGATTTGACAATTACATCATTTTCGATAACTATTTATCTAAGGGATTTTTTTAGAAATAAAAAAAATTGTATTTTTTCGAACACTATTTTTCAATTTTAATTTTTTAAATATGATTTTTTTGGTACAAAGCAAGTTCATCACACGCACGGCAAATTCTATGAAAATTATAGGATTTGTCTGGTGAACTTTCGTTAATTTTTTTGAATTCCACATTTTTAATCAATTATCATCATCTCCAAACAGTACATAGATTTACAAACAGTATATAAGAATATACAAAAATACACAGACAACAAACATGTCTTTTTCAAGAATTTTTTTAATTATAAATTAAAAAAATAAGTCATATTTAACAATGATAACCATTATCATCGTTTTCAAAAATACACAGATACACCGGAATAAGTCATATTTAAAAAGTATTTTTTTAATTATAAGTCTTATTTTATTTTGAAATTTTTTTTTGAAAAATAAAATACGATTTATAATTAAAAAAATACTTGTTAAATATGGCTTATTCCAGTGTATTTTGGGAGACGATGATAATGATTGTCATTGTTAAATATGACTTATTTTTTTAATTTATAATTAAAAAAATCTTTAAAGAAGCCATGCTTATTGTCTGTGTATTTTTGTGTACTATTATATACTGTTTGTAGATTTATATACTATTTCGAGATGATGATAATGGATTAAAATTGATTAAAAACGTGGAATTCCCAAAAAAATTAAAGAGAGTTCGCCGAGAGTTAGATGAACTCTATCATTTTTATAGAGTTCGTCGAAGTGCGACGAACTTGCTCTATAAAAAATCCTATTTGGAGAATTAAAGTTCAAAAATAATATATAAATTTTGTTTATTTCTAAAAAAAAATCCATTTATCTAAATATATATCTAATTATTAATTGTTGGAAATGTTATGGTTATCAAATTAGCATTCTTTATTTTTTAAATTAATTACTAATATCTACATTCTATTATTAGAAATGTAATTAGTTCAACTTAAATAACTATGATGATTTTTTATATAATGTATTTCCTTGCATTAGAATTATAATTTGATATTTATACAGAAAAAAAAATTTCTCGTTATTTGATAAATTTGATATTTGCTAATTTGCTAGAGTCATCTTTAAGGCGAAAAAAAAATGAAAAAGAAAAAAAGGAAGAGGAGATGGAGGAGAAAGAATATGCTTTGGCACTTATGCTATACTTTTCAAGTTTTCATCTCTCTATGTTCATTTTGCAATTTTGCTATTTTGATGATGTAATCAAACCATTAAGGGCATCACAATCGGTGGCCTCTATTTATTTATCTCATCCGTAACAATTTAATGATTTTAACTTTACAAAATAAATTAACAAAATAAAAAATCTTAGAATAACTACTATTACTTGTAAAATGAAAAATAGGGTAATATTTTAATTAATTCAAATGATCTAAATATGGTGAAAACTCAAGTACAGTCGACTTCACGTGAAGTTGATAGCCGAGAATCATTAAATAAAAATTTAGTCAAATCAGTCAAATCATCTAACGACTCCTAATTATCAATTTCACATGAAGTCAACTGCACATAAGTTTCCACCTCTAAATATTAAGAGAAACAAAAGAAAGAAGAATGACAAGGTAAAATGAAGAAAACAAAGTTTGTTTCTGGATAGATTAATTTAGTAGTATTAGTAACATTAGATTTAAAGTCAAAATTAATTTATAATGTAAGAATTTTGGGTGTATGTTAATCACCGCCATGCCACAAAGCATGATTGGATTGGGAACCTAAAATACCTAATCTCTCATCTGAGGGATATTTCTTGCAACCTTAGATTATTCTTTTAATACTATAAATAATAGTAATTCCCATCACCATAAGTAAACAAATAGTAGCATCAATTCATGACTGAATTTTTTTTTTAATTTAAATCATACATGTTCCATGAGATGGCAACTGGCAATTTATTTATATATTTAGTTACTATGTTAGCGTTGGTTGTGATGAGGTGGGTTCTTTTGATAGTTTAACCATAACATACCTGTTAATATACCAATATAAACCAAGTCAGATTTGCAAGAATTAGTTGATGAATTGTTACAAGATTTATTTTCTATAATGGAATATTATTATAGAAAAAATTTTAAGTGTATTAAAAATAACAGTATTCTAATTATTTTAACTGTTAATTTCAATTAATATATATTATATATATTTTTTATAATTCAGATTAACGATTAAAATAATTAAAACACCATACTTAAAATTCTTTTTTTATTATATATGAAATGCCATAATTTGGGTTTTTTTTTTTTACTTTAATTAGAAAAACAACTCAAATTACCATAGATATGATTAAACTTTCACACTCACATTAATTAACAGCGAAAAACATCAACTTTCTTAGGTATTCACCCACTTTGGCAGATCTAATTGTAGGTCTATCATTAATTTACTTCCTTTCTTCAGAAAAGAAAATCCAAGTACAAAAACAAATTCATAAAAATATAAACATATATTTAAAAAAAAACTAGCTAACAAGTTTTCATTTTATATTTTAAATATATATCTTTTTCAAGCAGCTAAATGCGTTGCATGAAATATGTCTTCCTGAATTACTTGCGAAATACACGTGACTTGTCTTGCATGTCAAATAATCAATGTCTATTCATGGAAGAAACTAAGAAACCTAAATAAGAAGCAGATGGTGAAGGAAAAAAAAAAAAGAAAAAAATTTACCGTAAATTCACTAAATAGGTATTTTCTCCTAACAATTGATAAGTGCAGATTACACAATAGGTAACTAATCATTCTTATTGTTAATTATTAAAAACCGAATAATGAATTTTTTTTTGGAAAATAATTGAATTGAAAACTTATTAAAAATACGTTTGATATCCAAATTTTATGAAAATCTTTTCCAGGTTACATTTTATCTTATGTCTAGGTTCGATAAAGAATAAAAAAATAAATTATAATTTTGTAATTCAATATTATATTATATTATAACTACCTTTTATTTCATTGATACTGAAATTTAAATTTATAATTTTTCTATTGATTTAATAAGGGTGTTTGAATTTATTTTTTATTTATCAATTTTATCTTTTATTATTCATATAATTAATTTTATTGTTTTTTTATAATATTTTTTCTAATGTTTTCTGATGTTATATTATTATTTTTTATAAAATTTTTATTATTTTTTGTTTATATAAATTTTTTACCTGTTATTTTTTTGTATGAAATATTTTTTTGTGTTATGATTTTATTAATTCTATTAAAGTATCAAAAAGTACTGAAAAAAGAGTATTAAAATTTATTTAAATATTTAAAATAAAATTATAAGATAATATAAAATAATATTTAAATTTATATTCTTTTCAGTAATTTTTATTTATAAATAATTTTAAATAATATAATTCAAACAACATTTAATTTATTATAATTCATTTTAATATAAAAATTATCAAATATAGGTCACGTCCATATTAATTCACTTTTGATCAATTTTATAAAATTAATTCTATACAAATTTTTGTTTACATCTTTAATCCAAACACAAATTAAATGATATATATATGGGAATCATCTCTGTTCTAGTGATGGGAAGAGATAGTTTAACGATAGTTTAGGATTAATAATTGTCAAGGATATGAGTTTTTTTGTGAATGAAATAAACAAAATAAAAAAAAAAAAATAAACAAAATAAAGGAACTACTTAAATAGAGAGACACTTCTATTTAAGATTATTCTTAAATTTCTTCCAAAGTAAAAGAGGTTTCACATGAAAAAGTTGTAACTTCATCGCCATCGTGTATTTATCACCGTGTTTGTGTATCTCATAATCAAACGAAAATCAACACGCCAATTCCAATGCATGATATCTCTTATTTTGAGCATCAATGGATCAATAAACCCAAAACCATATTGAGTAACAAGATTAAATACTTCCACACAATCCGTCTCACAAATAACATCTCGTTGACCCACATCCCAAGCTAAGAGATATCCTCTCCAAATAGCAAACAATTCTCCTTGAAAAATACTATTACTCTCAATCATTCCCAAACACCTCCTTTGCCAATTCCCATTAATAAATCTCGAATAACACAAGCAAAACCAACACTATCACCCGAACAAAAATAACTAGCCTCACAATTAATTTTAAAAGTACTAATGGATGAGAGATTTCAAAAACCATTTAGAGTAAAGGGAAGGGACATAACGGTGTAATTTAAAAATATTCCTAAACTCCTTTTCTAAAGTTAATGCCAGACAAATCACTTTTTCTGGAGGCCAAGTTTCATGAGGATTAAAGATGTCATTATTCCTTACTCGCTATATCCATCAAAGTCCCGAAAAGAACTTGAACGGATGCTCTCTGCTATGATACAAGAACCAGTTCTTCAAATCCAAAGGATGACAAGAAATATCCAATCTATGCCAGACAAGCTGAGTTTTTGGACAATTCCGAATACAATGTAAAACTGATTCATGGCTAGAAATACATCTTGGACACTTATCTGATGACGACATCCATCTTCTAAAGCGAAAACTTGCAGTAAGAAGAGCGTCCTTAAGACACAACCAAGCCAAAAACTTGTGCTTTTCTGGAACAAGCTGACGCCAAAGCTAAAGTTAATTTTCCCGCTCCTCCTATCAAATAAATAGCTGTTTACACAACCCACAAATAATTATTACGACAATAGACCCATACCAATATCAACCCACTTCCAGACCTACTTGTTTATCTGAATTGTAAGAGAGAATATTAAGGAGAATAAAGAATAGTCAAGTATATGAGTTTAAAACCTATCAAAAGATAAAAGGAATTTTTCTAACAAAATAAATTTGGTTAATTGAATCATACTGTAAATTTAATATCCAAACTAATAAATTAAAATTTGTCAATGTAAAAGGTGTTGAAAAATTTCGTTTTTAATATAGATCACTATTTACATATTACTTATCTGTAATACTTTTAAGATAATAGATAATCTAGTCAAACTTTTTTTTCTCTTATTTTTTTTAAATATATTTAGTAACTAAAGAAAATCAGCAAAAAACAGTCATAACTTGCATTATTTAGTATTCATTAATTATCAACAAATAATACATGAGTTGGACATTTATTTAAAACAATATCTAATTGATATCAATTATATTATGTATTATATTAAAAATTATTTTTTGATATAAAATATAAAAAATTTAAAAATTCAGTATTTTTATTAAAATTTAGTCAATATTTAACTAATAAAAAAATAAATAATATTACACTATTAAATATAACATATCATTAAAAACATTAATTATAATTAATTAATAAATATAAATCATAAAACATATCAACTCTAATTTTTTTAAAATATATATTAAAATAAATTAATCAACATATATATTTATGTTTATTAATATACGATGACTGGTATCTTATGTGTATATAATGTTTTTGAATTAATATTAATTTTTTTAATTTTTAAAAAAATTAATTTTCAAGAAAAAGAGTAAAAGACAATGGAGATAAAAAAATTTGTATCATGTTTTTGACGGGGAGGAAACGGAAAAAATATTATTTTTGGTTTATTTTTTTATAAATTAAAAATTCAAATAAAAAAATAAATTCTCAGATGAATTTTTTCTCTCCAATGAAAGACACGATCCTCTCTCCCTCATTCATTCTCTTCATCTCTCTTTCTCTCTCTCCTTCTCTCTCTCAGCGTTCATTCTTTTCTCTCTCTTCCTCGTTTGTTCTTCTCTCTTTCTTGATCCTTTGATCACTGATTGCGATCAATCATCGGTTCCCCCAGTTTCATTCTCCGGTAATTGAATTACCTTCCATCAAAATTTCTTTTTTATTTTCTGCAGAAGTTTTTCTGCGGTTTTTCTTTTTTGTTGGGGGCATTACTAGGTTAAAAAATTCACAACATTTCACGTTTTCCGATGAAAGGAATGAACTTGCATTCTGGGTTTGCGACTACATTCACCCGATTTTAATTTCTGCGAATTTTCTGTCCGCCCCATTTAGAAAATTTGCATATTTTACAGGTTTTTTTCCTTTGCCAGCGGAGAAAAAAAAAAGAAATAAAAAAAATCTAACTTTGCTTGTGAATTTTCAGCAGAGTAATCTTGGGGGTGTTCCTGGTATCATATATTGATACCTGAAACTTGGAAGCTGCAATCTTTTGTTTTGATGATAACAAGGTACGATTTTTCCTTTTAGTATTTTCTTTTTGGTACTGTTTGGTCGGTGATGAATTTGGGATGATATGTGGCTAGTACTTTAAAGTTCGGTTGTGTTTGGTTGAAGAAGAAAAAAAAAAGACTTTTTTTTTGTTGTGTTTTTTTTTTTTGGTTTTCTATTTTCACTTTTTTGGGTCCCTTGATTTTATATTTATTATATATATTCAACTGGTTCCTAGTTTCTGCAATCATGGCTTCTGAAGTCTTAGAAATTTATTATCTTAAGCTTCACATATATTTAATGATTGTTATGCATGGGTATAAAATGTATGCTTGAAGGAGTTTTTGTTGTTCTAAACTTGGAAGGATATTTTTGTTGGTTGTGTTTGGATTTTTGAATATTTATGGTATCTTCTATATTCATGGTTGTACCTTAATTTGTTCAAGTTTGCATGTTGCATGTCCATTGAATGTGATTATATGGTTAGCTAATGAATAATTTTGGTTGGAAATTATGTTTAGAATGTGAATAAATGACTTTAATGATTTTTTTTAAAATGTTGAATTTCAAGTTGTCATTTTATTTACCTTACTGATTTTTATTCATCCTAAATGGCTTGTTAGGATTAATCTGCATAAACAAAAATCTCTACATTATGGATAAGATGATAGCTTCAGAGATGGACCAACATAGACAAGTTTATTTTCATTCAGAACCCGGTATCCTTCCAAGAGGCACTGGCATCTCGCATCCTAATATCCGTACGATTGTGGCAGCTTCCGGGAGCACAAGTAATCATGATTCCCACTATTTACCACCAGATGCTTATGACAATGGCGTATATGTGACACAGTATAACGGGGTTCAACCGCAACATAATCGTAACATGGGCGTTGCAGCTACGCTGAATTTATATTATTCCGGCATGAATCCTTCTTCTAGTACTGGTGTATTCCCTATGCCTCTAAATCATAGAGGCTCTGATCAATTGCCTGGTTCGGGCCCGTATGCAGTGTCTTTAGTTTCTTCGGATAATTTTGGAAGAAGCAGCAGTTTCATGGATGATGTCAGAGGTCCATACAAGAGGAAAAGTGCTGAAGGCATGAGAGGAAATTATCAGTATTTTAATGCTCCGGCTAGTTCCTCAACTGCTCCCCCTAATGCTAGGCATGCCGACGGGGTTCCGGTGATGGATACTGCGTCTTTTCCTCTGCGTGTCCCTTCGTTTGTGGAAGTAGGACCACATGGTAATGCATGGAGCAGATCAGGTGATTCCATTATGGTGCACGATCATAACCATTTGATTCGAGGAAACTATGTAGGGCAGCACTTTCAGCCGGCAGCACCTCCGTGGTTGGACCAGCAGTTGAATAGTAATAACAACGATGGTCATACAACAGCATGGAATCAGTCTCTTCCAATGCCTTATATGCATGGTAAAAGTGCATTCGTTTCTCTTCCGCCGTTTTGATGTTCCCATTTTAGAGCTTTGTCATCTATTCTTGGTTGTTCTAGAAGGTAATAATAATAATAATTTGTCACAAACATGTAAAGAAGCTTTTTTCAGGCTTGTTGATTATAAGTGGAAACCATAGCTTCTTGGATGTGATAATTCCAACCGAGCAATAAATTTACGAGAAGTCTTGTTTTAGTAACAGTGTAACACTCAATTTGCACCTAAGATTGGAGTAAATACATATATTGTTTTCTATGTATGATCTGCCTCCTACTATGTCAATTAAGTGCTTCATAATGCGCTCAATTAATCTTTTCGCAAGGTTGTAATGCTTTTGAGCTTTGATTGTCTAACTGTTTCTTCCTATTCCTATTATTGTCCAGCTCCAAATGTTAATGGAGGTTCAATAGAGAGTGCAAGTATGGGTTTGCCAAGGTATCACGAAACAGCGAGCAACAGAAACGGCCTTAGATTTCCTCATCCTCCTCCGGTCAATCACCAGCACCATAATTATCATCATCCGGCACTGCCTATGCAAGGAGTAAGAGGTCACGGTGTTAACTTCCACCCTCCTGTAACTGCGGCTTCATTCAGAGTTCCAACAAATCCCTCACACGGTGCTGCAATGCCCACGCCTAATGGTTTCGAGATGGGCCCTAGGCATGTGGGCCCTGTGCCATCAGGAGGCCTACGCATCTACCGACCTCATAGGGGAGTCATGCATGATACTATTGGTCACCGAAATATCCCCCCCATGGGTTTCCTTCATGTTGATGTAAGATTTCCTTTCTCACTGAAGTTCTATAGAATTGGTATCCAGACACATTGAATTATAAATGTAACAAATTTCTGAACTCGCGAATTTTGTACCCTAAATGCATCATTTTCTTATGAGTAATGGTTGTTTAATGTTTATGCAGGATGTCGCTTTAATCGACGAGGTGGGAAATTTGGTTGACCATCACCGAGACATGCGCATGGACATAGAGGATATGTCTTATGAGGCAAGTACACAAATATCGATAAAATGGCTGCGTATTTTCCTACCAGCTTAGACAGTTGCAAAGTCTAGGTGACTAAAATTTTAGAGCTTATCGAAAACTATACACTTGAAATTTAATTACAGGATCTTCTTGCATTGGGTGAGCGGATCGGCAACGTAAGCACTGGTTTATCAGAGGAAACAATTGCGGCCCAATTGAAAACAAAATCATATTCCAAACCGATTTCTGCTACTAATTCAGATGAGGCAGCCTTGGACGACCGCGAAGCTGATTCTTGCATTATATGCCAGGTAGGAACTTCCAACATGTTTGATCAATTCGTTCAATTATGTGATTAGGCGAAATTTCTGGAATAATTTGATATGCATGTACTTTGACAGGATGAATACAAGAACAAAGAGAAGATCGGAGTTCTGCGATGCGAGCACGAGTACCATGCGGATTGCTTGAGGAAGTGGTTGATTGTGAAGAATGTCTGCCCCATATGCAAATCAGAAGCATTGACTCCTGGAGGGAAGGATGTATAGAGTAACATGTCTTTCTTCTCTTCCCTGTGGAATCAATGTGGCTTCTCTGGCTAATTTATTTTTGAACAGAAAAAAATTATTCATATTTTGTTATTAATATATGTACTTTTGTATATGAACTTGCACATATTATAGACAGTCATCACATTGGCCAACTCATTTAATTGTTGGCTCCCAAGAACTTTGTATCTATCAAGCTGTACAGACTTTGTTCTGTTTGATGTATTAACTTCTTCAGGTAAATTACATTAAATATCTTCATTCTCTTTATTTATTTATTTTAATTTATGATTGAAACACCAAAGTTTCATGACCAGCGGGGAACATTGGTTATGGATCATGGCTGCGTTTGGTTCTGCTTTTTTGAAAAAAGTGATTGTACAACTTTTATTTAAGCTAACTGAAAATTGATTTCTTGTAGACATGATTGTTTTTATTCTGACTAAGAAATGTTGAATCCATATGTTAGGATATATTAGAATCAATTAGCTTTTATTAGAATTATTTAGTATAACTGAATATTAATTATAAAATATTACGTCTTTATTATTATAATTCTCTTAGTGTTTATAAATATTTTTAGTGTTTATAAATATTTTTATATATTGTATCATTTTAGACTATTTAAAGACACTCAATAATATACGAATCTGATTTTTAGTTTATTCTCTTGTTTCTAACATTATACATGCAGTATTTGATGGCAAAGTCAAACTTTAACCTTAATGATATAGAAATGACAAATCAAATTTATGAAATTAATTTCAACTAAAATCCAAATTCACATTATAAATTTCAATCTACTTGGTATTACAAAATCTAAACATTAACACATTATGATATTCTACTCTATGAATGGAATTCTTCATTGAAACACATTGACATATATCAAAATTAAAAGACATCATTATTGTTATTATCTTTAATTTAATGGAAATATAACTTCATTGACTTGCCATGTTTATAGCTGCCTGGTTTGATGAATAAGGGAGAAATTATTTGACTTATTTCTACAGCACATGGCAAGTACATTTTCAAAATACGAAAACGTGTTGTTGACTTGTTGTAACCAGAAAAATACACAAAAAGTAAACGTGACTTAATTCAGCTAAGTCCTAAATGCTTGAACATGGCTTAAGTTGACTGTGGATAGGGTCAGGTCAATTATAAAAATGCGCTTTTTCTCATTTTTGGTGTTACAAACGTGCTCTTAAATCTTAATGCTTATTAATATTTACTATTATTATAACTTATAATACTAATCATGTTGGTGTCAACTTGCATTGCATCTGTAGAGTTAATGTTGATTAAAATTAGATTGGTCTGAGTGTGATTTGTATTTGAGTAATTTTGTGTCAAATGTGATGTTAAAAAAATAAATAAATGTGTTTGGATGATGTTAGTTACAATCATGTTGGAGGTGTATGATTACCAAAAAAGATATATTATATTTTTTTATATTACTTGTAATTCATAATTTTAAATTTAAACAATTCAGATAAGTCATTAAAATATTTTTATAATAATTCAATGTATTTAAGAATAAAAATTTGAGATTAATTAAACTGATAAATATTTTAACTTTCTTAAAAAATGATATTGGATTTAAGTATTAATTTTTTTAAGATAAAAAAAATATTTATACTATTTTATTTAGATGATGTAAAAAGTTAAACAATTCAAAATACTAGTAAGAAACAACATAATTGAGAAATTATATAAAAGACTACTGTGTTATATATAGTAATACAAAATCCAAAAGCAATTTAAGATATTATGCTTGAGTTTTGATTTAATCAAAGTAGAAGTTGGTTGGATGTGTATTTGAATGATGGTGATTAGCAATTTATGGAAGATTTGCGTATAAAAATTAAGGAAGTTGTGTTTAAAGTGAACCATTCAAAGTGAACAAGGCCCCAACAAATTTGTGATTGTTAATTATATATCTAGATGGAAGATCAATCTGTAGTTATTATTTTACTTTTCATGAGAAAATAAAAAGATAAAAGAGAATTATGAAAACATATAGTCTTTGATTTTGGAATAAAATGCTTTGTCCTATAACTCATAGCTTGCAAATGGAAATTTGATCACAATGTCCATAGACAAATTCAATGTTTTTTGTTATGGAAAATAAATTTTGCTCATGCATATATCAAACACTTGCCATATAATTTGTTGAGGTATAAAAGTTGAATGAAGAACTAATTGATTGTTCTTCCATATGTGAAAGTAAATTTGAATATTTATATTAATATATTTTTAAATTTTAATTTCTTTTAGCTGTGACAATTAAAATTTTTTATATTTTGACTGTTTTAGAAAATATCTGCATCAATAATAAATTTCTAGAATTTGGAATAGTTAAAACAATGAATAGGAAGATATATTAGAATTTATTTGTAGATACTTTATTCTTTTTATGTTATATAAATAAACAAAGACATCGGATAGTAATTTAGACAAGTTATTAATAGGGTAATTTACAATCTTAAATAATATACGCTCTTTGGCTGAATTTCACAATAGTGAAAAAATTCTATTTATTAAAAAATAGCATATAGAAGTGATCATGTATATAATTTCTTTTAAAATAAATTTTTGCTATATTATTTTAAGTAAAATCAATTGAGTGTTCTTATGTGAATGCAAACAAGCCCATGCATGTCTGAATACAGAGGACCAATCATCCACATTTTTAAGCTAACAACCCAAAATAAATCTTTTTTTAAAAAAAAAATAAAATCAATTCTATTTGAAATTATTATCAAGTTATATAATAATATTGCATCTTTTTTATAATCTGCGGATAGAGTTAGGTATCCGTGAATTAAGAACGAGTAGGATTAGAGTTAGAATATTCTCAATCTATATATAGGATTAGAGTTGACTCCAAATCTTACCTTACCCTATCTATTGTCATCTCTAAATAAGGTTGAATATATATAAAAATTTTAACCCACAAATAATATTAAAATTAACTCAAAATCTTATTCTATTTTATTCATTGTCACCCCTACTCATACTGTCATCACACAACACATTGTACAAGGGTTTTTTTTTTTTTTCCTAAAAAGGACTTTCTCAAACGTGAAAACTTGTAAAGTGCAAGGTTTTATGTTCATGTGAAGCCGACACTTAATGAAATTGTCACAGACATTGCAATATAGATTTTCTGTCCATTTAATGGACCAGCCATTCTTAAAATTAGAATGAAAAACATTACTTTTGAGAATTGGCTTTTAATTAAGGTTTGGTGCTATTCATTTGATATTATTTGTTGTTGTTGATTTGTATTTTCATTAAAAATCTTAGTGTGTTTTCTGAAGTTACAATTTATCATATTTTCTAGGAAAATATTTTGTTGTAACAAAGACGGTGTGAGGATGCATTGTATTTTCTGCTCACTTTTGGTGCTCGACGGCCTGTGCGCACTTGGCATCAATTGCAATGGCAAAGATCATATCC
This sequence comes from Arachis hypogaea, assembly GCF_003086295.3. Taxonomy (NCBI): domain Eukaryota; kingdom Viridiplantae; phylum Streptophyta; class Magnoliopsida; order Fabales; family Fabaceae; genus Arachis; species Arachis hypogaea. Next base: position 80,319,449 of record NC_092042.1, on the reverse strand, counting down.
AAGGAAGATGGAATATCTGTTTATACTAAAGCAAGCAGCTTTTAGGGATTTCTTTCTGATAATTCTTGTTACCATAAAGAAAATTCATTTTTTCAATATACTTGCTTTTGAGTTTTTGTCAGCCAAATTGATTCTCTTGTTTGAGGAACTATATAGAACTCAGTTTTTGTAAACAATTTTAGTTATTATTCTATCAATGGTTCTTGTTACCATATGCCATATGCAAGTTCTTTCATTATGTTGGTCATAATAAATACTTGAGTGATGAAAATTGAATTTTATATATACTTATTACTACTATTTCTATTTTATTTTATCCATTATTTTTTTTGTATATTCTTAAGATAAGGTATTTTGAAAGTCCAAAAAAATAAAGAGAAGATATTTTTGGTACAATTTGTATATAAATAAAAAAATGATAGTGATAAAATAAAAGGGATTATAAGAATATTTTTTATGTCATAGAATCATTAAATAGGGATTATAGGAATATCTTTCATTGAATATTTATAATTTTTATAAATTTTCAATTAGATCCCTATACTTTTTTTTTCAATTAGGTTCTTAGGGGTATACAAGTAATTTCATAATTCACTAACATTTTTTAATGTTTAACGTTAACAAGGATTAAATTGAAAACAAAAATAGTGTATAGGGACTCAATTGAAAAGAAAAAAAGTATAAAGATTTAATTGAAAATTCGGTAAAATTATAAGAACTTGCAGAGTAATTAAACTTTAACAATTTTATACTTAAAAATGGTCAGTTACTTTATTTTTCAAAGCAATCCTTATTAGGTGAACAATGAGAGTAATTAAACCTTAACAATTTTATACTTAAAAATGGTCGGTTACTTTATTTTTCAAAGCAATCCTATTAGGTGAACAATGAGAAATGCAAATAACATGAATAATGGGCCGCATTTCAGGCCCACTAATAAAGATTATATCTAATTAATTTAAAATTTAATTTTTAAAATTAAAATTAATTTTTTTAACTTATTATTTACGTTGTTCAAAACAAATATTGTTACCCTATATTTTTTCCATTAATAAATCTATTCTGCATAAAAACATAAACATATATTGTAAAGAGAAATAAATAAATCGGATCATCTTGAATAGACAGATTTTTCATTTCAAATTTTTTTTTTGGGTATTATTCATTTTAAAATTAAATTAATAAAAAATGAAATACTTAATAAATAGATTCATTTTTTTTTTGTATTAAGAGCAAAGATATCTGTCAATTCATTTGAAAAAAAACAAGCATAGACGCAAAAGACAGTTTTATCAAACACAAAAAAGTCCAAAATAAGACTTAAGTCAATAAATAAGTCAACTGGTTTAGTCACACAGATTTCATTAAATGGAACAAAACTCTATTTTAGCTTTCCCTAAATATTTGATATATGTTTGATCCGAGTAATCTTACATGCATGTTTATCTAGATAGTGAATTTCTATTTTTCATTTTGTAATAATACTTGAGTATAATTTATTTTTATAACTCTTGCATATAAATGTTTACTGATGGAGTTGATTTAAAGCGTAAGGAAGAGAGGTAGTGTACATCCAAAAATATCTCTCTACATAAAAGAATAATGGAACTAAAATGAATTAGAATACTGAAGGATTAAATTGCGAAAACAATTGTATGCTTAGGGAAATCATAATACCAAATAGGATCATTCAGTTACATTCACTAACTGAATCTATTAAACACTCTAAAAATAAAGGTAAAATTCACATCCTTGTAAAAGCTATTTTCAAAGATAGCATTTCTAGAAATCATATTCCCAATAAAAATATAACAATTCATATATGATAGATAAGTAATATTGATTATAAAAATACTATCTACACGCAAAAAATCAATCATCAGATTAATTATTATATATTTATGTATAAATATATTATATATTTATGTATAAATATATGTGTCGTTTAGTGTTTATTTTATATTTCAACTTATATTCTATGTAAATAATGACTAATTTGATAATTAATTTTTTATGTACATATAATAAAGTTGATTAATTATTTGAAAATTAGTTTATTTGATATCATATAAATGACCTGCAAAACCATACATTCTAGCATAAGTTTCGTTTTAAATTTGTTCATTTAGTCTGCTTTTGATTTTGAGAATAAGATAAAATAAGACACTGAAAATATGATACAAAAGATAAAGATATAAAAATTAGTATTTTGTATTTTATTTAGTAATAAACTGAATATAAGATAGAATAAATAATAAAAAATTTAATTGATCTTCATTTTTTTTTCACACAAAATTTAGAATAAAAAATAAAATAACAAAAAATATAATTATGAAAATTTGACAGTAATAATAAAAAAAAAATAAAAATAAGTTGTATTTCATTCAGTGACGGTGTCCTTTCTGTTAAAAAGACACACATGAGTGTCTCAAGACACAATATTTCTATCCAGGTCTTACTTACCAAATACAATTCTCAATATACTGTTTTTATAAACAAACCCCGGCTTACGTTACAGGATATAAGCCATGATCTTAAGTTGGAACTTCTTACATTCATAATACTTAATACTATATTTTATGAACTAACTAATCTTTGTATAAGGAGATTTTTACATGTGAAATACAACCAACCAGATCCAGTCAAGCCAAAAGTAAACTAAAGGAAATTAACTACAAGTGTGGATAAGAAAAATATGAGAAATAATATCAACTGATCAAGATACTTACATGTTTCAAGAACAAGGATGGTGAGAATGAAAATGCTTGAATTTTTCATACAAATTCAGTCAGAGCAGCAACCAACTTTCTTAATAGCGGAAACATCATCCTTGTTTCCCACACTTATGGTTTGGCCTTGAGGCAATCCTGCAGGATCGTTCCCAGCTTCGAGAGCTTTCCGAGTCATTAAACGATATATTTGTGTCAAGACTTGGGTGAATGCATTGTCAACATTCATGGACTCAAGGGCTGAAGTCTCCATGAAAAAGATGTTCTCCCTTTCGGCGAATGCTGTTGCATCTTCGGTAGACACGGATCGAAGGTGACGCAGGTCTGCTTTGTTGCCAACCAACATTACTATGATGTTGGCATCCGTGTGATCTCTCAACTCCTTCAACCATCTCTCAACATTCTCAAATGTAATATGTCGGGTCACATCATAAACTAGTAAGGCACCAACAGCTCCTCGGTAGTAGGCACTTGTGATTGCGCGATATCTGAAAAAGAAGAACATAATCCAAACTTACTTTACGTGAACTCGAATTCGCGACTTTAAAGTGAGTATGGGAAGGCTATGGAATTGTTTGGGTGAGTTTTTAAGAAAAGATCTTTTTTTGAGTTATATTTTTTAAAAAATCTTATGAAAAATTAAAAGTAATTTTATATTTGAATATCTCATGTAAAAAGATCTTTTAATCTATTAATGATGTTTGGGTATAACAATATAAAAGTACTTGTTTATTTATTTATCATATGAAAAACATCTTTTTTTTAAGAAAAAAAGATCTTTTAAAAAAATATAAATTACATCTTCTCAAAAAAGATGTTTTTTTTTTAATTTTTCTACTGCTTTTACTTTTACTATTAAAAATTTGTCAAACACACTAAAAAATTAAAAAAAATCTTTTTTTTGTCATGATAATAACGCCCAAACAAACACTATATCATATAAACTATAACTCGTTAGCAACTTTATTTACTTTAACATCTATAATTATATATTTATTATATTTAATAAATTAAATTATTTTATTAATTTTTATAATTTGACTAAATTTAGAATTAAATTTCTATATTTTTATAATTAAATTTTTAAATTATTTTAAATTTTTTAATTAGATTTCTATCGTAACAAAAAAATTTGGGTTAACAAAATATTCTATTCTCAAATTAAAAATACCATCAATAATTGCTAAATTTTTAAAAGTGTTTCTCTCTTTTTTTATTATGACAAAATAGTCCTCCCTCTAGTATCTCTGGCATAGGGATGGCAGCAGTACCCGTACTCGTGGGTACCCGCCCCGCCCCTACCCGGTCGGGGCGGGTTTAAACCCGACCCGATGCGGGGCGGGTCTGAATCGTGGCGGGTTTGATGAGTGGGGCGGGGCGGGGTCGGGTTCAGGATAAACCCGCCCCTACCCGCCCCGGAGTATATATATATATATATATATATATATATATATATATATATATATATATATATATATATATAACTTTTTAGCAATTAGGGTTAGTAGGTTAAGGTTCTCACCCACCGTCACTGAACTCCCAGTCTCCCACTCTCCCAGTCCCAACCCTCGTTGTCTCTTCCACGCCTCCTTCAAGGTTCAAGCCGCATGTCGCTCCTCCTCCGCGCCGCCTCTCAGTCCCACATTCTCTGCGCTCCCTCCGGCCTCCAAGTCGCGCACTAGACGAGCCACCCCCGTGCCTCCTCTGCATCGTAATCGAGCCTCGTCTGGCTCCTCCTCTGCGCCGCCTCTCAGTCCCACATGCTCGTGTATGGAGTTCATGGCACAGTGCAACTCACGCAAGGCGAGGGAATCAAACCCTGCGTGCCAGGTGGAGGTGAAGCGCCGAACCGATGAACACCCGCCGCAGATCACGGTGACCTTCGTGAACGGCGTCGAGCAAGCCTTCGATGCGACCTCAACCCCTGCACAGATCATAAGGACCATGATTCTTGAAAAAGGCCAAACCCTAGAGACCGAGCAGATGTTCCGAGAAGCTGGTGAGTCATGGCCCGCCATCATTCCCAAAGAAGAGCTATCTCAGCCCGCACCTGGCGTCAATGTTTGTTTTTTCTCGCTTTATCGATTTTGTTTACTTGCGATTATGTTTGGTGCGGTTCCTTTCAATGTTAATTCTCTGCTTATTATTTCATTGCGGATCTTTTTCTGTTACTTTCTGGATGGTAATTAGTGCTGCATTATCGTCTTTACTTTTGGAATTTAGAATTGTATGGAAACGGAAAACTGCTCTTACATTTATCTGGGACAGTAATTTTGATTTTCAAACTTAAACATCCCTGGATTGCATTTTTCAATCTCAAATATGAGTAGTGGATGTTGCATTTAATCTATTTGTCGCATGATGAGTATAGCTTTTCTCATAGGAGCAATGATGAGTTTGGTGGTTTTCCTGTTCTTCATGCCTGATATCCTACTTTAATTTGATCTTGCCTGTAATAAATTTTAATGCAAAATTGCACATTTTTATTAGGGTGTTTGAAAGGTATTTTTTGCTTGTATTGTTATATAGAATAAGGAAGATACATTACAATTCTGAGATAAATTGAAGTTCCTAAGTATGCACTATGGATTCATTGATTTTACTACCAAGGTACATGTCATATGTTGCTAGAAACAGCAAAGAAGAAACCATTCGTATTGATTAACTGTATGTTCCAGAATTTTGCTATAAGATGGACATAATTTCTTCCCCGAATATATAAATAATGCTATATAATAATCCATATTAGTTGTCTGTATGCTATCTTTATGTGGTTACTCATTGATGCACTAGTAATACATATGCTTTTGCAAAATGCAACTAATTTCTCTGCATGGTCTTACAATTTATGTTTCTCAATATCATTCCGTCCATTTAAGTATATGATCTATACCTATTCTATTAATTTTCTTTTTCTTTCATGTGCCCTTCTTTTCAGCCCAGGAAAGCAGAGGAGAAGAAGCAATAGTCATGTATTGTTGAACCTACGAACAGCCAGAAAATGTTCCAATTTTCTCACACACTCTCTCATTTCTTTTGGCGGGGAGAGTACATAATGATCACGGCTATTCTGTGCTTTGCTGTATTTTGGAGTTGAATTATTGATATTGATTAAACAAATATGCATGTGACTCGTGTAATAATTATTGTTTCTGAATGCAAAATTTTGAAACTGCAGTAATTTCATCCTAGAATTTGTTAAGGAAATATGCTCATGGTGTTCTGTTTTAATTAAGGAAATATGCTGTTATATGCATAAGTTGTTTTGGCTCATGGTGTTCTATTTTAATTTTGATTTTATTCTGACTTTGTAATTGTGCATTCTGATTTTTATGCATTTATGATATGATTTATGTTAATTTTAGACCCTCATTAATTTTAATTTTATTGATATAGGTGTTTTCGAATTACTTCATGGCTAGTAATGCTAGAGAAGACACACAAAGTAACAATGTTGCAAACTTTTAATGATGATGAAGATGTTGAAAGTGATTAAGATTAAGGGTTGAAGCTCCTTTTATATCTAATATTGTAATTTCTTTATTATGGTGTTAAATTTGTAGTGATCTAACAATTTTTTTTTAAATTTCAAGTTATTTTAGCTAATGACATTGTATGAATTTTATGTTTGTATTTTAATTTGTTTATGAATTTTAAATTTGTCTTAATTTATATATGAATAGGTAAAATTAAAATATTTAATTTTTATAGGAGGCGGGTCGGGGTGGGGCGGGTTCGGGTTCTATAATTTACTACCCGCGGGTACTGATGGGGCGGGTAGTATATGCATAACAGGACGGCGGGGCGGGGTCGGGTAGGGCAAAAACCCGCCCCTACCCGCCCCACTGCCACCCCTACTCTGGCACTTCCTCCTTACCCAGTTAGTCTTTGAAATCAAGATGTTGGCAGTGTATTATTTTGGAGGGCTATTTTGTCCTTCTGAAAAAAGAGAGCGCGAGCCATGTTTAGGAATTCAGCGATTGTTGATCATATTTTTAATTCGGGAATAAAAACTCTAATATTTTTATCATAATAGGAACTTAATTAAAAAATTTAAAATTATTTAAAAATAAAATAAAAAAATAAAAATTTAATTACAAATTTAATAAAATTATAAAAATTAATAGACTAATTAAATTTATTATTTATTAATCAATTATTCTAATAATTATTAAAAAATATAAAATAAAATAAACAACAATTAAAAAATACAAAATAAAATAATTTTGAATTTTTTGGGGTTGATATTTTATTATCTTCCAAAAATTTTTGTTTTGCAACATATATAGTTAAACACCACCCTAAAAATAACAATAACAATAACACTAAGCAAGGTTTAAAGGAGATCAATGACACCTACACAAATAAACAGAGGAAGAACATAAAAATGTATAAACATAGTGTAATAAAATTGATGCTAAAATAACATTACCTTATGGAATAACTACTTATTTAAACCCTGTTTACTATACATAGCCTATTAGTATGTATAAAAAAGTAAAAATCATAGGAAGCAGTTGTTGAAAATTCGATACTTAAAAATAATGGATAACTTGAATGTTTTTCCCCTGTCAATAAGGTAGAAATTCGATACTTTACAAAATCAAACAATCATGAATTTGGGTAAACGGTCGATTTTGTCCTTGAAAATCGTTATCTAAGTTAGACTTCTAAAAGTTTTTTCAATTAAGTTCATATTTTAAATATTTTAAATTAGTTATTTTAGTCCTTTCGTTACTTTTGTTATTAATGATGTCAAAATTTGTTAACGTGATATGTTAAATGATATCACAATATATACTTAGTAATCCTAATTGACTATTAACATGATAAATTTATAAAAGAGTAAAGTATCATTTTTGTCCTCAACATTTAGAGTAAGTCCTAGAGTTGTCTCTAACATTTCAATCGTTCTATTTAAATCCCTAACGTTTTAAAGTTGTCTCTAACGTTTCAATCGTTCTATTTAAGTCCATCAACACTTATCCCAAACGTTAGGGACAAAAACAATACTTTACTCTTATAAAATTAGATCAAATTAAAATTTAATTAAAGAAAAAACTTGAGGCATTGGATTTCTCAATTTAAAATTTATTTGATCTAATTTTATAAATTTATTATATTAATAACTAATTAAGACATGCTATGGTGTCTATATACATTTGTCTAACTTATTAAAAAGAGATAAAAATAAATATTTAAATTAAAAAATATAAAAATAAATAAATTTTTAATATTTAAAACTTACTATAAAAGGCAAGTTCGGCAATTTCGACACCAAAATTATAGACACCACAGAATTTGCCACTAAATATATACCGTACTTAGCTTGTCACTTCAACAAATTTTTGATATCTTTAACAATAGAAATGAATAAAAAACTAAAATGACTAATTTAAAATTTAGAAAGATAAATTTAATTAATTAAAAAAATTAAAAATTAATCTAAAAAATAAGTGATATTTCTAACCCTTTATTCCATGAATTTCAAAGAGCAAATTAATCTGAGTATTCGTACGGCTACTATAGTGAGCATTCAATTCAAATCCAAGAATGAACGAATTGAAAAGAAAGGGAGGGGTACCTTTCTTGGCCAGCAGTGTCCCAAATCTGAGCCTTGAGGACCTTATTATCATCGACGGTGATGGTTCTGGTGGCGAATTCAACGCCGATGGTGGACTTGGATTCGAGGTTGAACTCGTTGCGGGTGAAGCGGGAGAGGAGGTTGGATTTTCCGACGCCAGAGTCACCGATGAGAACCAGCTTGAATAGGTAGTCATAGTCATCGTCCCCTCTATTGTATGACGCCATGTAAGAGAGAGAGAGAGAGAGAGAGAGAGAGAGAGAGAGAGAGAGAGGTGTTTTCGGTGGGGATGAAGAGTGAGTGAATCTAAAAATATTTTAAGGAATGTATTTTGTGTGTTTTGATTTTTGAAGTTGGGGGTCTTCGCAAATCACAAATATTCATGTCGTGGTCGTGTCTACTGTCTGTCTGTCTCATCTCTTCTTACTTGTGAAATGTGATGCCACTTTTTTTTGGTAGGTTTTTAAAATCGCACGCTTTATTCCTGACTCCTTCGGATATTAAAATACATAAAATAATTTTTAATATTTATTTTTGTTAGATAATATAAGATAAACTATTAAAATATATTAAAATAATTTTGTTATTAACAAAAATACACTTAAATTTTATAAGAATATTTAAATAACTATTTAAAAAATACATAAAAAGTGGATAAAAAATTGATCTTAATATTTTTTATTTTTTAAAAGTATTATTGATTGTTGACAAAAAAAATCACAAAAAATATATACTTGGCGAAAAATTACTAAATTTTAAAGATAAAAATATCTTATTTTTCTCATCATATTTACAAAAAGTTGCATCAAAATTTAATTTTTAAAATATTTTTTGAAAATACATATTTAATATTGAGTATTTATGTCATATTTTTAAATTATTTGAAAACATTTTTATCGATAACAAAATTCAAGTGTATTTTTGTCAGCGAAAAAATTATTCGAATGTATTTTTGATGGTTTACCTATAATATAAATTTTTTTGTTAGTTATTAACGGTATATGTTAACACAAAATGTTAATTTGCACACATAATTATTAAGTGTCTATATGCTCGAACTTTAATTTGAACTAACAAATCAGCCTCTAAAGTGAAGAGTTAAATCTTAATTTGATCCCTAAAATTTAGCCTGATATTTAAAATGACCCCCACAATTTTGTTGGTCCCAATTAGAACTCTCAAATTTACAATTGTGACTCCAACTTGTCCCTGCGATCATCTCTGTCACCAGAAGGTTGATTTGATACTTAAACGACGGCCCATTGGTTTCACGCCCAAATTCTTTGGAAAACACGTCGTTTCAGTTTTTTGTGTGTTAAAACTCCATTTCTTTCCACTACAACAATCATAAGTTGCCAAACATTAAGACAACCTTACACTACGTAGTTTCCAAAGGATTTGGACACGAAACCAATACGCCGTCGTTTAAATAGTGTCCACTGTGTCATACAATTGTACCAAAGCAGCATTCTGGTGACGGAGATGATCGCAAGGGCAAGTTGAAGCCACAACTGTAAATTTAAGGGTTTTAATTGGAGCCAACAAAATTATGGAGATCATTCTGAGCATCAGACCAAATTTCAAGGGACAAATTGATATTTAACTCCTAAAGTGAAATATAAAACAATCTCTGAAGAGTTTATAAAATCTCAAAACAGTTTTTAAAAAAATTTTAAATTTTAAAATAGTCATTCCGAATATTTTTAATTTTTTAAAATAAATTTAGAAAAACACATAAGTTAAAAAAATATATATTTTATTGACATAATTGCTAAATATAATAGTACAAACAACTTTAACTGTAAATCTATTATATTACAACAAGTGAATTCCAAAATTTTTTAAAAAATATGAACAGAATACTTGAATTTGTTATGACATTTTTTTTTAAGTGTTGTATAGTATTAAAAATTTCACATTGCAATTTTGCAAATAATTCTTATTGACCTTGTGGTTAACCAAAACTTATAAATTTGACTTCACAGATAACTTAATTCATATTGTACATAAATTTTTAAGTATTGTCTTCGTAAATATTTGCACAAATATTTTCAATTGTTTATATAAAAAACTTTACGGTAAATGGGACTTTCTTCATGTTCTTTTTCAAACAACACTAATTTATTTTTTTTATCATTAAATAATAATCATGGAAATAATACTTATAAATTAAATTAAATTAATATATTGTACTATAAAAATAAATATGAAATTTAAATGATTTAATTTTTTTTGAAAAATAGGATTTTTTAAAATTAATTTATACAAAATACATAAAAAAAACTTTTGTATATATAAATAATTAAATTTGAGATAAATAGAAAAAAATTTTAGAAACTAAAATTTATTAATTTAAAAATAATTATATATTCAAAGAAACTGTTTTAGAATTTTTAAAATTTTTTAGGAATGTTTTGAGATTTTTTAAAATTTTTAAAAATTGTTTTGTCTTTCACTTTAAAGATTGATTTGTCTAATTCGGATACATAGATATTTAATGGTCATTTATATGAGTTAATGTTCCACGTCAATAATCACTATTAATGAATAAAAGAAATTGTATTGTCTAATATAAATAAACATTGGAGACTATTTTGTGTATTTTAAATTTTAAAAAATTAAAGTATTTAATTTTAAAAATCACAAAAATTAATTTAGGTAATTATTCTTAAAAGAAATATCCAAACTTATTTAGAGTAAATATTGTTAGCAAAAAGAATAATTTTCTGGTGTTTATAATTTTTTATAGTATTGAGTTTATAATCTAATTTAAAAAGACTCTGAGAGTTATTGATGAGCTTTTTTGTTAAAGTCTTTTGTTCACCTCTAATTCAAATAAGGTAAATGATATAGTATTTTTAATATTTTGTCTAATTTATTATAAAAAAATGAATAATATTTAATAAATTTTAAATTTTTATTTTAAATATTTTATTTTTTATTTTTAAAAATAAATTAGTCAATTTAGATACTACAATAAAAATATCATAAAATTCACTTTTAAACAGAATCTAACAAGCCACATTATTCCCTTTTTTTTAACTTTTTGTCCTCAAGAGAGATTCTAGATTCTTTTTTCTTTTGCTTTAGGTTTTTTTTAATTATTTTTTATTGATTTTCAATATTAGCTAAGAATTAATTTGTTACGAATGTAAGAGTTAATCATTCTATCAAAAGTTGATTTCCGAAATTTTTTACCCTTATTTATATATACGAGTGAGCTAATTATTTAACTAATTCAAATTTATTTTATTTGCTCTATTTTATATTTTCTGGTAAATTTCTTCTTTTTTTATTCGTAATAATGTTGCTTTGTAAGAAAGTAAAGTATTTTCTTTACCTTTTTAACTTTTAAACAACTCAAGAGATTGAAAATATTGTGTGTTAAATTAATATAACATTGTATTTTTATTTTAAATAGTAATAACAAATATCTTCTAGAACATTCTCGTATTATGTTCAAGATGATGTACAAAATTATTAACTGTTATTGTAAAATTCTAAATATACTCTAATAGTCCGTAATTATGAGGCGAGCTTTTTGACAAAGTACTCTGTTCTCTCACTTTTGGTGTCTTCTTGCTTGCATTTATATTTACTTAAAATAAAAAAATTATCAATGCATTATAAAAATAGTTGTTAAAACTAGATTAGATTCACCAGTTGAATCGAGTAACTAATAAATTAGACCCTAAATCAATCCGGTCCAATATTTTGACAATTTAAAAAAAAATTAGTCAAAACTAATCTAAATTTAAGTTGGATGACTCCCATCATCGAATACCTTAAATTTGATATCCTCTCTTAAAAAAAGACAAGATTTATAAGAAATGTACAGAACTAGACTATAGTCCACAACGTATTCTATAGAAAAGGAATCTCCACACCCTTACTAAAGTGTACTCCGACCTCGTCAACATAAGAGATCCTACAAGAAGTTCATAGCAGCATTTGCAAAAATCACCTAGGAGCTAGATCACTAGCTAAGAAGATCTTACGAGACGGCTTTTACTGGCCGACCTTGTAAAAAGAAGTAATTGACTTCGTCAAAATATGCCAGCTTTGCCAAAAAATGCTAATTTTCATGTAGCACCACTCAAAGAGCTCATTAGCATTAACCTCACCTTGGCCATTCGCAAAATGGGACTTAGATCTCCTCGGACCATTTTTTTAAGCACCCGAACAAGTAAAGTATTTCATAGTCGGGGTGGATTACTTCACTATGTGGATCGAGGTCACAGCTCAAAGAAGTTAGAAATTTCTCTACAAGAAAATTGTTAACCGGTTTGGTGTCCCATACTCCATCACTGCAGACAATGATACCCAATTTACACACTTAATATTTAGAAGTCTGGTGGCAAGCCTCAAGATTAAGCATCAGTTCACGTCAATAGAGCACCCTTAAGCCCACGGACAAACAGAAGATTACAATATGCAAAGGGTGCATGGGCCGAAGAGTTTTTCCAAGTCTTGTGGACATATCGGACAACTCCTCATTCAACAGCAGGGGAATTCCCGTTCCGACTTGCTTATGGCATAGAAGTCATGATTCCCATACAAGTCAACGAAGAAAGTTTAAGGGCTAGATTCTACAATGACGTGGGAAACATTCGAGCTCAAAAGGAAGAACTCGATCTCCTTCCAGAAATTCGAAAACAAGCTCGACTAAGGGAGGAGACATTAGAGCAAAGAACGACAATGAGATACAACAAGAAAGTCATCAGAAGAAACTTCACCACAAATGATCTCATACTAATCTGAAATGACATCGAAGTACAGAGGTCGAGCGAAAAAAAGTTGGCTGCAAATTAGAAAGGATCTTATAAGATCATTGAAGTATTAGAAAAAAGGTTACTTCAAAGTGTTTGACCTGCAAGGGAAAGAACTCCCAAGGTCGTGGCACGCAACCTGAAAAGGTACTATAGCTAGAAGCGAACCTTGTTCCCTGATGTACTATTTTTTTCGACTTCATAGTTTTTCCTGAAGGGGGTTTTAACGAGGCATCTCAACAAAGGCTAGGAGTTAAATATAAAACTCTTAGTAGCAAGAATTACTTGTATCATTTCTTATTAATGTTAATCTATTCTTCATTCTATTGATTGTTTTACCAAAACACACTAATTTAAGCTTGAAAAGGCACGAAAATCATTGCCCGACCTAAACCGTCGGCAAGATGAAGTGACGAAGTCCACATTAGTGTAAGAAGTTTGATGAATGGATTTTTGACGGTTTAGAATTCCACTAATGAAATCTCGTTGTAAAGTATAGTCTCTAAACCAACGATAATCCTTTCATACAAAATTTTGTTTGTCACAAGTACAAACCCCTAAAATCTATAAACCGAAGTATTTAAACCTCGGGTCGTCTCTCAAAGGACTTGCAGGGTAGTGTTCTTGCTATTGGTTATGGCCTTGTTTATTTTGGGGTTTTGGATGAGAAATATGAATAGTAAATGGTAAGAAAACTTTATTAACAAAATGGTCTTGGCAAGGTTTGGTTGTCAAGGGTCTTCATCATTATCACTAGCCACAAGTATGGTAGTTGCAAGGATTAATCCCACTTAGTCATCCTTAAATCAATTAACAAAGGAAAGTCAAGTGAGTTATATCAATCCTAGTCCATAAATCCTAGCTTTCCACTAATTGGATTAATGAAGGCTAGAGTTAATGGCTATCAACTATCAATCAATTGGACACTAGTGACTCAAGAAATCCTAAGTCACCTTCTCAAGCCAAGAACATAGAATTCTACTCTAACATCCTCTCAAGCATTTCATCAAACACTTAGAGGGTAATGAAAGAAAGCATTTTTATTTGCAAGAATAAAAGGAATCAACAACTAACAATTACAAAGAATTAACAAAACAACAATCAACAACATCACAATCACATGAATTATCTCAAATTGCATTATTAAAAGAAAACAAAAGAACAAAAATATCTCAATTACAAAACCTAGAAACAAGATAAGAGAAATTACAACAAGAGGATATGGATAGAAAGAAGAACCAAAGTGTAGCAATCATCAAGTGAAGGTAGAAGTAGAAGGAGACTTGAATTAAACCTAGAACTATGAGATCCTAATCTAACCCTAATTCCTAATCCTAATTCTAGAGAGAAGTGAGAGCTTTTCTCTCTAACTCTAACTACTTCTAAAACTAAACTATGACTAATGATTAAAGTATCTCCAGTATATTGATTTCCCTTCAATCCTTGGCTTAAATAGCATCAGAAATGAGTTGGATTGGGCCCACAAGACTTCTAAAATCGCTGGCCACGTGTTGCATTAAGTGGGTCATGTGCCACCATCGGTGCGTCCGTGTACCATGCGCGTGCGCGCCCCTATGCGCGATGAAACTATGGCAAATCTTATATCGTTTCGAAGCCCCGGATGTTAGCTTTCTAACCCAACTGGAACGGCATCATTTGGACCTCTGTAGCTCAAGTTATGGTCAATTAAGTGCGAAGAGGTCAGCTTGACAGCTTTTTGGTTCCATCATTTCTTCATGAGTTCTCCAACTTTACATGCTTTTTCTTCATTCCCTTGATCCAATCTTTGCCTCCTAAATCTTAAATCACTTAACAAACATATCAAGGCATCTAATAGAGTCAAGGTGAATTAAATTTATCTATTTTGAGTCCTAAAAAGCATGTTTTCACTCTTAAGCATAATTAAAGGAGAATATACAAAACCATGCTATTTTATTGAATAAATGTGGGTGAAAGGTGATAAAATCCCCTAAAATCAATACAAGATAAACCCTACAAATGGGGTTTGTCAACCTCCCCACACTTAAACCAAGCATGTCCTCATGCTTAAGCTAAGAGAAAGCAAAGGGCATCAACATTTATTCAATGTAAATAAACTATATGCAACCTAAACTATATGCAACTAAATGCGAAATAGTTTTACCTACTTGGTTAAAAATAAATCAATCTCCAAGACATATATGCACAAGTAGGGCCAAGATCATATAACGATTCATGAGTCCTACCAATTGAAGTATAAACATGAAGTTCACATAGACTTGCAAGAAGAACGCTCGTGAAAGCCGGGAATCAAGGAATTGAGCATCGAACCCTCACCGGGAGTGTTTGCACTCTAGTCGCTCGGTGTTTGGGGTTGATGATAAACGAAATCTTTGCATGTCAATTTAGAATTCAATGATGAATATGATCGTGAGTATAGTCTAACCGACACTTAAACTTCGCATCAAACAATCCTACAATCTATAACCGAGAGTACTAGTCTCCCGAGTCGTCCTCCCTTGGAATTGCTAGAGAATGCATCTTATTGATTAGGAACTCTTGTTATGATTCTTTGAAGGTTTAGCAAAATAGGTGACAAACAATCAATCTTTAGAAAGCTTGGCCTAGGGTTGGCATTAGGAATTTTATCCCTATAGTTCCTTCAATGATGATAACAATTAGGCCTTGCTTCATTTAGTTAACCCCTAGGTATAGAGGAAAGTCAAATGAGAGTAACTAACTTGAGTCACAAGTCCTAGTTTTACCTTAGGGAAATCTAGCTTTAGTGCACTCCAAGTTAATTAGCAATTTCTAATTCCAAATCAACAATTGACATAAACTATTCAACTCTTCCTAATGGTCCAAACCCTATGCCAAGTAAGAACTTTTACTCCATAACTAGTGTTGGCATTTTATCAAACAATTGATGAGCAAGAATGAAAGGCATAGTAAAAATGAGAAGAAAGTAGAATTGAAAGTGCTTCAACACAAGGAACTAACAACAATTAACCAAGAACAACAATGAAAATGAACTTCTCAAGAAATTGATAGAATCCAAAACTACAAAGTTGAATCTAGGATCTATGAGAATTGAGCAATTACAAGCACTAATTGAGATTAGAGAAGAAGATCTATAACATGAACAAAGTAAATTGAGAATTGCAATAGATCTCACCAAAGAGTGATTGAGAATTCAGAAATGGAAGAAGATGAACCCTAATGAGAGCTTGAAATCTCTCTCTACCTCCCCAAGAGTGTAACTAACAATAGCCAAAATATCTAGAAACATCTAAAATGAGCAAAAAGTCCCTTAACCCTTCAACCCTTGGTCTTCTTAAGCTCTTCCCGCCAAGGCACTTCCCCAAGATGAGATCTCCAACTGTCTCCACACCCAGATCATGTGACTTCTAAAAAAATCATTTTCGAGCATCGGCGCGCATGCGTGCGCGCCACTGGGATATCTTGCAATGCGAGCGGAGGCGCAACGTACGCGTGCGCGCCCATGGAGATTAGGGCCCAGCCGCTACACATGCCGACTCGTGGCTTGGCTTCTGGCTTTGACTTCTAGCGGCGCAATCCACGCGGGCGCGCCAAGTGCGCGCACACGCCCTTGCTGAAGTTCCCAAAACTCAATTTCTCATGCTCCTTTCCTTTGCGCCCATTCTCCTTCTCTCTTCCGGTCCATCCCTGCCCTATATCCTGAAACCACTTCACACACAGGTCACGGCATCGAATGGTACCAAGAGAAGATTAGAAATGTATCTAATTTGGTGCAAAATAAGCATGTTTTCATTCATGAGGCAAAATTAGGAAAGAAACACAAAGCCTTGTATTTTCATGTGAAAGGTGTGTGGAATCATTGATAAAACCCCTGAAATCGACACAAGATAAACCCTCAAAATGGGGTTTATCAACCTCCCCACACTTAGATTCTAGCATGTCCTCATGCTTAGAGAAATGCAAAAGAAATGCAAAAGACCGAAGGATCATAAAGGTATAAGACTCATGAAGTGCAACCTACCCACATGAATGCAACTACGACTAATGTTACTATCTACTTGATTAGGGACAAATCAACCTTCCTAAGATACATGCAAGCATATAGGGTACGATAGTGGCCAACATATGGAACTTACCAATTTTTTTTCAGGCATCAAGTGCAATATACACAACTTTGCATGAAGAATGCTCGTGAGAGCCGGGAATCATGAATTAGAGCATTCGAACCCTCACCGGAAGTGTTTACACTCTGTTCGCTCAAGTGTCTAGGGTTGATTCTCTCAATTTTCTCCTAATCATGCTCTCCAAGATTTGTTCTCCATCTAACAATCAACATTTATTCCAAGCATGTATACAAATATCATGAGGTCTTGTCTTTAGGTTGTAATGGGGTTAGGGTCAGGGTAGGATGCATATTTGGCTAAGTGAGCTTGAAATTTGGATCTTTTGATAAGCTTAAACTTCCCACCTAACCTATGATATTCTATACAATTTCAAAGCTACCTTAACTACCCATTTCTCACTTTTTCACATACTCATGTATTTTCCTTTGATCATCACACAACACTTACGCATTGATTCTTATTGAGCCTCACTTTGGGGCATTTTGTCCCCTTTATTGCTCTTTTTTTTTCTTTTTCTATTTACATATTTTTTTCTTTTCTTTTCTTTTTTTTTCTTTTTCACTTTTATTCTTTTTTTTTCTTTTTAATTTTTTTTTTCAAACTATACACAAGGACATCAATGCATAAGGTCTATACATTTAATCAATATATGAGTATGTACCAATTCCCCAATATAAAAATACAAAACACAAACACCCTTTTATCCCAACCAATGTCCCAAAGTCTTTCCACTCTTGGATGACACTCACACTCACTAGCCTAAGCCAATCAAAGATCCAAATAAAGGACATTCATTGTTTTCCGCTTTAAGGCTTGTAATGTGCTAAAATAAGAACAAGTGGGTTAAGCGTAGGCTCAACTTTGGCTAGCAATGGAAGATAAAGGGTAAGGCTTTTTGGGTAAGTGAGCTCAATGAAATGATGGCCTCAATCATATAAATACATGAATACAAGGAATAATGGACATATAGATTCAAACAAATCAAAGATTACAATCATAGAAAGAGAATAATGCACACAAGAAGGAAAAATAGGTGGTTATAAGATGTAACCACATAATTAGGCTCAAGTCTCACAAGCTTGTGTTCTTAGCTCAAAACCATGTTCCAAAATACAATTCTTCAAGCAAGTTTGACATCAAAATATTCAAAATTGGCAATGCCACGGTTGCCCTAAAGTATTAGTTTCCTAAAAAGAGTTTCATTGTTCCAACCAAGTAGACTTATCATGCAATTGGTGTCGAAGAGAACCTAATCGTGCAACCTATCCTAACTACAAAGGAGTTCAAAAGAAAGAAAAAAAATTATTTGGGTGTTTACCTACGGAGATCGGTCGGCCGACCTCCCCACACTTAAAACTTGGCACGGTCTTCCGTGTTATAGGTGATGCGCAATGGGTGGCCGAGTTCCGAGTGTCCTTCGTCTCCGTTGTCATCACTATTTCCGCTTGAAGTTGCGGTAGATGTGGAGATATCAGGTTCCTCCATAGGTGGGGTGACAATGCTTAGAAGCTTCTTCACGTGAGCATATCGGCGCTGATTATGCCTCTCATAGCGGTCCAGCTTCCTGTGAAGGTCTTCAAGGCGTTGGGTGACGGATTTATGTGGTGCGGATGAGGTAGTGGTGTTGCGAGTTGAGTTGGTCAGTCCAAGGTCCTTGGCGACTTCCGGAGGTTTGAGGCACCTCTTGGACGGAATAACATCTCCCTCGACCAGGATCGAGGTTCTCCGATCCTTAGCCTCGCAGTGGACACCGGCTGCCGCTACTAATTCAGTCACCATAGCGGGGAAGGGTAAGTTTCCCTTAACATGAATACGCCCCATGGATTGGCGAATGGCATGCGAAATGTCGACCGGTTTCTCGGTTAGGATGCACCATACTAATAAGGCAAGCTCGGCGGTAATGGATGACCCATGTGTGCTCAGAAGCACGTAGTGATCTAGGATTTGGGCCCATGCCACGGCTCCTTGAGTGAGGAAACGTGCATCTAAACCCTTTGGTCTTTGCTTTATGGTTCCCCAAATCCAAAATGCCTCAGGTAAAGCGATTACGCGGAGGACCGCGCCCCAATCGAACTCACGTTCGTTGCATGCTAACAAGACTTCTTGATAGGTGTCATATCCGTCCGCTAATGGCTCAATCTTAAGTACTCCTTGGATGGCCTCCACTGTGACTGACACTTGCTTTCGACGCACAAAGACTGATGTGAGAAGGGGTGAGTGGTAGTTGGAGTAGAATCCACCACCCATGATAAGTTGACCTCCATTGGTTGCCTCAAGAGGAACCTTTATTGCCTCCGGTCAATGTGTGGCATCACTATTGGAATGAGGTGGGCCGGTAGGACTAGAAGAGGCTCCGGGTGATAATTCCGCTCGATCATCCTTGAGTAAACAAGTTCGCAGTAGTGGTTAGGGAACTTGTTTGAGTCCTTTGGAGGGTTGTCCTTCTCTAAAGCATCAACGGGGCCCGTAGCCTTCTTGAGGAGGGGCTTGACTGTCGGTTCTTGGTGCGCTCTGTTGACGGTTGGCTTCTTCGGGGATTTCCCTTTGCTCTTTTTGATGACCATCTTGTGATAGTAAAGAAAGGAGATAACATTAGACCCAAAAAAGCGTAATGGAATGTGATTATGCAAGTGAGAGATTGTGCCGTAAGAATATGGGTATCCTTATTACATGACAGCTGCAACATGTAACTAAGATAACATGTGATAAGCACGGCAAATCATTAGCATGTGGTATAGGGGTAGTGTAAGCATGCAAGGGAAGGCATGAGAAGCATACACCCTCAAATACCAAAAGTGAAAAGCAATTTATGAAAAGGTGATTGGGTGGATTGTAGAATGTGATGGTGCACCCAAGAGTAACTAGTTAAGAAACAATGAGTCATAATGAGCATAAAAATCATGTATGCTTTTCCTCAAACACTTGGCGTGCATCCTTGTTGTAGTAGGCAAATGTATGAGGGGGAAGCAATGTAACATTCCACAAACCCATATTAAGCACTACAATGCACAGTGGTTGTAAGAAAATCATGCAACACATCTCATCCATCAATGCAAGAGAAGTCATGACCCAAGTGCCTATGAAGGGTTAATTTGAAAAGGAGCAAAAATACCCCAAAAAGTGAGGGGCTCAAAAGAGGGAGGAGAAAAAGAAAGAGACTACCTAAAAGGGAATGAAATTAACTGACTAAGAAGCAAAAGAGAGAAGTAGAGCAAGAGAGAAGCCTAGTATAGCACCTTGAATGAGATGGAAAATGGTATGGAAGAGGAAGTTTGTAGAGTGGGATGATGGAAAATGAAGGGAGCAAGGTAGGGACCACCGGAGGTGGGTGGTCGTCGGAGGTGATGGTAGGAGGTGGTTGTTTGGAAGGAGAGATGGTAATAGGTAAATGGGTAGTAGAGGAGGTAAGAAGAAAAAGGGAGAAGAAGAATGAAGGGGGCAAGTGTGCTCCCCTATTATGTTTAAATCGGTCACCCACGAGTCCGCGCACGGTGCGTGCTCGCGCAAGGAAGCGGGATAGAGTGATGGCACGCGCGCGCACATTGCGCGTGGGCGCCCATGTGCTTGTGCTGGTAGCACAAGGGTGGCTTAGAAGTGGCACAACTTTCTGGAAAAGGTACCAGAAGTTGGCTGCAGGGGTGTTGGCGCGCGCGCGCACGGTGCGCGCATGCGGCAATGCGATTGTGCCCCAGGCATGAGATGGGCCTGGGGTTGGCTTAACTCTCTGTGGAGTGGCCTAGAGGTTGGTGTAGGACGAGGGACGCGTGCGCGGCATGGGCGCGGGCGCGTGCCTCGTGTTGTCAGCATATGGACGCATTGGCGCCTAGTGCGCGCACGCGGCAGAGGTGGTGGGCTGGTGGCTCAGTGCAGGCGCGAGGGTGGCCTAACTCTCTGGAATATGTACCAGGAGTGCACAGGAGCAATCGGCACGCGCGCGCAAGGTGCTAGCGCGTCGATCTGCGGACTTGTCTAAGTGTGCGTACGCGCCATGTGCGCACACGTGTGATTGGCCTGTGCTTTAGGCTTGGTGCTGGCGTAGTGTGGGTGCAACTTTCTGGAAAATGTATGGAGGGGTACTGTTTGCAATCCACGCGTCCGCGCACGTCGCGCGTCCGCGTGGATGGTCAAAAATGCTTCATGGGCGCGTACGCGCCAGGTGCGCGCACGCGCGGAGGGGTGCCTTTTTCAAAGTTTGTATGTTTTTGCACCACTTATAGCATTCCAACCCTCCAAACAGCCACTTAGGCACTATAGAAGGATGTTTTAACATGATAAAGTACCAAATGAACTCAACAAATGAAACAAAATTTGAAATGAAATCTAGCTACAACTTCATCAATTACCTAGCTACCAAACATGAAGTCAAGTGTTAAGCAAGTATCAATCAAAGAAGAATTCAATGGCTATGTACAAATGGTAGATCTTATCATGGTGGGGTGTCTCCCACCTAGCACTTTTGTTTACCGTCCTTAAGTTGGACTTCCACTAGCTCAAAGTTCTTGTTCAAGAGATGCATCCCTCAAGAGGAACACTTCAAATTCCTTGGAGTTCTTTCTTTGCTCACCATGGTACAATTTGAGACGGTGTCCATTTACCTTGAAAATGTCCGGACTTGATGGGTGGCGTAAGTGGTAGACCCCATAAGGTTCTACTTTTTCTACTTGGTAGGGTCCATCCCATCTTGATCTAACCTTTCCGGTTAATAATCTCAACCTTGAGTTGTAAAGGAGAACTAGTTCACCGGGTCTAAATTCCCTTCTCCTAATGTTCTTGTCATGATGGCTTTCATCTTTTCCTTGTAGAGTCTAGAATTGTCATAGACTTCTAATCTCAAGCATTCCAATTCCGCCAATTGAAGCTTTCTCTCTACGCCGGCTCCACCCAAACTTAGATTGCATTCCTTTATGGCCCAATAAGCTTTGTGTTCGATTTCTACCGGTAAGTGGCAGGCTTTACCATATACAAGCCTAAAAGGGCTCATGCCGATGGGTGTTTTGTAAGCCGTTCGATATGCCCAAAGTGCATCGGAGAGTTTAGTGCTCCAATCCTTCCTATTCGGCTTCACAATTCTTTCCAACACATGTTTAATTTCTCGGTTAGAAACTTCAGCTTGGCCGTTTGTCTGAGGGTGGTAGGCCGTAGCAACTTTGTGTGTGATGCCGTACTTCTTCATGAGGCCGTCCATTTTTTTGTTGCAAAAGTGGGATCCTTGGTCACTTATGATTGCTCTTGGCGAGCCAAAACGACAAATGATATTGTTCCTCACAAAAGAACAAACAACATGAGCATCATCCGTTCGGGTGGGGATTGCCTCCACCCATTTTGACACATAATCGACGGCTAACAGAATGTAGATAAAGCCATTGGAATTTGGAAATGGTCCCATGAAGTCGATTCCTCACACATCAAAGATTTCACAAAAAAACATATTTTGTTGGGGGATTTCGTCCTTCTTAGAAATATTTCCAAACCGAATGCATTGGGGACAAGATTTACAATAGAGGAAAGAATCTTTGAGAAGGGTTGGCCACCAAAATTCGCAATCAAGGACCTTTCTTGCCGTTCTTTGGGGGCCGTAGTGGCCATTTCCTTCGAAAGAATGGCAAGCATCCAAGATTGCTTGGAATTCGGTTTGAGGTATGCATCGTCGCACTATTTGGTCCGCTCCACACCTCCACAAATAGGGATCGTCCCAAACATAGTATTTGGATTCGCTTTTCAGCTTGTCCTTTTGATGTTTGTTGAGATTGGGAGGGAAGGTGCGTGAAACCAAGTAGTTTGCTATTGGGGCATACCAAGGAATTACTTCCGAGATTGCGTGCAAACCATTTAGAGGAAAGGAGTCATTGATAGGGGTGGTGTCGCTTTTTGTGTGTTCGAGGCGACTTAGATGGTCCACCACTAAGTTTTGGGAACCACTCATATCCTTGATCTCCAAATCAAATTCTTGTAACAAAAGCACCCATCGAATTAATCTCGGTTTTGATTCTTTTTGGCCAACAAGTATTTTAATGCAGCGTGATCCGAGTACACTACTACCTTGGAACCAAGAAGATAGGCTCGGAACTTGTCCAAAGCAAAAACGATAGCTAAGAGTTCCTTTTCGGTAGTAGTGTAGTTGGATTGGGCTCCATCTAGTGTTTTGGAAGCATAGGCTATGACATAGGGAATCTTACCTTCGCGTTGTGCTAACGCGGCTCCTATCACATAATTCGAGGCATCGCACATGATTTCAAATGGTTGAGTCCAATTCGATCCTCGCACAATAGGAGCTTGTGTCAATGCCACTTTAATTTTGTCATATGCTTCCATACATTCCTTTCTCAGTTCAAATTCAGTGTCCTTTTGTAGTAGTCGAGAGAGAGGTAAGGCCACCTTGCTAAAGTCTTTGATGAATCTCCGGTAGAATCCTGCATGTCCAAGAAAAGAGCGGACTTCCCTCTCGGAGGAGGGGTAAGGTAGACTAGATATGACATTTATTTTTGCCGGATCTATGGAGATGCCTTCTTTTGAAACTATGTGTCCCAAAACAATGCCTTGTTTGACCATGAAATGACATTTTTCGAAATTTAAGACAAGGTTTATTTTGGTGCATCTCTCTAAGACTTTTTCAAGGTTACCTAGGCAATGATCAAATGAATCACCGTACACACTAAAGTCGTCCATGAAAACTTCCATACATTGTTCTAGAAAATCCGCAAATACGCTCATCATGCATCTTTGAAACGTTGCCAGTGCGTTGCATAGACCAAATGGCATACGCTTGTAAGCATACGTTCCAAAGGGGCAAGTAAATGTGGTTTTTTCTTGGTCTTCTAGAGCAATGTGTATTTGGAAGTATCCGGAGTAACCATCAAGAAAGCAATAATAAGATTTACCGGCTAGTCGATCAAGCATTTGATCAATAAATGGTAGTGGAAAGTGATCTTTTCTTGTGGCCGCATTCAATCTTCGGTAGTCTATGCATACCCTCCAAGAATTTTGCACTCTTGTTGCTATGAGTTCACCACTTTCATTTTTGATTGTGGTCACCCCGGATTTCTTTGGCACCACTTGGACCGGGCTTACCCACTCGCTATCCGAGATAGGATAGATAATGTCCGCTTCAAGTAGCCGAGTGACCTCTTTTTTCACAACCTCAAGAATGGTTGGATTAAGTCTCCTTTGAGATTGTCAGACCGGTCTTGCTCCTTCTTCAAGAAATATGTGGTGCTCGCATACTTGGGGGCTTATTCCCACTAGATCCGCCAAACTCCACCCGATTGCCCTTTTATTTTTCCTCAAGACATCTAGCAACTTTTCTTCTTGTTGAGGAGTTAGCTCTTTTGCGATTATCACGGGCAGTTTTTGGGCTTCATCAAGATATGAGTACTTTAGGTGGGGTGGTAGTGGCTTCAATTCCATCTTTTTGTCATTATTTGAGATTTGAGTTTTCGGATGGTTTGTATGGTGTGTGGTGTTTAATTTGCTTGGATCTTCATTTGCTTCCTCAATCATGTACTTCTCATCTAACTTTGCAAGGTGCACTTCGGCAACAATGTTGTCAATTGGGTCACACCGGAATAGAGAGTGATTCTCCGGTGGATGCTTCATTGCTTCTTCTAGGCTAAAACTTACGACTCTCCCATCTATCTCAAATGAGTAGGTTCCCGAGTAGGCATCTAGCTTAAATCTAGAAGTTCTCAAAAATGGTCTTCCAAGTAGGATGGATGATGCTCTCTCGGTTTCGCTTGATGGCATTTCAAGGACATAGAAGTCAATCGAAAACACCAACCCTTTGATATTCACCAGTACATCTTCCGCAACACCCGTCACGGTTATTATGCTTTTATCCGCTAGGACAAATCTTGCCGTCGACCTTTTTAGTGGTGGCAACTTCAATACCCGGTAGACGGAGAGAGGCATGATGCTAACACATGCTCCGAGGTCACACATACAATCTATGAATTGAACTCCATTGACGGTGCAAGTGACCATACAAGGGCCTGGATCATCACATTTCTCGGGCAATGCTCCCATTAAAGCGGAAATAGAACTCCCCAATGGGATGGTTTCCAATTCAAGAATTCTATCCTTGTTCATGCATAGATCTTTAAGGAATTTTGCATACCTAGGAACTTGATGGATAGCATCAAAGAGGGGAATGGTTACCTCGACTTTCTTGAATGTTTCTATCATTTTGGGGTCGAGTTCTACGCGCTTCCTAGCTTTCTTTGTAAGTGTTGGAAATGGGAGCGGTTGAGCAATTTCTTCTTCCAAGGTTCTCTTGGTCTTGGGTGTCTCTTTTGTTGGTTGAGCTTCTTCATTCTCAATTATGACTTGTGGTGTCTCCTCTTCCACTACCTCTTCTACATCTATTCTCTCCTCCTCTTGAGCGGTTGTGATGGAATTTGAGTCATTTGCTCCCTTCTCTTTTAATTGTGTTCCGGATCTTAGGGTGATGGCATTGATGCCTCCCTTAGGATTGGGTTGAGGTTGAGAGGGAATGACGCTTTGGATTGGGGGTTGAGGAGTGGGATTTGATGGTGTATCCATGCGTGCAAGGAGAGCTTGTAGTGTAGAGGTGAGGCCGGTGAGACCGGAAGCAAGTGTGTTTTCTAGTTCCTTTTGGCCTTGGATGATGGTCCGGAGTGTATCATCTTGGTTAGAGGGGGCGGATGGATATATGAGTTGAGGAGCTTGTGATTGGTTGGGTGGTGGTCTTTGATGTGGTGGTTGATATGTTTGGTAGTTTCTTTGTGGGTTTTGTTGGTTATATGGTTGATGTTGTTGGGTGAATGGTGGATTTTGTTGGTTGAATGGTGGCCGATTTTGTGAGTTGTTATTCCATCTTTGACCTCCTCCATTGTTGTTGTTGTCCCTATTCCCTTGTTGATGATTATCTCTCTAATTTTGATTGTGATTCCCACTCCCTTGATTGTAGCTTCCTCCTTGATAAGGGTGCCCTTGGTTAGGATTGCCTTGGTAGTACCCTTGATTTGGGCGGTCATAGAAATTATGGGTAGCCGGCAAAGTGTTATCTTCTTGAAGGCTTGGGCACTCATCCGTGTAGTGGGAATAGCAAGAACAAATGCCACACACTTTCTGAGGGACCAATTGTTGGTTGTATTGTTGAGGGAGTGGAGAGTGTTGTTGATATGGTTGAGGTTGTTGTGGTTGTTGTTGGCTCAATTGGAGTTGCCTCAAGATGGATGTCATTTCACTCAAGGATTTGGTTAGAGCGGTGGTTTCACTACTAGTTGATACCTCATTCACGGTTTTTGGGCGGTTGACTCTTCGTCTCATATGTTGATTGGATTCGGCTAGGTCAATGATAAGTTGCCATGCCTCCTCCACTGTTTTATATTTAGACAAAGACCCATTGCTAGAGGTGTCCAAAAGAGTTCTATCTTGTTCTCGCATCCCTTGACATATGTATCCAAGCAACACTTGAGTGTCAAGCATATGATTAGGACATGCATCTAGTAGCTTACGAAACCGTTCCCAATACTCGTATAATGGTTCCGTTTCACCTTGTACAATACAAGACATTTCCTTCCTTAGCCTATCCATCTTCTCCGGGGGCAAGAATTTATCCAAGAATCCTCTTCTAAGCAAGTCCCAATCGGGGGTGACTTCACTAGATAGAGTGTAGAACTATTCTTTAACCTTGTCCTCAAGAGAGAAAGGGAAAGCAAACAACCATATAGCAACTTCATCGGATCCTTCCCGTCTAGTTGTTGAGCATATACAATGAAAGTCTTTGAGATATCGAATAGGGTCTTGTGCGGGAAGCCCATGGAATTTGGGTAGGAGGTTGATCAAAGCAGTCTTAAGTTCAAAGTTTGCATTCAAGTTGGGGTGAGTTAAATGAAGTGGTTGAAGGACATAATCTGGTGCACCCGCTTCCTTGATAGTAACTCTCCTCAGAGCATCCATGGCGTTAGTACCTAAAACAAAAGAAGAGATGTTAGTGATATTGATGGGAGAATGATTATTGCCTTCTTTGAGTGACGGTTCAATATTCATTTTTGGTAAGGTGGTTGAGGTGGTGAAAACCTTTTCACTTTTTCCAAACCTTAACCGCTTCCGAGCTTGTCCAATATAAAGCAAAGTTCGTTCTATTCCGGATCAAAGGGGACTAAGCTCGGGTTCGGTTGTGAACGCGTCATGCAATGAAGGAAAAGTAAAACTCATGGTAATGATGAGGGGTTAGTCACTTGAACAAGGAATTACAATGAAATGCAACTATGTACATTTACTCTAAACAATAACATGGCACACTAAGCAAATTCCCCGGCAACGGCGCCATTTTGATAAACGAAATCTTTGCATGTCGATTTAGAATTCAATGATGAATATGATCGTGAGTATAGTCTAACCGACACTTAAACTTCGCATCAAACAATCCTACAATCTATAACCGAGAGTACTAGTCTCCCGAGTCGTCCTCCCTTGGAATTGCTAGAGAATGCATCTTATTGATTAGGAAGTCTTGTTATGATTCTTTGAAGGTTTAGCAAAATAGGTGACAAACAATCAATCTTTAGAAAGTTTGGCCTAGGGTTGGCATTAGGAATTCTATCCCTATAGTTCCTTCAATGATGATAACAATTAGGCCTTGCTTCATTTAGTTAACCCCTAGGTATAGAGGAAAGTCAAATGAGAGTAACTAACTTGAGTCACAAGTCCTAGTTTTACCTTAGGGAAATCTAGCTTTAGTGCACTCCAAGTTAATTAGCAATTTCTAATTCCAAATCAACAATTGACATAAACTATTCAACTCTTCCTAATGGTCCAAACCCTATGCCAAGTAAGAACTTTTACTCCATAACTAGTGTTGGCATTTTATCAAACAATTGATGAGCAAGAATGAAAGGCATAGTAAAAATGAGAAGAAAGTAGAATTGAAAGTGCTTCAACACAAGGAACTAACAACAATTAACCAAGAACAACAATGAAAATGAACTTCTCAAGAAATTGATAGAATCCAAAACTACAAAGTTGAATCTAGGATCTATGAGAATTGAGCAATTACAAGCACTAATTGAGATTAGAGAAGAAGATCTATAACATGAACAAAGTAAATTGAGAATTGCAATAGATCTCACCAAAGAGTGATTGAAAATTCAGAAATGGAAGAAGATGAACCCTAATGAGAGCTTGAAATCTCTCTCTACCTCCCCAAGAGTGTAACTAACAATAGCCAAAATATCTAGAAACATCTAAAATGAGTAAAAAGTCCCTTAACCCTTCAACCCTTGGTCTTCTTAAGCTCTTCCCGCCAAGGCACTTCCCCAAGATGAGATCTCCAACTGTCTCCACACCCAGATCACGTGACTTCTAAAAAAATCATTTTCGAGCATCGGCACGCACGCGCAAAGCACGCGTGCGCGCCACTGGGATATCTTGCAATGCGAGCGGAGGCGCAACGTACGCGTGCGCGCCCATGGAGATTAGGGCCCAGCCGCTACACATGCCGGCTCGTGGCTTAGCTTCTGGCTTTGACTTCTAGCGGCGCAATCCACGCGGGTGCGCCAAGTGCGCGCACGCGCCCTTGCTGAAGTTCCCAAAACTCAATTTCTCATGCTCCTTTTCTCTGCGCCCATTCTCTTTCTCTCTTCCGGTTTATCCCTGCCCTATATCCTCAAACCACTTAACACACAGGTCACGGCATCGAATGGTACCAAGAGAAGATTAGAAATGTATCTAATTTAGTGCAAAATAAGCATGTTTTCATTCATGAGGCAAAATTAGGAAAGGAACACAAAGCCTTGTATTTTCATGTGAAAGGTGTGTGGAATCATTGATAAAACCCCTGAAATCGACACAAGATAAACCCTCAAAATGGGGTTTATCAGTTGATTCTCTCAATTCTCCCCTAATCATACTTTCCAAGATTTGTTTTTCATCTAACAATCAACAATTATTCAATGCACGCATACAATTATCATGAGGTCTTTTCTTTAGGTTGTAATGGGGCTAGGGTCAAGGTAGGGTCATATATGGCTAGTGGACTTAGGATTTGAATCTTTGATTAACTTAAACTTTCCCACCTAACCTATATAATGACCTATACAATTAAGTACTAATCTAACTACCCATTCCTCACTTTTTCACATACTCATGCATTTTCTATTCATTTCACAACACTTATGCATTGATTTTATTTGAACTTTACTTTGGGGCATTTTGTCCCCTTTATTGCTTTTCTTTTTCTTTCTATTTCTATATACATTTTTTTTCTTTTCTTTTCTTTTTTTTCTTTTTCACTTTTATCTCTTTTTCTTTTCATTTTTTTCTTTTTCTTTCAAACTATATACAAGAACATCAATGCATAAGGTCTATACATTTAATCAATACATGGGTATGTACCCAATTTCCCAATATAAAAATACAAAACACAAACACCCTTTTATCCCAACCAATGTCTCAAAGTTTTCCCACTCTTGAATGACACTCACACTCACTAGCCTAAGCCAATCAAAGATCCAAATAAAGGACATTCATTATTTTTCGCTTTAAGGCTTGTAATGTGCTAAATTAAAGAACAAGTGGGTTAAGCGTAGGCTCAAAATCGGCTAACAAAGGAGAGTAAAAGGTAAGGCTATCTGGATAAGTGAGCTAATGAAATGATGGCCTCAATCATATAAATGCATGAATACAAGGAATAATGGGACATATAGATTCAAACAAATCAAAGATTACAATCATAGAAAGAAAACAATTGCACACAAGAAGGAGAATAAGTGACTATAAGATGTAGCCATAAAACAAGGCTCAAAGCTTACTAGCTTGTGTTCTTAGCTCAAAAACCATGTTCCAAAATAAATTCTTTCAAGCAAGTTTCACAAATTTTCTTTTTCAAATTGGTAGGGTGCCCTAAAACAGTTTCTTGGAAAGGAAATCATCACCCTAACCAAGTAGTCCTAATAAAAAAAAGTGGTAAAAATATGTAAAAATTCTAACTAACATGCAACCTATCATGGAATGCAACGACTAACTAACATTGGTGTTGAAAAGGAAATTTTTACCCATGGAGATCGGTCGAACGACCTCCCTACACTTGAAGATTGCACCGTCCTCGGTGCATGCAAAGAAGAGCAAGGTGGATGGGTGTTACAATTGATGGGCTCCTTCAAAAGGTTGTGCGGATGACATGTTTGTTGCCCCATTTAGAAAAGGAAAGAAAATTAAGCCTATAACAAAGATATCAAGGCAAATAGAATATAGGCGGGGGCTAATGCCAAATAAGAGTATGATTCCCTACTACATGGTAGCTACAACATGTGAGTGAGAAATCAATATAAGCAAAAGGCATATCAACTGATACTTGATGCAAGAGTAAAGTTAAAGTATGGAGAGTATATTGAGCATCAAGATCAAATAAGAATTGACACAAACAAGATTAGTGATACGCATGAAATCATTTAATTCTATCCTAACTCAATGATGAAGCGGTACAAGAAAAAAACAAAGGGTAATGAATTAGGAAGGACTAAAGCACTAATCTTGTGTGTTGACAAATATTACAATTAATGTAACAAGTCATGAAGCACCAAAACAAATGCAAGAAATTCGCAACAATTGAGTGAGAGAATTCAACACCATTATTAAACTGAGAAATTTAGAAAATAAAATGAGAACAAATTATAGAAACAAAATTAAAATGCAAAGAATAAAAGTATGCAAGTGTAATAGACAAAAGGAAATGGAAGAAGAGAAAAAAAAATTTTTTATATAAGCATATCGTAGGCTAACCTCATTAAAACCACTTATGAATAGTCGGTAAAAGATGCGAGTCTAAAATGAATGTAGAAGTAACTTGATAAAACTGACTACCCAAAGACAGTTTCTAAACAAAATCCCCGACCAGGGGACGAATGATCTCAAAACAAAGTTTTCGACCTTCGTTGATCGACACCCCTTAAAAAATCTCATAAAATAACTCTAAAAAAATAAAAGTTCAAACAGAGCTATCACAATGAAGAATTCCAACAGAATTACTCATGAAAAACTCATCTGACATGAGCAAAAAGTCTAAAACTTAGAAAAACATTCACCAATCCGAAGATGAATGTCATTATTTGTCAACAAAATAAAGAAGAAGCTACGATATTTCAAAAGTCCCAAAAAAGGTAGAATCCATCAAGAAAGTGTTCAATCCAAACTATGCTATTACAAAATAAAAATTGTTTATAGGACTCACAAGTCGGGCCACCAAATATTCAAATATGAAGTCAAAAGGGAGGAGCCTATTCATCAAGGGTCATGTTGAAACCCTCTTCAGGTTGCACCACTAAAATCGGGATAGCATCTTCAGGCCGGGTCAGGGAGGACAGTAGCTCGTCTTCCAACCGAATCAGGAAGCTTTGAGAAGTTCCCTCAACTCGGGCACCTGACGTCTTTAGGTCCTCAGAAGGGATGTCATCATCTGGGAAAGGGACGGTTTTCCCATCTACTACGACCATCTCGGGATCAATCAAAGAGAGGTCGGCCTCAGGAGCAATAACATAGAATTGAGCCTTCAAGTTCTCGGCCATCTCGTCCATGCCTTGAGAGACAGATTCCTCTATATTAGCATACCTCTCCTTCAGTCTGGAGACCTCATCTACCAAATCTAACTTCTTCCCAAAGACCTGAGTACAACTCTTCTCAACCTTTTTTTAGGCCTTCGCCATAACACAGGCAGCTTAAGCTTGCTTCACCCTCTCTTGAAGCTTTGCAAGGTCGGTCATTAAATTCTCCCTCTCCTTCTCCCACTGTTGCTTATCCTCCCACAACGATGCGACCTCGGCCTTCTTATCAGTCAAAATCCACCGAGTGATACCAAGGGGGGTCTCCTCAAGCTCTTTTAACAAAGCAGAACAAATCTCAGCATCCCCGAGCCAATACTTGAAGGTGAATTTTTATGCAAATATCATCCATGCCAATAAAGCTAAGAGAAAGGATGTGTTTGCACAAAAAGCCACGGCATCAAATCCTTGTGAGTATACTCCAATGGACTCTTTTTCAGAAGTCTTGCACTTTTTGGGGTTTGGCTTAGAGAATGGGGACTAGTTTGAACAGGAGGAGAAGGAGCAGGGTTAGAGATCACCTTGGCTGAGAAAAAGGGACCCGAGTCCGACCTGGGGGAAGAGGAGAGCTCGCACCGACTTTTTGGATTCTTTTAACTGGATAACTCGGGCAGCAACATTCTTTTTCGCCTGACTAAGAGGTTTTAGAGCACTGGTTCCACTAGTCATCCTAGCTGCAAAAACAAGACAACAAAGTTGGGTTTAGTAAGCATAGTCAAAGACAACAAGATAATGTTCTTAAAATATAAATAAATGCTACTTAGCTCGGTCCGAACCTAGCTCGGTTTCCCTATTAAAAACTTCTTGGTATCAAGATTAAGAGCTCAGCGCCAACATTCCTGAAAAAGGTCAACCATACACCCCTCTACCTCGTGTAAGTCATCAAGGCTATATTTTACAATAGAAGGGACTTTCTCCCAGTATAGAGAAAAAAGGGGTTCATCTCTCTCGTTCAAGAAAAAAGGTCGGACACCCTCAACAAATTGTATTTTGAAAAAAAAATTCTTGAAATTGTAAAAAGAATCATCAAAAATGAAAAAAAAAACCTTCCTTTTTTGAACATCTCGGAAGGATATCTAACCCTGTTTCTTGGAGCTAAATGGCTTAGTAATTTGAAAGAGATAAAAGAACACTTTAGAAGATACAGGTAGTTTAAGCTCTTGGTAAATCAATTAGTAATTTTTCAGAAATCTCCAAGAATTATGATGGAGTTGAGAGGGAGCAACATTACAAAGCTAAAGAGTCTCAGACTCAAAGTCGAAAAAAGGGATACTCACCCCCACCAGCCTAGTAAAAAAGCATTCATATATGTAGAAAAAATGATGCTTCAACTTGTCAAGTCGGGAAAAATAGATCCTCTCCTCAGGATCAACAACTACAATTTCATATTTATTCTCATCCTCCTAACCTCTACACAACCTATGTTGCCTACGGAAAGAACTGTAATATCTACCTAGTCTAGGTCAGACAGAACTTTAGAAGACATGTTGAGTATTATTGAACGAGACATAAAGCTACACCTACAATAACAAAAAGAAAATGATCACAACAAGTCAGAAATTCGGGAATAGCAACATAAGCATTCAAACAAATTCGCAAAAGATTGGATCGTCTTCAACAACGTAAAAAGAACTCCAAAGTTCTTAAACCCTTTCAAAAAACAACCAAGCATACAACACTACAACCAGATTGAAATGGCACTGTTATCAGAAGCGAAAAATGGCACCATTTGGGGCAAAAAGCAACACCCCACATTTAACACAAATTCACAGCAAAGAAATAAAATTTTTTGAGAAAAGAAAAAGAATGCAGAATCACCACATAACCATTGCTATCTCTTTACACAAATGTCGAAAACAATGGTGGCAGAAGCACATTATCCCATAAACATACAAGGGTGTACAAAACAAAACAAAAGAGGGAAGACCAACCTTGATTGAACGAGAATCGAAAGAACACAGGAAGCAGCAAAACACACGAACATTCCAAACTTCTTAAGAAATCTCGAGCGAAGATGAAAGTAGAATTTCAAGATGAAAAAATCTTGAGAGAACGATTGCAATGAAGAAGACAAAAAGCTTTGAGAGAGAAATGAAAGTACAAACAGTGTAGAAGAAGGAAAAAAGAAGAGAAAATGAGTAGAATATTTATAAGACCCAAGGAGCAAAATAGTAAATCCACCCCCTTATTAATGGCGTGCACGGTTATCAAAGTAATCGCAGAGAAACGTGTGAAATGATTATGAAAAGATATGACGCTTCAGATTTATCAAAATACGTCAAGTACCCGACCTAGCTCCCATAAAGATGGGTTACCCGACATGTCTAGCCGGCATCACTGAAAAAAAGGATCTACACGTATATGCTTGACTCCAACCTAATAAAGCTCGGTCTTAAGTAGAGACATCGTTCATACCCTAACCCATAGCATAGTCAGGCCCAAAACAAATAAAGTTCAATAAAAAAATATTACCCAATCAACACCTAACCGACCTCATAGAGGTCGAACTCGACGACATCAGCTCTGCCTTACTTATCTATATAAGTAACTAACTCCTAAGATATCTCCTATCTATCTAGAAGGAAAATCTCAACAACTTCCTTGATAAGAGAAAATGACAACCCACCACCAAAGATGGAACCACTCTAAAATGTGGTTCTTGACTCTACATCTACATCTATAAATACTCTGACACTCTCAGGTATACTCAGAATCCAATCTACAAAAAACCTGCCTAAAACCCCTTACTAACTTAAGTATCAAAGTCCCTTGCAGATACCACCCCACCTCTTCAAGAAGAACTTGGACAGCAACACCTCAGTACTATCAGAAGTTGGACGCTTCCAAAGAGAGTCAGACCTCACATTCAGGCCAAAAAACAACCCAATTTTAGATAACCTTCAAAACAATAGATTTATCCAATATTTTTTAGGCTAATTTTTAAATATCAACAGTATAAAACAATTACCACAACACCATCTAATAAGAATTATAATAAGGTAAATTTTATCTAACTCTCTCTAAATAAAGGGTAAATTATCCTTTATCCTGAAATTAGTTGGCTTATCATGGTTAACTTCAATTACTCAAAACTCAATTCAACCGGACAATCAAAATCTCACTAAGCTTGAAGAGAATGTACCACAGCACAGATGCAAAAACAACCTACAAACCTTATGACCATAACACAGTGATCGACAAACAATTAGAGTACCCTGAATCGCGTGGTGTCTTCACTCAATCACATTGTTCTTGGTTGCAAATTCGTCTGCTCTTCAGTTAACAAGGAAGTTTAAATTACCTTCTAATTCACTTTCATTTAATGCATCCTATTATATGATGATGCATGGCATTTTGCAAGCTGGTCTTGCCAAACTCGTTGGACTTGCTAGAGAGGCTAATGTTCAGACATTAATATATAAATCTTGCTGGATTTGCATTTTATTTTCATTTCAATTTCGGTTTCATTTTATTTATGTTCTTTTGGTGCTTTGAACACAAGGGTGAAGAGCAAAAGAAACTAGATATGCTTTTTAGTAAAGTCTTTATCAAGATATGATAAGCTAACAAATTTCGTCCAATAATCATAAGACATAACAAGGAAAACCATAATAATAATTACACAGAATCACTACATGCAACAAACAAATCATGTTATAATTTCAGTTTATTTTGAAATTGCTGATAAAATTCAAATGAATTTTGCCTGTGCTCACCCAAAATCAACAATAAGTCCTTATTAATTTCATTTTCTAATACAAAATAAGCCTTTGAAACATAGTGGAAATCTTGCCCATACATATGGGATGCGCATGCTGCTTTGTATGTGAGTAGCTGCAAATCACCTGCACCATGTAAAAATTTGCAAAAACAAATTAACATGCCTGAAATAAAGCGACAGTGCATGATTATGCATTTATGTTACAACATACTTAAGAGAAGTTGATATGCATGTTAAAAATAGTACACAAAAGTTAGGGATTTAATTTTTAAGTACTTTTACGGTAAAAATATTTCACACATTCAATTTCGTGTGGTCACATCAGCAAAAGTAATTGACTTAAAGCACAAGTAATGTCAAAAATCATATCAATATAAGCATCAAATTGGACAACAGTAAATCATTAAACACTTTTACATTGTAAGTCATATCAAAACTCATAGTATGATAAATTGATAATGACTGTAATTAAAATCAAAGTCTAACCTTCAAACCACACGTTATGTCAAAAATCACATAAGCATCTAATTGAATAAAAATAAATTATTAAACACTTTACACTGTAAGTCATATCATATTAAACTCGGTACGATAAATTGATAATGATCGTAATTAAAATCGAAGTCTAACCTTCAACATCTGAATTAAGCTGTCTATGGCTGAAATGTGTTAGTAGCCAGCTCCTACAGCGTAACCTCCAAGACATTCCGGAGATTTCCTGTGTAAACACTTTTGGGGTTTTTCTAAAGGAATAATGTTGCCTATCTCCATCTTCATTAGTATGGTTTGCAGATATAGAATCTTCTTCGTACCAAGAGAGTTTAAAGAAACATGAAGACAACATCCTCCACGTACTGTATTCTGCACTAGTAGCATCTAAATGTAAAACAATCATTTCGAACAGAGATTCAAGGCTATAGTCACCTGCAAAATATCAGAAGAAATCGGTTAATGACAAAAGCTGAATCTTGAGCAAATACAGGCTCGCTTTCTTTATAGCATAGAACAATGAAGTTATCATAAAAATGTTTCTATATTCGCAACAACTAGCTGTAAGGTGCAAGATCCAGTCAAACGACGTGTTATTTGTATTTGAAGATGCCAATACAGGAATGGAGAATATAACAACAGAGGCAAGATAAATTTAACATGGAATTCTTGCATAATTTTGGGTGAAGTTACATCTCTAAATCTTCAAATATAAAATATGTGACTTTAAATGACAGTACCGTTTTGGTACATTCTGATAAGTTTTGCTAAGGGATAACTTTCTTGTGGATCCTTCTTTAGCATATCCTCGAAACATGTGACAATCAAGTCAGAGTTGTTTCGATCAGAACACTCCAAGAACGCAGCCCTCAATCTGCAAATGTTTGCATCAGTAACTTTCTAAGGAAAAAACATTATTAATAGAACCTGCTTATCTCAAAAATTGCTGATTCAATGAGAATATAATGTGCACCTTACAGGGAGCACAGATGATGAATTACTACACTCCTTCTCAATCAAAATTAGGGCTTCTTCAACACGACCTCCAATCAACAACAGCTAGAAATGAAAAAATAAAAATAAAAAAGGTGGAACAGTATCTCAAATGTTACTACATGCAGAAAGCATCATAGGGATTAATTTAATATGTTAAAAGAAGACGCACATGAGCAAGTATAAAGAAAACTCCTTGTGATATTGCTGAACATAGTTAGTTGCTTGTGTGCTAGTTAAGGATATGATTTAAAAAAACCTAAACAACTGTTATTTTGAGTTCCAATAGAATCATCAATCTCTCTTCCCTCACACTAAGTTTTGACAACTATGCACAGTTACACAACCCTTCAACCATGCGTTGCATGCCTAACTCTCACAATCCTCAGTTACAGTTAGCCCCCTGAACCTAATCGAATATATAACAATATTCAAAAAGAAGAGAATTGGGCTTGACATAGTTTCAATAGAAAGGGAAAATTGACAAAAGTGTGTAGCTAGTAGTGGAGTCTGTTGGCATATTCTAGAAGATTTAATAAGGCTGGAGGGTATTGTATACAGATTTTATACTGGATTCCAAATTGGGATCTCAGTTTTAAATCAATAAAGAGAATAAAGAGAATATTCAGCATTTCTACCATCCACTCATACCAGTTCTTGCATACAATCCTTCAAAATTTGAAATACTAGTTTTCTAATCAGGTTTTATATTCACACAAAATCCTATATGTAGTTAGTTTTCACCTGATAAGTTTTTATTTGAAAATATTTTGAAATTTGGAAAATAACTTACTGGACAGTTTATCGATATGAACTATTTCAGAACAAAAGTTAAGATAGTAAATTAATTTATAAATAAATTGGTCACAGACAATTTTTTTCCAAATTGATTTATGATAGGATATTACGATGTTTGATTGATCCATATAGTTGACACTTGACAACACCTAGTGAAACAAGACCAAACTATTTTCTTGGAATGTGGCAACACACAATAAGATAGGATGGAAACCAATAATATTAGATTACAAAATTAATTACTTAAACAATTTTGATCCTGATATAATTGATAAAACAACTCCATGGACAGAAACAAGATAAAGCTAAGCAATTGAAATTTATTTTGAAATGTGTGTTCCATACTTGTATCAATGGAAGTAATGCTGCTGTTACTGAAGGTGCTGAGTCGAGAGCTAGTTGTAAATATTTCACAGCCTTTTTATAGTGGTCATTTTGCTGATTTGAGTGCACATACATGAACTCCTCAAAACTATTATCATCAGGAAAATCCAAGGGAAACAACCACCAATCAAGTTGCCCTGAGTAAATGCATAATAATAATAATGAAAAAAAAAAAAGTTAGGATGACCTCGAGTAATTACTCTCTAAATCAAGAATGATGGATAATATTTAATTATTCAGATGTCAAGACTAAAAAGAGATTGTCACAAAAGATCATGTGCAAAATAAGCATTGACAATCTAGTCTTTGTAATGGTTATGAAAATACCTTCGCTATGAAGATATGAGCAAAAGCAATATCTCCGGTATGAAACAAAAATGAAGGTAGGAAAATCAATGCTTAACAATAGGCAAGCATGTGCATTCTAACAGGTACAGGTGTTTGTATCCACAAGAAATATTTTTTACAGTCATTATTCATCTGTAAATAAAACAGATGTAATAAAGAAATAAATTCCTCTATTTACCAACTAACAAATAAGAGTTGTACAACCAAGTAGGCAAATATGAGAAGCTGCACTAATGAAATAAAACCTAATATTTTATTTACCGATTTAAAAAGTTTATCATCTAATATGCATATGGAGGCATTTCAACAACCGGATTTAGGACAATGGTTAGCAATTGTGAATGATCCAGCAAATAAATGTATTCAAACAAAAGAATAGCCAAAAGAAATTGGAATAACAACAGAAGGAAAAAGAAAAATGAGAACAAATACTGAAAAACTTACTAATAACATTTAAGGTATCTTGTGTAAGGCCTCCATGGTTGGAAAAGGAGTCTCTACTTCCTTCATTTTCTTCGGACTTAGAGCGAAAACCTTCTCCTGGCTGTAAGTTCTGATGCGATGCTTTTCTTCTATGATCAACATCAATCTCCATAGACTCTCCCACGCCATTGATGAACCCAACATCCCTAGATATATGCTTATCCTTCAAAACAGAGGTGTCTGATTCACAATGGCTTTGGGAGTTTGCCAGAAAGGATTCAACTGTATTATGCCACTCTGACTGTCCAACTTCATTGCTGATGGAGGGCCCCTCCATACGTGAGTACTTTTGCAAGTCAGCCTGGTCTGAATCTTTCCACTGAAATTCTTCGGGGATAGAAGAATACCACAGCGTATAGTATGTCAAGCCCATAATTATCTTTGACACAGGATCAAGATCAACTTTTTCTTGCTCAAGGCTATAGGAGAAATGAAAACAACAACAAAAAAAAGATGAATAAAAACGAAAAAGAGAAAGAGAAAGTGTGATCAAAGAGAATAAGTGGAAGAAAAAAATTAGAGCAGCAACCCCTTACTAACACAACACTGTCTCTCAAAAACCTAGTGATGGACTTTCAAAGTGAAAATGATCATTAATGAAGGGGCAAAATGCATTGTCAATGAAAACAAGCGTTAACTAATATGTCAAGGGACCAAATCAAAAGTCAGATTTGAGCCACGCTCCATTTCTTTGAGAGAAGCTTATTCATGTAGAAGCTTAACTATAACAGTAGGGTTCTACTTTGTTCACAAATTGATAGAAGCTTAACAATACAGTAGGGTTTTCCATTATACAAATATTGACTGTAGATGATAAAGAAAATAATTTGGATTAAGAATTCAGAATATTGCAATGGTTAGGTTCCTTCTGCACATCTAATCTGTAAATTTCTTGTGAGGTGATAACTTTAATAGCACTGTATCTCTCTTAGGTAGCAGACAATTTCCAGTATCTTTAGGGTGGTGAAGTGAGATAATCCATCTCCATGTTTACAGGGAGTCTCACAAATCTTAATTTAGCACAAGAGTTGCATCACTCAGTCACGTAGAATATTATCATTGAGATAACCCATCCACATGTTTACAGGAAGTGACAAATCTCAACTTAGAACACGAGTTGCATCACTCAATCACCTGGAATATTATCAGTAAGCTTACTGTCATTCTTTTTATGATAAAATCTTGTCCAATCTAAATGCAAGTGTTTTATATTTTACCACACTGCTCTAACAGGTCAGAAAACTTTTATCCCAAACACAGAATCCTATTATAGCTTGTAATTAGGCACCATAGTCAGCAATTAAAAATTATGTGACTTGTTCAAAAATGTATGGAGGATTAGAATCGTAATGCTAATCAATAACATATCAAACATCCTGAGCAACATAAATTTCATATAATAATATGCAAGGCCCTAAAAATATGGGAGTAGCCTGCAGAGCGGAAGAGTGTTCATTTGGAATAATCCGTTGGGGCACCCTCCCTTTTAATTCGGAATAGGTAATCCTTCTTGTCCTACTGAACCGTAGCCCCTACTTGCTCAACCAACCTGCCAACACCGGCCTTCAATCATTAGCTTTTCCATTTGCCTGATCCCTTGCCTTATAGGTTCATTGAACTAGTTTCCTTCCCGAGGATCACTGGCCTTAGAGGTTCAGTCAGATAGACTGAACACTCACCCAATTTTCATGAATAAAGAACTTATTAAGGGAAAGACGAGGTAAGAACATGCTATTGGAGACACTGCAACATAGGTTGGTGGAGTCAAGTGATTGAGGGCAGTGGTAGGCGGGAAATCTCTGTCGTATGCGGAAGCATTCCTCCTGGCTGGTGAAAAGTCAAGGGCTTCCAAGACCTTACCACTGGAGTTTATGAGTGCAGCAAGGAAAGAAGCCAATCGGAGTCACACATGATTACAGTTGCAGAAACCGGAAAAATCCGTTACATTTTAAGACAAATAAGTCGATCTGCTTATCTAGCAACGACATGTTATGAAACACTCCATTCTTGGTCAATGGGATCACAATTTCAAGATATTTCTTATAAAAGCCAAGGGATTAGCATTAAAATTCAATAATGCATACCTTATGACAAGCTGATATGCATCCCCAGTATTGCCATGCACAAGACAGAATAAGATGAACTCCACATGAACTCTATATCTGCTCTGCAGCACAAGTGAAATTCTATAACACACTGAAGCCTTGATCGTTATGATGACAACATGAACTCATTAACAATCTCCGAAATTGAAAAATATACTTTATTTACAAACCAGAATGGAAGTGAACTCTTTATTTCTTTTCTTTTTGTTTACTTAAGTGGAGCATTTTGATGAAACAGTTTGCACTAGATAAAGTAGTTTTACCCATCAAAGAGTTGCAACATAACAAAAATGCGAACAAGCACATAATTAGAACCCTGGTTGCTTTCACCTAGCTTGCATGTGCAATACATTGAAAAGGGAAAAATCACTGCCACAATCAGAAAGAAACTGAGAGAGTGGTTGAAAATGCAGCATTAGCACTAAACTAAAAGAACTCTGCTTGGAAAAAACAAGTATTTGTGAGACTGAGATGGTAAGGCTAAAGAGATGAAAAGTGAAAAAGGCTGAACACATTAACGGATTAACCATTAAAGGTTAGGTACTTGGTGATCTAAATCTATATAACCTTTTTTAGGACAGACAGACCTCAGTTCAAATTATTCATACAATCTCACAAGTCATGGCAGTTTCAGTTACAAGTCTTGGCATTCCTTGTCTGGGTGTGTGACTGTGTGAGCACGCACATGCTTTAACATGTTATTGCCATGAGTAATAACTGTTATAAAGCAGGAGGGAGTTTCTAAAACTTACTTCTATTGGCCAACTCTTCATTGATCCAATATTCTTCGACCAAATATCAAAGAGGTTCTTCATCCTTGTTAGATTAATATGATAGTTTTCCACGTGCTTAAGAAGCTCCAATAAAGCCTACATATTAACCAGAATACACTCTCGTGTTAAGACACTTACTCAGGACATTAGTGATAGAAGATATTAAAGCAGAAAAGTTTTGAAGTCTTATAAGGGTACCATTTTGTCACTGAAAAGATTTTAATTTCAACAAAATAGCCCATAAATGAGGAAAGACATCCGCGGCCCCCCAAAGACATTGGTGAAGTTTGTGAAACATTTGTGATCTTTTGGGTTCCATGTTAGTTAAGTTTGTCAACTTCTGTGATCTTTGAGGTCCACGAGTGCCTTTCTTTCATTCAGGTAGTATTTTGTCAAAACTAGAATCTTTCTGGTACCAAAATGGTGTTACTCATTTTGAAATAAAACTAAGACTAAGACAGCTCACAAGCTCAATGAAATCAACACTAAAATCTTGTTAATTAGAATTCTGTTAGTGCCACAGATTTGATGTTAGAAATAGCCAAGAATTTCTATGGCCAAAGTTACACATAACTACTGGTTGAACTTTACTTATCTATAGAGAAAGAAGTGATAGGCTAGGAACAGCCCTAAATCTCCAATATCAACATCATAGTCAGAAAACACATCAGTACATCACTAAAGAAATTACTGTCTTTTACTCTTTTAAGCCCCAGCTAAATGTCCTTGTCTAAATTATATATCATATTATAACTCTAGTTTATGTTTGCACAGTTCCAGCTTTTGAGAGAGATAGGTGGAA
This sequence comes from Arachis hypogaea, assembly GCF_003086295.3. Taxonomy (NCBI): domain Eukaryota; kingdom Viridiplantae; phylum Streptophyta; class Magnoliopsida; order Fabales; family Fabaceae; genus Arachis; species Arachis hypogaea. Next base: position 80,276,813 of record NC_092042.1, on the reverse strand, counting down.
TCATAACATCCTTTAGCCTGTTGACTTAGATATCTAGGATTGGGGTTAAAAAAACAACACGCACACACGCACACAACTATGACTAATGATCAGAACCAAGTTAACTTTTGCAGTTTGGACACACTACTAGAAAATATTCAAATGCAATAGTTCTATTGGCCTTCCCCAGATGCCAGAAACTACTATCAAAGAATGTCCGCTGACAGATATAAGAAAAGCTACTTCTTTGACGACAAAGGCGATTCATATACTTTCTTGTCAAAATAATAACTCCATATGAAAACAACCCCCCCCCAACAAGAGAGAGAGAGAGAGAGAGAGAGAGAGACAATGTCATTTATTTATTTTTTTTACAAAAAGAGGCAAAAATGCAGGGACACAAATAACAAATGTGAAACCGAGAGACATAAGTGTTACCGAGAACTTGAGGCAATTCCTGAATGGAGACTTGTCGTTCATTGTTCCCTTTAAGTAAGCACTGAGAACACCACTGGCAGTGGCCCAGTCATGTTTCTTGACAAGCTTCGTCAGCAGGTACCGCAACCTTGTGCAGTAATCCAACCTCAGAGGTTTGGAACCAAGTCTCAGAACATAGGAAGGGTTAGTCAAAGACAAGAGGATCCTCTTGGCAAGTTTTTGGCGTGCCACCTTGGGGCTATCGTCATCAAGCATGTAGTTTCTCCTCTTCCGGTCCTTGGAGTTGCTGATAGTGCCATTATTATTGTTGTTGGCTTCTTCGTTGTTGCCTTCATCGAATAAAACATTGCCATCCATTGCTAACAGAATAATGTGTTAGGCATGAGATGGAGTAACTTGTGCACAAATCAATACTGTAGTGTGCTGATAAAGAAGAAATCAAAACAAGAGTGAACAAGTGCACATTTAAAATAATAATAATAATAATAATAATAATAATAATAATAATAATTTATTTTTAAAAAAGAGCTAACGGTTCAGTTGAAGCTATGAACAACTGGCAAGTATTAAGGTCAGGTTGTAGGGTATTCAATCAAAATTTGAAGTGAAATTATTATGGCAGTAATGTTGAGTAAATAGTAATGAAATTTATAGAAATACCATTTTGATCCCCCCCCCCCCCCAAAAAAAAAGTAATTGTCTTTTATGTAGAAAGTGAGATTGGTTTTGATAAAAGGAAGAAGAGAATATGAGTAAAGAGAAGGGAGGAAACGGGAGCACAACTTCACCAATGGCTACCATCGCCGCCAACATCTATGGATTTGTCTATTTCATCTGAGCCACAACTGGACATGAGGTTGCCGTCTTTCGTCGTTGGTGTGTACTGAAAGATCAACGTGAACAAACCATGGTGGTGGCAAGTCTTCATGGAGCCATCATTCCTCTCTCCCATCTCCCTCTCCTCCCTCTGTGTCGGAAGACCTTATTCATTCTCATTATCAAATTCTCTATCCCCAAGTTATTAGTGATGTATGTGTGACTTAACTAAAAACAGAGCACACATGCCCTTTGATTGATATATATATATATATATATATATATATATATATATATATATATATATATATATATATATATATATATATATGTGTGTGTGTGTGTGTGTGTGAGAACATGGATAACTTTAACAAGGATAACTTTGAGCAAAAATAAAATAGAACAAGGATAACTTCAAAGATCATGTTAGAAACTTTAACAAGGATAACTCAGAAAAAATGTAATAACAATATCCAGAGCCGACAACATTACTAGCTAAAGGCTTAAAGAAATGCTAAGGATTAGCTTAAGGAACTAACATGTGTCTATGACAGAGAAGGGAGCTCCATATGAACCAATTATTACAGTTTCAACTACAGCAAATTCAGTGCACGCACACACATTATTCGAAATATAATTTAACTAACAATCTGTCTGCAGAATCAACTTTGAATATGCCTTACTATTTCATTTGGCTGTCTTTTCTCTGCAGTTATCAATCTTCATTTTTTTTTTCCTGCACAAAACCAGATGTTAACTCATCAGGTTCATCCAGATATAAACTCCAACGTTTATGTCAATAATGAAAAAGGCATGAAAACCTCAAGCCCATCCATAGGAAGTCAAGGTTTATAAAATAAAAATTCCAGATTCTATGGTTTGAATTAATCTAAAACATTGAATTCCGCCATGTTCCCTAATCCATGCTTTCATGTGCCTGTAATTAATCTACAATGGTTGCTGTGAACAATTTCAACTCTCACGTTATTTTTTGTCAGAAAATTCAACTCACATTAATTCCATGTTCCCTAATCCATGCTTTCATGTGCCCTTAATTACTCTAGTTCAAGTTTTGGTTTGAATTCGTAGTAGCAGTAGGTAGTCTTAGTCATTGCAATTTATCTTTGAACAAGTCCTTTGAGAGTTAACGAATTGAATCACAAACAAGCAGTTGTAAGTGAATTGTATTTGACTATAAAATGACTAAATGAGTTATATTTTGATGCATTAAAGTTGAAGAATGCGGCTGATAGTCAAAATAAAGGATGTGATGCAGTGAATATAGTGGGGAAGAATGCCATTACATTCAGATGCAATAACAATCGGCAACATCAGATCACATAACAATAGAAAACCAAGGATCGGTAGTGCGCCTATATAAAGGATGTAGAGTTCAGCAACTCTCATAATTCTCTCTTTCTTCTCAATATACCAGTTATCTGAAATTCTTTCATTACATGTTTCCAGAAGGGTGCAAAAAAATGTATAACTTACATGTTTCCACTTGAAGGGAAGAAGGGTGCAAAAAAATGTATAACTTTCTATCTTAGTCACTAACATTACCAATAACAAGGATATAGCATTTTTTCAAGCATGCAAATTTTTCCCATAAAAGGAGAGTCCTTCAAGCTGAAAAAGAAGTAACTTTTTTTTAACAAAATAGTGCAAATGGTGTGATCTTTGTTGGAAGAGTATCTGAGAAATTCAAATAGTTTTTCTTTGTATCATTGCTAGAAAATCAAGCGAGAATTTGGTATTGAATCAGATGCAACAATTGCAAATCAAGGTTCAGAAGCAAAAATGACAGATCTATAGTTGAATTCATGAAAACACTAGATCACATAACAATAGCAAGTCAAGGGCCAAATTGATCCATCCATATTCCTCTTTTGTATTATGTATGTCAATTGTATTGTCCAGACATGGAGAAAGATGTTATAAGACTTGACAATTTTCTTCAAATATCAACAATTCTAAATTCTGATTAAGGTCTAAATTTAGTACAACAGCTGATCAAAAGAAAGCAAGCAAATTCAAGGGGAATAACCTGTAGAGATGCAGCAAATCCTTTAACACAGTGCACATATTACAGGTTGTCAGGCATTTGAAATATTGTATGTCCAAAATCCAAAAAGTAACAAGATAAATCAAGCACTTCAAACAATTACATGCAAGGCACTTAGATGATGTATTGGTGAACCTAAATGGCAAGCAAAACAGAAGCAGACTAAGGGATATCTCTTTCCATTTGTCCTTAATTAAATTCAAATAACAAGCAGAACAAGCAAATTAGGGCTCCAGAATGTTAATTAGTTCATTCTTTCATAAAGTAACAAGGTTTAATCATACACAAGCAAATCAAGGCCCTATTTGGGCATAACATATCACAAATATTAAAGAGCTCCCACTGAATTTAATCAATCTTAATCACAGTGTATTTTCACCTCATAAAGTGGCAAAACCAGAACTAAACTAATAAAATAGAAACTAGAAAATTGAACTAAACGTATTCTTGACAGATCAAGTCACATATTCAATAATCCATTAATCAGAAATCCAAGATATCGATAGAGGAACACAAAGCTAGAAGAGAGGAGAACAGTGAAGAAATCTGACCAGTGGCCAGAGAGAGTACAGAGGAAGCGACCGAGACTAGATGAGCAGAAAGTACAACAGCGGCAGAGAGAGGCACATAACACCAGAAGTGAGCAGATGGACGACGAGGTCACAGGTTGCAGCCTCGCTGGAGAGGTATTACATAGCTACGGCGACGGTGGAGTGAGAACACATAGCAGCATCCACAGTGATGATGCTGGAGAAAGAAGTGGTTGGCATTCAGGTGTTTGACTAGTTGTCAGAACCGATCCGATGATAGAACCGGTCAAACTACAGGGTCATTCGGTTTCTAATTCAACTGGTGAGTAACTAGATAAACCAATTGACTCGGTCTTATTTAAATAAAAATACAAAATAGTCAAAAATTTAAAATTGAAAATACATGTCTTCACAAAGATTTTAACAACAATCAAGTCTCAAATGTTAAAAATAACTAATACGAAAATAGACATAAAATTAGTCCTTACTACTAAAATAGTATCTTAATTTGATAGAATTAAAAATAACAATCCATAAATTATATCAATGAGTAATTTCAAAGTCTGAGCATCTAAAAAAATTCAACATCATTACAGCAGCAACAAAATCAACAAAACCAATTCATAAACCAATTTAACAATCAACAAAATCATTCATTATCAGCAAAATAATTCATAAACCAATTCAACATTCAACAAAATCACTGCGAATTCATAGTCAGCAAACCTAAATCATAAAGCAATTCAACAATAAAATTAACAACAATAACATTTCAACCATTTCAACATTTCAAGTTGAAACTCTGCCATATTCTAATCAGATTCATAAATCAAACAACTATAAAATTATCAGAAATAACATCAATGAATAAACTATTAAAAATTAATATAGAATATTAGAATAACTGAAAAAAAAAAGCTTACATGTTGATTGTTGTTGCAGCGGCAGAATCCAGCAGTCAGTGCAGGCAGCAACACCCGTGGAAGAAAGGCGAGGGAGGGACGGAGGCGCGGCCAGACGCGAGCACTCACCAGGAAGCACAGCTGCAGGAAGAGAGGCAAGACGCGAGCAGTGGAGCACACCAGGCGTTGGGTGCAGTGATGGCGCACGAGCAGAATATGAGGCAGAGATAGCAACACCGATGGCTACCAGCACGCGAGGGATGACGAGCGGAGGAGAACGGCGAGACACAAGCGTGCCGTGGATTCGGCGAGAGCACACGATGCGGTGGATCCGGCGAGAGGCGCGGCGACGGAGGCGAGCGTGTGATGGCGGTGAACCGTGGTGAGAGTGAGAGAGCTGGGGGATGGGGTGGGTAACTGAACTACGGCGGTAAGGAGAATAGTTGGGCCAATAAGGACTTTATATAGACCTTTTTTTAATGGTTGAATATCCAAGTCAGTCCTTGAAAACTTTTTTTTGTAGGATTACGAGATTTTTAAATAAAAAAAAATTATTTTCGACTGTTAAAATTTAATTTTATGAAATTGATTAATTTTTTTGTTAATAATTTTTTTAAAAGTATATTTACGTGACACGTTAATTATTAATATATTTTTTATTTAATTTTTATAAGTAAAAATAATTTAAAAATTATTAATATTTTTTAATTTTACACAACAGATTTAGTTAATATATTTGAAAAAGATAATAAAAAATTAAAAATAAGAAAAAAATTTAAACCGTTTTTGACAATTATTTCGAAAAATAACGAAGTTCTTAATAAAAAATATCTTTTCTGACCTTTAATCTTTATTTTTATGAGACTGATTAGTTCTTCTATCAATATTTTCTTGAGTGAAACTTCACCACGACTCCTAACAATTTCATGAAATCCCTTTCCATTCCTTAACGAAAGCATAATCCCATCGCGACTCCTATTCATCACTTCAGTCAGACATTCTGTCCCTTCCATCAAAGTCTCCATCAATAGGAGACAGAGACAATCCTACGTGTCAGATAACATTCCTACGTATAATAGAACGTTCCTATGTTTCATTGATAATTTGTTTGGGACAAGTCTATCCCTGGTATAGTAAGAAAAACGCCAATATTTTGAAGAGGCCAAAATGTTACGTTTCACACCAACGACGTTATATAGGAAGACTCTTTGAAATGGTCCGGCCGATAAGTTTAACCCTACAATAATGCATGTGATCATGAGCGGATTCAGTATGCCATCAGGTACACTTGAGAGGAATCTAGATTCATCCAAAAAGAACATGTCAAACATGTCCAGTATTCATCAAGGCGCAGATTCAACTTCGCATAAAGATATGAAGTGTTGTTCAAAGTCTCCGAAGTGTGAATAAACCACGCCCGGTGAATACATAATTTGCCACAATCTGCTTTGTGATGATGGTACTAAAAACAACACAAATACAGAACCAATCATACCAAATAGCGTAAACAAAGCTGTGTATGTTAGCTACTTCAACCTGGTTGACCGCAAGTTGCCACTAAGGAAGGAGTTCGCAAAGATACCTGCGGTGGGTTATCCCCTGTTAACGTTGCATTATAAGTCTTCCGTGTTATATAAGTATTAATAACTAAGGGGTAACTAATCATTATCTCAGTGGATGCCTGTTCTGTTTCATCCCCCAGATGATATGGCACTGTGCAAAGACGAAGTTTCAGTTGTTACGTATGTATTTGGTTCAAATTTGGCAGATGACGACGTGAATTTAGAGATAATTTCATAGACAAACTTGTGGCACGCTAGTAGGAGAGTCATGTATACTATACTACCAAACAAACCGTTGGTGGATGAGGTATGGATTTCCCTCATTACCGTTATTTAATTTCGTGAAAGAATTTATAACCATACAAACATGTTGTAGTAAGGGAATAATAGCATCTATATTTTTTTTAATGGTCGTCAAACCTCCAATGCTAAACTAGATAATAAACCTGACATCAGATATGCTCATGACTGATGCACATAAAGACACTAGGTTTCTCTACATGTGGTTTTTACTGACTACATTTTCGATGAGTGCAAACCATTAACATATTCTTCATGGGTTGGTTTACATTTATTTATGCGTTATTTGCTTATACATATGCTGGCAAACTCAAATTTTAGCAATATGCCATTAATTGGAGTCACTCGTCAAAGAATTTGAAACGCTATTACACTAAGAAATACATGGGAGAGTTTGAAAGCCTATGCAAGGTAAGTTTGTACTTCATGGATCACAGTACATGTTTTTGTTAATACTAAATTCTTATTCGAAAATCACTTATGTGTGTAATAATGTTAGATTTTCGTTCCAATGAATGAGGATAACATGCACTGGTACCTAGTTGTAATAGACATCGAAAAAAAGGCACCTTAGATTACTAGATTCTAAGACATGCGTCTCAAGCAGAACCAGGTGCCGTCGTAGTGTCAAACTAATGGTAATGCTCTAACATTTCTAATGACAAGAACTAAGGATTCTATATTACTTGAACACTCAATAGACTTGATACACATGAAATAAATTTTACTCTTATTATATGCTTTGTTTGTTGAGGAGATGCTTGATGACTCGACCTTTTATGCTCGCCAGTCAACACACAGACTAGTAATTTCAGATTTTCCTATAATACACCCTTCCAGGATTGGCGAACAAAGGGATGACTCGTAAGATACCAAACAATTTTATCTGTCTAGTTGATTTCTAAAGAACTGACCAGACATTTATTCTTTTGTTAATTTGTGTTGAATAATTATTTTTTTTATCACAATTTAAGGATGCTGCAATGGTATTTATATTGTTAATGTACTATACACTGTTTTTCCTTCCAGCTTTGCTTACAGACCATGATATGCTAAATAATCATGTTCCTTGTGCTATGATCCTTTACGGTAAGAAATTAACATAATTATAGATTATAACAAAAGGTTTTTAATGTGCAAGGAATGATTGTGGTGTTTGGGTGGCTACCTAGATGAGGGAGTGCCAATGGCTGGATGACTACATAATCCATGTAATTAAAAAATTCGATTTATTGTTTCGTATACTCTTTTAAAATCTTACGTATGCTTACATCAAAATTTTTTTAACTCAAGTAAATCATAGCACAAAGTTGCGGCTGGCTATTGATCTCATCATGAAACCGTTCAATTTGAAATCATAGGAAGTGCTTCAGGCATCAAAGACATACTTCAATGAAATATCTAAAAAAGAGAAAAGAATGGTTAACGGAAAAGGAAATCTGCTCTGAGTTCTAGTTATGCCCTTCAAATAAGTGTTTTATTTGCTTAGTGTGGTCATACTTTAATGCTTGCAATAAGTTATGAAGACATGTTATGGTTGTTTTTGCAGTAATTTATATTAGTTTTCGTTTGTATTGCACTTATTATATTATCAAAAACTTGTTTGGGTTAACGTGATGAGCAGGTTACGTCATGCTCTCACTGTTATTTATATCCTTCTTGTCAAATTTGATACTTGTGCAATCTAATACTTTGATCAAGTTTCGACCCAATAATAACCTCCAACTTAGGTAGTGCAACATAAATAACAAGAGTGTACACAAGTTGCACAAATTATCATATTGGGATGGAAATAGTGATTTTTAGGATGATGGATTATAAGGCTCTTATGCTCGATTATGGCACTTTTTTATTTAAAGGGTATAAATTTAACCATCAGATTTATTAGATGCCATGAATTGGATCCTACAATTTACTATTTTTCTTTTGAAAAAACATTGCAACAAAGAACTGCCACCCTCAACTTGCAACGTAAGCGGTAGGTCCGATTAATGATTCCAATAGAAAAATAAAGACACATTTTAAACCAGTAGAATTGAATTGTAACCGTTTCTCTTTCATAATGAAAAAGTCTAGCCGGCTGTTATTTGCAAAATAAAGAAGCATATAATGAAAAAATAAGATTTAATCAAGTTTGTTGGAACTCCCACTGAATTTATATGTGTTCGCATAGGCAAGGAAAAAATATTGGGAGATGAGAACCTTTTCTGGTCAACAACAGGTTATTCTAACTCGTAACAATGACACTGGTAATACAATATTCTGCCATCCCAATTTTGATTGGATGCAACGTCTCACACAATTAATCACTTAGACAAATTTAACTTCATTTCTTATAAAACAACCGAAGACTTCTAGCAAATAAACTACATCATACATTCACCTACCAAAAAGCTACACTGGCAACTGTGCCTAGAAAAGAAATGAGTGAATTCCAACTAAATTATCTTCTGTTATCGGTTATTTCGGATGAACTGCTTCAAGAAATTTTTTTGCGAAGCAGTGCCAAAGTAGTAGGAAGATGTATGTGCTTGAATAAATTCTGGCTCCAACGCCTAAGCCAACCGGACACATGCTTAGAGCACATGCGAAGACAAGTTGTGTTAGATTAACATGTTTGTTTTATGTTGGATATTCAATACTCTTAATGAGTTCAGATTCACTAGTCATAGTGGATGCGATTTTGAGAGAACCTATTAATGTTCAGCAACCTTTCGGAGTTGGCTCTTTTGGGTGGTTTCGTATCGTCGGAACGTCAAATGGGACCATATGTGTCAAGTTCTCCCGGGACCAAAACAACACAAGACTTCTAGTATGGAATCCAACAACAAGACGTTCTAGAGAAATTTCGGACCCCCACATGGAGTATGATAGATCATATTTCCCTATTTATGGTTTTGGTTATGTCCCAAATTCAGATGCTTACAACATCATACATATGTGCAAAAGAGATATTTCTGATCCCTACGTTTTTTTTCTAGATATTATTCAACGCGATCTTCATGGTTTCACTGTGTTAATTGTCTGACTGGTGTTGAAAAAATTGACCCTAATTCTGTTTTTCAGAATGGTCATTCATACTGGATAACTGGTACAGGAGATAGTTATGCTACTCCAAAGTCTGTTTTAAGTTACAGTCTCGAACATGAATCTTTTAGCGAGGTCTTTATTCCAGTAAGAGCATTATATAGCAATCATAGTTTACTGGCCCACAAGGACAAACTTGCACTCATCGCTCATACACAAAATGAATTTGGTTATGTTGCATCAATTTGGCACTTGAATGAGGACATTCGTGGAAACAAAATATTCGAGCAATACTATAGGTTTGGAAGTCAAACCATAAGAGAAAATCCAATACTATTCGTGGATCATAATCTAATTCTGTTGGTTAACAATTCAAAGGAAAGAGATTTACTCCTAAATTCCAGGTACAGAGAGCTTGTATTGACAGAATATGACATTGAACACGGCACTAGGAATCTATTAGTGAGGAGAGAATGGCCTACCCCAGAAACACCACACCCTATAACAGTTAGGTCTACGCTCAAGTATTTTGAAGGGATGTTTCCGGTGTAGAAATTAGACACAATTAAATCATTCAGACTTAATCGATTATAGAACTTTCCTGTGAACATCTATAACTAGTCTTTTAATTAGACATCTATATGGTTGTTTTTTTGGATATCTTTTTACTTTTTCTTGTAATATTGCTATTCGTTAAGCTCTTTTTTTAATATTTTAAACCGATTTGTTGAATTGAGTTTAAAATATGTCACTTTTTTTTATGTTTTCCATTGGTTTAAACTCTTTTTAACTAAAAGTTTTGCTTACACACCAAAGTGTTTTTATCTAATTCTATGTCCCGTGTAGTGTTCTTCAACTAAAAGTGATTTATAATAGTGCTATCCTAACCACCTTACTATAAAGATTACGAAACTTATATCAACTTAACATAGTCATATTTGTTATCAAACTCAACTTTGGCACAAATATTTTACGAAAATAATCTACTAAAAACTGTTATTCAATCAGAAATTTAAAAGGGTAAAGAACTGCAATTATCAGACATATCCATAAACAGATAAAAAAATTACCTGAATCAAAGGTGAAATTGCCTCCAAAGGTTAGGAGAATCATATAGCACATGCTTGGGCTTAAATTTCTAGATGAAGTACGGCTTCCTCGGATTCGGGCCACTAGATGAAGAAACTTGTCATGAAGATTATTTTTTGGTGCTAGCCCACTTTACTTATACAGTGACCTGCACTATAAAAATGAATATTTTTTACGGGTTAGTTTACAGAGCCTAAATCCAAGCACAACATACACACCTTATTTCCTTAATTAAACTAATACTGGGGGAAAATTAGGGAATACCAATTCCTCTCCTATCCTACACCTTTGTTCCAAACAAGAGATCAATGGGGATAACGATGAATACACACGGTCGAAATAATTTAGCTTAGTATGCAACAAAATTCGACCTTTACCTTAGTATGCAACAAATTTTGACCAAAAATGACAAAATATAAACAAGCTTTTAACTAACTACTTGAAATAAGTAAAAACTGAACTTACATGATAGCCACAGGTCTCATGCCAACCATTGTAGGAACCACAACTGTGTTGGAGGATAACCCAACCTAACCTTTATATAGTCATGCCTGCAATAACCCACACATTCATTGAATGCTACTAGATCGGAATGAAAAATAATGGTTGTGAAGTTTGGTGATGAACTAGAGTAATGAAGACCCTATTTGGGTGTCAATTATCTATTGTGGTGGATAGATGATTACTGTCAGGGGAGTCACATGGAAATCTATAAATTTTGTCAAATTTTATGCCTGCGACTCTTACAGACTTGCCAAACATTGAATTATAAGATGATTGCATTGTTAAGCTTTCATGTCAGGGGAAAAAATTTATTATTTCTGGTATTTGGACAAGTTACTCTAAGAAAATAGCAATTTTATCTAACATTAATTTATAGACGAACTAGTATAACTAACTCACAAGTCACAATCACAGACCATATCATATACATGGATCTATATGTTGAACAAGAACACGTCAGTATATACATAATCAAATTTCAATATTGAACTTTCGTCATTGAAAGTTTATTTTAGGAAACTACATCACCAGTTTTTTTTCTTTTCATTTCTCTCAGTTTTGCATTTACATTATAAAAGGAAAAATCGTAGACTGTCATAGATAAATAATTTGCCTCAAACTATCTCCAAACAAATCATCAATGATCTTTTGTCACCCTACAGCAATTTAATAACAATGTCATAGTGTAGTCTTCGACAAACAGACCAAACATGGAAATTAATTTTAACTTACTGAACCTTTTAGAGGTGCTTGTGCTTCTGGTTTTCTTCTTATCATCCAACTTTGTTGATGAAGCCTCATTCTCTCTTGCAGCTGCTTCTCTCTTCATTTTCTTCAACTCTACTTCCATGACGTTTGTCAGTCCATCAACTTTCTTTGCAAGCATTTGAAAAAAATATCTTAAAATTTTAGTTCAATTTCAGAAGGATGATTATGTGACAAGGCATTAACTAATGGCTATCACCATTACCTTAATTTCTTCATCTTTGGCTTGCAAATTACTGTCTTCAACTTCACAAGACTTCCTCAAATTCACGACTTCTTTTTGAAACTTATCATACACAAAACATGAGACCACATCTTCACTGCCAAAATCATTTGGTATCTTGCTTTTGGAATCTTCATCCACCACAACAGTGTTTCTAATTTCTGCTACTTCGTATTCATTACTAAACCAGTTCATGAAGGATTACGAGTGTTCATAACACGTAGCAGAAGTAATAAAGTAATCCTATTGATCTATTTTGTGCTTAAAATTTTATTGAAATAAGATGGGTTAGATGCCAATACCTGAGTACCCTAGTGAATAAAGCTTTCTCCTTCGATAGTACGAAGGTACTATGTGTATCCACACCGAGACTAATCCTTGTTGTCGACTCTTTGACCAATGGATTTAACTGAGAAGTTTCTTGCAACTCCTTGCACCAGCAATTCTTCACTAAGAATTTGGAATATTTGTGTATGTGGAGGTAAAAAGAGAAAACTTATATTTTCTTTCTTTTATCATATACACATATATAGTATGAGATTGGTGACTGATTTGTGAATCAAATTACAATTTAATTTGAGACAAAATCAGTTAGGATCTTATCCATATTTAAAACTCATCATAGAATAAATAATTAATTATTTAATATTCTCAATTATAATATTATTATATTCATGGTGCTAGCAAAGAATATAATAATACTCTATTTGAATTAATATAATTATTTATTTGATCTAATCAAAATAATAATTAAATAATTATTTACCAAGGATTAGAACACTCGTTAGTGGGTGACCCCATAGGTTCAATACTAAGCTGATAGTATATTAGTCATACTAAATTTACTAATCAAGGTTGGCGTCTAGCAACGCTCCTTGACGACCCGGTAGTATGAAGTAATAATATTTTTTACTAAGAACCCAAGATGAACAAAAATACAACTCCTTCCATCTTTTCAGCTCTTGGCTAACTTTTAGAGTACGGTTTGATTGTCAAACTCTAACTTGTTACCATTATTATAATGAATTATGAATGACTTAAAAAACTCATTTCTTAATTCATTCAAACCCCTTGGCCAAGGCATTATTTATTTCATTCATTATAATTGTAGAGCTCAAACTCATTACCATAGTTGATGGATTCTATTTTGACTAATCATTAATTCTACAAGTATTTAAATCATACCCAATGTCCATTCAACTAACACCGTAGGGTGTTAGGTGTCCAGAATCAAAGTATAACAAATACATTGTTAATTACTATGATAGTCGCAGGTCAAAGGAAAATTCTAATATTATGTTCATCATAAGAATATCCTATTGACAAATATACAGTAATTATAACCATTAGGAATTCTTAGAGTGAGTCAGTTCAATGGTTATATCTCTATATATACCATTTATATATATAATTTAACAAATGAGATCTATTAATCTTCATCCAATGAAGACTATTATATATATATATTAATCTATCCAAATCACTAATGTCCCATTTTTAGTGATTCTATGATTAAGAACAATTTAAATTAAAAGTACTCAAAAAACGTATATCTCATTATTACGATCCTTATCGTAATTATTCGTTTCTAATTTTTAATTAAGGACACTATCATAAATTATAAAAGTTTATTCTTATAAAAAGGAATAATAATAATAATAATTCATGATAGTATTTTGTTGGACATACACACTTATCTCCAACAGTTCAACTTCATGTTGGTGTTCACGTGTGTCTCGTTCTCTTTTTCACCACCATCAACAGCTTTGCTTCACAATGCCCATATCCCCGTTACAACATTTTCAGCAGCACAATGTCTCTTTCTCGCGGGGCTCCCTTGTTTTAACATCCAAGCAACATTGTCTTTGAACATGTTTTTCGTATTTGGCTGCTGAAACAAACAACTTCCAACAGCAAATCCCCTACATTGTGATGTGGATCTCTTTCTCAGTCCACTACTGGTAGTTAGGAAACCTAAGATGTTAGACTTTACTTCTTTATAAGGATTATAAAACGCATTCGAATTGGTTGTGTTATTTGATAATTGCTTTAAGCCATCTTCACAACAGTTATTGCTTCTTCTGTTCTCTAGGTTTACTATTCTTTTTTCTAGATCAGCCATCATGTTCTCCAATTCTTTTTTCCCCAAATGTTCTAGAACATCATTTAGATGAGTGTCACCCAATGCCTTTGTTGGCGCCACTTAGCCAAGTCTTACAATGTGCTCATCAACCCACACAAAGAATTTGCAATGTGTTTGTTTTATCTAAATCGATTTGAACACAATGAAAATGTGTTGGTAGAAAACACTCCTATTCATTCTAATCCACATATATCACTATAATTAATCCCTAAACTCAAAATCTCAAAAATCCTTTCTAATTTTTAAACTAGTTTTGATATCAGATCAGGTTCGATGTCAAATCATTTCAAAATCAATGCATTTCTGTAATTCGATTTATTTCCAATAAATCAACTTATTTCTAAATCTCAATCATTTTTCAAAATCAACCAACTCCAATATTAAATCATTTATAAAATCAACCCAATTCAACATCAAACAGGTTAGGAAATCAGATCATTTTCATATCCAATTCTCAGGCCATTCCCAACAATTCAAAATCACATCCACAAAAACTCAACAAAATCCAGAGTTTAGACCACAAATCCAATAAATCACAATTTAAACCAATTTTAGTATAAACTTAGTACGCATACATGAAGAATTGCGAGCTTACCTTTAATAATGGGTATCAAAAAAATAGCCTATTCGGGTTCGTGTTTGTCTTTGACATGTAAAAGATGACATATTTTTCGTAGAAGCATTTTGGGGTCAAACCATCTTTCACATCCCCATGTTGCAACGAACATGAGTTTGCATATCCAACTATGAGTTCGTGTCATCCGCCGTCTCCACCTCTGCTTCGTCTCGTGCTTGAGGAGCATGCATCACTGGCCATCAATCTAATTAACACCACCATGAACAACTATGATCAATTACTGGATTCGAAATTGAAATAGTCTTCTTCCACGAACAGTGTTTACATAAAGTGAGTAACAGAATAAAAAACAAAAAATTGGAAGTAAAATTCAAAAAAATACACAACTAGTGATGGATCCAAGGAAGCCCTAACAGGGAAGTTGACAACACAGGTTGTGGTTGTTTGCTGGAACAACCAATGATGTCTAACGCAGTCCAATCCTTTGAGCTGCCTCAACTACAATCTATGGTTCATCGGAATAATTTATCCCAGCCGGTGAAACACTGAAGAATACCAACGCATGAGCTAGAAGAAGAAGCAGTAGGCCTTACAAGGATATTTCAAAAGGGTTTTGCTGTGGGTCGCTGAATTCTGGCCGGAGAGGGGATAAGTTAGGGTTTTCGAGAGATTAATCATTGTTTTTATTATTTTAAAATATTTTGTAAAATTAATTATTTGCAAAATGCACCAATTTATATTGGAGTACATATACGTTAACGGTGGTATAATGCAAATAATATAGAATACAATGGAGTGTAAAAACATTTAATAAATTCATTAATGAATTTTTAAAAATTTTACTTGATCAATGACTATAATGGTAACATCTAATCAAGAGTAAATAACCCTTACAATTCTATAGGATTTAGATGAAATCACCATTATAAAATCATATTTGCAATTAGATAAACGCAAGACAAAGAATTGTCAAATGTTGCACATTTAATAGAGTTTTTATAACTTGGACAGCAGATTCGAATTAGATTGGATACAATGTTATGAAGTATTATTGGAACTGTCACTAGAACTTCCCCAAGCATGTAGTTTCTTGGATTTGCTATTTTATATGCTAATAATTATTTGAGTAAATATCTAAATTGATTTTAAAAAATTTTAGATCGAAAATTTTGTTATTTAATATATTTTTATTTATTAAGAATTTTAAAAAATTATTTTTATTAGACAAATTGATGTCTGTTACTTTTAATAAAATTTTTAATATGCTTGTTAAATAAATAAATAAATTTCTAACAAATTTTATTATAAAATAATTTGATAAAATATAACTATAAAATAATTTTTTTTTCAAAATGACGAAGGATGAATTTTATTCGATGGGAATAATTTTTGATGACTTATAAAGAATTAATTTATTTTTTGGTAATCGAATAAAAATTTATTTGGGATTAAAATATTTGATATAGAATTTTTTGAAGACCAAATCTAGTTTTTTTTTGTTGCCCACTGTATTCCTCAACCTGAGGTCAAGGACTAATCCATCGCGCATCTGACCTCCATTTAAGGGTTTGTTGTTGGCCAATGGATTGCTGCATGCACAAGGCGGGATTCGAATCCCCGACACTTGCTTATGACGGATTAATTCGAGCTTATGGTAAATTTAAAATGTATGATGAGATTGGTAAGTGGGTGAAAAAGATGGAGTTGGATGGTTGTTCTTCTGATCATATCACTTATAATATATAGTTGTACAAGAGTATTCACGTGGTGGGGTACTCCAAAGGATGGAAAAATTATATCAAAGAATGATTTTGAAAAGAATGCGTTTGCAATCTTCAACATTGATTGCAATGCTCGATGCTTACACCACATTTGGTATGGTTGAAAAGATGGAAATGTTTTATAGAAAATTGTTGAACTCAAAAACACGTCTAGATGACGATTTGATACGAAAAGTGGCTGAGGTTTATATCAAGAACTACATGTTTTCTAGGTTAGAGGACCTTGGATTAGATTTACGTTCAGCATTCGGTGAATCTGACCTTGTATGGTGTCTTCGCCTCCTATCTTATGCATGTCTTCTGAGTCGAAAAGGTATGGATATAATTGTTCAAGAAATGCGAGATGCCAATGTTCATTGGAATGTTACCACTGCCAATATCATCATGCTGGCTTATGTGAAGATGAGAGATTTCAAGAGCTTGAGGATTTTGCTCTTGCTATTGCCAATGTATCGAGTGAAGCCTGATATAGTCACTGTTTGAATTGTATTCGATGCAAACAGAATCGGCTTTGATGGTAGTGGAAGTTTAGAAGCATGGAGAAGAATGCGGTATCATTACCGAGTTGTAGAAATGGAAACAGATTCTCTGGTTCTTACTGCATTTGGTAAAGGCCATTTTCTAAAAAGCTGCGAAGAAATATACTCTTCCCTTCACCCAGAGTATAGAGAAAGGAAAACATGGACATATCATGACCTTATTACTTTAGTATCAATGTATAGTGGCAAGTAACATTCATTGTATGAAAACAAAACAGATAACAAAAGTTTCAATGTCTCACATTATTGTTATTGTCCAGTTGGGATTAGGAGGTTGAAAAAAACACTTGTAACTAGCGGTTTAGGAAAATTAGATTTATCATACATTACATTACAATCAGCTCTGCAGCTTGTAATATTTTCCGCTTTCGGGTTGATTCTCCAGGATTTAAAATGTATAACAAGAAAAAAGTATTTACACTCTTACAAGACATGTTTTCCTCTCCAACAATATGGGACGTTACACAGGCAGAAAATGGTGATATGATACCAGGTAGTTTATGCATTTTCTTTGCCCATTATCATTTCTTCTATGTAAGGTAAATACATATATATAGAATCACAATGATACTTGGTAATGGAATTCCAACATGCTTACCATTTTGAAACCTAACTATCTGCATGTATTATCTACAGTGAGGGTCCTCAAAAACAATTCTATTTCTTCTAAGAGCCTCTTGTTACCCACATGAAATCCCCATGAATCCATATCTATGTATGTCTCTGATGACATTAAATCAATGAGATAGCTGTAAACGTCTCCCAGATCATAAGGTGTGGTGAGGACCTGCTTTATTGGTTCAGACGGGAGACACTCGGAGTTTGTGTAAATGTGCTTTCTGCATTCCTGTAGACAATAGAAATGGCATAGCTATGACATCTAATCTAGTTGTGTAAGATGCACATATTTTAAACTTCATGCGAGTGTAATAAAGTTAACCCTAAATATAGAGCATATGTAGTTTAAACTTATAGACATAAAAATGGGAGTTACCTGGAGCATTTGACTTATAGTTGCAGTTTGCTCAGTACTTAAGAAGTCTGATTTGAGTAGTTCGTGAAGTAAAACCAGAGTTTCCAAGCTCAAACTACTTGCATCAATGCTATTAAGTATGCCAGATATGCATGAATTGTTAAACACTGTTCTCATCCACCGAGGAATTTCTTTCTGTTTCAGCATAGCAGTAGCTATATGTATGGCAGGTCTTTGACTTTTAGCAAGTGACGGAGATGCTAAACGAGGAGATACCAAAGATACTGTCATCTCTTCCATAATCATTCTGCACCAGTTGCTCTTTCCATGTAGTTTTGTTTGATTTTCCAGCTTTTCCCATCTCAGAAGCATTGACAGGCAAACCGCACAATTTGTAGCCACTCTCGCGTCATCATAAAAAACTAGGCCTTCCAATATACTCTTTATGGACATTAAGTACCCAACGGAGCATTTCAACTCTTCATGTGTATTGTTTATTTGATTTGATACTCTGTTAAACAACTCTAACAGGCTATAAGAAGCAATAATCTTGACCACAGGAGAACCAAAATGCAAAATTCTGCACAAATCATGGCAGTGGATGCCAATGAAGGGTAGCGGTTCTGCTGGATTTGTTGAAACAAAGAAGTTTTGCCAATCCACAACCCCTTGAACAGTGGCATGCAAACTAGAACAGAAAAATTAGCATCTAAAACATAATTGATGAAAAATATATAATATTGCGGTCGATATGGTGACATTAATCAGAACGAAGAGGATATGTATAATTTATCATTTCATTATGCTGATACGAACTTTTATACCTTCTAATAGCGAAGTAATGAAGCAAAAGAACAAAGATTAATGTTTCTCCAATGCTTGTTCCCTCATCATGGTCAACCAAAGCAGGTCCCTTTGATGCAGCAGCACAGACTGCAGTATTGACTGCAGATATTATGCTAGTGTTGAAAAGAATAGTCTTTGATGCCTCCTCAAGTGCTTTACTGGTGGAAAGATGCAAAATCAAGGAAAGAATACCAATTACAAAGAGACTTTCATTACTTAAAACATCAGAATTTTCTGGTGGAATAAAATACTCCATCATCTGCAGAATCAGTAACATGCTGTTAGAACAATCACTGGACAAATCATAGTGTTACAAGTAGTTTGTTTACAAAAAAATGGTAGCATCAATGCACATTTGCATTCAACCCTTCTCTGACTGTGGTTTTGCTATTATATATTCCAGTTCAATTTAGTTACTACATTTTAGACTCTCGATTCTAATATTTCAAAATCATTCTTGCAACTGATCCCCAGATTGTTGTTTTTGGCCTGTTACCTATTCATATTATTATACTTTTCCAAATTCAAACATGAGCATGGCAATTCACAAGAGTTATGCTTTGCAGTCTGGATACTAGCTAGCTTCCTTCAGGATTTTAAATGTAGAAGTTTGGCAAAATGACACCCATATGATCAGAACTCGATAATATTGCATCATTTGATAGAGACTACACATGGAGGATCACTGACTATACTAAGTCTGATAAATAGCTAGGACTAGGAGGCGGAACTAGAAAGTCCAGGTTCCAAAATCCAAATCCAAAGCTAGCGTAAATTGCAAGGACTAAAATGATAAATTAACCAAACCAAAACTAGAATATCTAAACATGGTCATGATTAATCTATTTATCTATTTATAATATATAAAAGCTGATACCAACTCTCTCTTCGCAATGAGTTTAAACCATTTTTTCTTTGCTAATGATGCCACATCAGCAATTCTAATGACTTGGCAAAAGATGAAAATCAACCAATCACTATTTAGTAAAATGTTCTAAAAAAATTAAAACAAAAAACTCTTATCTATTATTATTCAATTGAAACATCAAGTACTAATTAAATGCAATAAACATACATTAAAAGTGTCATAATAATAATAATTATAAAAAATTTCAATTACAAATATTCAAATTCTACAACTTATACATATTAAGATTTTTATTACTCTTCATTTCTTAATCTCTCATACTAATTGTCAAAAATTTTGTCAAAAATTTCTTAAATTTAATATAATATTTTTATATATTTTTCATCCTCATTCATTTATTTTTTTAATTATTTACAAACAAAAAAATCGCAAGAAAAGACAAAGTGTAGCCATTAATGCAAATCGAAAAATGAAAAAAAAATGAAAATGCAATTTTGTATAACTCTAATATAAATAACTTATGTCTTTTTTAAAAATAAATAAATTCAAAATCTATTTATAATATGTTCTCTAAAATATTTTTAATACAACATTTATTAAAATATACTATATAATATAAATAATCTATCTCTTCGTGCATTGCGCGGTCTCACTCTAGTTTATATAATCTCTAAACAACTTTAATACTCTAAACAAGCTTTCTAACAATAGGAAGCAATGTGCCTAATTATATACCTTCATGGTTACTACAATCCAACTCTGATCAGCTGAAAGTGCTTCAGGATGCACTGAACTCAAAATGTTAAAAACTAAAAGCAAGATGGACATGAAAGTTGTTTCTGAGAAGGTATTGCTCGAATAGCACCAAGTACTCATTGTTGACCCTATTCCATGCAAAGATAGCTGGTCAGAAGCAGCTGGACAGATGTGAATTAAGGTTGCCATAAGATTCAGAACAGAAATCACATCATGTTCTTGACCTTCCTCAAAGAGCTGTGCCAATAAGCATACGAAAAGTCTAGCTCCATAATTATCTTTTTCAGATACTAACTCTGCAAGCGTCTGTACATCTATAGTTTGATAAATGTTCCCAATAATTATGTCACCTCCTTCTAAGTTGTAGTTTCTGCAGAATGCTAAAATTTGATGACCCAAAGATTCGACTATATTCTCTTGTTGAAACAACCACCTCAATGATACTGTGTGAATCCTTGCAGAAAGTAAATCCCATTCATCATTCTTTATGAGCCGAAACAGAATCTCTTCAGCTTCTTGACTGTAATGAATTTCGTGGTTCATCTTGCCAAGACCCCTTAACAATCCGTACAGATTTACCAGTTGTGTCACTATCAAGTTATCATTGGTTGGATCATGAAAATCACTTCGATTAAGAAGAATATATTGTTCAAGGGAAGCTAAAACCAACTTCTCATCAGCAATTCTGGTAAATGGAAGTCAAATACAGTTGTTAGGGAAACATAGATGTTGATGAATTGTCAAATACAGAAATACGAATAAAATGAAATAGGCAGTTCAACAACCTTTCATCATATAGTGTACTAGTATACATAATCAGCAAAATAGCAGTTTGGCAAGAGGGCAAGTTTAAATTGTTACTTCTCCTCTGCCCAAGTAGAAAGACTAAGTCAACAGGATCGGATGGTAGGTCCAATGCAGTATCTCTAATTGGTTGTCCAGAATCATTTCCCAGGAGAGAATCTATGAGTGAGCTGAGTAACAAATATACTCTATATTTCATCCTATCTCCAGTAAACAAACCCAAACATCCAAATGAAAAACTGAACCAACTGGATGAAATCAGGGACTCTGCAAATTCCATGGCATCATTACTAGAATGCAAAAGTATCAAATGAAAAGTTTCAAGCACAGCCAGGACAATTTCCTCTTCCATTTCATGGATGCCAGATATGAGCCAAGGAAGCAAATGTGTTCTACATATATCTAGAATGCAGCTTCTAAGTGTCAGCTTACTAGAGTTGATGGTGTTCCCATCATGACTGTATGCATATGCCTCTTTAAGTAGGTACAGACATTGCAAGATTTGGTTAATGTCCCTTTCAGAGATGCAGATACAAGATAATGCGGCATGTTTTACTGCATCCTCAACAGATTTTGGCAGATCTAAATCTCCATTACAAGATGGAGATCTGATAAGGACCACAAAGACTGAGCAAGCCATTATAAAAGTATCAGGAGTCATACCCATCTCTCCATTAGAATTCTTTTTAAGCATTTTTATCAAAACAAGAACCAACTCCTCCATTTGAGAAGATGATACAGCTCCAGGGCACTCAGAAATGCATTCATAAATGAGCTTCACAGTCTGGAATTGAGCTGGGTGAAATGGAACTTCAGCCACATAATGTAATACTGGAATCAGAGTGTGAAACCCAATAACAAGCCTTAGTTTGAAAGCTTCCTTAGCAGTTGATAAAAAATCAAGTACCTGAAGGCACATCCTAACTACAGGATCCTTACAATCTGTTCATAAAAATGGAACAACATAAGTCACTTATTTGTAACATGAAGATCCAAATTAAGAATCGCATTTACAAACTCTAAAAGGAAAAAGACGAGCTAAGCTAAACTAGACCAATCAAACTCATCTAGGTAACTGACTATACATTTCATTCAATCAGCAATGAATCCAAACTGTAACTGATAGAAACCGGTTTGGTTTAGTTTACAAGAGGAAAGGCAAGTATTCTACTTGCTGGTTTTTAGTTGTTTTAGTTCCTAATTGCTGTGAATTAGCTATCTGGTTGTTTCCTTTGAGCTTCACTAGCAGGCATAAGGGCAATAGTTCTTAGTCCTAGCTGCTGCCTATAAATACTAGTTCATTAGTTAATTTTAGTTTTGTGAATTTCTGTTAAAACTGTTAGAACTAGAAAGGAAGAACTCTCTCCACAGTTGGTAGTTTCAACCGTGTATTCCAATAAGGGAATTGTGATTTGCAATCCCTATTCATCAATAAAACCTACTGTTTCTGCTACTCCCTGAACCTATCACTAACGCATGGACATACTAGTTAGCAATTTTTAGGTGTGTACTTACCTGATAATCTTAATACTTCAAATACATAATCTGCAATGTTTTCTTCTACCATGACATGAATCTGATTGTCTAAAGTTCCGATGGAAGACAGATAATGAAACAGTAAATCCAGAGTGCTGATTTGGACTTGACTGTTCGATGAAAGCAGTGGACCTTTGATGGCTTCTGCAAGCAGATTAACCAGAGACAACTCCTTGACTCCCTCAATGTTTTCTTCAGAGTCAGCTCCATCAGAGTAAGAAAGGTAACAAGTATCATATGCACCTTCTTCCCTGAGCAAATGTCCTTGAGCCAACATAGTCAAAAGTGCTAATCAATAATGAAGGAGAACTGTTAGTCAAAGTAAAACAATACTGAAAGTTATGTCATACTACAGAGTGAGTCTTTACTGTTGCTAAAGCCGTTTGGATGACTAACATTAATGACTCAATTCATTAATCCAGCAATGTCTGCTTAGCATATATACTCTGTAGCTTATGTGTGCATAGTCTTAGGGAGATACAAGCAGAAAACCAATCTTATTGATATCATGATATACAGATGATCATATATGAAGTTCTGCATACTATGGCAACCTTTTTGTGTCTTTATATCGTCAGCGTGTAACAGCACCAGGGGCTCGGGCCTCCTAATTGCAAACATCTATTAGATTGTATCATCTTGTTTGTAATGAGTCTCAATGCAAGAAAAGAGTAAAAACATGTTTTGGAGAATGCCAATGGTATCAGCTCCTTAAGATGAAAGCATGAGGACCAAGTAACAGAGAGAAAAGAGAGAGCTTGGAATTGTGAATGAGAAAATATACATGACAAGCTACGTAAGACAAAAAAGACATGTTAGTAATCTCTAAATGAAATGAGAATGAATTTCTAACTAACTACACACACCAAGACCGACCTAACTAACTGCATGCTGAACCAGTGTAACTGCCAATAACAACTATCATAGAAATTCTTGATGTCAAATCTTACTAAATGTCCAAAACTGTCCTCGTCACAAACAAAACAGAAATACTGAAAATTGAAACTCAGCAACAAACAAAAAGATTGTGAGATTGATAACAGACCAATACAATTCAAGCGAACATCATCATTTTGAGACTTCATGAGAACATCTCCCAATAGGTACAGGAGCTTCGGACAAAAGGAAACTAAGATATCAGTGTCATCTCCCTCAGCAGATGTATTCTTAAGAGCATACAGTTTATAAAGGACAAAAAGGATCTCGCCACGGATCTCGTCACTGCACTGAGGAAGTAGAGGGATTACAACATCCAAATCAAATTTGGAAAAACTATTATGCATATCAGAACCAATACATTTGTTTACCTTGGCAATTGAAGACCGGTAACAAGAATGGTAATGAGGCTGTATACATCTCTGATATGTGCTATTAGATCATCATTTTCACAATTCAGAAGAACCCCAAGGCAGTGTATCTGTACACTCAAACCACAAAAAAAGAAAAAAAAAAACAACAACAGTCAATAAATTTTACCCTTCATTTTGTCAAGAATAATGGAAATAAAAACTCTTATACAGTGTTCCAATAGAGTAAAAAAAGAGGACAACCCAGCGCATAAGCATCTTGCGTTAAGGCAGGGTCCGGGAAGAGCCGCACCAAAGGGTGTAATATATGCAGCCTAACCTGATAATTATATCAGTGGCTGTTTCCACGGCTTGAACTCATGACCTGGAGGTCATATAGACTGTTAATTGTACTCCAAGACTGCATAGAGTCATATGTGAAGTTCAAATTTGTGGTCCGCCACCAAAACAACAACCATGACTGCAACCACAATCACAGAAATTACAGTGATTGTGGCTACAGAAATTCCAGTCAGAGCAAAATCTCATAGTTTTGGAAGCCTTGGAAATGCATATAAATTCATAACAACTTCAATTTTAGTCCAATTTCCCCAATTCAGTAAATGCAACATAACAACAATCACAATTTAAAAGCATCACTAGATAAATAATTCGTTACATGCAAAAAAACATATCACCGCATTACATTCGATTTCATGTAAGGTATTTAAACAAATAAACTATCAGATGAAACCAAGAATCCAAAACATATATGATCGGAAAGAAATCAAAATTACCATGTGCAACTGACGGGAGCTCCAGGCCAGAGTACCGGAGGCAATCCTATCGGAAACCCGACTGACGAACTCTTGTCGAACGGAGGGATCATTGGATGCGCAGAGATTGACAATGAGGCGGATAATCTGCGCAGCAATGGGCTCATCGTCGAAGGAGGAGAGGGCAGCGACGAGAGGGCAGAGGAGGAAGTGAGGGTGAAATGCGAGGACCGATCGGAGGAAGGGAGGGTGAGAGAGGGACCGTTCGATCTGGAAGAGAGCATAGGACACGTGGACGGTTGGGGAGAGAGGGTTTGAGACGAGGTTGGAGAAGCACAGGAGGCAGATGGAGCCGCCGAGCTGAGACCGGAGATTTAAGGAGGAACGGTGGCCCTGGGAGCATGACGTGTCGTTGACGAAGACAGTGTCAGCTTCTTCTTCGAAATCCAAATCCACGTCCTGCGAATCGTACATTCTCGTCCGGGTTCAAGCTCAGAAACGATGAGGACGAGGCTTCTGTATGTTCAAACTTGCTTTTGGCGCCAAAGTAACAGCAAAATGCTAGTTAAATAATGTGATATTATATCTAATGATCTAGGATCGTTCATTTTTTGTGTTAGTTAAATGCTGATCAAATTTTAATAAAATTGCTAACCCATAGATTTTCTCTTTATTTATTTATATTTTAGGGATAAACTAGGAGTGTAAGCTTGTATAAACAAATTTTTTATTTGATCTGCACTGAAATATCAGGTTGAGTCAGATATCTACGATTTTTAGGTTTGGATATGATCTTATCTGACTTGATATATAAATTTGCAAATCTGACAGATTAAATATTTAATATTATTGGTCAAAAAATCAAAATTTTAAAACTTAAAAAATATTTGAATTTTTTTAAAATTTATTACTACTAAAATATTTTAAATTTTTAAATAATAAAAATAAAATATTTATTTATAAAATTTTATGATTCGGATATGTGACTAGATTTGTAAATACATATCTAAAATTTGCGCTCCAATTCTGTATATTTGCATATTGGTTTGGATACAATTTGATGAATTTACAGGTCAAATACAGATATCTTATGGATCGAATCTAAATTTGTAGACATGTATTAACCATCAAAATTTAAAAATACTAACATAACTATCCATGAAAAAGAATTTAATTTAATTTATTTTGTACCCACAAAAAAGAAATTTTGATTGACAAAAATACCAAATATAAAATGTTTGTTGACTCTCTTAAGCATTTGAATTTACTTTCTTTTCCTTTAGTTAATTGTCTTGATTACTTTTTAGTTTAATCTCTTTGTTATTTACTTTTAATTATACTTTTATTTTTTTACTATTTACATTCCTCTTAATTACGATTAAACTCTGATTTTATCATACTCAATGATCATGCACTATATTGACATTTTTAAGGAGAATGACCTGGACCAAAAATTTTTGTTATTGATTTAAATTGTGACATTTTTAAACTAAACTTTAAGAATATTAAATTTTGATTTAGAGTTATAATAAACTCGAGATTTATAATTTGTAAATTTTTTAAATTAGTACTTAACATTCATCAAGATTATTTTCTTTTTATCTAGAGCAGTGAAGGAAAGAAAGGTTAACACAACTATATGTCCTGCTTTAATCTCTAAATATAACCAGATGTACATTCATTCTTTACCACGAACTATGATAGAATTTTTTCTATAACTAACCAATTATAGTCACTAATTCTAATTAATTAAAATCCTAATTCATCAACAATTTATGAGCCCAAACTAAGCTAAAAAAACAAACTAGTTAAAACTAAGCTCACTAAATCAGTAAATTTAAACCAAATTTACAAATAAGAAAATCTCAAACTAAGATCGTTGTCCCAACATACTCAAACCAAGCATGTTTAACTACTAAACTCAAACCAAACTTGAAAATCCTCTAAGTGTTGAATACCTAACAAAATTTGCTTACATAAAATATTAAATTAGTGTGCTAACCGTTAAGTGCTTTATTGTCACTCTCTGATTGATAAGGGACTGATACGAAGCACTATTGCATTGGTTAAGAACCCATTAATCCAAATATGTAACAAAAGAAAATAATAAATAATTCTTTTACAAACTATTGTTTGGACACTTAACTCCCTATCAATATTAAAATTGAGATATATCGATCCCCGTAGTGACGAAGACAACTATAGAACTCATACCTTTTTTCTTGTATATCATATCATTCTCACACAATTTAAATACACATAAATATTTTTTTCACTATTCTCTCTTACTTTTCTAAAGTGATATTAGAGCCATGATATCTTCCTTGAAGAGAATAAGATGCTTTCTTTCTATGAAATCAACGTGTTTTTCACACTTTTTCTTCATAACATTTTTTTTTCTGTCACTATTTTAATGATTTCTCACCTCACCGATTCGTCCTTCTTTTCTGTCATGTCTTTCCAAGTCTAATGAGTTAAATACCACTGTCATCCACCGTTGGACGTTACTCCACATGTCGTTAGAAACTCTCTGTCCAGCTCCAATAGTCATGCTTCTTTCAGTTTCATTTCGAACCCATTTCTCACATTTTCATCCATCACCAATCGTCCTATCCTCTCTGCTGTGGTGTTCAAAGTCGAACGAGCAAAATTTCACCCTCCATCACTGCTGACACATGCTATCAGAAGTTGCTGCCACCGTTCACCACCACCTTTATCTCCACCCGCAATATTTTTACCATTGTTGGTCATTTTCCACGTCAGTAGTGTGCTTAACATGACATTATCATATTGGAAGATGACGTGGCAAATAATGTACCAACTGATGTGCACCTCTATGTGAATTTTCCTAAGGATTTTTGATGTCCTCTTTTTAATTTTGTCCTCTATTTTTATAATTTTCGCTTTAATTTTGATGTTTTTCATCTTTGTGGGATATTTATCTATTCTTATGGAGAAACTATACTATATATTTTTGGTCACCTTCTGACAATTTGCCATCCTCCAACAATTTATCATCTCTTTGCAATTCGCTACCTCTTTGGCAATTTCTGGCGCCATCTATTTAGTAGGTTTTTCACAATTTGTCATTCTTCTAGTAGTTTTATCTGCGTTCCGTTTTGATAGTTTTGTCTGTATTTATTCTGTCAATTTTGGTAATTTTTTATTTTGTCGTTTTAAATAACTTGAGTTTGTGAGAGATATAAAAATATATTAGGATCGACTACCATTAATTAAAATTATTTAATATATTTAAATATTTATTATAAAATATTATATTTTTATTATTTTAGTTCTCTTAACACTTATAAATGTTCTTATATATTATATCATTCTCACACAATTTGAATATACATAAAAAAATATTTTAGTATTCTCTCTTACTTTTCTAACATATAAATTAGCATTTACTAACTTAATATATACCCAAAATGAATTCACTTTATCATTCTCACACAATTTGAATATACATAAAAAAAAATATTTTAATACTCTCTCTTACCTTTCTAACATATAAATTAGCATTTACTAACTTAATATATACCCAAAATGAATTCACTTTTCACAACTATTAGATATATAATTCACTATAATGAATAATGCATTTCATGATTGCAATGTTATTAATCACAACATAATATATATGTATAATGCACTAAAGTTTATTTAAATTTTATGAAAGTTGTATAATCTCTTTTAGAATTTGATAGCTTGACTTGAATGAACTTTTGTTATTAATATTATGGTTTTAAGTCATAATTATAAATTTAATTTTTTTTTATTTTTGCTCCATGTTTAAAAGGTTATATTATGGTAGAAAGACTTAAAATACATGTAAAATGATTAATTTTTATACAACTATTAGGGTACAATTCTCTAAAAGAATAATAAATTATTTAAAGCTTTTTGTTTGTGTTTTAAAATATTTTATAGCTTCGCATTTATTACATACTAATTTAAAATATAACTAAAAATGACTCATTTTTCATGATTATTAGAGTGTGTATTGCATTATAGTGAACAATTTATTGGATGATTTCAATGTTATTTGCATAATATACATTATTTAACGTGTTAATATAGATTTGGTTAAAACTGTACAGAAGTTATAGATTTTAATTTCATGTACTTATCATTTTTTTTCCAGCTAATGTTTAAAGGTTAGCTTTTTAGGGTGTAATAGTTTAAACATATAATCTAAAGTTAACCTTTTTTTTATCCATATACATATACATCTACATATCTCACTAAAAAAAATAATTAATTATTTAAAACTTATTTGTGAATGTTTAGAAATGTTTTAGTTAGCATTTACAATATACTAATTCAAGACATAAGTAAAAAGTTCATTTCTCAGAACTAACAATGTATTTCATATACCTAACGTTACCTATGAGAACATGATTGATATTTAATATGTTATAGTAAGTTGCACAATTTATTTTAGAAGGATGGAAAATAAGTTGTCTTGATACGGTGAATGTAGTGTCAAATAGTGAGACTTTGCCAGTTTAGTTTTAGCATATTTTTCTTAATAGTTTTATTTGCAATAATAATAAATAAATTATATAAATAAATATTATCAACTAAATTATATTTTTTTGGGTCGTTAATGAGGCATAAACTGGCCACAGAATCTATGAGGCACTCAATCTCTAAAACACTTGTCATTGAATTAGTCCAGCTACTTCCTTGTGGGCTCGCCAATCCGCTGTGTCACCCCCAACAAGTTGATCGGGTATTTTTCTTTGACGATTCGAGTGGTGCATTGGGCGAGGAATTTCTAAGAGATATCTACAAAGGCTGTTATGGACACTTGTGGTAGGAAGTTGAACCAATGGATTGTCAGCCCCACTAAGGTCATCGGGAACGTGTGGTATCTGACTGCATCTCTCATACTTTTTAGGTTCATCTTTGCCTCGAAAGTCGTGATGTGTTCTTGTGGGTCTTTTGTAACACTTACTACACAGAATCTTACGCTTAAGTGTTAAAGCAGAGGTAGCGAGGTATTACGACCTCTAAAATTGAAAAGTTGTATATAAATGAATATAGTTAAAAGAGATTATAATTAGAAGCCTTGAAGAAGAAGCTAAACAAAATCAAAACAGAAAATCACGTCACACTTATATGGATAAGCATAAATCGGATAAACGAGATTGAAAGGAAGGATAAAATAGATACAAAGATCAGAGCTTCAAAAGATACTAATATTAAACTCCAAAATTGACCTGCAAAGCTAAGATCGGCCAAAGTATATATATATATATATATATATATATATATATATATATATATATAACCCCAAAACATAACTCAAACTACAATATAAACACCTATTTCTCCATTGTCAACCTCTAAGAGGGACTTACACAAAAGTACAGGCCAGAGAATCTATTCACGTATATAGACATAAGCAAAATACAAAACATCAAGTCCCAAAAGAATTTTTTGCTTCCAAAGAGTCTCCAGAATGCTCAGTGAGGTGCCTCTCGACTTGCATCTGAAAAACAGTAAAATATGTATCGGATGAGAACCGGAAGTTCTCAGTATGGTTAAGGTATCCACATAGGTAATATAAAAGGTCCCGCGAAAGTCAGAAGCATTCCTAAAACTTTGACACTCAGTTAAAGCTTAAAAATTTACTCTAAACCAATAATATCAGTAATCTATCTAAAGAAATTCTAACGCTAATCTAACTCTTCACCTTCTGCCTCCCTCAAACTTCCTAACTACCGGGTGGAAAATCCTCATCATGCCTCTGCCAAAAGAGGGTCTCTCAGATACACATACAGACAAATCAAACAAAGAAAACACAGATAGGATACAAATACAGCAAGTAGAGTAAGTAGCAGATAAGCATAGTTAAATAGTTAGGCAAACCAAAACAATGCACATTCAAGAAGAACAAAAAAATACATATGATGTATGCCTGTCCTATGCCTAATGAGTCTCATCTGTCAGTTATATAGCCAAACTTGACATGTCCGGTAGCTAACCTTGGACAGAAACACCACATCGCGGAGCAAGTGGGACTGAGCCACAACCCCTTGCATATTACCCACTTGACCCAGAGCAAGTGAAACGAACCACTACTATTGCGTACTCAACCCAGAGCAAGTGGAATAAACGACTACTGTTGCTACTGCCCAGGTGTCTCAATCACTGACCCGAAGCAAGTGAGACAAACCACAATCCTTGCTACTGCCCAAGTATCACAAATATTAATATTAAATTCTTTATCACTTAATTAACTCCTTTCATAATCATAATCACCGAATCACACTCATCATCACTTCAATTCATCCTTCATTCCATCGCCATTCATCATTATCATCATCATCTTTATCAATCACTTCTCATTCATCATTACCAACACCACATTAGCTTGATTATCCACTTCACAAATCCTTCTTACTATCTACTAAACTTATTCAACGTATTCATCCATGTTCCAAAGCTTAAAAACTCGCTAACGGACTCTAAGTATGTGTTAAAGAGGTTTGGAAAGATAGAGAATTGGCTAAAATCTCAAAAATGCAACTTTTTCAAAATAGGGTGGTCATGTGTACGCATGCCACTTGCGTACGCACGATTGTAAATTTTGACAATTCCGCGTATGCGAGCACCTCCCTTAAACGCTGGTTTTCAAACAGAGGGGGTGGCTCGCGTATGCATAGATATCGCCGTGTACGCACACATTCCAAGTTTTGCCATTCTTGCGTACACATGAGTGTGAAAATTGGTAAAGTTGTGTACGCATCCACCTCATGCGTACGCAAGTGTGTTGAACAGAGAGCATTCTCGCGTATGCATGCATGTTACCACATAAGTTAAGTCTGCAGATATCAGTTTTACACACCCAATTTCGAACGTTCATAACTTTTTCGTTAAAAGTAATTTTTAGTCCATTTTTCAAATGTTGTAAACTTCACTGACCTAATTTTCTTTTGAAACAAGCTTTTATAAAATTTGAGGGTCTGAAAACTAAGTTATAGCCCGTCAAAGTTGGTCAAAAATAAGCTTTTACCAAAATTTACAAAATCTCTAGTTGTTCAAGATTCTCAATTTCAAACCAATAATTTCACAACCAAAACAATACCAATTGTGTTCAAACCCCATTCATACACTCTTCACTCATTTCACAACATGCTAACATCCAAAACCTGCAATCTATTCAACATACTCATTCCTGATTTCTCATCAAATCCAACATTAATCATCAACATTACACATTATATACACATACCATATCTACTCAAACAAAACAACCAATTCATATCAATTCAACACCAACCATACCACAATCACCTCAATATATAAATTTATCAATACCACTCAATAATTTTCAACAACAATTCACATCAAACTCAACATTTATTTCTTATCCACTAAACATGCACTATTTACATAATTCAACTTATCCTACGGTCAGCTAGCCTAAGTTTTCACATGATATTATACATTAACTACGAGAAACCAAAACCGTACCTTGGCCGATTCTTCTCTAAGTCACAAATGCCACAAATTCTCTTCTTCATAAGCCCCAAGGTCTTTACATCAACCCAACCATCTTGCATCCACCACAACTTTGTTCCAATTCACCACTTTGAGTCTAATTTTACATAAATTCAATCTAACACTACACAATTTTATATATAGCCATAATTTCAATACCTAATCTTATAAAAATAAGAAAAATTCACCAGGAAAATAAGTTTCTCACTTTACCCACGGATGATTTGAGCAAAACCCAACAATTATTCGTCACTAGAGTACACCTAATTCATCAAAAATACCAAATTCCTCAACATTTAATACCCAAAATAACAAAATTGAAGGGGTGAAAAATGGGAAATTTCTTACCACGTTGTTCTAATGGATTTGAAGAGAATTTTAAGATGAATGCGTGGCCACTAACGACTCGTCAATTGGAATTGCGGATTGAAAGTTATGATCTAATGAATCTTTTGTGTCATACAGGTTTAGGGTTCTCGCCCCCTCCCTCATCTAATTCAGCGTGTTTCAATTTATGAGGGGAAAGAGAAGGCTAATTCTTCATTTATATGTTGGGCCTTGAACCCCATACGGACCCGATTAAACCGGTTCGGTCCGTTATCCCAACTTTGGGCCAAAATCTTACAAATTTGTATCTAAATTTGTATTTTAAATATTTTTACTTCCTCAACGTATAAAATTTTATTTCTTAATTTCTTTGAATAATAAGTAATTTATTAGCTATTATTTATTAATTACCTGGGGTTTACATCTTTGGTGCCATCGTACCTCATGTCCGTCGATCTATCGAAGTTCTTAAGTAATCGGACTTTTAGGATGGAAGAGTGGAAAGGAGTTGCATTGATCACTACGAGATCCCGACGTTTCCTCTTCCGCTCCCCCTTACGTTCCTGACTTCTCGACTTTCAACGGGAGTAGAGGGACTGGGTTGGACCGTCATTTTGACCGTGCCCGTCGTCCTCCTCTTTCTGGCGCCTTTGTCCTGACCTCCTCACAGGGGACCGGGTGCGAGAATGGCTGAGCCGAGGCTCTGCGTGCGAGGCGGTGTTACAGCTAATTTCGGGGTTGTACCGGTCTTTTGTTGTCAACTCTCTCTTGAGGTTTTGAACCCTGTGCCTAAGCTCTTGCATAATCCGAGAGTTATTGCTGCCGTTACCGCCGAATGGACGCTTTCCTGGAAATCAATCATGGGAGGGGCCTTGGTCAGAGGAAGTTTTTCGGTGCCTCCGAGAAGTACCGGTGCTCACTCTGCTCATGAGGCAACCTCCCTGACATTTGTGGCCTCCCTCACCCTCTGGTTCGTCCTTAGGACGAGGAAAAACTTATATTTCAGACTCATGTCAGGTCCCCATAGACGGCACCATTGTTCGATTCCTCGGGGGTCCGTTGTGATGAAAGGTTGAATAGGATAGGGATTGGATCCTGAGCATGAGATCTATAGAGTGGAAGGCTGGTGGCTTACGTTAGTTGATCGACGGGTGGGGCCACCCTATAAGGACACTCCGATGCTAAAATAAGTGTCCATATGAGAAGGCAGCTAATTAGGGTAATAATGTGACATACCTTAGAGGAGGGGTTGGTTCCTCCTCTTTATCCTTTGTCTTCGGGTGGCCCTTTCACTTGGGCCCAATCAAAGTCACTTGATTCACTTTTAT
This sequence comes from Arachis hypogaea, assembly GCF_003086295.3. Lineage (NCBI taxonomy): Eukaryota > Viridiplantae > Streptophyta > Magnoliopsida > Fabales > Fabaceae > Arachis > Arachis hypogaea. Next base: position 80,242,558 of record NC_092042.1, on the reverse strand, counting down.
CATCTTCATTATTTTGCAAATGTAAAGAAGTTGATATTCCTAACTTCTCAATTACCAAGTTCAATTTACTTTTTGTCTCATCCAATTTTTTTTCATTTCTTCTTTCTCCTTCCTCTCTTCTTCAAGTTGAGCTTATAAAGAACTCATTATTGAGGTAACTTGACTTCTTACCACACTACCAGAAAACCAGGATTTTGCTACGCTTTTAAAGCGTGACAAAAAATTAGAAAAATCGTAGCGATAGTTTTTTGCCATGCTTTTTGAGCTACCGGTACGCTTTTGAAAGGGTCACATCTGCTAGCGTGCCGGTTACTCTATCGCCACGCTTTTGGTGACCTATGGCCACGCTTTTATCTATTGCCACGCTTTTAAAGCATGGCTATTGATGACTGCTGTACAATATGACTACACTTTTAAAGTGTGGCTATAAGTTTGTTCAGGTTCTATTATTTTCTCTTTAGTCTTCGTAATAAAATCTTATAAAATTCATAAATAATTGTAAAATTTAGATAATGACCAATAATTTTAATATTGTACAAGCATTTCTTAATTACGCAAGTTCGACATATATGATTGAAATAATTAAATCCTTTCAACAATTTACACTATATTCCATAGCAATAATAAAAGATAAATAATTCAATGGCGTGAGTTGAGACTTGAGGTAGGTACTACTTATATACATCCTTCTATGATGAATGAATTATTTCACAAAATAATGCCAAAACTTGTTAGGAGCAATTGTCGCTTAGCTTGGTGGAGGGCTTAGGGTTATCTGAACGAGTTAGAGCAATTGTAAGAAGAAGAAAGCTAAAGTTTGGAAGAGTAGATGGGGTATTGCAATCGCAACTTAGTAATTTCAAAGGGAATTCTCTGATTTTTTTTTGAAAACTTTTTGGCCATGTTTTTGAAGTATGTCAAAAGAGTTGTAGGAAACGACTACTCTTTTAGAATGATCCTATGACAAAATTCTGTCGCCACACTTTAAAAGTGTGCCTGTTTTTCTCTATGGCTATGTTTTTTAAGTGTAGCAAAAAAAAGTATGGCCAAATCTCGAATCAATTGTCACCTTCATAAAAGCGTGGCTATTGACTCTTTTCATCACGCTTTTGAAGTGTAGTAAAAAAACGTGGCTAAATCTCTAAAAAAATATAACTATAAACGTTTTTCTTATAGTGCCATATCCTTTAGCCTCTAGCTGGACATCATTTTTATATCTTGTGCTTTTAAAGAAAAAAAAAGTTTTTATACACCTACCTAAAAAATTAAGTCCAACAACTAAATTAATTAATTAACTAATAAATATATTGATGGTATAAATTAATTAATCAACTAATAAATATTATATAGTATTGTTATATTGTTTAACTATTCATTAAGTATTATTTCATTTATATCTAATATTATTTTATACCGTCTTAGATGATTAGCATGAGGTAGGAAATTAGGAATTGAGCATGTCTGAGTACATTCTATTTTATTTTATTTTTATTTTTTAGTTAGTGCTATTGTCTTCTTTATTTAGTTAAATTTTTTCTTTTTAAAAAATTTATTATTTCAAAGTATATATTATGGGAGTTTTTATTTTATCATTCATATTTGTCAGATTATCAAAATAAATTATACTATTTTTATGGCCAATAACTATTTTAGCCAATGTTTAATAGGGACAAAGTTTCGCAACAAAAGTTTAAATTGACAAGCTCATGTGTAAGATATAGAAACCAAGAATATTTTAAATAAATCATCATTTGTAATCAACTGATGAGTTATTTTGTTTTCGTAATAAGGTGATAAGTTATCTTCTCTCATATTTTATTTCGAATTTTATTTTACTATAACATTCTTATATATATTCTTATATTATTTATAAATATATTGATTATATAAATTAATTAATCAACTAATAAATATTATATAGTATTGTTATATTTTTTAACTATTCATGAAGTATTGTTTTATTTATATCTAGCGTTATTTTATATAATTTTAAATAATTAGTATGAGGTAAGAACTACATAGGTGTTGTTCGAGTACATCTTATTTTATTTGAATTTTTTTATTTTAATTAGTATTGTCATCTATTTTATGTAGTTAAGTTTTTTTTAAATATTATTATTTAAGGTATTTTATATTGATTATGAAAATTCGTATTTTATCATCTATATTTATTGAATTATTTAAATAAATTATATTATTTTATATGATCAATAACTATTTTAATGAATATTTAATAGGATAAAAAGTTTCATGAAACAAATTTTCCGTTAACAGAAATTAATGATAATTTACACTCCATGACAATAGATCCGTTTAATACTCAAATTTTGATGCACATGGATAAAGTGATAGTCTCTTCATACTCACTTAAAAAGTTATGGGTTCGAATCTCTCTATTTTTAGTAAAAAAAATAATCAAAAAGATTTTAAATAAAATATTATATGCAATAATTTACTACAAACAATTAAGTTCATTCATCTAAGTAAGAAATTACATCATTCATACTAACATCTAGTAAGTTGATTCTCTCTTTATGTTCATAATTTTAAAATTTATTTGAATATACTATTCTTATATTCTTAATTTCTTATATTGTTTGTGGATACGTTGATCATATAAATTAATTAATCAACTAATAAATATTATCAAATATTGTTATATTTTTTTAACTCTCTGTCTAATTTTATTTTATTGATATCTAAGTATTTTTTTTTATCAGCTTTGGATAATTAACATATGGTAGAAATTGAGTATGTTATGTTTGGATACCTTTTTATTTGAAAGTTTTTTTAACCAGTAGTATCCTTTATCTTATTTAGTTAAACTTTTTTTTTTTTTAAATGTGAGCATAAAGTAACGCTCATTCATTAAAGTTGTAAAGTTCATGCGATCATACACCTATTCTTTCCAAATTTAGTTTTTTTTTTTTTTTACAAAGACATTCTTCTTATTTTATTCCATAATTTAGTTGGAATGAATTGAATTAAAATAAAAAATTTTGCTAGATTGTAATTGGGGATCTTGTGGCTCTATACAACGAATGAGGCTCATTTATATTTGTGATAGGTTTGAATAGATATATAAAATTTTTCTATACAAGTCGTCCAAAAAAAAATGTTGGTAAATTAGTAATTTTTTTGCAGTAAATTTAGCTATGTTCCTTTAAGAATTATGCTTAATTCTACAATACCCACCAAAATGGAAACGGTACAAAAGGGTCCCTGTCTAACTTTCTTCTTTTAATAATAATTTGCGCGTCTACTTTTTATTGCCTTTTTAATTTAATTATATTAAAATGAGAAGAAAACTATAGAGAGAGAAAGGGGGCAGGGAGGACATGCTTATGCTTGGTATTCCCACGTGCAATTATGCTTCTTCCAAGTGTCAATTTTCTCCTACAATTTTCTGTACGGCACCACAGAATTCTAGGGATCACAAAAGATTAAAGCTTAATTTCAGACTCTATGTTGGGATATCTGTCCTTAATTCTCCTGGTTTTAAGCTAGTCGTGGAGTGCACATGCACATCTTGAGTTGTTAATTATAACTTTTAAGCCATTAGTTTTTGTTTTCACGGTATCCCCAATTCGATTGGTTAAAAACTAATCTAACGCAGATTTGAGTTTTATTTATGAGTCTGTCATTAGTCAATAAATTACTGTATATACAAGACAAAATTTAAACTTACAATACTTATTTAAATCATTAATTATATTTGAGAGAATAATCAATCTAATCTTTCAATGATGCAAATTTCAATTTAATTTTTAAAATTTTAATTATATTTATTTAATTTTTAAATTTAATCTAAAATTTTTTAAACACACAGACCTTAATGGAATAATATCGAATGCCACACTAAATTTATAGAATGATATCATATTAATTTTAATACTCAAATATTCTAAAAATAATATTGTAGATGGTATTTATTAAATTTTTTTTCCAAAACAAGTAATATAACATCACTTTTAAACGATTTAAACGCTAAAATTAAAATTGTGTCATTTTACATATTATATCGTGACATCTAATTATTTGTATCAATATTTTATTAATATTTATGTATAAACAATAGTAAAAAAAAAACTAATATAAATCATATTTTTAAAATTTAAGTATTAAATAAAGACAATTAAAATTTTAAAAATTAAAAAATTAAATTAAAATTTATATACAAATTCAAAAATTAAATTAAATTAAGTATTAACTCCTTATATAATTACATTATTAGCGTTTCCTTCTTAACTTCTATGTAAATTAAGTAAAGAAAAACAAGAAAGGGGGAGAGAAAAAATGCTTTTAATAATTTTATTGGTTTTGTGATTGCTAATTACACTAAGCTAGTTCTGATTATTTAAAGAGTTGAATTTTGATAGAAAATTTTTACAATATCATCATTCAATTATATTATTTATTTAAATAATTATTTAAATAGTAAGTATAAAAGTAACTTGTATAATTTGATATGATATTATTTAATAAAATATCTTTAATTTTTTATACTGAAAATACATGAACATTAAATCTTTATTTGATTAATACTTATATTTGCATGAGATATGAAATAGTACCCAATACCCATGTTGATTATTGACGGTGGAGAGGGAGAATAATTAGCCACTTAAATAATGGTTCCTTGGTAGGATTGTAACTGTAGTAATTATTTTGATTTAACCAACTTGGATTGGTCGAGTGGTCAGTTCACTCGTCTGCTTAAGCAAGTGTCGATGGTTTAAATTCCGCCTTGTGCATGTAGCAACCCATTAACCAGCAGTAGACCCTTAAATGAAACTCAGATCCCCGACGGATTAGTAGTCCTTGATCTGTCGGGTTGGGGAATACCGTAAAAAACTAAAAAAAATAATTATTTTGATCTTATATCAATATTAATCATTAATATTTAAACTTAAAAAAGAAAAATTAATGTCATGGGTTAACAAAACCGTACCCTAAATAATAATTATGTGGAATTACAACCATATGTTTATTCCAAAAGAGGGGGACGTTGTATCATTTTAAAACTTAAAAAGACATAAACAATAGACATAGTTAACATGCACTCCAACTTTCCTCCTAATCATTATTAGTGCTTTCTAAGTACTATCACTTTTAATATAAAAGCATACAAGATATATAGGTGCCAGCATGAAATGATGGGGTTACCCCAAAATTTCAGAGGGGGAAAGAGGCAGGAACAAGAATGCTAGACCCCCATGTGAGTCTGATTTGGGAACAAAGCAAAGAAAGCTTACAAAGTGTTTCACATGGGATGAGAGAAGAGGACATGATTCTTCTTATTACATTACCCTTATTCTCTTCACAGCTCATCATTACCCCCAAAGTCTTCCACCTTCAATTCCCACTACACACCACCATCCCCATAATTAAAATATTAATCTGCCCTAGAGATCTCTTTTATGTAACTGCACCTACTGAACAATTGAATGATCCCACATTGCATGTCTTTCTTTACTCTTTTTTTTTTCTTTTTAATATATCTATTATTATTATTACTATTATTTAATTAAAAAATTCAGTAGATTTAGTATCAATCATTTTCTCAAGATTTGATTTTTAAGTTCTTTAAATACTTATAAATATATGTATATCTGCTATCAATAAATTATGTCAACTATTTTTTTTGCCATTTAATATTTTAATTATTATATACCAATATAGTATAAATATTTTTTATTAGATGTTTACGTTTGAATAATTTCTTTAGATAATAAATAGTTATATTAACTATGTTTTTATTAATATAACAATATAACATTTTCATAAAAATGTTTTACAGTAATAGTATATAAACACAATTTATTATGTAAATCTTATATGATATGAAAGGCAATTTATCTATTTAAAATTTTTGGAGGAACACGTTAACAGATTACAAATTTTTAACACACAATATGTAATTGCAACTTTTCTATTTATATGTAAACTGCGATACCCTGCCGCAAATTAGGGTTTGTATGTAAATCGCTACACTCTGTTGCGGTTTATGTTAAAATGGCGCAAGTGTAAAAACCGCTATTCCATTGTAGGTATGGCACAACAAAATCCGAATCGTGTAGATTAGTACGCTTGGGTTACTTCTGACGTGAAGGACACAGCTTCCCAAATAACCCAAGAAGAACTCCAAAAGTTGCGTAATTCCAGGGCCTTGTGTGGAGGTGGCCCGGAGGAAGCAAAGTACAATGTTTTCGTCTCAAGGGATCAAGAACGCATATGCCAGATAAACATGTCATCTCACTGGTGGCCGATTGGTTATGGGTGTACAAACCCATGTTCACCACGGGCGTCCGTCTCCCTTTTTCTCCCTTTATCATAGGATTATAGAACCAATGTGACGTTGCCCCATCACAACTCTACCCGAACAGCTGGGTGACTATTCGTTGCTTCGAGATGGTGTGTAAGTACTTGGAGCTTTTGGCCTCTATCAATGTATTCCTTTACCTCTTTCTACTCACCAACCTTACCCGAGAGGGCAAACACAAAAAGGGCTACATGTCCTTTCGAGCAGTGCAAAATCGCCGAATCTTCAGACTCTTCGAAGATTCTTTCCATGGATTCAAGAGTATTTACTTCAAGGTCCGGCCAGCACCAGGTCACCACCCTTTTTGGCTTACCTTGGAGAGCGAGAGGCGAATCCCAACTTCTTGGAGCTTCGGTGCCAGCTCTGACTATCTAATAAAAGTGTCCTATGAGTGGCTATGTTCGGAGGACCGTCAGATTGGAGACATCTTGTTAGCGATCTTTGGCACCAAGAGTCTTAACCAACACATATTGATGGGCGATCGGGAATCCGATCATGAGTGTATAGGTAAAGCTTGAACTTATTCATTGTTTCATTCTCACGATTAGCTTGTTTGCTTAAAACTTTCCTGTTTTCTCGGCTTCTTAACTTATCTTTAATTTTTGTAGTTACCATGGCTGCCGGGAATACCTCGATAGCTCATTTGATGACACATTTCTTTCCTGCTGAGGATAGCAACAATGATAGTTCGGCGACCCCTTCGGCCAAGCATGGACCTCAGGTCGTCGGCGAGGGAAGTGCTCAGCCTGAACCTCAACCTTCTCCCGAGGTGCTTGTTGAGGAGATCCCTATCACCAATGAAGGGAAACGGGGTGCAGAGGTTCAGGCCGAAGGTGATCCCGATCTAACCCTCACTACCAATCCCAAAAAGAGGAAAACCCTTAAGTACGGAAAGACTCTTACTTTGATGGAGAAAAATTTTGATGCTAGCTATTTCATCGATTCTTAGCTTCTCCCGGATACCGAGGAGTTCTTCCGGGACGAGGACCTAACTGCCCAGGGAGGTGGACGTACCGCAACCTCCTCTGGGCAGCTGCCATTGCTAGGAAGGTAGAACCCGTGCTAGCGCAGGGCCACGTCTGGGAGGGGAAATTCCGGGCTGACCAAAAAGAAATCACTGACTTGAAAACCCAAGAAAAGTCTCTGAGGGCCCAGCTTGCCGAGGAGGAGGAGAAGGCTAAGGAGAGTGCTGTCGAGATTAATCGCCTGGTGGAGCGTGACCTTTCACTCTCCAGCTTACTAAATAATGCTCAAGGTCGGGCCACCGTAGCTGAGGCAAAGGTGAAGGAGCTGGAGGAAAAGCTTTCCGAGGCCGCTGAACGAGATGCCTTGGCTTTGAAGAAAAAGAACAAGGAAATTTTCAAGGATGCTCGAAAGTGGTCAAGGCTACCAAAGAGGGGATTACGACTCAAATCTCCCTCCTTACTCCCTCATGTAGGATTTTATATCGGTATAGAATTTCTCAAAGAATTCTCGTTGCAAGTATAGTTCTAAACCAACAAACAATCCTCAATCAGAATTTAATTTGTTTGTCACAAGTACAAACCCCAATAAAAATAACTGAAGTATTTAAACCTCGGATCGTCTCTCAAGGAATTGCAAAGAAGTGTTTATGTTATTGGTTATGGGTTGTATATTTTGGGATTTTGAATAAGGAAAAAGAAATGTAAATGACAAGAAAGTAAATGGAAACTCAAATGATAAAAAGTCTTGGCAAGGGTTGATGGTTAAGGATCTTTATCTTTGTTACTAACCACAATATGAAAATTGCAAGGATCAATCCCATTAATTCATCTTTTAACAAGTAAAGGAAAGTCAAATGAGCTACATTAATCCTAATCCATAAGTCCTAGCCACCTCACTAATTAACTTAGTGAAAGCTAAAGTCAATGGACTCCAATCATCAATCACTTGGACATTAGCAACTCAAGTTCACCTAAGTTACCATCCCAAGTCAAGAACACAAAAATCTACTCTAACATCATTCCAAGCATTTTGTCAAACACTTGGAAGGCATAAAAGGAAAGCATGGTAAAATTGTAAGAAATGTAAATCTACAACTACCAATTGCAAGAAAATTAACACAACAACTCAAATCAATAACAAAGGAACATAAAACATAAATTGCATTAAAAGGAAATCAAAATAACAAGAGTGCATCAACAACAAAGTAAACAAATACAAGGAGTAAAATACTAAACTAAGAGAGTAAAGGTAAAGGAACAAGAAATGATAAAGGAAAAGTAAATCAAGGCATGAATTAAACCTAGATCTAAGAAATCCTAATTTACATCTAACCTAATTCTAGAGAGAAGAGAGAGCTTCTCTCTCTAGAAACTAACTAAAGCATGGTGAAAACTAAACTAATTGCTCTCCCCCGACCCATCTTGAATTCTGCATGAAATAGTCTCTGGAATCAGTTGGATTTGGGCTTGGGAAGCTCAGAAATCGCCCCCAGCATTTTTACTTTAATGAGGTCACGTGCGAGCTGCGCCGCGTCCATGCGTACGCGTCGTCTGGCATTTTGCTTCCCACGCGTACACGTCACCTGGACAACCTCATTTTCACGTGTGCGCGTCTGTCACGCGTGCAGGTCGATGTAACCACTCTAAATCCTTGATTTTCCATGAATTCTCCACTTTGCATGCTTTTCTCTTCACTCCTTTGATCCATTCCTAACCCTTTTCAACCTGAATTCACTAATAAACACATCAAGGCCTCTAGTGAAATCAAAGGGGAATTAAAAAATTAGCAAATTAAAGACCTAGAAAGTATGTTTTTACACTTAAGTACAAATTAAGGGAGAATTACAAAACCATGCTATTTCATTGAATAAATGTGAGAAAAATTGATAAAATCCCCCTAAATCAAGCACAAGATAAATCCTAAAATTGGGGTTTATCACTCCCAACCTTAATACCTCTTTGATTGGAGCCTTCAAGATGGTTCAAGACGGGAAAATTGTGGACATTCCGAGGAAGTGAGGCTTCTTTATTAAAATGTAAATTTTGTACTTTTTATTTGCTTTTTGTTTTATTGGGCCGATGTGGTTCCCCCGACTTGTAACTTTGAAACAATTTCACTTTTATTGTCGTTAAGTCGTTGTTGTGACTTTTGGTGCTGTCGACTATAGACCATTAATAGGCTAACGCGATGCCTTTTTTAACTACCGTCTTCATTCATAGAATGTTTTGGTTCACTTGTTGCTTCTTTGCTTGGCCATCAGGTCATAAAATGCTATACGTTGGATATCCGTTAACTGCAATCACCATGGCCTCTAGGGTGAATAGTCTCGGGTTGCCGTTTTTATAAAACAATAATAAACCACAAGTATTACAGAGAATAACGTATATTAATCATTGGATTTTTCAACAGTAGGTCTTGTTAAAAACCCCTTGTCATTACCTCGTGTGGAGGGTAGGGGGAAAGAGTGCCTCCTTAATAATCGAACAAAAGTACAAACGCGTGAAAGAAAATGAAACATCTAACAAGGGATGGTAAAATAAAAGATAACAAGAGTTGAAGAAAAAAATTGTTAGGTCAGGACCTCATTCAAGAGTAGAACCTTTTCAAGTTCACCACATTCCACGTTATCGGGACCTCGATCCCATCCAACCGCTCTAGCTTGTATGCCCCTTTCCCAAGAACTTCTCTTACCCTGTACGGGCCTTCCTAGTTGGCTGCTAGCTTGCCTCCTCTCGGAGTCGGTAGGTCAATGTTGTTACGTCGTAACACCAAATCACCTTCTTCGAAGTTCCTGTTTAGCACCTTGCGATTGTAACGCAAGGCTATCTTATGTTTTAGTGCAACTTTCGATAAGGGAATATCTCCCTTGTTTCATCAATCAAATATTTTTCAATTGCTTCACCATCGCCGCCTAGGAGTAGCCTCGGACTTGGTTCTCTGATTTTCACAAGAATGACCGCATCGACCCCGTAAGTAAGTTGAAAAGGCGTCTCCCCGGTGGAAGACTGTGATGTTGTCCTATAAGACCATAAAACGAAAGCTAGTTCGTCTGCTCAAGAACCCTTTCACTAGTCAAGAGGTTTTTTAACCCATTGAGGATAACCTTGTTCGCCGCCTCGGCTTGACCGTTACTCCACGGGTGTTCCACCAAGAAAAACTTTTGCTTGATCCCCAAACTAAGTTAAGAACTCTCCAAATTTTCTATCAAAAAAATGTGTTCCATTGTTCAAGACCACGGTCTCTGGAATCTCGAACATGGTGATTACTTGTCTCCAGAAGAACTTCTGGCAATTTGTGGATAATATGCTGGCTAATGGTTCTGCCTCCACCCACTTTGTGTAATAATCGATGGCCACAATGAGGTACTTAACTTTTCTTGAGGCTACCGGGAATAGGCCCAGAAAGTTGACTCCCCACTGGGAGAAAGGTCAAGAGGCCAACATGGACTCAGCTCTTCTGTTGGGGCCTTGTCAAAATTTGCATTCTCCTAGCATTTCCAGCACTTCTTCATGAATTCCTGGGCATCCGTCATTATAGAGGGCCAATAATATCCCCCTCTCACGAGATTCCTTTCCAATGCCTTTCCTCCAATGTGATGGCCACAACACCCCTCGTGGACCTCACTTAGAATGTAGTTTGTCTGGTCGGGGCGCAGACACTTCAGCAGGGGCTGGTTAAGTCCCTGTTTGTATAGATGTTCGTGAACCGCTACATATTTGACAACCTCTCTTCTTATAACTTTGGCTTTTTTTTCATTTTTAGGCAGTATTCCATCTTCTAGGAAACAGTGGATCGGGTCAATCCATGAAGAAAGGTTTGGGGCCTAGGTCATGCAAAGGGCCACCAATGGTTCCTTCACTAAGCCTTGGATCAGAGCCTGCTTCCACCGTATGCCTGGGTTTTTGGAAGAATCATCGGTTACGTCTACCAAAAAATCTGCCATTGCCTGAGATTGATTGCGTGTCAAAGCTCGTATTGGATGTCATACTAGGATGGCTTTATCGCCCAAGTCATCATACGACCCACTAGGTCAGGTTTCTACAATAGTGTGATCGGGTAACCTTGGAAATATTGTCTTAACCCCCTGAAGGAGATCAATAGAGCATAGGATAACTTCTCCAACTTGGTATACCTCAGCTTCGCTCCTTGGAGCACCTTGCTAATGAAGTATACTAGTTGCTGGAGTTTGTCTTCTTCCTGAATCAAAACAGCCGCCATGGCCTCCTCAGTCACGGCTAGATAGAGGTATAGGGTCTCCCCTTCTTTTGGCTTCCCGAGCACTGGTGGTTTCGATAGGATCCTCTTGAAGTGGTTGAAGGCTTCCTCACAAGTTGGAGTCCATTTAAAGGCAATTCATTTCTTCATTAAATTGAATAAAGGGAGGGCCGTTGCTGCCGATGCCCCGAGGAAACGGGATAAAACTGTGAGCCTACTGGCCAATCGTTGAATATCCTTGATGCACCTTGAGCTTGTCATCCGAAGGATGGCTTTGCATTTATCTGGGTTGGCCTCAACCCCTTGTTGCATGGTCATAAGGCCCAAAAACTTTCCTGCCTCCATTGCAAACGTGCATTTTAAAGGGTTCAGCCTCATATTGTGCTTTCGAAGCGACTCGAAGACAACTTCTAGGTCGGCAACCAAGTTGCTTGGTTTGTCTGTCTTTACCAATATGTCATTGATGTATACCTCCACTGACTTGCTGATAAGCTCCTTGTAGACTTTGCTCATTAATCTTTGATATGTGGCTGATGAGCGAATATTTTATATGCTTTTTGGTATTATTTTCATATAGTTTTGTTATGTTTTGTTTAAGTTTTATTAAGTTTTCATAGGTTTTAGTGCAAAATTCACATTTTTGGATTCTACTTTGAGTTTGTGTATTTTATGGTGATTTCAGGTATTTTCTAGCTGAAATTGAGGAGTTTGAGCAAAAGTCTTATTCAGAGATAAAGAAAGGACTGCAGATGCTGTCAGGATCTGACCCCCGTGCACTCGAAGGAGTTTTTTTGGCGCTACAGAAGTCCAAATGGCGCGCTCTCAATGGCTATAAAACGCTAACATCCAGTACTTTCCAAAAACATATAATAGTCCATACTTTGCTTTGGAAATGAAGGCCCCAAACTGGCGTTTAATGCCAGCTTCAGCCCTATTCCTGTCGTCCGGCGCCCACAAGGGAGCAACTGGCGTCCAACGCCCACAAGGGAGCCCAAGGTTGGCGTTCAATGCCCCAAAGGGGTACTAGCTCATGGGAGACACTCAATCTCAGCCCAAACACTCACCAAGTGGGCCTTAGAAGTGGATTTTTGTACTACAAGACTAATTTATCTTACAGAGAAGTAGCACTTTTTGATCTGAAAGATCTGTCTTATTTGTGGCACTTTGAGTAGGATCGTGAAGGGGAGTGGATTGCTTAGAGCTTCATCTTTTGCTATAGTGAGAAACCTGGAGCTAGCTTGATGAGAGGACATGAGTTAATCACTTACAGCTACCATTGAAGGAATAAGAAGGTTATTGAAGAAGACAGTAAGAAAAGTTAATTCGGAAAGATAAAGCATCTCCGAAGCCTAAACCATTCTATCACCATTGAATTCTCATATATCTAGTAATGTTCTATTTATCTGTTTTATATGTTTTTCTTGACAAACTATATTTTCTATCCGCCTAACTAAGATATACAAGGAGTCCACTGCTTGCTCAAACCAACAATCTCTGTAGGATTGACCCTCACTCACCTGAGGTATTACTTGGACGACCCGGTATACTTTCCAGTCTATCTGTGCGAATTCTGTGGAGCCAGTTTTGTGCACCAAGTTTTTGGTGCCATTGCCGGAGATTGTTCAGATTTGACAAACTACTAGATTATCTTGTTACTTAGATTAGGTATTATTTATGGTTTATTCGCTCTTTTGTTTGTGTCTTCGGTTTTCTTTTCAAAAAAATTTCAAAACCTTCTCTGTTTTTTGCTATGTATTTTCTTTTGATTTTCTTACTTTGAGTCTTACCTATTTCTTGTTTTCTTTTTAAAAAATTTTTCAAAATCTTTTCTTTTCTTTAGTAACCTTTGTCTCTTATTTGAGTCATGTGTAAGTTTGTAAGTTTGGTGTCCCCTCTGTTTTTGTCTTTTTCTTTAAATTTTTTAAGGTGTTCTTATTTTCCCTTCTTCATATTTGAATTGTTCTCAGTGAATTTTCTTAGTTGATTTTAAAAATTTTGAATTTGGTGTCTTTTAGTTGTTTTTCTCTAATTTTAGAAAATTAGTGTCATTAGATCTTAAAATTTTAAGTTTGGTGTCTCTTTGTGTTTTTCTTTTCTTAAATTTTCAAAAAGTGTTCTTGAGTGTTCTTCCTTGTATTCAAATTGTTCTTGTTATTTTTCTTTGTTTGATCTTAAAATTTTTAAGTTTGGTGTCTTTTTGTGTTTTTCCCTTTCAATTTTCGAAAATTTTAGCTTTTGATTTCAAAAATTTTTTAAGTTTGGTGTTTTTTTTGTTAGTAAAGTTTAATTTAAAATTTTAAATCCTATCTTTTTAAATCTTTTTCAAATCCTTATCGTATCATATCTTTTTCAAATCTTTATTTTATCTTTTTTTATCTTTCTTTTAATTTAAAAAATCCTATCTTATCTTACTTCAAATTCAAATTTTAAAACTCAAGTTTAAAATTTAAATTTTAAAATTTTAAATTTTAAAATTAAATCTTTTTCAAAAATCAAATTTCGAATCTTATCTTTTCAAATCTTCACCATATCTTATCTTTTTAGCCTATTTTCAAATCTTTATCTTATCATATTTCAAATTCAAAATTCAAAAACAAATCTTTTTCAAATCTTTTTAAATTTTTATCTTATCTTTTCTAAATCTAAATTTCAAAATTTTTTAAAATCAAATCTATTTTTTTTCAAATTCTTATCTTATCTTAATTCAAATTCAATTTTCAAGTTTCAAGATTTCAAAATTCAAAATTTTCATTTTTCAAATTTTAAAATAAAATCTTTTCAAATCTTTTAAATTTTAAATTTTTGAATCTTATCTTATCTTATTTGATTCTTTCCTTTTTAAATTCAAATTTCAAATATTTTGTTTGACTTTCTCTTTTTAAATTCAAAACTTTTCAAAATCAAATCTCTTATCTTAATTTCAAATCTTCTTTCAAATTTGGATTTCAAAACTTTTAAATTTTTAAAACTTATCTTATTTTATTTCTCTCTCTTCATTCTTTCTTTCTAATTTTAAAATTTCAAAATCTTTATTTGACTTTTTCTTTCCACTTTTCGAAAATTTGCTCCTTAATTTTAAATCATGTTAGTTAATTGGTTGTTCATATCTTTCTTAATCTTTCCTTTTCTTATTTTTTTTGAAATTTTTTAACTTATTATTTTCTTTATTTTCAAATTAGTTTTCTATTTTTATTCTATTTGTTTATTTAATTTTTGAAAAATAATAATAATAAAAAAATAAAACAAAAATATTTTAATTTCCTTTTTCCTTTTAATTCTAAAAATTCGAACCCATCTCTTCCTCTACCTTCATTCTTCTTGTCTTCTCAAGACATATCACGGGAAGTGCTTTATATTCTGATATAGAGACACCTACCTTCCCATTACCTTATTTCTTGACTGAGTGCATAGGAACAGGAAGAGTCCACCATGGACCCAAATGGGAATGAACAATTCAGAAAAACTTTGGGATCTTATACAGCCCCCACTCCTGACTTCTATGGAAACAGCATTAACATACCTCCGATTGGAGTAGCTCATTTTGAGCTCAACCCACAGTTAATCACTCTAGTGTAGCAAAACTTCTAGTTTCAGGGACTTCCTCAAGAGGAGCCCACAGAATTCCTTGCTGAATTCTTGCAATATGCTGGCACAGTATACACTGACGGAGTAGACTAGGATGTCTACAAGTTGTTGCTCTTTTCATTTGTTGTGTAAGGCCAAGCAAAGAGGTGGTTGGATAATCAACCCAAATCAAGCTTGAAAACATGGGGTCAGCTGGTGGATAAGTTTTTGAATCAATACTTTTCATCAAAGATGCTAACCCAGTTAAGACTAGACATTCAAGGCTTCAAACAAGGAGATAAGGAATCCTTTTATGATGCTTGGGTGAAATATAAGATGATGCTACGGAAATGCCCTACTGAAATGTTTTTAGAATGGGTAAAGTTAGACATCTTCTATTACGGACTCACAGATATGGCTAAGATGTCCTTAGACCATTCTGCTGGTAGTTCAATCCACATGAAAAAGACAATTGAGGAAGCTCACGAGCTCATTGAGATAGTTTCTAGCAATCAGCATCTGTACTCATCTAATGAGACTCTAATAAAAGGAGAGATTAAGACAGTGTCCACTGAGTCAGAACCTCTTGAGCAAAGTGAGTCATTAACCTAAGAACTGCACTCCCTTGCACAATAAATGTTAAAATTTTAAGAGATGCTGTAAGAAGCCCGAGCCTCTAACAGAACTATACAGGCACAATTGAGTCAAACTAGACAGCACTTATCTGAACAGATAAGAGAAGAGTGTCTAGCCCTCATTAGTACCAAAGAGGTTGAGCCTAAGATGGTACAAACTGTTGAGGAACTAACTCAAGAAGAGGCTAGAAGCACATTGTTACACATCCATCTTATGGGAAGAAAGCCTAAAGTACCACATCCTCAAATGTCCTAAAAGGAGACCAAAGATGAGCACTACTCATAATCCGTGGAAGGCTATGAAAAGCTACAGTTCAATATTCCTTTTACTAAGGTTTTGGAGCAATAGTCTCTATATACTGGAAGAAACCTCTTTGATGCTGAGAGAGGCAAACTAATGATGAGGTTACAGAAGGATTACATGATTATCAAGGTCCTTCAACCTCCACTACCCCCCTGACAAAGGAGGTACTTCCATGCAGGGTATAATACTGAAGCCTCCTCCCTTGGCGAAAACTCATATAGTTTCCCCAAATATCAAACTTAAGTTTGGTGTTGGGCAGTCACCACCCACCAAGGAGGAAGGTCCCAAGAGGAAGACGCATAGGGGATGGAGAAACAATACAACCCCTACCCTAACAAGCAAGGAGAATCAAGCTCATCACACTAAAAGAAAGCTTGTTAGGAGGAATTCAAATATGAGGGCATTAATCTCCTCCTCTTCTCCAATGGAGTCATTTCTGTTAACCAACTAGAACAAGAGGAAGAAAGACAACAATCAGGTGTCAAGCTAATAAATTTAAAGAATCGCTTGTTGGGAGGCAACCCAACCATGAGTAGAGTACTTCTATTCTTATTTCTTCTGTTTATTTTTATTTGAGTTTATTTTAGTTTATTTTTAAAATTTTTCCTTGCTTTTTAATGTTTGAGATCATGTGTAGTAGTCAGAACAGAGACAGAAATGTTTAGAGATGGAAACAGAACACCCTGGAGCAAGTACCTTGCTGGTGTTAAACGCCAGCTAGGGAGTCCCTAGTGGGCGTTCAACACCCACAATGGAGCAAGAAGTTGGCGTTGAACGCCAGCCAGGGAGCAAAGGCTGGGCGTTCAACACCCTAAAAGAGGCAGAGGCCTGGCATTGAACGCCAGGATGGAGGTCCCCAATGGGCATCCAATGCCCAATATGGAGCATGTAGCTGACATTCAACGTTAGCTAAGGAGTAGGAGATGGGCGTTCAACGCCCACAAGGGGCAGAGAATTTGATTTCCTAGCCTCTTAGGAGCAGTGGCGCCCACAGAATCTCCACCTACCCCACCTTCTCCTTTCTTCTACTTTTTTTCCCTTTAGCTATTCTTTGCTTGAGGACGAGCAAAGTTCTTAAGTTTGGTGTTGCAGAAGCTTTGCTTTTTGACTTCTACCATCCCTAAGTATGGCACTAAAGACTGGTGAAAACTCAATAAAGAGGAAGGGAAAGACATTTGCCTCCACTTCCCTCACCTTATTTGTCACCTATGCAATTCAACTGGAATTATCATAGAAGAGGACAAGCTCATCAGTAAAAGAAGGATGGAGTATGTTAGAGAGTCGGCACATGGACCACAACAAGAGCATGTGGAGCTGCCTCAATAGGAAATCCATGAAATGCCTCAAGGGATATACTTTCCTCCCCAAGGCTATTGGAACCAATTGCATACTTCTCTAGGAGAATTGAGCTCCAACATGGATCAGCCGAAGATGGGACACCAAGAGCACTCCACCATCCTCCATGAAAAAAGGAAGATCAAAGAGCCATGAGAGAAGAACAACAGAGACATGGGCGTGACATAGAAGAGATCAAGCACTCCATTGGATCCTCCAGAAGGAGTAGTAGCCGCCATCACTAAGGTGGATTCATTTCCTTACTTCTCTGTTGCCTATGTTAATTTTTTTTGTTTTCTATGTATTTTGTTTATTGTCTGTTTCTAGTGCATGATCATCTTTATGTCTTAAAACTATGAAATATTCCATGCATCTATCACCTTGCTTAAAAGAAAATTTTAATTGAAAAAGAGAAGTACGATGCATGAATTTCGAGTTTTATATTAAGAATAGTTCAATTATTTGATGTGGTGGCATTGCTTTTATTTTCTAAATGCATGAATAAACAGTGCATATTTGATGTTGGAGTTAAGAATGTTGGCTCTTGAAAGAATGATGATAAAAGTGAAGTATTATTGGTGATATGAAAAATCCTAAAAATGATTCTTGGAGCAAGAAAAATCAGCAAAAAAAGCAATAAAAGAAATATATATATATATATATATATATATATATATATATATATATATATATATATTTGCGAAAAAAAAAGAGAGAAAAGCAAGCAGAAAAAGAAAAAGTCAATAGCTCTTTAAATCAAAAGGCAAGAGCAAAAAGGTAGTAGCTCTTTAAACCACAAGGCAAGAGCAAGGATCCAAGGCTTTGAGCATCAATGGTTAGGAGGACCAAAAAGAAATATCTTAGCCTAAACAGTTCAATTGAGTTGCTTCCCTAACTATATGCTTGTGGTGTGAAGGTGTCAAGTAAAAAGCTTGAGACTGAGCAGTTAAAGTCGTGGTCCAAAGCAAAGAGTGTGCTTAAGAACTCTGGACACCACTGGCTGGGGATTCTAGCAAAGCTGAATCACAATCCGAAAGGGTTCACCCAGTTAAGTGTCTGTGGCATTTATGTATCCGGTGGTAATACTGGAAAACAAAGTGCTTAGGGTCACGACCAAAACTCTAAAGAAGCTGTGTTCAAGAATAAAAAATAACGTAACTAAGAGAATCAATAGTATCATGTAGATTCTAAGTTCCTAAAGATACTAATTATTCTGAGCTTCAATGGAATTATTCTAAGTTCCTAAAGATACTAATTATTCTAAGTTCCTAAGTTTGGTGTTCTAATGAGCGGATACTTTATACGCTTTTTGGAATTATTTTCATATAGTTTTTCTTATATTTTGTTTAAATTTTATTAAGTTTTCATAGGTTTTAGTGCAAAATTCATATTTTTGGATTCTACTTTGAGTTTTTGTGTTTTATGGTGATTTCAGGTATTTTTTGGTTGAAATTGAGGAGCTTGAGCAAAAGTCTGATTCAGAGACAGAGAAAGAATTGCATATGTTGTCAGGATCTGACCTCCGTGCACTCGAAGGAGTTGTTTTGGAGCTACAGAGGTCCAAATGGTGCGTTCTCAATGACTATGGAAAGATAACATCCAGGGCTTTCCAGAAATAGATAATAGTTCATACTTTGTTTTGGAAATGAAGGCCCCAAATTGGCGTTCAGCCACCAGCCCTATTCCTGGTGTCTAGCACCCACAGGGGAGCAGCTAGCATCCAATGCCCACAAGGGAGCCCAAGGGTGGCGTTCAACGCCCCTAAGGGGTACTAGCTCGTGGGAGACACTCAAGCTCAGCCCAAACACTCACCAATTGGGCCCTAGAAGTGGATTTTTGCACTACAAGACAAGTTTATCTTATTTTCTGTAATCCTTAGTTACTAGACTAGTATATATAGAACAAAGATCACCCTTGTAAGGGATCTTTGCCCATTCAAACCTTTCATTATTATTTTCTGTACAGTATGAGTCACTAACCTCCTAAGGTTAAGGTTAGGAGCTCTGCTGAGTTTCATGGATTAATAATATTACTATTCTAATTCAATATGTCTGATTCTATTCTCTTATGCAACCTCATTCTTCATCTTATGAATTTAGGGTGACCCGTGACAATCACCCTTGTTCTACATGGGTTACGTGCGACTCCTGACTTGGATAGCATTGAACTAAAACTAGAGATTGCATTGTAGATTCCAATAGAGCATCTGAGCAACTTTGGATATATGACATGAAATTTCGTTGACTATGGGTTCGTGAGGTCTCTGTGGCATTAAGGCTAGAGCCAGAGAAGCAGCACTTTCTTATCCAAAAGATTTGTCTTGTCTGTGGCACCTTGAGTAGGATCGTGAAAGGGAATGGATTGCTTACAACTTCATCTTCTGCTACAGTGAGAAACATAGAGCTGGCTTGATGAAAGGACATGAGTCATCTCAACATGGTGGATTACTGTACTAGAGGAGGTTAACTTGATGAGAGGATATGAGTTAATCACTTAGGCAGTGCATTGGGATCTAATTGTACCCTCAGTACGCGTCCATGAATTTCAGAAATTGATACCCTAAGTTGCATCTACTCGTGCATCGATGTTTGGGAGAGAAAATGAATCTTTTGGGCATGCCTTGTTAAGATTCGAATAGTTGACGCACATTCTCCACTTCCCATTGGCTTTCTTAACAAGGACCATGTTTGAGAGCCACGTCGGGTACTCTAATTTTTGTATGAAACCGGCTTTTAACAAGTTGGCCGTTTGTCTGGCCCATTTGTTAGCCCTTTTTGGTGACATCTTTCTTCGTTGTTGTGCCACTAGCTTGGTGTTCGATCTTACAGCTAGGCGATGCAACATGAAATCGGGGTCCACTCTTGGCATGTCAGCCGGGGTCCAGGCGAATAAGTCGCTGTTTACTCTAACGGCCTTGATGAGAGGTTCCTTTAACTCGTGGGGGAGGTTCCGGTTTACGAAGATAAACTTGTCCACCATGTCTCCCACTCGGAACTTCTCCAAATCTCCTTGAGGCTCTGGCCTTGGCTTATCGTCAATCCTTGCATCCAAGTCTGCCAGGAACACCCAGCTACTTCTTTTGACTTCTTCCTTAATGAAAGACTGGTATTGTCCCAAGCGACTACTATTTTCAGGTCTCCTCTAATAGATCCTGCGGCTCCTCTATCCGTTATGAACTTCATCATGAGAAGTTTCGTGCAAATAACAGCTGACAACTCACTGATCGTTCCCCTTCCCAAGATCATATTGTATGATATGGAATCTCTTAAGACCACGAACTCTGCCATCGCCGATTTCCTGTTCTCCCCGAATCCAACACAGATTGGGGAGGTTGTGGCACCAACGGTCTTCAGATTGAGTGTTGGGGCTTCTCGTCATCACTGCCAGGACCTTTGCATCTTTTTTTGCTGCTGATTTTGACTTGGGTGGTACATCTCTTCCGACCACAACATTGATGACTACAGTCGGAGCATTTTTTGCATTATCAAGAGGCCTCAGTCCTGGCTTCACAGCTCGGCTGCGGTCCTCTTCGGACCATTCTCGCTCTCTCCTTCTCAGTTCTCATATGAACTGCGAGAACTTGGTCAGCTTACCTTCTTGAATGGTCTGCTTTAAAGCATCTTTCAGATGAAAACAGTCCTGAGTTTTGTGTCTAAAGCCCTTATGATAGTCACAATATAGACTTTTGTTTTCGCCCGTTCTATCCTTGAACTGCCGAGGTTTAGACAGTATGTCTTTGTTTGTAATTTGTTGATAGACTTCCACAATAGGTGCCGTTATAAGAGTGTAGTTAGTAAACTTACCCACCCAGGGAAACAGTTTGAATGGTTTCTGGACGTTCCCTCCTTTAGCACCTTTTTTGGCTTCTCTAGGTACCCGGTCGAACGTGCTGGCGGGTTAGGTGGCTGCCGCTTATTGGCGGCCACGACTTGGCTAACCTTTTCATCGTTAGTATACTTTCTCGCCACATTTTGGATATCTTGCATGGTTCAGACAGGCTTGGTAATGAGATACTTCCTGAAGTCCTCATTCAACAAGCCGTTTGTCAAGCATAAGCTCGCTACCGAGTCTGTTAAGCCATCAATCTCTAGACATTTATCATTGAACTGGTCGAGAAATTTTCTTGTCGGCTTGCCAGCACGCTGGGTCACACCCAGCAAGTTGATCGGGTGCTTGGCCTTGGCTATCCATGTAGTGAATTGCGCTAGGAACCTTTACGCAATATCCGCGAAAGCTGTAGTGAATTGCTCTCTCTAGGTTATGCACTTTGTGCCTATGCTCTTGCATAATCCTTGAGTTATCACTACCCGTACCTCCAAACAGGCATTCTTCGTGAGGTCAGGAGTGGGAGTCTTCTTGGTGCGAGGGGGTTTGGGGCACTCTTGAGAGGTCACTGAGCTCACTTTGCTTTTCAGGCGGGATCCTCCCTCTTCCCGTACTTCCTCTGGACAGGGGAAAAGCTCCATAGGTGTCAGGTCCCCACAGACGGCGCAAATGTTCGGTTGCTCGGGTGAATGGCGGTTCGGGCGGTAATGTGACTGGAGCAACCGTGAGATGGGGATTTGGACCTGGGTGCGAGCTTTTCAGGGAGGATAACCATCAGAGTCGTCGATGGGCGGCGGATGGGACCACCTGCAAGGACATTTTAATGCTAAAGTTAGTGTCCGTATGATGACGCGGCTAATTAGGGTTAGTGACGTACCTGTGGGGAGGGGTAGGTCTCTCCCCACTTATACTCTAAACTCGAGTGGGGCCTTTCACTTGGGCCCATCTGCCTGGAAGCTTCTGCTAGCTGTCCAGGTCGTCCGTAGGTCCAGGGACGGATCTATATAGTGCCCCCACTACAATTTGAAATTTTTTTTAGTAGTATATGATAATAATATTTATTTGTCTCCATTAAATTATTGAATTTGATCCCTCAATAATTTTTTACACAATTTTTAGTACTTAATAATCAGTTTTAAAATTTTATATTAGATGTTATAATTAGAATGATCAATTTTCAATTTAAATAAGATTAGTGTTCTTTCTTAAAAATGAACTCAAAAGATATTATTTATCTTTTTTTAAAATTAGTTTTAGTTTTTCCTCTAGCAACTATATTAATTGAAAGAATTTTTTCAACTATAATATCACCGAGAGTTGGCTTTTGATTGTATGAGAAGTTAATTTTTAAATAATTATTTATATATAGAGACATTTCGATTGTATTGTTAAAAAAAATTACTCAATTTTTTAAAAAATATGTAACCTAAAAAATAGTTATAAATTATGTATTATTATTTAAATTATTATTTTAGTATTTTAATTTATAAATTATATATTTTAAAGTATAATCATATTTTATAATAACAAAATATAATTATAACAATAATTATGCTATATGTACATAAAAATAACTATCCGTATAGAATACATATTGAAATACAAAATACATATTCAAAATGAATTAAACAATAAATATATTTATAAACAAATACATAATGCATGGTTAATGAACAATTTTATAGTTGATTGTTATACAATATAATTAATATTTTTATTATAAAAATTATTAAAATTTATTTATCTTCTGTCCTAAAGGTACATATTAAGATTATAAATTGAGAATATTTTTATTAGAAATACAAAAGACTTATGTTTTTTATGTATTTATTTTGCAGTTATTAAATAAAAAAGTTTAAAATCTTCCACTAATACTAAGCTTGTCATGTGTCTTTAGGACACATATTAGCTAAACTCAAATTATTATTATGTTTTATATATTTTGTCTTCATTATTAAAATTTTTTAGATTTGTCACAAAGATAGCGCGAGTCAAATGCCCGATAGATCAGAAATCCGCAAGTGGATTCCTAATTGTTGTCGGGCCGGACTAGAACAATTTCCAAAAATAAGTTGTGTGTGAAATTTTCTTACACTAATAATACATGGAAGTTAATTTTTTTTAGATAATAAATGATTAAATTAACTATTTTTTTAATATATATAATAATAATTTTGGTAAAAAAAATGTTTTAGAGGGTAGTGTACAAAAATGAAATTAATTATTTAAATCTTTTGTATATATGAGATGCACTAGCCGAATATATACTCAATTGGGTGATCAAAATTCATTTTTATACCTACTCTACTTAGGTTAAAATAATAATATAAGATGTCAGTATCTGATCCAAACCAGAGAACAAATATTGGGAGCCATCCTTGTCGACCAATTTCTTGATCCAGAAATGGCAATAAAGTATTCATCACATGATATGTTTAATCCACAAACTTCATATATAAGCACAATAACATCACGAAGTCAATATGTACTCTAGATGTTTCAGAAAACAAAGTAAAATGAATGTGGGTAGATGAAATCGGATGTATTATGAATTATAGTTAGTAAAACATTGTTATGCAAAGAAACTATATGATTATATATGGTAATAAAATTATTGATAATGAAGGTTCTGTTGGTGATGAACACACCGACCATGTGAGTATCAAGGTGCCTAGCATTGAAGATGGTCCCATTATATATCCCAGGTAATAGGTTGGAACATAAAGGGTGTATTGTTATTTATATATATAGGTGGTAAAACTTCATAAAAAAGGTTGAAATGAAATTCACATGAAATGATATCTATGTCTATTCATCCTTTCTCGTATCAATTGAATTATCACATTCACATATATATCTTTTAACTGAGATAAAAAAAAAAAAAGAATAGACTAATTCTATATAAATATTTCATTTTTTTTTTGCGTGTCCATTGAATTATAGGTATGTAAATTTAATTATCATCAACTAATAGGGTATGACTTAGTTGAAGTATTATATCGAGAATAAAAGTTTTCAACAAAACTTTTAAACTTAGCTAGAACATAAATGATAAAAAAATTAATATAGTTATATACCATCTTATTCAATGCGTGTTAATAAAAATAAAAAATTATCTGTATATCACTAAATATATAATATAGTAAAAAATTAATAAAATTATAATATTGAAAATATTTTAAGTGTTTCGAAAAGCACGGATGTACTAATTATTTTAACCGTTGATTTTAATTAATATATATTATATATTATTTTATAATTCAAATCAACTATTAAAACAACTAGTACATTTGGTACTTCCGATGCACTTGAAATGTTTCCATATGATATATAAGCATGATGTTGGGATTGAGATAATGGATGGCAAGTGAAGAGGGTCACATCTGCACGTGGTTGCTGATTCCTATAGTTAATAAACTAGACTGCAAATAAAATTTCCCACTAAAACCGTTGAGTCTTTCACCACCTAGCTGTTGCTAGCTGTCTTTAACTCTAATCCTCTTCCCCCATGTGACCCACCTCTCTGTCTCCCAAAAAACCTCTCTCAACACCAAGCATATTCATATTTCATACATTAACCTTCAAAATCTAAGCAAACATAAAATAGTGGGAATATAACCTTAGCTTATAGTATTATTGTATGGAGCATCAGCATACGAATATGAATAAAAACACACACACTACCCATCATCATGAGTTTGTGCATATGACACAATAATCCCCATTTCTCTCTCTCTTCTCTCTCTCCCACACAAAGATACATACATAACTGGTTTTTGAGAGCCCCAAGAACTAACAAGATTTGCGGTTGTGTTGAGTACTAGTGCTTTTATTAATTAGTTAGTTAGGTTTGTTGGGATCATTGTTTTCTTTCTCTTTCCATTTTCTCAACAGACTAACACACAAACACAAACAACTACAAGCTAATAAGCTAAACACATATAATAGTATAACATACAGAAAAACACTCAAATGGCACAGTTACCTCCTAAAATACCAATAATACCCCAGAATTGGACGCCTTTTCACCTCCAAAAACCGCTATCAAATTCCACAATGTCAAGTTTCATCCCAAATTCAAATGCAACGGCAACGTCTAATAACAATTCTTCATCTTCGGTTCAACCACAGCAATTGCTGTCGTCATCGACAACAACGTCATGGGTTGACGAGTTCCTCGACTTCTCGTCATCGCGGCGGGGCGCGCACCGCCGCTCCGCAAGCGACTCCGTGGCGTTCTTGGAGTCTCCCATGTTCTTTGACAGGCTGGACGATGACCAGCTCATGTCAATGTTCTCCGACGATGTTGCAGCTGTGGCGATGCAGCATCCTCCGCCGCTGTCGTCCGCATCCGATCCGTCATCGCCGTCGTCGGACCAGACGAGTAACAACGATGAGAAGCCAGCGGCAATGGCGCTGGACATTGCACCACCATTATTAATGCACGAACATAACGATAATCACGTGATGAAGCTTAAGAATGAAGCGGTTGAGGAGGAAAGCTTCGGCAAAAATGAGGAGGCGGCTGCCACCGGCACCGTTGAAACCATCGTTGATCCAAAGAGAGTCAAAAGGTAATTCTTCAATAACTCTATCTGGTACTTGTGTTTTTCTTCTTTCTTAAATGAATTATTAAAAACAACTTGCTAGAGTCGACTTCAAGCGTGAAGTTAATAGTTGAAACCTGTTAGATAATTTGACTGATTTGATTAAATTTTAATCTAACGGTTTTTAATTATCAATTTTACGTAAAATTGACTGTACTTGAATTTTTACATTTATTCAATGTACTTATAAGCTGTAATGTAAAATATTTTATATAAATATTAAATTATATTTATTATTTTAAATTATTTTATATAATAAATATAAAAGATAATAAATTATTTTTGTTGATATAATATTATATAATTACACGTATATATAAAATTATTTTGTATTGATAATAATTAAAATTAAATTTTAAAAAATTATAATTTACTCATTCTTTTAATAACTGTTTCAATTTTTTTTTACGTGCAAGAAAAATAAATTATTAACCTTTTATGTAAAATTAGTATAAAATTTTTGTTGACATTAATATTTAGTTGTCATATGCTATGCAGAGAATAATAGATACGGAGAATAAGCATTTTTTTGTCACTACGTGATAATATTTAGTTGGATATAATTTTCACACAAATGATAAGTAGAAATTAAATTTGAAAAAATATAGTCTATTTTCTTTCATAAGTTTACTAGTAGTCTAGTCTGTCTGTTAGGTTGAAATTGTAGTAATACTGAGAACTACTTACCATTTTTTCATAGTTGTGAAATTGGAAGGTCTCAATTTTCTATTACCATTTTTTCTTTTTGTATATTGTAGTTTTTACTACTCATCATGTATGCACATCTATTCAACGAATTGTTTTTTATTTTAAAATAAATTCATTTAATTTGTAACACTGTTTTATACATACAACCAAATAAAATTAGATATATTAATATAAAAAAATTATTTTGTTCATTAGTTGTATTTGCATGATATTTCAATTTATATTTATAAATTCTATCCATCATTAAAAATATTTGACAAAATAAACCCTTTTTTAAAATATCTTATAATATATAGGTATATAATAGAAACATACTATTATAAATAATGTAAATAAAGTCCTTACCCAAAAAAAGAAAAAGAAACGAAACTGTTTGGATACAGCTGTATTTGGATCTAACAGAATTAATCTTACAAACAGATTTAAATGGGTGCGTGGTTGAGTAGAAGTTAATTATGTCCATCAAATAATCAATAATCTCATGTACATTATTATCTCTAATAATCAATCTCATGTGTAATTATTTTTATTTTTGTATGGATATTAGAATTTTGGCTAATCGGCAATCAGCTCAGAGGTCAAGGGTGAGAAAGCTACAATACATTTCTGAACTTGAAAGGAGTGTAACAACATTGCAGGTGAAAATATAACTTCATTTTCACACATTATTATTTTATCATTGAATAATAAATTAAATAATATTTGTGAAAAAAATGAAGACGGAGGTATCAGCATTGTCACCAAGGGTAGCATTTTTGGACCACCAACGTTTGATTCTTAATGTCGACAATAGTGCATTGAAGCAACGCATTGCTGCTTTGGCTCAAGACAAGATTTTCAAAGACGGTAATAGCATACACTATTTTTATTCCCAACTATTGCTTTATTTCTTTTCACATATTAAAAAACCAATATACTTAAACACAAAATTAATTTAAAATATATTATTTTTTCTAAGTACTTCAGCTTTTGTTCTCCATAAATAATTATTCACACATTCAAGATAATAAAGTTCACAAGATGCAGTGCATGGAGCGTGATATAAATGTGCATCGTGTGAAATGCATGGTTATTACATGTGAACTTCCGTAACTGTAGAGGGATAAATAATCGGGTATGACAATAAATTTAAGGTAGAAACTCAGGTGCAGTTGACTTCACGTGAAGTTAATAACTGAGAATTATTAGATGAAATCAATCAAATCAATCAAATCATCTAACAGCTTTCAGTTCTTAACTTCACGTGAAGTTGACTGCACTTGAGTTTTCACCTAAATTTAAGTAAATAATGAGATATATGAATTTTAAATATATAATTTTTGGAACTACTAGTGTAATTTAACCCTAATTAAGTTTCCTTATAATTTCTTTTTCTTTGAAATACTGAAAATAAATCAATAAACGATGATAAAATAAGCGATCTAAGAATTTCATATTTTCGCATCTAGATTTTAAGATCTCATCACATGGAGCATAAAAGCATATTTTTGAAACATGATAGAATCAAGTTCTTTTATTCTATATCTTAAGCAGGGATTAGTCACCTTTTGGAACATGGATATAATTAACAACATATATATAAATTTGATTATGAATCTTCATCACAGCTCATCAAGAAGCACTGAAGAAGGAAATAGAAAGACTTAGACAAATCTATCACCAGCAGCAGAACAACAATTCATCTCTTCATACTCCAACCATGGCATGTAATAATAATATTAATAATGACAATAATAAGGAACAGCTCCTAAGTTGAAGAGAAGAAGATAGAGACAAAGAATGGTGCTAGCAGCTATTATGGATGATGTGTATCTAACTTGAAACTTTCACGTGATGTGTTTCTTCTCCCATCAGTGTTTATGTGGGCCTGCTGACATGGTTATGGAGCTTGGAGGGTAGGAAATTGACAAGGTGGATCTTGCTTAAAATGGATCATTGTCCAAGTTTTTTTTTTCTTTTTAGTTTGGGATTGGTTTGGAATTTTTAATATTTATTAATTTCTTATTGTTACAACTTTTTTTATTTAAAACAAGAATTATTCTCAATGATTTTTTTGGGGGGTGTGGAATAATTAAGGGAGACAAAGGATGGTGGGATTGTATTGGGATGTGCATGGGATCGGAAGGTATCAGAGAATTTTTTTTTTTAATTTGGGGAAGGGGGTGTCTGTCTTATTGATGTACTTTTTTTTTCCTTGTTTTTTTCTTTTCTTAGGTCTAATTATATGTTATTTTACATTTCCTCTTGGTATTTTTTTAGTTTTTGGACAAGTTGTACAAAATGTTTATTGTGTGAAACATTAATTAATTCTCTCCTTTACTAATGGAACTTATTGTTATTGACTTGATGTTTTATGCATATATAGCAAATAAAATTATATTATCAATTTTCTAGAAGCATATAAATGATGATGCTAGGTATGTAAACAAAGACTACTATATATACATAAAAAATTAAAAATGCAAATCAAATTCATTTATGTTGATTGTTATTTTAATTCTGTCATTTACTTCCGTACTTATTTTTGAAAACAACAAAGAACAAAATTCACAAATTACAATATATATAAAAAAAACAACTTGTGTACTAAACTACTTATCCTCGTATTGATTTTTTAGTAACTATGGTTGTTAGGCTAATTCCAAGAACTTCAATGGGGCCAAGACCAAGATGCCTCCATAGACCCCAAAGCTCATCACTTCCAATCCAATCAAATTGTAGAGGCAAATGGTGGGCAATGATTTCTTTTATCCATTTAGGTAAAAGCTAAGAGACTTATATATATAAGAGCACCATAAGTTTAGAAATAGTGATTGGATGATAAATTAATATTTAGTATACTATTTTATTTTATTGTTTTAGTGTAGTAGAATAGAATATGACTACTACTTTAAATTATAAATCTCACTCCATATTACAGTGATATAAAATAATGAAAATCAAATGTACATAAAATAAAGAGTAAATGACATAAAAAAAACTAAATGGAATACAATATTTTCTGAATAATTTTACGTTGTTACATGCATGTCGTAAAACTAGTTTTTCTATGTAAATTAAAGTTACTAATTTGGATTTGCACTCTTCAATGTAAATCGAATATATTGGATTCGATTTATGTAAAACGAAATTAATAATTTAGATTTAGTAAGAGTAACTTTCATGGAGGAAAATTGAAGCTATAAGAGTTAAACCACATTCAAGGTAATTCCAATTCATTGGTTTCAATTTAATGGTTTTAATGCACTGTATTTTGATACACAAATAAATAAATCGAGTACATTATAAATTTTTATAATATTCATAATATCTTTTAAGCTATTTACAATAATTACAAAAAATACTTATAATAAAAAAATTGAAACTTTATAAAAATGTTTAATTTAAAATTTTAGTTATAGTCGTTAAAAATGAATAATTACCATAAGAATTTTTAAAAATTATAACAATATATAAATATAAATGTTGGTACAAAAAATGGATTTTTGTCGACAAAAGGGCATTTTGACTGCTAATGGTTTCGACTACAGAAGTAGAGACAAATAAACTGAAGTCGAAGAAAGATGGTAGAAAGAGCGTCGAAGTCGAAAGGTAATTATTACCTGTCCTTGAGCATCAGGGCTTGCTATTTGAGATCTTCAGGCTGAGTGGAGAACATGGGTGCAAAATTTGAGGAACAAGTTGAAGAAACATGGGACTTGAAGACCAAAGAAAATGTGGGTGTCAGAACTTAGGGAATAAGATTCTTCATGGTCAAGACAAGGTTATGGCTGAGAAAAAAAAGGAAGTAAGATAGTGGACAACATGTTCTATGATAAGTACATCTTTATGCTCTATAAATAGTAGAAATTCAGAAAATAAATTTTGGGACTTCAACTAACAATACTAGATCATCACGCAAACTCATAAAATTTTCAATCACAACGACGCAATGAAAAAATGGAATGAGAGTGCATATAAGTATTAGAAGTCAACTTTTAATTTGCTTCCTTTTGTTTATTTGATTCATTTTCTTTTATTTTTTTTGAATTTTGTTATTATTTTACTTTGATCAATATTTTTACAATTTCATTATCTTCTTTATTTAATTATTTATTCCTTAATGTTGTTTGTTTTCATAAGTTTGCCATTAGTAATTTCAACGTAAATTACTTTGATACCATAATTAAGTAATTTTCAAGTCGAGCTCGCTCTTTTTTAGAGGAGTCGTATCTGCTCCCCGATATTCGAGACCTTGATACAAACTCGATTTGACATACTATCGAAATATACCAAAAATCAAGTGAAACAAATTGGTACGCGGTGGAACCCTGAATTAAATTTGTGCCAAGCTGTGTATGTAATTATGGAGTGGTAAGTTAATCATGACGGATAGAGCTTCAACTTCAACAAATATGTCAAATAGTACAGTAAAAATTCCAATAGGGGCCCTGAAGTAGAGACAGTCCCTTTGACCAGTCTTTAGAGCTAATGGTCAACAGAAGGTATTCCAACGGATATATTCGTCACATGGCCTCAATATAGACTACCTTGATGTGGATTTTGAAAATCACAAACTAATAGAAAAGTGTACCGGATCATACCAAGTAATATCTTAGGTGAGTGAGGGCCAATTCCACGAGAATTAATAGATCAAGTAACAATGATTGAGTGATTAAACTAGTCAGACAAGCCAAAAGGAATGGTTTGGTTCAAATTTGCATTAAACAGTAACTCAGAGAATTTGAGAAAGTAAACAGTGAATGGGTTGTGAGAATTATGTGAGAAAACAGTTAAGATTTTGAAGATATTTATTTTTTCGAATTAACAATTCTTACCAACTACTTTAATCATGCAAGATTCAATTCATGGAAAACTTTAATTAATTAAACCCTAATTCCTTAGTAATTTAATCTCCTCTAACCTTATCAACCACCAATTTCTTAGTTACTTTATTTAGATTAAAGGGTTAAGTTCACTTCTAATTTATTAGCCAAACAAACCCTAAGTACCCAAAAATAAGGTGATTATATGTCACGTATCACGTTAAATCCATGTAATTAGAGAATTATGAGGAGTTACTTTTAAACTGTTATTCAAGTGAATTAACTTTTCTAAGATTCAAGAAGAATTCAATTAGAAAAAGAGTTATCTTCCAACATACTCTAATTCCTAGGATGAAGAAAGAAAGCAATCCTTAAATTTAAATCAGTGCATTAATTAAAAGTAGAATGACAATGGTATTAATCCATCCAAAATAAACAGAGCTCCTAACCTTAATAGAGGAGGTTTAGTTGCTCATGGCTAAGAGAAAAACTAGGGTTCTCAAAAGTGTGAAAGTGTGGAATGAGGAAGAAGATAAGGGAAGAACCCGAAGAGCTGAATCTTTTCCCCTTTTATATCTAATCTAAATGATTTGAAAATAAAATAAAATAATAAATTCTAAAAACTAGAAGATTGTGTTTTGTTTTAAATAATAAAAAGAAAATAAATAAAGAAAACTAAAAGCTAAAGCTACGCAGCATTTCTTGGAGCTCCAAAACGCGCTAGTGGCGCTAAATGTAACACCCTACCACATTGAGCTTTACGCTTAAGTCATAAAATAGAGGTGATGTGGTATTACGACCTCTAAAATAAAATATATATATAATAATAGTTGAAGAAATTTAATACTCGAGGAGCCTTGAAGGATAGTTTAAGCAAATTCGCAAAAAGAAAAGTCCAACGCTCACGTAACAAAAACTTGCGTACGAAGAAAAGTAAAGATACATATATATCATAGAAATGGAGTGTCAAAAGATACAGGATATCAAGCTCCTAACTTGACCTGCAAAGCCAAAGTCGGTCGGAGAATATTTACATACATATAAACAATCCAAGTCTCCCAAATGCACTCAAAATAAACTCTAGTTCTCCATCAAATCTTGATGAGGTACAAAAGTAAAGCACATATATTAAGGAGAAATCTATACATACATACATACATACATATATACATACATACAAAGCCAATAACCCAACTTTGCTGAAACTGAAACTCCAGACACTTAGCGTGATGTCTCATAACCTGCATCTGAAAAAGATAACATATGTATGGAATGAGAACCAAAGGTTCTCAACATGGTAATGGTGCCCATATAAATAATATATAAGGTTTCTGGAAAGTCAGAGGCAATTCTAGAACTCTGACACTCAAATTTAAACTTGAAGAATAAGCTAAACCAGATTTTGGGTATATAATCTAAGGTTTTTACATTTAAAACTCAAATCCTAACTTAACCCTTCAAGTCCTGCTTCCTCCAGCCCTTTGAAACATCGGTGAAATTGTCCTTGTCACTCCTCCGCCAGACAAGGGACCTCTCAGTTACATAGACAAACAATACAGATAATACATGCCGTAAAACTAGCTTTTCTATGTAAATCAAAGTTACTAAACTCGATTTGGACTATTCAATATAAATCGAATATGTTGGATTCGATTTATGTAAAACGAAGCTAATAGTTTTGATTTAGTAGGAGTAGCTTCTATGGAGGTAAATTGAAGCTATAAGAGTCGAAGCACCCCCAAGGTAACTCGAATTCATTGGTTTCGATTTAATGGTTTTGATGTCCATGGTAAATCAAAACCACTTAATTTGATTTAATGTATTTTGATACACGTAACAAGTAAATCTAGTATATTGCAAATTTTTATAATACTCATAACATCTAAGAAATTTACAATAATTACAAAAAATGCTTACAATAAATAACTTAAAAGATAATATGAGTACTATAAAAATTTGTAATGTACTTGATTTACTTGTTCGTATATCAAAATACAATAAATCAAATTAAGTGGTTTCGATTTACATTGGGCATCAAAACTATTAAATCGAAACCAATTGATTCGATTTACCGTGGTTCGACTCTTATAGCTTCGATTTGCCTTCATAGAAGCTGCTTCTACTAAATCAAAACTATTAGCATCATTTTACAATAGATTCGATTTATATTGAATAGTCCAAATCGAGTTTAGTAGCTTCGATTTACAAAGAGAATCTAGTTTCAGGACATGCATGTACCATAAAACCATTCAGGACATTTATTAGGGATGGCAACAGGGTGGGCAGGGCAGGGCAGGGTGGGGATACCTTTCCATTCCCTGTCCTCGCCTCTAGATTTGCTCTTTGTCCTAGTCCCAATCTCTGCCATAGGAGAATATTGCCTCCATCTCTATTTTCCACGGATCTTCATTCCACGTGGCCCCATTATCCATTTTTTGTATTGATCATTTATATGAAAGTTCTAATAAAAAATTTAAAAAATAGAAAACATTATTACAACAGATAAGAACACAGTCACAAAGCAGTGAAAAGGAAAAAAATACCGCGATAAGAAACAATGAGGTGGCAAGGGGATGACGACACAATGAGCATTGAGCAGGAGTGATTAGGGGTATGGTTGTGACGCTATGGTAGATTGAGATGTACGAGTTCTCGCCTTCTGGAATGACTGGGGAGTGGAACGACGCAATGTTAGTGTTATAGAGAGAAGGAAAGACACTTTTAAAATTAGAGTTAGATTTTCTATATGTGTGTGTGAAATGACTAAAAGATTTATATTAAAAATAAATTATTAATAATATTTAAGTAAACTTAATATTTCGGATATTAGTGGGATGGGACGGGAATTCCCACTCGAGTTCCCACATCTGCCTGAAAAATTTTTTTTTTCATCTCCATTCCCACAAAAAAAAAAATTCTGTCTTTACGCCCTATTTAGAGCAGTTCTCATAGGAATTCTCGCGCTTCAAAAAGTTTTACCATCTCTAACATTTATAAAATATTATATTTCATTTGGTTTTTCTATGTCATCTACCCTAAAATAAATAAATAATAAGTTACATAAAATTTAATTTGGTTATCCTACAAGAGGTTCAACTATTCAACAGTTCAAGAGTATTAACAAATGCATGATCAATCACTACCTATGCATGCATCTAGATATTCCTTTTTCTAGTACTCGGGACTTGTTAAGGTTGTATGTGTGAAAATTGTAATGAATTAGATTCATATTTAAAAAAAAATAAAAAAATTATAAAGTGAAAGACCTATTAATTTAATTTTTTAAGATTTTGAGTTAAATACGATATTTTTTTATTTTTTATTTTTTTTCTTAGTTCTTAAAATTATTTTAGTGATCGAAAACTTTTAACAAATAATATCAAAATCAATGATTGATCGATTTTGTGATTAAAGAATATTCAAAGTAATTTTTTTAGATAATTGTAGGCTACTTAGTTTTCAAATAATAGAAGTTAACAAATATGGTGAAGTTAGGTTGAATACTTGAATTTATGGAAGGAACTAAAAATTATTTCGTAATAAAAAGAGAATTAAAATAAAAATTTTAAAAGAGACTAATAATATAAATGAAAAATGTTAGGAATCAGCCACTTTTGTGATTTGTAGCTATCAAATAGTCATTAATGATGGTTTTAATGGTGTGAGATTGATGTGAGATTTCATCCAATAACTTATTTTTCTTTATTGATTACATGCTGACCAGAATTTAATAAAATTGCTGACCCCAAAGTTTTTCCGATATAAATTATTTTGGAAGGCCATTGCCCATGTTAACAAGGTTATCTTACCTCTATGTAAGTTTCATTTATTTTTTAAATATTTTTAAGAATTTAATTTTAATATATTATTAGTATAAATTTATTTTACATGTGCATTCAATCACATAATATCATTACATTAATAAAAATAATTATTTTTATATAGACTGTATAAATGATCATTCAAGAAAACGATTGTGATTACACGACTGTTGTAAAATATTTTACTACGCGATCACTACCACGCGATCACTACCACTAACAACAACCAACTTCGTTTAAGCATAGTTACATATATAATATAATTTTGTATGGTTTTGGAAAGTTTAAGAACCAAGGTAATTAATACTTATTTTATTGCTAATAATTGATCTTGAACAAGCTTGTTATATGGATTCCAGCCAGCAAGTCACAGCTGGATTTGACATTCTCTTATTGGGATTCAACTCTTCAAGAAAATTAATAACCTTTCTCGTGTTAAGCAGCAGCTTGTAGTGTAAGAAACAACATATTTAATACTACCTCTCATTGGAATTCATGTTTAGCATGAGTTAATTATTGGAATAAATTATTTTATTAATTCAGATTATTTATATTAAATGATAAAAAATATATTATAATGTGAAAGTATATTTTTATTTAAAAAAATAAAAAATTGAATAGAAAAATAATCTCAGTTTTGTTGGTTCTTTTAATCTTTTTCAATCAAAGTCTTCTGTATCTTAAGCGGTTGAATTATAATTCTTTTAATAGAGAAAAAATGACAAAGACGACTTTAGTATATTGGAGACCGAAATTCTGAAGGCACTATTTATATTTGAGTATAATATCTATTAAACCCTAAAGTCTAAATAAAATAGTATCTAAAGTCCAAATAATAATATATTTAAAATTTAGAAAATAAAAAATAATATCTAATTTTATTCTTATTTAATTTTAAATTAAAAATAATAATAATTTATTTAATTTAGTATTTATAACAATAAATAAGATTACTTTTATATAAATCATTTAATTTAAAATAATATAATTTATAATTATAATTAATATATATATTATTCACAAATAAATTAAAAAATTAAATAATTTCCTAACATTAATGAGCGGATCTACCCGAGTTTAAATTTGATTCACTAACATATAATTAAGCACAAATCTTAAACTTACGTTCAGCACAAAAGTTTATTAATTCAATTTTTGTTCACAAACCTACTTCAGTTGTACCATACATATTTTAGATTAATTGATGTGACATCAAAAAAAAATTTGTTTCTCGAAATGTCATATTCTATAAAAATCTTCTTTTTTAAATTCTGCAGCAATTGAGAACATAAATTTTAATTTTATACTTCAAAATTTATCACTTGACACCGCATCAAATACATGTATTGATTTATTTATTTATGATTTATGCATTATATTTTTGCCTTATACTCGTTCTCACCTTAGTTTATCATAGTCTTCAAACACTATACTACATTATTCAATTGAGCATGCCACATTTGAATCAGAAATTACACTAGATTCTTCCATATATAATATTAGACAATTTACATTCATTGCATCATTTTATTAATAAATCTGCTAGAAGGTTCACTAGAATAAAAGAAATTTCTTGCTACTTGAAAGATTATCACTATGTGATAACCAAATTCAATTCACTGCTAGTGACAAATTATCTCATTCTTTGTATCCCTTCTCACAATGTTTGTCTTTTAAAAAATTAACATCAAAATCCACTAACAAAAATTCATTTGATACCGTCTGGATTTATCAAAAAATTCGCTAATAATTATTTATAGGCATATTTTTTTGTCCGCCACTAATTACTTATAGATTTAGTGGCAGATATTAATTTTTAATTGACGAAATTTTAGAACATGTTACCATCAGATTTATTTTTTGATAAATCCGACGGTAACCTTAAGTTTTATTTTTTTTAAATTTGTTTAAGAATTCAATATATAATTTTAAATATTTAGATTTAATAATTTTTAAATTAACAAAATTTAAAATTTTATAATTTTTTATAATAATTTGTCTATAATTTTTCGTTAAAAGTATACAAATAAGTTCACACATCAAAGTTTAAGAAAAAGAAAAAAAATTATTCATGTGTAGAAAAAAGTAGCACTATAAACATATACTTTAAATTCAAAAAAGATGAACTTACATAAGGTTCGATATAAAAAACAAAATACCTTGTGGTGGCTAAATAAATTGCATAGTTGAAACTCTATAGATAATAAAATATTGAAAAAAATTTAAATATACAAATGGTATGTATATCTATTTAAGATTTTAAGTAATCCACTAACATATGTATGACTCTCAAATAATATATCTATTTAAATTTATATAATTTCAATAACTTACAAATCTACTGTCTACAGGAGCATTTTCTAGAATAGCAGGCCGTACACTTTCAATTGCAAACTATAAACATAATCAACACACAAACTATAAATATAATCAATACACAAATTATAATTAAACAAACAAATCAAAGTTCATATATTCAAATGAGTAAATTACAACAAATTTAGTAAAATTAACAACAATCAACTCAACAAAATTAATTCAAAAAATAATTAACTCAGAAACAATAAACTTAAAAATTAACAACAATTAATAATAAGTCAATAATTAACTTAAAAAATTAACAAGTTAAAATTAATTTAGAGATTTAACAACAATCAACACTAATTAACTTAAAAAATAATTAACTCAGACAACAATAAACTCAAAAAATTAACAACAATCAACAATAAGTCAATAATCAACTTAAAAAATTAACAAGCTAGAATTAACTCAGAGAACTAACAAAAACAATAAACATTAATTAACTCAACCAACAATAAACTCAAAAAATTAACAACAATCAACAATAAGTCAATAATTAACTTATAAAATTAACAAGCTAAAATTAATTCAGAGAAGTAACAACAACAATAAACATTAATTAACTCAAACAACAATAAACTCAGAAAATTAAAAACAATCAACAATAACTCAATAATTAACTTAAAAAAATTAACAAGGTAAAATTAATTTAGAGAATTGATAACAATCAACACTAGTTAACTCAGAAAATAATTAACTTAGACAACATTAAACTCAGAAAATTAACAATCATCCAAAATACCATCAACTCAAAACAAATCCTAAATTACACCCTACCTGACCTAATATTATTTAATTTCTAATTATACTAAATTAATATAACAAACCAAACCCTAATCACACTTCGTTAAAATTTTTTAATCAATAATTTAGCAAAATACCTAACAAAATTCTAAACAAAAAAATGAAAAAACACAAAACTATAAGAAAATTATCTCTGATGGTAACTGCAGAATGGTGGGAAGTGTGGTTGTGACAGGATGCAGCAGTGAAACCTACAGTGCTGGAGTTAGAGTTTAGTAATATAACAAACAACCAAAAAGAAATGGGACAACAACATTACCTTGGCATAGTGGACCTCAGCCGCGGTAATAGCGACAAGGCAACGACCTTCAATCGACGGCAATAAACACCAATAGCGGCGGTACAACGGAGGCTTTCCACAAAGACTCAAGCAGCAGTGATGATGACAATCTATGACGCAATGTGACTTACTGGTGGTGACAGCAAGTCCAAGTGGTGGTGGCGCACCCTTTTTCAATGGACCAGAGGGAGAGAGATGAGAGAGAAGAGAAGAGAGAGAGAGAGAGAGAGAGAGTTTGCAGAAGTGAAGGAGAAGGGTTTTACGTTTGAATTTTATCCCAAATTTACCGTTGGATTTACCAGCGAAAAAATCCTTCAGTAAGTCACCAGTCATTGCCTAAACGACGCATTTCACTAAATTCTTTTATTGTCGGAATTTT
This sequence comes from Arachis hypogaea, assembly GCF_003086295.3. NCBI lineage: Eukaryota > Viridiplantae > Streptophyta > Magnoliopsida > Fabales > Fabaceae > Arachis > Arachis hypogaea. The sequence goes on along the minus strand of NC_092042.1, from coordinate 80,203,627 downwards.
CCATCGGAAAATCCCATGGTAAATTTGGCACTACTAAAATTAGTTTTTGTGCCTCTTTTTACCGTCGAATTTAATGGTAGAATTTTAAATTCGACTGTAACTTATTCGAGGGATAAATTTTCACTTGTAACTATCAGAAGTGTGTTGATGATCATTTCCTCTTTGTTTAAACCAGGACAGAGAAATTTACTACCATCCTTGTGTGTGTTAATGATCTAGTTTTGGCGATGATGACATTGTTGAAATTGATACAATTGAAGGGATCTTAGATGCTAAATTCAAAATCAAGGATCTTGGTGATTTGAAATATTTCATAGGGATGGAAGCACACCACCAATATGCTTAAGGACTTTGGGTATCTTGCATGTAAACCTCTCTCAACTCCAATGGACTACACAAGAATCCATAAGCTATCAAAGGAATATGGTACTCCTTTACTAGATTGTACAATTTATATGCAGCTTGTAGGGAGGCTGCTTTATCTCACAAATACTAGATCTGGTATTTCTTATGTAGTGGCCAAATTAAGTCAATTTCTAGACTCTACTACCACTGCTCACTTAGATATTGCTTTTTTGGTCCTAAAATATCTTAAAAAAACATCACAAGGTTTATTCTTTCTAGACTCATTCATCTCATGCTTGTCAGCAGTAAAAACTAGTTAGCAGATTTTTTCATCAAATTTTTGCCCCTGGTTCCCTTTTCTGCCAATATTACCAAGCTTGAATTGTGAGATTTATACAATCCTAACTTGCGGGAGGGTGTGACGTGAGTCTTATACACTTGAATATAGAATTGTTTATTTAATTAGTTTAGGTGTCAAATTAGTTAACTATTCTTCAATGAGTTAGTAGTTTGTTACAGTTTTAGTGCAATCAGTTATTTAACACGGGAAATATAGCTATGTGTGGCTGAGATATAAGGAACACTTGTATAGTTAGCTAGGTTTTCTCATTTTCTCTTTTCACTCAAATAAGAAGCGCCATTTTCTTCTCTCGACTTTCTTTAATTCAATTGAACATTCTCTCTGCCAAATTCCTCTGTAGCTTGTAGATTGCTCATATCAGGAATTTGTACACGTTATCATGTGAAATAAAGCTAGAATTAAGCCCAATAAATTTAGATTAGTTAAATAATTTGTTCATTTGTTTTCTTAAATAAATATAGAATCCTGCCTTAACTTGTTCTTGTAGTAACTTATTAGCAAGCAATAAATCCTTAAACAAGGTTAAGCTCTATGAGATCATTAGCCTGCTGGGTTAGAAGATACCATAAAAAAAAAAACTAGAATGAAGTATAGTATTCTTTAACAAAAAGGATCCTGTATTGGAATGAGAAAAAATGTGAAGAAAGAAGAAGAAACAACAATTATTTTATAGGCCACATGCTTGAATTATGTAATTGTATGTTGATTAAAAAAATTAAATCAATTTGCACCACTTCATAGGGACTAGAATCTTCATGAAACATGGTTAAAAAATTGATGAAGCAAAATTTTAGTTGAATACAACAATCATTAATTTGTTGAAAGCTAATCATTTTGGGAGCTTGAAGAATTTTCAACATATTCATAGTTGTGCTGAAAATTATAGAGTTCCAACTAATAAAAGTCAAATAAATAAGATGTTAAAGTTACTTATTTGAATAGTCAATGTTAAAAGTAAAGTTGGCCAAGTATGTGTATTCACTGCCAATTGAAAAGTTGAAAGAGTCATGAATTATTAGCATCAAGCTTTGCCTATATAAAGGCCATATGTACATATGTTTGTATGTGTGTTTTCTTGAAAAAAAATGAGCATGATTTCTCAAAATTAGAAATATTCCTCTGTTCTTTTATTTTATTGTGAGTGTTGGTGAGTTTCAAAGATTAAAAATATGATAGTGTCATTTATGTGAGTGAGTGATCTAGAGGCAAATCAATTGTGGATATTGTATTTATATTTAGTATCAAAGCTGGTTAATCTAGTGTCAAGTATTTGAGAGTTTGTGAGATGTGGGAGAATTCTCACATAGTTGTTTGTTCATGGAGTCAGTATGACAAAGACTTTCCATGTTATGTGGTTTGGTATCAAATTAGATGGAAACTCAATTATAGTTATTGGGAGACTTTGATATGTACCCATTTGAAGGCTCAGGACCTGTGAAATTTTATTGAACCGGGTTCACAAGAAGGATCTAATGTTGCCAACAGAGGAGAGATCAATCATTGCTATCTCAAATTCATCAAGTTGTTAATTATAGAGTGTTTGACAAAATAACAAATGGCAAAAATACAAAAGAAGCTTGGAACACGTTGAAGTTATCGTACAAAATTGTAGATAAAGTCTAGAAAGCAAAGTTACAGTCTTTGCGAAGAGAATATCAAAGGTATGAGATGTGTAGTTCAGAAATTGTTGAGCAATGTTTTACTCGTGTTATAGATCTTGTCAATAAGATGAGAGTCTATGGAAAAGGTATGTCCGACAGTAAAGTGATGGAGAAAATTCTTCGCACCATGCCAATTAAGTATGACCATGAGATAACTACAATACTAGAGTCCCACGATATAGATACCATGACGATTGCAAAGTTGCAAGGAATCATGGAAATCCAAATCAGATAATATTGGAGAAGTACGAAAAATTAACCGAAAAAGTCTTGAAAAGTCGAGTGAATTTAAATAATGTTACAGAATTAAGCCGTACACAAGAAGGACGCAAGATCATGGTATTAATTTTTAAAGTAGCGGAGAAAAAGTTTTAGAGGAAGAAGTCGCAAAAATTACAACCGTAAAAGTTATAATAATTTTGCACAGCCTAATCAAGTAAGAGATGGAACAAATTTTAGGTCTGTCAACTGAGGAAGAGGTTGAGAAAATTTTTATCCAGAACAAACCAATTTCAACTGTTTTTATTGTGGAAAATATGGACACAAAATAACATATTGCAAATTCAAAATGATAAATAACAATTAAGCATGTTACAGAAAATCAACATCAAAATACTGAATCTAGATACTCAAATTTTATTTTTTACAAGTAATTCATGTGTTGAAGATGAAAATATATGGTACTTAAATAATGCTTGTAGAAATCATATGTTTGGTATAAAAGAATTATTTTCTTCATGAGATGATTTAGTTAAACTATTATTGAAGTTAGTAATAGTACATAAATTCCTATTTAATAAAAAGAGCAATACCAATTAGATTGAAGGATGGTCTTCTGAGTTATATTTCTGATGTTTTTTATGCTCCTGAACTTGATTATAATTTATTGAGTATGAAAAAGTTAAGTGAGAGGGGATATAAGATGATAACTTATCGTGGACATTGCATTGTATTTGACAACAACAGAAGGTTTATAGATAAAGCAAAGATGACTTTAAACAGAATGTTTTTATTGAAAATTCATCATGTTAATCCCTCTTGCATGAGTTCTGTAATACTTGATGATGACTGGCTATGGCATATGCGATTTGCACATTTTTATTTTTCTAGCATAAACTACTTGTTAAGAAAATGACTTGTTTCTGATCTATCACGAGTTCATATTCCTAATTATGTTTGTGAAATTTGTCAACTAGAAAAGAAGTACAAAGATTCATTCCCTGCAGGAAAGTCATGGAGAGCTAGAAAATTGCTTGAAATTATGCATTCATATATTTGTTTTATTGAAGTTCTAAACAATGGTGGTAACAGGTACTTGATCACTTTTGTTGATGTTTTAGTATATATACATGGTATACTTTCTAAAGTAGAAATTAGAAGCATATGATACCTTCAAGGCATTCAAACCATTTGTCAAAAAACAAAGTGACTATAAAATCAAAATCCTTAACACAGACATAAGAACATAATATATTGTATGTTCAGATTACTTTAAGCAATACAGAATTTAACACCAACTAATAACTATATATACTTTTCAACAAATGGAGTTGCTGAAAGAAAGAATAGAACCATCATGGATATGGTTTGATGTAGTTAAAGTCAAAATAAATGCCTAAAGATTTGGACAGAAGCAATCGTGATAGCAGTACATATTTTAAACAGGTCCCAACGAAGAATGTTCGTGATAAAACTTCTAAAGAAGCTTGAAGTGAAAAGAGGTCTTCCATTAATTATTTCAGAGTCTTTGGGTATATTGCTTATGCCCATATTCCATATTAATTAAGGAAGAAGTTAGATGACAAAGACGAGAAGTGTATCTTTATCGGCTATATCACAAAGTAAAAGCATACAAACTGTATAATCCAGAATCAACAAAGGTGATCATCAGTAGAGACATGATATTTGACGAAAATAACATGTGAGACTCAAATACAAAGACAAAAAAACAATCGATTTTAATTCCAAATACGCGTAATGAAGAAGAAGAAGAAGAAGAAAGACAACTAGACACAATCAAACAACCAGAATCATCTAAAAGACCTCAAAGAGAGCGGCTCCACTAGATTAGTAAAACTATAAAGTTGGCAATGACAGCGATTCATCCGATGAAGAAATCATAAATTTTGCTCTATTTTTAGATTATGAGCCATTGAATTTTGAAGAAACTTTTAGAGACAACAATTGAAAGAAAGCAATGGATGAGGATCAGAGATTCATGCCATTAAGAAAAATGACACATGGAAACTGACAGATTTTCTTACATATAAGAAGTTGATTGGAGTAAAGTGGGTTTACAAAACTAACTATATACCTAATGGTAAAGCTGATTGTTTCAAGGCAAGATTAGTCGTTAAGGGATACAAACAAAAGCCAGATATCGGTTACTTTGAAGTATTTGCTCTTGTTGCTAGATTAGACATTATTCGTTTGATTATTTCACTCTCAGCTCAATATAATAAAAAATACATCAAATGATGTTAAGTCTATATTTCTAAATATCACTTTAGAAGAAGAAGTGTATGTTGAGCAACTTGCAAAATATGAAGTTCCAGGGGAAGAAGATAAAGTTTACGGGTTGAAGAAAGCTTTGTACGAATTAAAACAAGCACAAAGAGCGTGGTACAAGAAGATTGATTCTTATTTCATTCAGATTGGTTTTAGAAGATGTCCATTTGAGCATACTCTTTATATCAAGTATGTTGAATCTGAAAATATCTTGATCGTGTACTTTTATGTTGATAATTTGATCTTTACTAGCAATAATATGAAGATAATTGTTGAATTGCATAATTCAAGAAAGCTATGATAAAAGTACTTTGAAATGACGGATATGAGTTTGATGTCTTACTTTCTTGACATTGAAGTCATTTAGAAAGATGATAGAATCTTCATTTCACAGAAAGAAATATGCAAATGATATTTTGAAGAAATTTCAGATGGATAATTCGAAACCAATTCCTACTCCGATTGAAGAGAAGTTCAAGTTGCTAAAAGAAGATAAAAGAAGAGAAGTAAATGCTACTATTTACAAAAGTTTGATTGGAAGTCTAAGATACTTAATTGCAACCAGACTAGATGTTGTATTTGGAGTTGGATTGCTTAGCAGATTTATGGAAGAACTTTATTCCAACCACTTGCACGTAGCAAAAAGAATTTTTCAATATATTAAAGGTACTTTAAATGATAATATATTTTTTTTGAAAGTAAAGAGCTCAACACAGTACAGTGGAGCAGTCAAATAGAAACAACAAAAGAACCAATTACAAAAAGCACAGTACCATTAAAAGAAGCCCCGTTGTCATTTTCGGCATTGCCATCAACAACTAAAGGGGTCCACACCTCTCCACCGTTGTGGCTCAACACAGTCATGTGGGTGATTTCTTCAACACCTTTGCTTTTATTTTGAAATATCCTTCTATTCCTCTCCAACCATATTCCAAATCACTGCACAGAAGAATCTCAACTGTTGCTCTCTATCCTCTCTCCTCCTTGACCCCTCCGTCCAACACAGAAAATGTTCCCTCATTGTCCCTGAGATGGACCATTGTTGGTCAATCACCGATAACCAAGTACTCCACACCCTTTCCATTTATTATGAAAATACTAATGAAGTGAATCTTGTTAGTTACACTAATAATGATTGGGCCAGAGATATAGAAACAAGAAAAAGTATTTCAGGATTTGCATTTTATGTTGGCTCAGGAACAATTTCATGGTCATTGAAAAAACAAGTAGTAGTAGCATTTTCTACAGTAGAAGCAGAATATTAGCTGTAGCTAGTTGTGCAACACAAGCAGTTTAGTTAAGAAGAATTCTTGAAGAATTGAATGAGAAACAAAATACTCCAACAACGATATTTTGTGATAACAAACCAGCTATAACACTTTGCAAAAATATAGTATTTCATAGAAGGTCCAAGTATATTGATATTCTATTTCACAAAATTAGAGAGTTGATGAATAAGAAAAAAGTTGTGATCGAGTTCTATCCTATAGGAGAGCAAATTGCTGATATATTTACAAAGTCATTGAAGACTAAACTATTTTACAAGTTAAAAAAAATGCTTGAAATGATTAATTTTGCAAATTTGATTTAAGAAAAACAATGTTGATTAAAAAAAAATTAAATTAACTTGCACCATCTCATATGAACTAGAATTTTCATAAAACATGGTTAAAGAATTGATGAAATAAATTTTTAGTTGAATACAACTATCATCAAAGCTAATCATTTTGGAAGTTTGAAAAATTTTTAAGATATTTATAGTTATACTAAAAATTATAGAGTGTCAACTAATAAAAGTCAAATAAATAAGATGTTTAAGTTATTTATTTGAATAGTCAAAGTTAAAAGTAAAATTAGCTAAGTATGTGTATTCACCGCTAATTAAAAGGTTGGAAGAGTCATGAATTTATTAGCATCAACCTTTGTCTATATAAAGGCCATATATACGTATGATTATGTGTGTTTTTATTAAAAAAATCAACATAGTTTTTCAAAATTAAAAATGTTTCTCTGTTTTTTTTTATTTTATTGTAAGTGTTGGTGAGTTTGAAATATCGAAAAGGAAAAGTCTAGGGGGCAGCAACTTCGTTAAATTCTGGCCAGCATGTAACCAATAAAAAAAAGTGAGTCATTGGATGAAATTTCAAACCAATTTCACACCATTAAAATCATTATTAATGGTTATTTGATAGTTACAAATCACAAAAGTTGTTGACCTCCTAACACTCTTCTATTGAAAATATGATAGTGTTATTCACGTGAATGAGTGGTTCTGAGACAAATTAATTATGGGGGTTGTATTTACATTGTACATGTACATACATAACTGCAGTTACTAGTTAGTTAGTTAGATGATACTTGGAGCAAAATAGAAGTTGAAACACATGCTTATTATAAACAGGCACCTATTGTATTAAGTATTAACCATGATTGATATTATCAACTCCATAATTTTGAAACAGAAATACAACAGATGATGGAAACGTAAAGACTAAGGTCTATTTCATTATCTGTACAATCTCCTAAATCAAATCATCAAGCTTGAGGAAGTTGCATAACATGTGAATCTGAATGTGGAGAGTTCACAGGACTTTCTGCAACATGACTATCTTTTCTTGAGAGTCGTCTCTTGGCTTGTCCCAATTGTTCAATCACCGCGGAGGTTAACCAATTGGTGCCGGTGACATAAATCAAGAGGGAAATTGTTGATGTACCTGCTGTCAAAGTGAACAAGGCCCAGAAGCTGTTTGGGCTAAGACTGGCAGTTTCGGTGTCCGGTTCAGACTCTTCACATTTCTCTGATGCAAGCATTCTGTTCTCCAGTTCCCTCTGTTTTCCGGATTCAAATAAATCCAACAGTGCTTTGTTCACAAGTGGAAGGTATGGAGATCCTTGCGGAAAAGCCTGCAAACATCCAACACAACACAGATCACCACAAACTTCAAATTTTTAGTATTAAAATTTGAGCAATGCTAGGGACCAGCAACTTTGGTATTTTGTAACCATCAATTGGCCATCAATAGTATTTTTAGTGGTGTGAGATTACATCTAATAATGAGAAATCACTCACTTTTCTTTTAATGGTTAAGTGCTGGCCAAAAAACACAAAAGTTGCTGGCCCCTAGACTTAATTTGAAGTGGAGAAGGTCATACGAAACCGAATCCTCCGATTTTATACATGGGCCCGGCTTGAATAAACTCTTTACAGTACTTTGCAAGGAAAATCTTGGCCCCAGGAGCTTCAATAAAGACAGCTGCTATTTCTTTTCTTCTGAGAGCTTCAGCGAACTCTTCATGTGATCTAAATTGCCTTATGTTTGCAGGGTTAAAGTGTAGAACATCATGAAGATAATTTTTCAAGAAAGATCCAGTACTGTATCCAACCATGGCATTGTTATTTCTTAACTGATCAACATCACCTATTGTTGGTTCAAGTCTTTCAACTGTTAGCATGCTGGTTAAGTTGGCTGTGTATGTCTGCATTATAATGAGGGCCACAAATAACCACACCACCATAGCCACCCTTGATAAATTGTTGTGTAATTTATCTCCTATGTCTATGTTCAGTCACAGGCAAACAAGTTACAAGTTAATTCATCACTTGACTAATTATTGAAAGATATCTATTTGATTCTTTATTTTCTGTAAGTTCAATATCTTATTTGATGCTATACACAGCTGCATTTGTTTTTGAGAATAGCATAGGACAAGACACTGAGAACAAAACATAAGGGATAGAGATACAAAATTTTATGCTCTTATATTTTATTTGGTAATAAACTAGAACAAATTATAAAAATCTAATTTATTCTCATGTTTTTCATTCAAAAAATTTGAGACGAAAAATATAATAATAAAAAAATATAATTATGAAAAATTAACAAGAATAATAATAAAAATAATAAAAAATAAGTTGTGTCCCTTGTTAGTGTCTCCGTGTCCTTTCTATTAGGATGGACACAAAATACACTAATTCAGTGTCTCTAGACACATGGTCTCTATCCATGTCTCTTCTGTCAAACACAATTTTGTGTCTTTGTGTTCCTGTCTCAGTGTCCTGTCTCTGTAAACAAACGCAGCCTTAAAGACTAAACTAATGTTACGAATACAAACATGTTTTTTTACTTTTACTAAATTTTTGAGGGACTAAACTGATATTGCATATATTTTGAGGTGACTAATTAAATAGCTAATTCTTGTAAAAAGTTCTGAATGTTACCATTTAAGTTTACGAGAGGGGTCATTGCCAACCAAGCAATGTTGCCATATTGTTTGAGTATGGAGCCCTTGAGTTCACAGAAATGATTTCTTTCTAGCATCCATAAAACAAAGACATTGTAGATAATCACTAACACTATTAGGATCCACATTGTCTTTGTGAAAGGCTTCACAAACAGCCAAGCTCTGTGTCCTGTTTTTGATTTCAAAGGGACTACCATCACCACTCCAGGATCAGTGTATGGCTGAGTGAATTCGGCATACTGGTACCGGTACGAGATTATTGTTACATCAATTACTGCATCAAAATTCTGCTTCATGCCATTTCAAATAGAAACAAGTAATTGTCATTAAGTAATGTTTTTAGAAAAAGTTTATATCAGACATAAACTACACTATTGGAGAGAGATAAGTTAATAGATTAAGTAAAAAAAAATCACAAAATAGGTCAAATGAATCTATTATATAATGGCATATCATGTTAAATGTCATGTGGCATGTTGACATGAAAGATTAATACTATGTGTTACAAAATAATTGGTTATTAACATGGCATTAAATGCCATTTGGTTGATAAATTATTTTGTGACATATGGCATTAACTGTTATGTTATGTTATATTATCATGCTACATAACACTTAATGTAACACATTATCATCTAATGAACGGAACGACTGTTAACAAAATTTTTCAGAGACTAATTTAATAAAAAGAATTATTGGAAAGACCAATTTGAATATTAACCATTAATTTGTGACATTATATGGGGAAATCTGCAACTTAAAAATATCATGCAAGAACGACATAAAAATATTGAATACCTAACTTATTACCTTCAAATAAATTTGTCTCACCAACTCATCATAAGTATCATTGAAAGCATAGAACTTGTATGGAACATGGTAGGGCATCAAGTCCATAGTTGCTTTGAAAAGATCAATAGTGAATCCCTGAAATTGATCATGAGTTATGTTTATAAATTGCTTCAATGTGGACAAAGCAGGGACCCCAACTCTTAATGGCTTCTCAATTGTTGGTAGGGCCCACCCTCTTGGAGTTTCCCAAGGTCTACCTGGCCACATAACCTGTCCTAGTTCCTTCATTGAAGAACTATAACTAACATCATGTTGACCAATATTGCTTGAAAATCCAAGTCCATTTGACCAAAAACCAATCTCCTTGTATCCCTTCCCAATCACATTGATGATTTGAAAAGTCTGTGTAGGATCTAAGGTATGATCATTGAATTGAATTCTTCCCTTTAGGCCAAGAAAATTACTATGCAAAATCTTGTTCATCAGGAATTTGCCACCTTCATTATTGTTGGTTTGACTCATGGCTAGAGCCAGAGTCCATGCAGCATCATAAGCATGTGCTGCAAAAGTTCCTGGCTCATTGTTGAGTTCTTGAGGGTAATCTAGGCTAAATTTTCGACGAAATTTCCGGTAGAAATCCTCATGTTTTTTCCCATTTTCTTGGAAATAGCTCTTGACTCCAATGATTCCTTGCATTGAGGATATAGTTGAAGCATTTAAGGAATGAACAAGGCTTGTAAAAGGGTCAGTAATGATCCAAACATAGTCCTTCCCAACCATATCCATTTTCGACGCAGTTTCGAAGAGGTTTATGGCCAAATTGAGGGACAAACTAACAACAACAAAGACTCTACAATGGCCATCTCTAAGATTCTCAAGATCTTTGGACAATGAAGAGGAAGGAAAAGGAGGAACACTCAAGAGATTACTTATTGTGATACCTGCTTCAGTGAGTGCTAAATAGATATTGGATAAAGATTCTGTGGATGAAGCATCTTTGTCTTCATAAATTATGTTGACACTGTACCAATCCCATGATTGAACAATAGCAGATACTGCTTTCATTTGTTTTAATGCATTAGGTGAAGTTTGAACCATGAAGGGCCATTTTGATGTTGCCCAATTTGGAGTTACATCTGCTAAGGATAGAAGAGGTGTCATGTTTTGGTTGCAAAGTTCAGCTATTAATGTTGTTTCTTCCCATGTTTGTGGACCTATAATTGCTTGCACTTGCTCTTTGTCAATAAGGTCCCTTGCTGCAAAACAAAATCAATTAGAATTGGATGATTATGAATGTTATTATTTATTTTTTGGTTGAAATAAATCCAAAGATAACTGTGGTTAGGACTTATTTTAAGCCTTTTTATCTCTACTTTTTGCTATGTCTGTTTGCATATTTGGCTCTAGACACAAATAATTTAATGAATGAATGAATGTATATTTCTATTTCTCCAAATCACAAGTATTCATGGCAAGACTAGTTTTCTTAACAAGTGAGATTGGCCAAAGTGGAAGGTACTCTTCCCTTAACTAAAGTGTATTTAGGATTAACAGGATTTTTTTTATTGACACATTTAATACTCCTTTTAGGACTTAATATCTATTGTATATAATGAAGATTAGCAAAATTCGGTGTATAATTTTCTTCTAAAATATTTTTATTTATATTTATGAGTTTAATTTTGATACACAAATACTATAAAACGTTTTATATAATCATCCAAACATATTCATTTTTTTAAATGCTATTTACACTATCAATCTAAACAGTAATTATTTTGACTTATGTAAGTGAATACACGTGTAAAATTTCTTTCACTTACAGCGTATACAAATTAAATTCTTATACTAATTTACTATCATACATACTTAATAAATAAAATAATGGACTAAGAGACACGTCCTAGTGTTTTTTATTTGAAATTAGTGTGATCCATCAAGTATATAGTATAAGAAAAATTTTAAGTATACCAAAGAATATCAGTGTTCTAATTATTTTAACCGTTGATTTCAATTAATATATATTATATATATATTTTTTATAATTCAGATCAACAGTTAAAACAACTGAAATACTGATATCTACGATCCACTTAAAACTCTTCCTATAGTATATACCCAAATATTAAAGAATATGAGAGTTAAGAAATATGAACCTGCAAGAGCAGCTTTAAGGGGATCCCCATGAGAGTCCCTTATGTGAAGACCAAAGCTTTGATTGGTGTAATGATAGAAATCCTCCAATGCCATCTTAATAGCCACTATTTCCTCTTTTCCACTTCTATCATTATAGTCTGCAACAACTCCTACTATGCCCTTATTCACTTCGATTGCTGTTCCTAACACTATTTTAACCATACTCATAATAATAATAAGACAAACGAGAGGAACAAACTTATGCATACTTTCCATAATAGCAATATTATTATTACCCTCACTTGGTGCTTATTATCCATATATATTCCTTTTTATAGGAAAAGAATAGCTAACAAAATTAAACAATTTTAGAGTGAGCAATTTTCAGGTAAAGTTAGAGGGCATCTTATGGTATATGTTGTTGCATGTTAATTGGTACCTTCATGTTATTTTAGCTATAAAATTTTGTAGTGAGATTCACACAAATAATTTAAAATTTTTGAACTGGAATATTATATCATAATATCATATAAAATGTGCAAACTATAACATAATATTCCTCTTTGTATTGCATTTCACTAATTGTAATAGTTGAATAGTAATAAAAGGTTTTGGAAACCTCAATGCCAAGCAAGCGCCACGGCAGAAAGGCACTTAAAAAATAATAAAAATGTGGCGTATGTTATTGAGCATAACACGTTAAAAGGGGATGAATTGAAAGGGAAAATTCCAAAATCTAATTTTTTTTTCAACTATCATTGTTCATTGGTTCATCTTAGTATAATAATAAAAAGCTAAACTAGCATAACAACTAATTAATATTAATGAAAATTCGGGTTTCTCTCATGAAGGCAACAAAAATTAAAGAAAATAAGAAATGTCACATTAGAAGTTTTGTATCCTTGAATTTCGTAGTAATCAGATGTCACTTATGAGTTATGAGTATTCTTCTTGTATCACATAACAAGTAGGATTTTCTACTATTGGGAATATTCCTCTATATCTGTTTTAGTGTAAATCATATTTAAGCGGTTAGGTAGTTAGGAAATTTGAAAGAAACTAGGGAATAAAGTAGAATACAAGAAATCAAATTTGTCGTACAAACGAGGAGATTTATTATTATGATTACATAGCCTTTGATCATACTACTCTCTTAGGATATTTAAATAATTTTATTGTCTTTAAAAGTTTAGACGATAGAAAAATGATGAATACTATCTAACTCTTTCTAAAATAACATGTAAGTTATTTTTTATGATATGTCAAATTTTAATTAATTATTATCTTAATTATAGTTGGATTATTTTATATAAAAGGTTATTGTGTTAGTACTATTTTACAAGCTTGCAAAAGAAAGCAATGAAAAGAAAAAGTTTCAGCATTTACAAAGTTATAAACTTTAATTAACGGTGGGCAAGCTCTTCAGTGTAGATATAAAAATTTTATTTACATGTGTAGATGAGTATTGACAGCTTCTAAATACGACAAGTGTTAATAAATTTAGATATTTTTTTGTAAAATTGTAAATTGTTGCAGCATTGATTTACTGATCTAGTTAGATATATATTTAAATTATACAATAATTAATAATTACTTTGATGTTAATTACATCTTGGTAATATGAGTATTTTTTATATTTTTTAGATTATTATTATTATTATTATTATTATTATTATTATTATTATTATTATTATTATTATTGCGCTTTTTTAGCATAAAAATTTTTGTTGAAGAGTACAAAAATTTATTAATATAATACAAATATTTGCAAAGATTAAGTTATAGAAGGAGGCAACATGAATAATTATATCTCTAACACTTTTCTCCAAACAAGAGTTTATTTTTTGGATTTGTTAGATTTTTGCATAAGTCTTCTTTTCTCCTTTTACTTGTCTTATGCTATTTTTTCTCTTTTGAGTTTCACCAAGAATCAAACTCTACTTTTTGGACGTAGAACTCTGATACTATGTCGTGAAATCACTTTTTCCAAAAGTTTAAGTTTAGGTGTGACAATGAGTAGGATAGGATAATGTTTAGACTCAACCCTAACCCAACCTACGAGTTGATTTTTTCACTAAAACTAAACTATATCTTACCCACAGGTTTATAACATGTCAACCCTCGGGTCATAAAAAAAGTAATTTCAATACTTTAATGAGATCTTGAAGTTATAATTTAGTATTTGTATATCACTAAACAAATTTGGCCTTTATATAAACAAAAGCATTAAACTTTTGATTAAAGATCTTGATTTAGTAGTCATAAGTTTTCTATATAAATGAGAGGTTTTTGGTTCAACACTCATTCTTAGCATATTTTTTATATAATATAACATATATAGAGTGGTAAATTTTGTAGCATATTTTTTATTATGCATATTTTGTTGATTTCGTATACTGTACTATTTTTGTATTTTATACTAAAATTTTGTGTTATGCATTATAATTTTTGTACTCTTGCTTCTAAATATATATATAAAAAAAATTAAAAAACGAAAATGATGATAATGATGATGATAATGAAGGAGAATAAAAAAAAGAGAAAAAAATTAGACAAAAGAAATAGGCGGCGGCAACAACAACAACAATGTTAAAAAAGAAGTTTTCAAGAAAAGATAAAAAAGATAAAGATAAGGATGAAATAGCAATAATTAATGTGCGATAACTTGATTGAATTTGGTTAAAAAATTCTTAATTACATTGTATAATTAATAATTAATCTAAGCCAATTTAATTATTTCTTAACTCTAGTTTCAAAATTAAAAATAAATCTATTGTTGAGCAAAAGAGAGTAAAATGTTTTTTTCTTTACTGTACATTAACAAAAAAAAAAGGAAAATTACTCAAAATCAGAGTTAAATATAAAATTATTAATTTAAATATTTTTATTTAACTGTTTATAGCATAAATATTTTATGTATATTATAGTCCGGAGTAACTAAATATCTTGTCAAAGTTTTGAACGAATTATTGAGCTGCTCTAATTATTAATTAAATTGATATAATCAAATATAATAAAATAATATATAAATTATAAATAAATATATAAAAATATAAATATATTTTATTATAAATTTTAAAAATACAACACTAATATAATAGATTAACAACTCAATTAACCATCACAATACTAGTCATTACCATTTATATTTAGTAAGAAGCTAAATTTAAGAAGAAATCAACAACACGGACAAATTAACAACTAAATGACTAAATCAGCACAACAATAATAGATTAATAGTTAAATTAGTCCTTCAAAAATAAAATATTTTTTAAATTTATTTTTAAAAGATTTTTTCAATCAAATTAGTTTTTCAAAGATTGCGAATTAATCATATTTGTCCTCCAATCACTCTATTAACAATTTTCTTCAAAAATTAATATTGTAAAACGTTAATTGATAACATATTTAATACTTAATATATTTAATTGGATATCGATCAAATATATTAATAAAAATTTGTTAATTTAGTCATTTTTTCCAATGATAAAAATTATATTCCTAATATGATCTAATAACTAAATTAATAGATTTTGGTAAATATATTTAGTTAACGTCTAATTAAACATATTATATATTATATATGCTATCAATTAACATTTCATATCATCAATTCTTGACGAAAATTGTGAGTAGAATAACTGAAAGACATATATGATTAATTTATAATTTTTGAAAAATCAATTTGATTAAAAAAATCTTTTACAGACAAATTTAAAGAATGCTTTATCTTTTGAGACTAATTTGACTATTACAACAAATATCTCAACACCAGTAAAGGAATAGGAGACTAGAGACGTTCGTCCAAAAAAAGAGAGACAAAAACGGGGCAGTGAAGCAAAGGTGACGATCATTGGAAGCGCAATGGGAGAAGACAACAATTGCTATGGCCAAAATGGCAGATTGCTGGAAGAGGGAGCGAGAGGCGTTTGAAGAGGAGAAAGTGAAAAACCAAGAAAGGATATCGGGGTTTGGAATATGATGATTTTGTTTAAGAACCGAACCAATTTGGCCATTGATTCTTGCTTCGATTAGTCGAATTGGCTGATTCGGTTCAATTTTCAGAATTTAAAATAGAGTATATACGTATTTTGGTTCTCAAAGAATTTTAGATCCGACACTTTAGTTCTCAATTAAAATTAATTACTCAATTGATCTATAACAATTAATTTCGTTAGTCACTTAGGTTCTTAGCTCTGTCAACTCTGACGGAAGACAAAATGGTCCCTGACAACTTTAATAGGGGACAAAATGATCTCTGACAACTTTAATAAGAGACAAAATGATTCCTGACCCCTTTTTTCGAAAACGACACTGTTCTTACCCAATTTTTATCATATCTCGTATAACCCTAACATTCATACTCTCCTTCTTTACCTTCACAATCTTCTTTTCCATCTTTTCCTTTCTCCTCTTTAACTCCAAGATTAAGCCATGGTGTAATTGTCACACGTGTCGCAACTACTTCAACATGTCATGTACCGCACACTTCCTAAATCTTTGTGACCGGTACATCCACCTCCTCTACACTTCACCCACCAAAAGCATCTACTTCCATGTCTTCGATAACATCACCTCCAACTCCAACAACGTCCACG
Source organism: Arachis hypogaea (assembly GCF_003086295.3). Classification (NCBI taxonomy): domain Eukaryota; kingdom Viridiplantae; phylum Streptophyta; class Magnoliopsida; order Fabales; family Fabaceae; genus Arachis; species Arachis hypogaea. The sequence goes on along the minus strand of NC_092042.1, from coordinate 80,186,984 downwards.
ATATCCTCAAAACCAAGTTTCACAACTATCCCAAGGGCATGCCTTTCTCCACTGTCCGGCAAGCAATATAAATTGTTGGACATTAGGACATCATGAGAAAATTCTCCTTCGACATCATATGCAAATTCTCATTTGAAATAGACACTGAATGCTTCATTCCTTCTTTCTCGGAGTCCAAGTTGGCAGACAGTTTCGACCTCGCATCCAAGCTATCAGTACAACGAGCAATGTCGCCGTTGCCGCTCATATGGAAACTAAAACGATTACTGAGAATTGGTTCGGAGAAGAAGCTGAAGGAAGCAATCGGAGTGGTAGACAATGTGGTCATGGAGATGATAGAGAGGAGGAAGGAGATGGCAATGACGATGACGGATCTTAACAAATTAGACTTGTTGTCTAGATTCATAGGATCTATCGAAGACGACAAGTAGTTGAGAGACATAGTCATTGGTTTCCTAATATATTGTGTAGTTTGAAGTTACAGTGTTAAACTGTTAGTGTTATGCGAGATATGATGAAAATTGGGAGAGAACAGTGTCATTTCTGAACAGATGAGATCATAGACCATTTTGTCCCTGTTAGAGTTGTTAGGGACTATTTTGTTTTCCGTTAGAGTTGACGGAATAAAGGATCTAAGTGATTAACTAAGTTAATTATTAAGACCAATCGAGTAATTAATTTTAATTGAGAACTAAAGTGTTTGATCTAAAAATTTTTAAAAACCAAAATAGGTATATACTATTTAAAATAACATGCATTGTGTGTGATGCATTTGACATTTCATTCCACTTAATAATACTTGCTCATAAACCATAGTTGATGATATCTTTGAGAATAAAGGTATAAGAGGTATGCTGGCAGTGATGTCCAAAGAGGAAAAGTGGCGCGAAAACCAGAGGCAATCCCCATGACAGCACAAACAATGGCAACGACAAGAACATCTGCTGAGAATTTCCAAGTTATATCTCTAACATATATCAGAATAGATATTACCACAAATCCAAGAATGTTGTTCATGAACACTACTCCATATATCTGCATGCATTCAACCGAATTTCTAATATAAGTATCTAATTATAATTGTCATGCTTGGTTGGTTTAAGTAGTTTGACACTTTATTTCATTAAAATGTGTTAATAGAATTTTTATGTATTTACATACATTTATTAATGCAGCTATTGAATAATTACAAAATCCGCAATAATGCTAGCACAACAATAAAATAATAACCCAAAGATATTTTATGTAAGTTAAGAATAATATTTTAAATTAGTTCTGACAAAATTTTTAGTCGATACTTTTGTCTTCAACAAATTTTAATTATCAAATCAGTTCCCAAATTTTTATTTTATTAGACAATCAGTTCTCACATCAATTTGTTCATCCATATAAAAAGATCAATACGAAAATTTTTAAAAGTTTTAGGAATTATAACATTTTTATTAAATAATGATAACGACTGAATTATCTATTTTTTTTACCAATATTTAACATGAAGAATATGTCGACAAATTACAATAAAATGTTAGAGACTGATTTAGTGATTAAAAGTTGTTAATGATTAAATTGTAAGATTCAAATTTTTTTAGAGACTAATTTGAGATATTACTCTTAACTCTCTAATTTTATACATTAAGATTTATAATTATACACTTATTGCATATAGTATTACTTAATTATTCTAACAATAATTAACTAATATAACAAAAGATAAATAATAATTTAAAAAATATAAAATAAAATAATTTTAGACGGTTTTGAATTGATTTTTTTATTATTTTTTAAATAACATTTTAAATTTTGTAAATTTATTTTGTATTTTTGTCTCATCATGATTTATATTTGTTCAGTTAAAGAAACAACTTTTCTTTAACCAACGATAAATGGATGAACAAAAATTGAAAAAGAAAAAGAGAAGTTCAAAAGGAAAAAGAAATATAGTTGACTATTTCCGAATTCGCATTATTAGAAATTTAACTGGTTGATTAATATTTTTTTTATTGAATATCCATAACAATAATATAACAAATGTGAGATTAGTTAAAATGATAAATATTTTATTTTTTTTATAAATATTAGAGTATTAATAGACACGTTTGTATTAATTTATATTTTACAAATTAAATATTGATAATAATAAATTTGAGATTAGCTAAGATAATAGCTAGCTATGTTATGTTAAAATAAAAATGTCACGGATTTAATTTTAGAATTTTTAATAAAATTTATTATTTTTGACGATCAGTTAGTCATTAATATTTAAAAGTGTGTACTAAAAATATAAGAAATTACTCAAATAAATATGTCTATTTCATCTTTTACTAAAGAGATTTTCGTGTTACGTTTTAATTAGTTTCTATATAATCTTTTTTGTGTTTCTCGTCACATATTATTAAATTCCTTAAAAAAATAATTAATTTATATTCGTGCGATATATAAAACAATTACTATATTATTATTACATTATAGATTAAAATTCACTAATTTAAATTTGTTTTTATTTTTAATCTAAGTATTAAAAATAAATAAAATTTTTATAACTAGATGTAGTGTAACAATATATATATAATATTAATTAATTTTTAAAAAATTCTAAAAAAATAATTTCTTTTATTTTAGTAAAATAACTATTTATTAAAGTGGACAAACTGATTAATTTCTTCTCATATACAGTTTTTTTTCTTTAAAGACATAAAAATAATTGATTGAGACATTGGTTGAAATAATTAAAGAGAAATCCTAGGTAATTTTGGTATAGAAATTTCGAATTTGAAAACATTGATAAAAACTATATTGAATTTTGATTTATTTTATTCACATTTAAATTAATCACTACATAAGTTAAAGTTCTGTTTTGAAGTTATATTCGAACTTCAATCTGATTTTTAAAGTTTCAATTTACTTAATTTGATTTTCTGACTTAGGTATCTGTGACTCATATTAAGGTTTTAAGTGTTTTGTTGGAAAAATATTAAGGTAAAAAAATTTCAATTGTCACATCAAATAGTCACTAGAACGTATAACATAGCAGTCGTTAGTCCATCTCAGCATGCCGTTAACAATTCTGAGACTGTGACAAAAATAAGATCAGAAACCAATGTGAGTCATAACTACTAAGTTGGGAGACTAAATTGAGTAAATCGAAAATTTTAAAATTAGATTGAAATACAAAACAGTGCAGATAGAGAAACGGTGAACGATGACAGCAAAGCAGAATAGATCAACAGAGGCGACAGAAGCTCGACAAACGTATGCAACTATGCGCGACAGTAGAGGCTCGACGGCAGCGCAACAAACACAACAGAGGATCGACGTGCATAAAAGAGAACAAAGAGCAAGATAAAGAGAAGGCGAGAAGCACAGCAGAGAGTGAGACGCGGAGCTGTGCGCGAAGCTGAGCAGACAAAGGAGCAGCAGTGCTAACCAATGCCAACCGGCAGAGAACAGCGATGAATGGCAGACGAGTGAAGTCAGAACAATGAGTGAGTGAGAGAGAGAAAACATCAGAGAGTGAGAGAAGAGGGAGTCAGCGAGCCAACTAGGGATTTAGGATAAGTGGGTAGCGTTTTTTAGTGTTTTTTTTTTTTGCCAAAATGACGTCGTTTTTTGCCAAAATGAGCACTCAACGCAAACTCGTTAACTCGTTCTCAAACTCGCGAGTTTGATCGAGTTTATGCGATTCTAGCCGAGTCTACTCGAGTTTACTCAAAAAAGAATTTATATCCGAGTTAACTCGATTTCACTACCTAAACTGTAAACTACGAGTTTATGAATTAATTTGCGAATTTGACAACAATGAGTCTAACAATAAGGTCTATGTAGGTAGCTGGTTCAGATCGGGGGTGGTCTGACCCACCCAAATTAATACATGAACAAAAAAAGAAATGTTGTTGCACAAGTAATTATATCATGAGTTAATTACTCTTTTGTAAATAATTTAGATAATCCCTAATCCTATCTAATGGAGCACTCATCAAATACTTTGTCAACATTCTTTTATGTCAATGTATGTAACTCCAAACAGAAGAAATGCAAGAGTTGACTGACCTCTATTATTATTATATTTTTTATTCCAATTCCAAGATAAATACCAAACCTTATATTTTAGATGATAGCATAGCCACACTGTACTTGCTATTAATTTGTTGCAGTGAGTTAGCCTTACGAGGAAGTATAGGGAGTTAATGGAATATTTGTACAATGTGTATAATAAAAGTTAAGGGAGTATTAGAGATATAACCATTAATGTTTCCTTTTCCTATCAGCATAAACTTTTAGGATTAGTGGTATCATGACATAGTATTAAAATTCTAAATCCGAAAAGTTAAGAGTTTAATTCTTGGTGAATACCAAAATCAACTTAAGCTTTTGGAATGAGTAATTTTATGAGTGATATTCATTTTATAACTTAACGTATTATATACATTGTATAAATATTTTATTAGCTTCCTAACATGACTAGCCTTATTTACAAAAAAGAATCTTTTTCTGTTTTCATAGTAGTTAGGGTGAGTCAGCATAGCATGTACATGTACACTAAGTTGGTAATACAGTGGCAAAAATTATTTTTCACAAAACCCATTATTTGTTATAACATTATAAAATCAAGAGAAGTATGAAAGGAACCAAGATGATAGCGTAAAATAAATTTATTATCCTTCCCGTTTTTGATATAATTCTTCCTTCAAGGTCATAGTTCAACTTTTGTTTGCCAACAATGACACAAGTGCCCCCACACAAGCGTGAGAAGCAAGATGGAGGAACCAGCCAACAAACCGATTCCAGTGGCAGCATACTCTTGTGCACTCTCCTTATCACTTGAATCCACACAAAAATAATGAATATTATTAGCTAAGTTATTAATTTAAATACTCAAAGCCATAGTTAAGTATAAAATTATTAATTTAAATAATTTTATTTAACAATTTATTGCATTAATATTTATGTATTCTATAGTATAGCAAGTGACTAAACATAATTGAGGACATCTTTGAAAACAAATTTATATATGCCTGCCTAACGTGACTGCAATTCATGTTTCCCTTTGCTGAAATTAAAGTGTTGCATTCTGTTTGTTTGTAAAAGCTAGTTGTAATTATAAATGCTATTTTATACCCCGCTAATGTAGTGCTTTAGTGAATTGACTTGGTTCTAATTTTGTAATTGTACTCACAATTTACGGGTTGCAAATAACGAATCCTCAAAAACTGAGGATGATCTAAATTCCCTCCCGTATTGGGGTGTTTGTAGTGCAATTTGGATCGATTTTGAGTCAAAAACCAATCTGATTTGAACACTAATTTTACATATGCAATACGGTTTAGATTGGATGGTTTATCCGATCTAATCCAATTTCAAACGGTTTGAATTGAATTGGATGTGATTTTTTAAATTAAAAAAACTATATATATATATATATATATATATATATATATATATATATATATATATATATATATATATATATATATATATATATATAACAAGTCTCAACATCAAATTTTAAATAATCAACAATATCTTAAAAAACTAACGATATAATAATAAAAATAAAATTATAAGTTAGTTAAAATAAATAAATAAACCACATTTTAAACTCAAAATATTTATTAAATAATAATATATGAATAATATAAAAATATATAACAAATTGAACATGTTATAAATATAATTATAAATATAATAATAAAATAATAATATTATAACATATTATTGAGTTTGAATTAAATCTGTTATGAAAAATAAATAAAAAATCTAATCCAATCCAGCAATTTACAAAAACTAGAATCTAATCAAATTCAAATTAGTACGATTTTAATCGATTTTTAGTTTGAATTAAATTACATAAACAGTTTAATTTTAATCAGTTTGAATTTTGAACACTTCTACTTCGGTGTGCTGGTCGATCATTAGAGATGTCCTGAGGCCTCTTCACAATTTTAAAATACGCATTTGCCACATTACTAGGTTCAATACCATGTACAAGCCTTAGCAAATTGATTCTCCAATTGTTTAGTAATTCTGATTTCTCACATTTATGTATAGCTAGCAAGTGCAAAGTGATTTTCCTTCTGATTATAACATGATCATATTATTAGTGATAGTTAAAGCAAGCAGTGGGCCTAGATATGTAATTATATGGAGCCTGCTAACATACTTCACTGTTCGGATTATCATGCGATATTTAAACTTGGGAAAAACACATTTTAAAGGTGTTGGAAAAATAATCATTTGTAGCTCATCCAATCAATATAGGAATGCTAACTTGGGCAAGAGATATTAGAGTAAGTGCCTTTGAACTACTTATTAGTTAAATAATGGTCGAAACCGATATCACAACAACTGAATTCTGAAGAATCCCCGATGTCACTTCCACTGCAATGAATCTATTGTCTGTTGATGGATGTGTTTGTCACCAGCCGCCACAACATTAAAACCTGTGACATGCAATTCACGAAAACCTCAAGTTGATAACAGGACTAGGAGTAGGAGGAAGCAATTGAAATAAACATGGCCATACTAGTTGCAATTGAAAGCGGAGAAGCTTCCCAATGAAGTTTTTGTCCCTTCCAATCAGTTATGACACCTCCAGCTCCTTCAATAACAGGTATCAATGCAAGAAAATCGTATGGCTGAAACACAAAAGATCAGCAAAGATAGGCATGTAACAAACTAGTTTGAATTTGGAAGCAGAGTTGAGAAAATATAGTACCTTGAGACCGGACTCAACAACAAGATCCACAAAGCCAGAAGACAAAAGAGCATATGCATAGCAGTCACAACCATATAACGGAATCTTAACCTGCAGAATGCAAATTAAGAATATTCATCTTGAGAAAGAAAGGGAATCCATGTAATAACACAACAGACCTACCTTGTCCCTAACACGGATGAATGCATCCTCTGCATCTCCATTGAAGAGATGAGGGCTTGTGGTATACAGGTATGCTTGAGAGAGGTTGGAGCAAGCACGTGTGGATACATGTTTTCCGTTGAGTGTAGTCATCTCTCCGGTCATCCCGACCCATCTTTCTCCCAAGACAGGTTGATCAATGATGCCAAGGATCTAACCAAAAGGAAAGGAAACAAAATATGGTTGATGGTAATGGCAATCACACGCTACATGGATTCAAATGTAAAGGAGCAAGTTTAAAGTGGCGCGTGCATACTGGTGTACTGTTGTGCAGAAGAGCAATCAGAGTTCCAAAAAGGGGTTTTCCTGAGGCAATGAGAGGCAGAGTCAAAATGAATGGATGAATATTTAACGAGAGGCAATGAATAATGATAGCAGTTACCAGTGATGAAGCTCTTTGTGCCATCAATAGGATCCAGGACCCAGACATAGTCAGCAGTGTCTTGTTTACATCTCCACCCCTTTTCCTCTCCATAACTGCAATTCTCAATATGCCATGAGTGAGTGAATGCAAAAGGCAACAAAGGGCCTTGTGGTTAAGACTCGACTCACATGGCATGAGAAGGGAAATTGTCTAATATGATGGAAACCATGGCCTCCTCGGCGGATTGATCTGCATTTGTTACTGGACCTGATGCAACGACGACAATTCCAATTAACAAAGAGAGAAAATGAAAAGCATTGGAAGGTTGGAGGGGGCCATACTGAGGTCGTCTTTCTGAATAATGTCGAATTTACTCCTGAAATACTGACGGATGACCTCTCCGGCAGCATCAGCAACTTTGTTGGCCACGTCGGCAAAGCGGTTCAGGTGGGGAGGCGCATTGGGAGTGGACACCGCCATGGCTCTGGGTCTGTAAGATGCAAAATTAAAATTAGGTTGGAGTGTGGTGAAGAGTGAGATTGTGGGATTAGGAATATACTCAATACAGTGAGGAACAACTTGGGGCTTCATCACTAACTCTCACACTCAACCTCACGGGTATATTCTGACCAACACAACTCCCAAAGCATGCCACTAGTCCACTACCATGTAAAGCCCTCAATATTTGTTTTTCTGGTTAAAGTGGGCCCCAACATAACAGCGTCTTCAACCACCCCTCATGCTAAATCTACTTTATATTGTTCTTGAAAATTTTGCAATGTATCTACTCTATTTAAAAAAATAATAAATCATTTTAATCCCAGTTACTACTAGCTAACATCATAATTCTCAACAGACACTTGAAGCCTATTTTAATTCTCAGCAGACAAAACTAACCTTATAGCTTGAAGCCCGCCACCCGTAAAGTTGCATAAGCTCAACGCCGACGGCGCTGCGAAGGGTTGTCCATGACCAGCAGTTCTTAGAGATTCTGATGGAAGATGGGTTACTGGTTTTGCCAAAAAGGTTGGTATTTGTGACGCACTGACGGCAGACCTCATCAGTCTGGACTTGGCGTGGGAAAAGGGAGTTCAAAATCTAGTGATTCTTCTGTTGCAATCAAGGTTCTGAAAACTGGACCAGTCATCAAACTCTAGTCACTGGTTCACTGGTCCAACCGGTTCAACTGTGATTTAACCATAAAAACTGTTTTATAATAAAATAATAAATAAATATAAATAAATACCCTAAAACATAATTATAGTCTAATATAAACCTTAAAATGTTCAAAATTTAAAGAACTACATCAACTAAAATCTAATATAACATTTGATCTCATCAATTATTAACAATTTATCATTCATTAGTTGTTATATCACTATTGATATCATTAAGATAGTCACAAGAAACAAAAAATTCATTGAACTAACCAAACCAATAACAAATATTCAATCATCTACTCATCTAGTTAATTGAGTTAATTTAATTCATCTATCCCTTCATTGAATTAAAAACAAATTCAACTATGATAATTTTCATCAACAAAAAATTTAGCTCCAAAGATGACTTATAGCAACAAAATTTAGCTAAGTAATTATTTTAGTAAGACAGCAACAAATTCAAGGTTCAGTGATGATAATTAGCAACAAATTCAACCTAATATATACCAGAACAAATCAAAAGTTACAACTCATAACACATTCACAACCCAACTCACAAATCAAAACAAAAATTTACAACTCACAAGTTTATATGACACAAAAATAAATTCAATTAGCAAATAAAACAACCAAACTACTAGCCATGAACAACTAATTAACTAAAGTCTAAATAAGTAAATTCAGTTCAATGCAGCAGAGAAGATTCAATCATACAGATTAATAGCTCATAAGAAAAATTCAATACAGCACAACACAAGTACAACAGATTGGATTTATAAATCAATCTCAGCAGAATTAATTCAATATCAACAATCTGAATCCAAATAAAAATTCAGTAAATTAATAACTCAAAACTCAGCAAAATCATCAATAATACATCATAAGCATATTAAGAACAAAACAAAGAAGAAAACAATATAGCACAAGTACAACAGATTGAACATTGAAGAAGATAAAGGGGAGGACTTGCCTAAACGGGTGGCAAAGGGGAGGAGAAGAGCCACAGCGAGTCAGACCAGAGAGCATAAAAAATACGAAGAACAAGCCCTAGCAGTGAGCACAATTTTTTTAACTTCAAAAGGGGATCATAAACTACTGGTTCTATGAAAGTTCAATGAATAAACAAACTACAATAAAATGCAATGGCCAAAACAGGCCAATGATGAAATAATGAAGGGTTTCTCTCTTCAATTCTATGTTCAAGCTTGTGGGAGGCCAGAATCAACAGAGTAGTACCGTTAGGATAGTCCTTCTTCTTAATTCTTATATATCTCAAACGATTTCCTACAAAAAGAAAACTGAGCACAAAACACGGCCTTAAAACAGAAACAGAACAACACTCAGAAATCAATCACCTCTTCCAAACACGGCCTTAAAACAAAACAGAACAACATTCAGAGTATGAGCATTGATCACAAAAAATTGATTTCTGAACAAAACAAACTCAGAGTAGCCATTAAACATTTCAATATGATTTTTGAAAAAAACATGAAAAAAAAAAGCTTTGATGAGCACGACGGATGAGCAACCATTACCTTCAAGGGACAAGCACGACGGACGACTCAACGACGGCAATGGTGGAGAGGGGTCGAAGACTTGAAGCATGAGCACCAGACAAGGACCGAAGCTCCTGAGCGCGACGGACGGTGGCGGAAGCGCAGCTGAGCAGACGAAGACGACGGATGCCGAGCGACCTCGAGGAAGAAGCTGCGACCGGTGAGAGCAGGGATCGGAGACTTGGAGCACGCCGACAGGACGAAGAGGGAAGAAAAGGAAAGAAAAGGAGAAGGGCTGGGAGAAGGAGAACAAGGAACGAAGGAATCTGATTGCCTTCTCTTATTTAAACGAACCATAAAATGGCGTCGTTTCATGTAAACCGGCCGAATCCCAGTTCAATCCAACTGACCACTTCAACAGTTTCCATACGATTTTTAAAATGGCGGTTTTTTTATAGACCAAACCGTAGAAGTTTTTAATTCTCGGTCTGATTGGTTCGACTCGTCAATCCATTCCAATTTTTAATCTTTGGTTTATGAATAAAATGAACATTATCCATACTATCCAGAATAGTCATCCGGATACCAGAGATAATAAACATCTCATGTTATAAAAACCTGATTTTGGGGTTCACTAAGGTTCGAATTCTTGACCTTCTAAATCTAGAATTCTAATACATCGTCATAAAACCATTCATCCCAAAAACATAACCTAACAAGACAATGTAACACTAATAATCATATCTCTAATACTTTCTAAACTTTCATTGTACACATGGTACGCTTAGGCCATTGGCTCCATATACTTTCTCTTTATAACTATGTTCATATCACTAAAAAAAGAAGGTTTCTGAATATGTTTATTTTGGCTGGAAGGGGAAAAACACTTGAAAACTTTAATTTTTGGTTTGATTTTTTTCTTCTGAAGGCAAAGATAATTTTATACTCAAAATTATGTTTATAGAAAAAAGCAATAATTATTAACTTTTGCGTTCACTAAGGCTGCATTTGTTTTTGAGAATAAAATAAGACACCGAGAATAATATATAAATTGTGTTTGTTTTTAGAATAGGACAAGACAAGACACTTAGAATAAGACATAATAGACAAAGATACAAAATTTTGTATTCTTATATTTTGTTTAGTGATAAATTAGAACAAATTATAAAAATCTACTTTATTCTCATTTTTTTCATTCAAAAAAAATTGAGAAGAAAAATATAATTATAAAAAATTAAGAAGAATAATAAAAAAAATAAAAAATAAGTTGTATCTCTCGTTAGTATTTCTATAACCTTCCTGTTAGGATGGACACAAAATACATTAATTCATGTCTCTAGACACAATGTCTTTGTCCATGTCAAGGTTCTAAGAACCGGATTGGTTATTGAACCGCTCTAGTCACTGATTTACTGATTTATTGGTCTAATCAATCCAACCGTAGTCTAATAAAAAAAACTGTTTTAGAATAAAATAATAAATAAATTATAAATAAACATCCTAAAATATAATTATAATCTAATATAAATTTTAAAATATCCTCCAAATTTAAAATACTATATGAAATATCATCAACCAAAATGATATGATCTTATCAAAATACAAAGTCAAAAATTAAATAATAAGCAAGACAAGAGAATGTCCTGAAACCAAAAAATTATAATAACTTTAATAAAGAGATAATTGAGAACCTTAGATGGTAAACAAATTCATGTGAACGGTGGTCACTTTATAATACAAAAAACTAAAGATATTGCACATCATTTTAGCAACAAAATTTTAGTTCCGACAAGACACACTGAATCATATATGTGTACTTAAGCACAAAGCTTATTTATTTATAGAAACTAAAAACACTATCAGCAGAGAGCAACAGCATGATCAAGCGGTAGAAGTTTAGAAGGGACAGAGTCTTTGACAATTATTATGGCACATACGATCACCTAAAAAAATCCATGTAAAAAAATAATGATAATATCAACAAATAATATGATACATAACAAGATGGATGTAAGTATATACAACTTGACCAACAAAACATTTTATATATAAATCAAGACATACGATAATAATAATATAGTGAATTTAAGGTTTTGCTTTTTCATAACACTTATTGTGAAGAGAAAAGAATACAAGTAACTGAGTGTTCAAAAGACAACATGCAAAAATAGAAGAAATTGCATTTCAAGAAGTGAAATTTAAAAAAAATGCAAAAAAATATCAAATATGTTCCTTTTGTAGCAGCAGCAACTAATTAGTGCCAACAATTTCAACCAATAAAATCCAATAGCCCATTTAATGTCAACATTACAATTGATCCACGTACACAATTTCATTGCTATATTTCAAACAACAAGAAGTATTAATTTGATTGATTCTGATAAAATCAACCACCACACATAACCAAGGTAAATACATTAACAAATTAGTTCTTAAATTCATATCAAAATTCTACTAAGATTGGTGGATTTTTTTTCAGAAATAAAATAAAAAAATTCATATTTTACCAAACATCATTTTTGAACTTTAATTCCTCAAATGCGATTTTTTTTTATTTAGAGCAAGTTCGTTGCAGGTCGCACCCCGACAAACTCTATAAAATTATAAAGTTCGTCTTACCGCCAGTGAATTTCCTTTAAGTTTTTTGAATCCCGCGTTTTTAATCTATTTTAATCAATTATCATTATCTCTAAATAGTATATAGATCTATAAATAATATATAGGAGTACACAACAAACATGACTTCTTCAAGGATTTTTTTAATTATAAATTAAAAAAATAGCCATATTTAATAATTCAAAATAAAATACGGACTTATAATTAAAAAAATTCTTATTAAATATAACTTATTCTGGTGTATCTGTATATTTTTCGAGACGATGGTAATGGTTGTCATTGTTAAATATGACTTATTTTAAAAGAAACGTGATAAAAAAAATTTTTACTATGAAAAAAGTCATTTTTTTTACTTCTTTATAAACACTTAAATAGCTTTTTAGAAAGTTACAATTTGATTTTGAAAATTATATCAGACATTAATATTATTACTTTTTATAAGTTAAAAGCTCAAAAAAGTAATAATGATACTCATAAAGATGGAAACCGCTTGATGGAGATGTTTAATTTTTAACTTTCAAAAGAAAGTTAAGGGAGTTGAGTGTTATGGAAGAGAGAAAATATGAATGGAAAGTGAGAGGAAAAGAGAGAAAGAACTCAATACATCTACCATTGAGTTATGGGTTCCTGCCATAGAATGCGTGCGGTGCAAGCACGCAGAGAGCGTATTATCAGTGCAATAAGCTGGGAGCGGGTTGCATGTCTGTCAGAACAGCGCCTCTAACCTCCTGTTAAATTTTGTTTGGAACTATTTCACTGTAAAACTCACACTTCTCTCCAATTATTAAATAAAAAAGTGGTAGGATGTTACTTATTACCAAATTCGATTAAATTATATTTTTTCCTATCGTCTTTATTGGTGGAATTTTTTTAAATAAATAAAAAAATTATATTTACCACTTTACAGTAAAATACAAATATTTACTATTTTACATAGTATTTTTTCATTTTGCAAGTACTCAATTTCGCCGTCAATGCATGCAAAATAGAAAAGAAATGCTAGTGAAATGTTAATAATCTATTTTTTGTTGGTTTGATTTTATTAAACAAAAATAATAAATTCTGTTAGTATTTTTTGAGATAAAATATACAGAAAAAATATTCACATACAAATTTAAATAGTATAATACAATAAACAGTCGTTGAAGAAAAAAAACAAGAAAAGAAAAAGAAAGAAAAAAGGAAAGGAGGAATTCACATATTGATTTCTCTTTATATTTGTAGGCATTTGCAATATATATAGAAACAAATATCATTTGCTAACGAGTTATAACTCAAATAACATAATATTTTCATACTCACTTAGAGATCATAGATTCGAGCCTTTCTCCTAACTTTAGGGAAAAAAAAGAAAAAAAAATAAATACCATTAAACTAATGTAACAATGATATAAATTATTATGTGATAGTCCTTTTTGTTTGACTATCTAATAAGAAGGAGCATTGATTTTTTTTTTCTAATAAAATAACATTATTACAAAGAATTCGAAAAAGATCACCATTTGAAGCCAGTCATTGGTCATCATTTGAATCTATTTAGGCATCTTATTTTGCAAGGAATTCAATCATATCATTTACTTTTCTTTTTATCATATTAAATCGTACCGTTTAAAATTGGTAAAGTTTTATGTTAAAAATCATTATAATTATATTTCTCTGCAGGATCTAATACTATTTTCTAATTCTTAGCCACATTTATTAGCTCTGCACAACATGATATTATGTGATTGTCTTTTCATATAAAGCAATCTAACATGCATTGTGTGATACATTTGACAATTCATTCCACTTAATAATACTTGCTCACAAAACCAAAGTCGGTTAGTTTAGTTGGTCTCACTCTCTAGATTCTAATAGTTGATTCACTAAATATAGTTGAAGATATCTTTGAGAACAAAAACAAAGAGCAATGAGATGAGGTATAAGAGGTATGCAGGGATTGATGTCCAAAGAGGGAAAGTGGTGCGGAAACTAGCAGCAATCCCCATGACAGCACAAACAATGGCCACAACAAGAACATCTGCTGAGAATTCCCAAGTTATGTCCCTCACATATATCAGAATAGATATCACCACAAATCCAAGAATGTTGTTCATGAACACTGCTCCATATATCTGCATCCATTCATCCAAATTTCTAATATAAGTATCTACTACTTAAAAATATAGATTGATCTCTATTTACAATGCTTGGTTGTTTAATTAGCTCAATACTTGGTATGTTTATATGAGATGTTAAGAGCTATGATGATTCTGGAGTAGAAAACATGTAACAGAAAGTGAAGGATACTATGGTGACATGACTTAATATGAATAAAGTATATTTTTTGTCCCTGAAGTTTGACAAAAATTTTAAACATACTCTTAAGTTTTATTTTGTTTCAATTTTGTCTCAGAAGTTTTCCATTTGCATCAAATATATCCTTGACGGCTAATTTTTAAAAAAATTTAAGACCAATTCAACAACAATTTCATAAAAACCAACTCTCAACACAAGCAAATCAAACATCATTTTCATGCATTATTGTTAGATTGATCTTAAATTTTTTGAAAATTTAACCGTTGGGGATATATTTGATGCAAATCGAAAACTTTTGGAACAAAATTGAAACAAAATAAAACTTAAGGGTATTTTTGAAACTTTTGTCAAACTTTAGGGACAAAAAGTATACTTTACCCGGTTAATATTATACTAAAGTTGTACTCGAGAGATTCAGGCGCTAATAAATTATAAAAGTCATTTTGAAAAGTTGAAAAAAAAAACCACAAATAAATATGTGATAAACATTGAAAATTGATCACTCTTGTCAAAAAAAGTGTTGAGAATGGAATAGGAAGATTGCTAACCTCATATATTGTTTGACAAGTGTTGCTGCTCTTCTTGTGACTAGCTTCTTTGATTGCTGCAGTTGCTTCTCTGAAATTTGTGGCCAGAGGTACCAAGATAAATGAGATGGAAAAAGAAGAAAGTCCTGCTTCTTCAGAGAAGTTCTGGACACTTGCTATGAGTGGCTCTGCAAGAAGGGACAACATGGTAATTCCCAACACCACATATCCTATAGCCTCCAACCATGCAGATGCTCCTTTGCTTTGGTTTTGTTCCATCACCTTCTCAACATCTTCCCATGTCTAAACCACAAAAATATCAGATTGTATGCAGTTATTAAGTTATGAATGTACCAAGTTTTCAATTTGTTTCTGGTTAAATTGAAGAGTTTAATTTTGATGTATAATAGTATAAAACATTTTACAAAAATATCTGTTCTTTTCAATGACCACTCAGACGGAAGCATTACATATTGAATGTATATGTAAAACTATTTATACTAACAGTACATCAAAATTAAATTCTAAATTGAATGGTGGAATTTTGAAAGTAAAAAAAAAAAAGGTGTTGTTTGAGCAAAAAGGAATAGGGAAAATACTTGATGAGTTCCATGAGATGAAGATTTTGAATTAGCAGCTTGGCTGGAATTTGAGTTTATCCATTTTGTGAAACCATCAACAAATTCTTTCTCACTGATTTCATTGTCTCTATTGACATCAAGATCTTGAACAAGTTTCGAGAGTGCCTCCTCCGCATCGACAGCCTTACTAAAATGGATGTCTTTCACTATTCTTTCTAGCTCAGATCTTGAAACATGGTTATCTCCATTGACATCAACTTCCTCAAATAGCCTGTCCAAGTTGCATAACATTGGTTACTCAAAATCATGAATATGTATCAAAGAATGTTATTGGCAGATAAAAATGAGGGAGAGAATAGTAATTGACCTTCTAATGGCGGCTTTATCGGCTGTGCCATCATCATTAAGGAGCCTGCCAACCACATCCTCACTCTGGACATGCTTCAAGACTTGAGATACAAGATGTCCCTTCAATTCTCTTTCTTTCCTCACATGTTCAATCCATGGCTTGATAAATGTCTGTTCAAGTTTTAATTTTAATGTTAAATGGACTAAAATCCTGCATTTTCTTAGATAAAAACGTATAAATGGTTATATATCTAGCAATTTATGCATAGGTCTATTTTTGTTTTATGTTAAAATTCTATCTTTATTTAGAAGAACTCTAAGTCTAAACATTTTTGTTACCTGATAAACTTTGTTGAGTGATTCTTTTGGGAGGTATTGTCTATCCAAAGCATGTTTTGTTTGGTTAATATATTCTGTCAAGCCACTCACAAATTCTTCCTTGGTTATAATTTGGTCACCATTTTTGTCAAAAATCTTCAACATGTCTGCTATCTGTTCCTCTTTGATGTTTGTGTCTGATAATTTGTTCTTGAGTAGTAACTCTTTTACTTCTGATGCTGATAAATCCTTGCCCTCATGTTGACTAATTTCTTGATATAGCCTGCAAGTTTGTGTAGAAAAATAAGTTTTGAATTTAATTTCTATGCTTTAATCAAGTTAATTCTTTCTATTAAATCTTACTCACCCACTTATGGCATTAACATTAGGAGTGCCATCCTCAGCCAGAATCTTTTGCAGAGTTTGCTTTTCAACACGTTGCAATATTCTTAATATCAAATCATCATGTTTTATATACTCTAGTCTTGTTTTCTCTATCTGAGGTTTGAATACCTGCATACAATAAAATTAAACAAATTTAGTTAAGATAATTCAACTAGAAATACTAATAGAAATTGTTGGATGAGAAATTAAACCTGGTAAATGAAGTATGAGATGAGGAAAATGACAGCTACAATAAAAGCAATCATTAATGTCACATTGCGCAGTGTGGAAGAGTTTGGGAACAAATTGGTAATCTGCATTATAATCAGTGGTGTCACTGAGAAAACCATATTTCTTGCCATCTTTCTTGTGTCCACATCCATGGTAATTCCATAACCTATAAATCAAAGTGAATAAGCAACACCTAACTTTAACATTCAAAAATAAAAAATAAAGAAGAGAAAACCTATAAATGAGTTAAGTTAATTAATATTATGCATATACATGTAAGTGATTCTTTTATCCCTCCACATGATGAGTT
Organism: Arachis hypogaea; assembly: GCF_003086295.3. Lineage (NCBI taxonomy): Eukaryota > Viridiplantae > Streptophyta > Magnoliopsida > Fabales > Fabaceae > Arachis > Arachis hypogaea. Next base: position 80,169,438 of record NC_092042.1, on the reverse strand, counting down.
TGTAGCATCAGAATCAGAGTCAAGTTTCAACTTTTGCTTGCCAATGATGACACAGGTTCCCCACACAACAGTGAGAAGCAAGATAGAAGAACCAGCCAACAAACCAACTCCAGTTGAAGCATACTCTTGTGCACTCTCCTTATCACTTGAAAGTCCAGTCACTTCCACAAACAAGGAAAAAAAAAAATTAGCTAAGACTAATTAAGATACAGCATATAAATAAACTAATTGTGTTAAGAAATTAGTCAATTTTAAAATTTCTTTAAGAAAAAATATAAGAACCAACGTTCAGGTAGTCAATGTTAGCTAATTGTGTTAAGATCTAAAATTAAGAATTTATGATTTCGGATCTAAAAAATTTAAGACACACAATAATTTAAAAAATATTAGTTGATATTGACCATAAAAAAATAGCTTTCAAGCATTACTCAAAAAAGAAGTTATTGAGTAACTAAGAAGAAAACACGGAGAAAATCATGAAACTAAAAGAGGCTCGGAATGATGTTGCATACCAACTAGAATTAAAGACTCAGGAAGAGCACCAAGAATGTCAAAGGCACTAGCACCAAAGACACCAGGTCCAAGAATCTTGAAGATTTGTTCACCACCAGCAGCCAAGTATGATTCACCATGGAACAACAAGTACTCATACACCAATATCAGGAACAAGTGACCAAAAATGTTGTTGGAACATGGCAAGAACCCATACATTTGTTTGCAATACTTCCCACCAGAAGAAGACTCATCAACAACAAAAACCTCTTGTCTTTCATTATTATTATTATTATTATCAACTCCATCAGAGACTAATAACTCATCATAAGGACTAGTAGTGTATGTGTGGAGAATGCGGCATTCAACATGATGAATTGCTACTACAACAAAAACAGTAAGAAGAAGAATAGTGAAGCATGGTTTATTAGAAAGAATGCTCTTCATTTTTCAGGTGCTGTATGTAGTGGTGACGAACAAGAGAGAAAAGTATCCAAGCAAATTAAAGCCAAGTCTTCATTCACATGCATCATGTGAATTAGGAACGGATGCTATATAAAGTATTATTAATCCAAAATATTTTTCTGAAAGTAACGTTTGCTTGTTTAGATCAGTAACAATTGCACAATAAAAGAAAAAGAAAAAGAAAAAGAAAATACAACCTGGTCCATAGACGCTCAATAATGCAAATGTAAATCCTAACAAATTATTCATGACGGATAACCCACTTGAACTGGTGGAGCGATCAACTCATTCGTCCGCTTAAATAAGTATTGGGAGTTAGTGTTCTACCTTGTGTCTGCTATAACTCATCGGCTAGTAACAGATTTTCAAACGGAGTTTTGATCCACAACAAATTAGTCCTTAGTCTATCAAATTGAAAAGTCCTGTGGAAAATCAAAATTTTTCATCACATATCTTTTAATGCAACATCAGATTAATTTGGAAAGTTTTCTATACACAGTTCATGGTGAAAATAATTAGGAGTTGATGAGGGATGTAAGATGTGACTATCATACATTTTAGGGGCTGATGTTAATTCTTCTTTTATATTGCGTTTATAAATTCTCTTTCTAAGACAGAAAAAAGAGAGAAAGAAAAAAAATTAATTTACACTTAAAAATATAAAAAAAAATTTAGCCTTTTGAAATATAAAAAATAAAATTGAAATACAAGAATGCGAGATTGTTATGAACATTTATAGCTAGTAAAGACACACAACAAAATTAGACACCAAAAAATATATATATTATAGCTGGTAGGTGAAAATAATAAGAACCTCTCCTACCTTATCCTCAGAGTAATTATGATCCAATGGAGTAAGGTCCTCTTGATGTCTCTGTCCCCAAAGAAGTTATATCAAAGCAGTGTCTTATTATGTATCTCACTCCATAGATCATAGTCATATTTTTGTCGTCCAGTTCTTGAAAACAAATAAACAAAATATGCAATGATGCATGAAAAATTTAAGGGAAACAAAAATATATAAAATATTAAGCTATATGCTTAATTTGAAATTTCGTGTGAATATCACAAACATGATATGAGTGGTGCTAATGTGCTAACAAAAAAGTATCTGAAAGGAATAGAGATGCACCAAATTACATCAACCAATGGAATTTGGAACTTAAGAAACAAGAAAAATACACTGGGTGGTGATGAATCTATTTATTTATCCATATATATCTATCTACAAAAATATTATTTATATCCTAAGATTAGATCAATCATTATATCCTCGTATGTTACCTAGATTATTTTTTTTATCAATAATAGGCTTACTATTGTAATTATTTTTTAGTGAAAGTACATAAAGAATATATAGTATATAAAGTATAATAACTCAATAAATATTTTTTAAGGGGATTTTTCATTCTCTTCAATAATGAGAAGAACTCATTTTTCTTCCTCTTTTAATCCCTTTTGGTTCATCAAACCATCAACATCACAACTTAAATAACTTAAGACATGAGATTTTCTTCATCATACATATACAAATACAATACATATCACTATATCAGCCACCTAACAAACCATTCACTTTTCATTGTGTTTTTATCTATTGCGTGATGCTAATCTTGCGTGTGATACATCAATTAATTTTTTGTTTGAGGTAGTGATAGTGATTAGTGAGAACTAATTTCTTTTCTACCAAATCAAATTGGGATGTATCGGTGGTATGTTATGCTATGCTTCTCTACTTGTAATTTTACTCCATTGCAATTAAAATAACAATTTAATTTGTTTTATTACAAAGCAAAGGGTATAAGAATTTTCAAGTGGCATCAAGGGTGCAACGTCTTCTAACAAGTATATAATTTGTAAAATTCATATGTTTGTGCAGTTAAGGCATGCTTTTGATTAATTCCTTTTGATTTATAAATGCACATTCAATTATAAGTTAGTAGCAAGTAACAGCTTGTGTGATATATATCAACCAGTTATAATATATAGATTATTTAGCTTTTATATTGTGTGGTCTTTAGTGTGCTTTCTTTTTCTTTTATGTAATGTTGTTCTTAGTAATAATTTTAAAATTATTTTTTCTATTTGTATAAAATAATTTTACTCTATTAAAATTTAAATAACAATTTATTCTGATATAAAACAGCAAAAGGATATAAGAACTATGAGATTAGTTTTTAAAGATAACAATATTAGAGATTAGTTCTTAGCCATCTTATTAGACATACCATAGCAACATAAATCACCAATAAATAATTGTTGATCATTTTTCAACTTTTTGACTATTTTCTTTTTTTATTTCTTTCTAAAATTGAAGTGTTTGATTATGCAAGGTCAGAAAAACCAATTAAGTATATGTGTAGCTGTTAGATTGTTCATTCTTTATAGAGAAGCAGATATATAGAGGCATACGATTAAAAAAGAATTGCGTTTGTAGAGTAATGAGAGAGTATAATTAGTGATGTATGTTTAAAAACTTGGGAGCAAAATGGTAAAATCAGCAAAATAGCATTAAATAAGTCCATTCACATCAATTAACGTGATGCCTCGTTAGGCGCATGCACGATTACTAGGATCAGAAATTTCTAGGTGACCACTCGGTGCTAGCAGACCTATTAGGACAATGGGCACCAGGCCCATGGAAACGCGCTATGGCTAGGATTAGGCGCCCCGCGTTTGGGCCACTGTCGTGGACCCGAATTCTGGCCTCAACGGCCTAATGATAACTCGGCTACTAATCCTAAATCATTCTTCTCAGACCCAAAATTCCAGCACCTCTGAATCGACACATCACTAATTGATATTCGAATTCAAATTTTTCTTATCTCCTAACAAATTGGGAGATTAGATAGACAGCCAAACTTGTATAACGGGAAGTTGCAGGTTCTCCCACACACCTACTCTCACTAACCTTACCTCGGAAATCCATTCTGATTTGATCGTTAGTATCTATGCAGGTCACCCCTCACCTTTCACACAATTGGACCGGAGACCGTGAAGATCACCAGCTCAGTGAACAACGAATCCCAACATTTCAGGTAACTCATAAACAATTATCATTTTGCACATTGTCTCTAAAATAACAAAAATATTCTCTTCAGCACGTATCATATTTTTTCTCTTCAAAAAGATTCGTTCCCAAATGTATAAATATAACAAAAAGAGAAAAATTAGATACATCAATCAATTATAGCTAAACAATAGTACTCACCAATTAAATTTATCTTGTTGGTATTGTCATTGATATTCTCCAACACTTGGAATGGACTATCTTCTCTAGCAACAAATGTAGTTTTTCTTTGAATATGAAACTTCTTTTTCATCCAATAAATCCAGACCTAATCTCATGGTTCAAAAACCATATTTTGATGGATCTTCTTTACTCACTAAATTGTGACTATGTCCTTGTTAATTATGTTATGAGCCTTCACGTATAAATTTAATCTTTTCAACCTTATTTTCACTTTCTAAAGTAACATCATTACTCAAAAGTAAAAACATTAAATCCAAAATAGTTAAAATCATTAAAAATTCACCAGAATAACGACCAACAACCAACAGAGTTATAAATTTCAGAGTTATAAAAAAGCTCAATATCTCACAAATAATTATCCAAAGGGGAGTGTTAGGTAAACAATGATTATTTTGAATAACATGAACAACCACCAATCAAATACAAGTACACTACACCCTAATTTAATGCTATTCATTAAATTTACTCTTTTAATCCTATTAATTCACATTGTTCACACATTATTCAAAAATGTTATTAGTTACCTAAATTTTTCCTTATCCAAAACACTCTTAACATGCAAGACATGATTATCTAAACAACTAGCATAAAAAGTTATCACATAATCAACTTTTTGAAAAACAACTTAGTAATGGATGTAGAATAATCTTTAATATTTTGACATACAATTAAAGTTACGATCATATTAGTTCTGTCCACAATAAGAAATTATGATAAATTCCTTTAACACTTCTATGTCTATGAGATCAACAAAAATATATAAATAGCAAATTTAATATTATTTTATTCTATTATAGCCTTTTAGATCAATATTCTCACAAGCAACATAAATAGAACAAAAATCAAATTTAGTTGCATAAAATATTTTTATACATTCAAATACTAAGTTAAGAGTAAGATTAGTGATTAGATCATACATTTATACATCCAAATACTAATAAGAATAATATTAGTGATTAGATCATACCTTATTACCAATTTATTAGTAGCTGCATTCTTATTACCTTGTACGATTTTATATGAAAAATAATCAAACTCGGTTCATTTTGCAGGACTCTTGTTCAAAATCTTTCACTATCAAATGCAAAATATAAAATACCTTGTCATGTATTGAGTATTTGAGACTTGGTTCATGTAACTACTCATTAAAGTATGCAATTTTTTTTTTTTCTTTTCATCCACATAGCCTTCAAAATTCACCAATAAATATGCAAAACCTTGAAAATCTGATAAAAATACACTAAGCAATTCATGGTAAGATATATGAAAAATTAAAGACTCTTTATCTAAACTGGCATTTTCTAGATCTCTTTCACAAATATATTTATTGCTCCTAATTTTTTTTCCCTCATCGAATTTTTTTCTTGCTATGCTCTTTCTTTCTCTCAAAATTCTCTCTTTAAATCAAATATTGACTCTTTTCACTCAAATATCTACTCTTTTTCTTAGTTTTTTCTTCTCTTAAACTCGTCTCATTTTCCTCTTATTTTTTAGGGTAAAGTATTAAATTGGTCCCTACGTTTAGACGTAATCCTATTTTGGCCCTTAAGGTTTAACGTGTCCTATTTGAATCTAAAAAAGTTTCATTTATCTTCAATGTAGTCCCTGAAGTTAAAGTTAAATAATTAACAGAATATCCTACATGACAGCAGTACAAGAAACAAGATTATATGGAGAACAAGTACAAGCTCCAAAAGCACAAAATCAACTGTGGATGCATCAATATATTTATTTATTATTTTTCTTACAATTTAAATGAAATATTTTCTATAGAACTAAGGAGAATAATAAATAAATATATTGATGCATCTACGGTTAATTTTGTATCTTTGGAGCTTGTACTAGTTCTCTAGATTATCGACTTTATTCTTGTATTGCTGTCATGTAGAACATTCCACTAATTATTTAACTTTGACCTTGCAGTGGGACTACATTAAAGATAAATGAAACTCTTTTGGATTTAAATAGAACACTTTAAATCTTAAAGACCAATACAGAACTACACCCAAACGTAGAGAACCAATTTAATACTTTATTCTATTTTTTAAATTGCTTATATTCCAAGGACCTTTTTAAAAACGTTTGCATCTTTGATTTTTCTAAATACATATCTCAATTTATAACATATTCAACAAATTTTTTTATTATTGGTCTTGAAAAAGAATTAAAGATAGAATTAAAAGAACTCTTTTTCTCATGTTGATTTATATGATTCTTTTTGAAATCTGTAATTTTAAATGTTGTCTTATCCTCAAACTTTACTCCTTTATAAATTCTTATATAATTGGAATCAGGCGAAAGTCAAGTTGCAATAAATTGCTGGTGCTTCTCAACCTTAATGACCAAATTGACTAGATCATCTAATGTTACATAATAATGATGTTCAACCTCATCTACAATATCTTGGTCTAATCCATCCAAATATAGCCTCATAAGGACTTTAGGACCTTTTTCCAACATTAACCTTACTCATCAAATTCAACAATTCAACAATTCCTTGTAGTATTTCTTTACAAATTTTGACCCTTGTTTCAATCTACAAAACTTTTTAAAAACTCCTTATAATATGATAGTAGCACAAACTGGTTATTCATGATTTTCTTTTTTTTTTTTAGTCAGTATTATCTTCTCCCAAATGCAAATTGGGCTTTTTTTTCGTACTTTTTTCTATATCTTTCTAACCTATTCCACCAAATATGAATATCCTCAAAAAATTTGGCTTCTAATAATCTAACCTTCCTTTTCTCTAAAAGATTGCAGCATGTAAAAATAAACTCTATCTTATTTTTCCATTCGGTATAAGTTCCAACTCATTCTTTCTTTAAAAGGTAGAGATTTACATCTTGAAAATCTTTTTTTCATGAGATGCTTCGATCATCACTGTTACCGTTTTCAGTTCTCATTGATTCTGATTTGGAAACTTGTAAAGAATAATAAAGATTTCAGACCACTCTTTTCATGTGTATCATTTAAATTAGGACACTTATGTTTACATTCAATTTGTGGCTTTTTTTCCTTTTTTGAACTCATCACTCTTGCCTTTTTTCACTCTTAAATTGCTTTAAACAAATTGCACTTCAGAAATTAAGAAAAAAGAACTCTAACTAAGATAATCTTAATGATAAAATTTTTAATTTAACAAGAAAAAGAATTAGATTATGTGACAAAGAAAACAAACAAGGATAGACACTTTTCTAAGTTTAAAAAAAAAAAGATCCAATTTGAATTGATACCTTAGAGTAATGTGAAACAATTCTAGATTTTTTAGTGTTACTTTTTTTAATTGTCAATTTTCTTTTATTCTCCTAATTTTTTTTTGAACTTTTTTATTTTTTTGAATATAACTTTAAAATAAAATTGTTGAAATAAAAGATAAAACAAAGAAGTTAAGTGAAAATCCTAAAATGTGTAGATAAATAAGAATTTATTTACGACTTGTAACTATAACTAATACCAAATGATGAGAAAAAAAAAAACGAATGATAGAAGACACAACAGAAATGAAAAATAATGATAAAAGAATAAAGGGGATAATTGGATAGTTGTTTTTCTCTTAGACTTCTAAAAACCTTGTTCTTAGCAACCTAGATCATTAAAAAAAAAATTCTACTAAACTTTCAAAGAACATGTACTTAACAACCTAGATCAAAGAGATGAAATTAAAAGTATAACACTAAGAGTTATCTTAGTTTGAATCTTTCAATTTCTTCGTATAACAAACAAAGCATATTACTTGCCTCACTTGAATACACATAGAAAAATGTGCATAAATATACCCATAAAATTTATTTACCTTCATAAAATGTCTTACAAATTTACTTAAATAGCCCCTATTTAATCAACCTAAAAATAGATCAAATCTTTCTAAAATAAAATAAAACAATAAAATATGAAATTAAATAAAAGATATGACTCCAAAACTAACTCTAACTAATTTAAATCATATTTAATCCTATTAGTTCAGATAAGATTTGATTAAAAATTAAATTTTTAATGATATAATAACCAATTTAAATCATATTTAAACTTATTAAATTAGATCAGGTTTGATTTAAATTTTAAACGTCTAAAAATACTACTAAACAAATCAAAATCAAATCAAATCTTTTGATAAACCCTAACAACAAATTAAACAATACAAAAAAAATGGTCTATGGTCATAGTAAAAAAAAACAGTGACCATAGCTAGTGAAAAAAGTGACCATAGATCCATTGTCAAATTTTTTGAACTATTGTCACGGTTTTTTTACTTTGGCCTATTTTGCTGTAGCCATAGATCTATGGTCATAGTTTTTTTAGTATAGTCATAGTTGCAATTTTTAAATTCTGACACTTTAGGCCACGTTTTTTTACCGAGGCCATAACTTTATCTATGGTTACAGTCTATGGTTACAGTTTTAGCGTGACAATATCTATGGTCAGTCACCCTATTTTAAAATCATGATCATAGCTTACTCTATGATCACCCATATTTTATACTATGACCATAACCTAATCTATAGTCACGGTTTTCGTGTGACCATAGATATCTATGGTCATCCTACTTTAAAACCATGATCATAACTTATTCTGTGGTCACTTTTTTGTAAAATCGTGACCATAAACCCTAGCTTATCTATAGTCACCCTATTTTAAAACCATGATCATAGCTTATTCTATGATCACTCTTGTTTTAAACCGTGGCTATAGCTTAATCTATGATCACGGTTTTAGCATAATCATAGCTATCTATGATCACTCTACTTTAAAACCATAACTATAGCTTACTCCATAGTCAACCTTTTATAAAACTGTGACTATAGCTTATCTATGGTCACCCTATTTTAAAATTGTGACCAGAGCTTACTCTATGGTCATCTCTGTTTTATATCGTGATCATAATCTAATCTATAGTCACGATTTTGCATGACCATAGCTTATCTATGGTCACCCTATTTTAAAACCGTGACTATAGTTTACTTTATTTTATGAGATTTATTTTTTTAAAGCATAATCATATCCCAAAATTATGATAACCATAAAATAAGCCTAAAAAGACAAATTTAAGTAATCTAAATCATAAAATTCACATTATAAGCTAGATATATTTTTAGTCCAAACAATACAAATTAAAATATATTATATTATATCCATTACATGTAATATCTGGTAAAATCTCTTAAAAAATACAAAAAACATCAAAATATTACATTTAGATAACTAAAGTATATATGAGACCTATCTCATCTCATATTTCTATTAAAAATAATATTTTTTTCAATCACATTTTCTTGCTAGCAAAAGAAATAAACATTTTAGTGATATTTATATTTCATTAAAAAATATTTAAGTAATTAAAAAATTATAACAAAAAATTTATAAAATATAATAACATAAATTGTAAAAGAATGCATGACTAGATAAAAAAACAAAAGAGAGAAAGAGAAATCATTGATAATATCATACGCAAATTCCCTTGCTTCCTTTTTATGCTAATCTATGTATTTGTCACCATGTTTAAATTACATTAACACTATAAAGAGAACTTGTGATCAATCACATGGAAAAAGATTTAAAATTAAGGAAAGTTTAAATTTGAAGTAAAAAGGAAAAGGGAAGGTAAGTAATATAATATAATTGAGTTTGCATACCTGTGCTTCTGATATTTCAATACCCTCTATTTCATTGAAGCTTTTCATCAAGGAATCTCGTCACTCCCTAAAGGCTTTCATCATATTAGCCACAATTTCTGAGATATGCTATTGGCAGATGAAATCAGCTGAATTCAACAACATGCATCAGCAAGCAATTTTACAAATATACACAAATATATAGCATAGTATAGTCTTCCAACTCATTCCGAATGAAACTAGAAAGTAGAAAGTTTCTTAAGTTTCACTCACCAATGTTGAATCAAAAGAGATATTGCCCGAGACAAAGAACAAATATCCAAATAATTAACCTGAATTTTCTACAATCAACCTAAATATAATTTATTAAGAGAACAGTACACTATACAGTATATTCGTGCGGTTCATACAAAAATGGGAGGAAATATGGTATATATTAGAAGGAGAAAACTGAAAGTAAAGCAATGAAATAAAAGTCAAGGTAATTAATATGCACAACACGGATCTTAGCACAGTAAACATTTTATATATCTAAATGTAATATTTGAACAGCATAACAAATATAACAAATACTAACCTCACTCCAAATAAGATCTTAGCACAGTAAACATGGTATAAAGTATAAACCCTACAATGCAAATATTACCCTCTCTGCCGTCTACAATAATTAATGATCACAATAAGCATGCAAAGTAGCTCAAAGTTGGTGAATTTGCAAGTATGATGAATTTGCAATTTGGAAAACTAAAGTTGAGCAACAGTTTGCCGAAATAACAAATAAATTGAGTGATATCAAAGCATCAAGGAAATGTGTTCCCCCTAGTTCTCCTTCAGACAGGTGAAAATATTGGATAGAAAATACTAACCTACCGGAAGATGAATTTGCAATGAAGTATATGGTATGCTGCAATGAAGTAGACATCATTTTCAAAGCCTAGGATAGGATTATAACCACGTCGTCCGTATGTTTTTCTTCCTCCAATGTGAAAAATGGTAGAGATTGGAAATTGTACAGCATTAACAATATGAGAAAACTAACTGCTTAAAGCCAATTTCATAAGCAATCTAAGAGAAAAATTATGTAAATCTTGTGAATTGAAAATAGGAAACACAGAAAACAAGTTCCACTCTTTTCCATCTCTCTCAGGAAATTCACCAAACACATGGCAAGCATAACAATACTGAACCGAAATACAGTTAGAAAACAAGGAAAAATGGATTACAATTATAGAAAGAAAGGAACAGATTTCATCTTGTAAAGTCCCTGTATCTTAATTCTAAATTTTGGCTCCCAAATAAAGGTCAACAAAATCGCATTGAATTGGTGGTATTTAGAGGAAGAGATGGATGTGAAACTTGAGGGAAGAAGTTCGAGACGTCGAAGCCTTGTGCAATGAGAGCGAGTAAGCGCTTGAGCAGTGGAAGCGAGCTCGAGACAGAGACGCGAGCGAGGCAGAGACAGAGAAGTGAGCGAGACGCAGGCGGCCGGAGGCGGAGACGCGAGATGCGGGCGGAGGAGAGCTGGTGGATCCGGCGAGAGGTGCGGCGACGAAGGTGATCGTGCGATGGCGCCGTGGCGGTGAATCGAGGTTACAGAGACAGAGCTGGGGTTGTTGTTCAGGGGGGCAGGAAGGAGACCAAGGACGAAGGTGAAGGAGGAAGGAGAATGGGGACGAAGTCTCTCTGAACTTGAATAGGGCCAGGGTTCTCTTTTTTTTTTAATTCTGGGACGTCCAACGACGTCGTTTGGGGCTCGGGTTTTTTTTCCAATTTGAACCGGTCCGGGTTTTAAAAACTCGGTCGCTTCGTTGCTTTTTGGTCTTGTTTTGACAATTATGCCCTATACAAATTGACAAGATACAATGCTAATTAATAATAACAAAATAACACAAACATGCACTTTCTATTTTTTTCTATTTTTTATCATTTTTATTTTTTTATTTTATTTTTAATTTGTTATTATCATAATTATCAAAACAGAATCGATAATCAATCCAGTCAAATTACCGAATTATTAGGTCATTAGCTCAACCGATTAATCATAGATTAAACTAGTTGATCTATTCATAATTATATAAAATTTTATTTTATTTTTTATTTTTATAATGAATATCTTTTTTCTTTAATTTTATTTTATATTCAATTAATTATTATTTTTAAATATTTTTTATATTTTGTATTCAAAATCGTGACTATAGATATTTATAGGTCATTTTCCAAAACCGTGAATATAGACCTCTTAGGTCATACTTTTGTAAAATCGTAATCATATACTCTTTTAGGTCACTCTTTAAAATCGTGACTATAGACTATTTAGGTCACCCTCTAAAATTGTGACTATAGACCCGCTTTAGGCCATCCTTTTGTAAAATCGTGACCAAAGATCCTTTTAGGTCACTCTTCAAAATCATGACCATAAACCTTTTTAGCCTCCCACAAAAACTGTGACATAGACCTTTTTAGGTTACTCCTGTAACCATAAATCCTTTTAGATCATCTCCAAAACTGTGACTATAGGCCCCTTTTAAATAATCGTGACCATTGATCCTTTTAGGTCACTTTGCAAAACCGTGACCATAGATACCGTTAAGTTACCTTCCAAAATCGTGATCATATTCAAGCCACCTTTCAAAACTGTGACCATGGACATTTTTAGGCCACTGCTCAAAACTGTAACCAAAAACCCTTTTAGATCACCCCCAAAATCGTGATCATAAACCCCTTTTTAGGTCACCCTTTTGTAAAACTGTGACTATAAATCTTTTTAGGTCACTCTGCAAAACCGTGACTATAGATACCTTTAGGTCACCCTCCAAAATCGTGACTATAGACGCATTTTAAATCACCTTTTTGTAAAACCATGACATAGACCATTCTAAGTTGTTCTGAAAAATTATGACTATAGACTCTTTTAGATCACGCTCCAAAACCATTACTATAGACTCTTTTAAGTCACCCTTTTTTGAAAAATCGTGACCATAGACATTTTTATGTCACTTCTCAAAATCGTGATCATAGACCCCTTTAGGTCATCCCAAAAAATCGTTACCATAGACTTTTTTATGTCACTCTTTAAAATTGTGATCATAGATACTTTTAGGCTACCTCCTAAAATTGTGATCATAAACCCTTTTAAGTTACTCTTTTTTTAAAAATTGTAACCATAAGTATTTTTTGGTTAATTTAAAAAAAAGTGACCGAAAAACCGTAATCATAGACCAAATATTTGAATATAATAAAATTATTATTCTATATATTTTATTTAAAATGACAAAAATACCCTTTTAGACATGTATCAAATTTTCTCACTCAATAGGATATGTTTAAATGATCTTTCCCAACAACTTGAGTTGACGAGCATCCTTTCATCCCTTTCATACCATCCCTCATTTTGTTTTTGTTTATCTTCTGGCCTTTTCTTTTGATTTAGATATGGTTTAATGTAGTTTTGTTCTCCTCTCTTATATCTCGCTTATGTTATCTTTAAAACCGCACCGTTAATCCTTCATCCATCCAAGTTTTGAACAGCTCTTTAAACATGATAACATGATTCTTGAATACAAATCTAACAAAAATAAATTTGTATAAAGTATTTCTTTTAATTTTCTCAAACAAGACATCTACAACTTGAACTTCCTTGCTTAAAATTTTTTATAATTATTAAATGCTTGTTTTTTTCTGTCAAATTGTCCACAAACACCAAAAAAGACTTCCGTTCTAACCAATAAAAGATTAACGAAAAAGATTCTTCTATTTCTATCAACGAAAAATATAAAATAACTAACAATATCATGATCTAAATTTTAATTATATCTGTCTATTCTCTTAATTATCATATTATGCTTTCAATTGCCTTAACTTCATATGCCTATTTTTTTAATTTTTTAGTTAATTAACACCCAAATTCCACAAAATATATTTCTCTTTTAAATGCTAATTAAATTGAATTAAATCTTAATTTTTTTTCTCACATAGTCGTTTAAAATTTCAACTTCACTTTCCATTTTATTCTTTTTATTTTTTTTTCCCTCTCGTAAACCTTCACTTTCTATTTGTAGTTTCCCTCTTTTCTTTCATGCTAGAGCATAATTAGTAGTTTAAAGAGAGAATACACATTTCAGTTTTCTTTTTATATGATTTTAGTGATAACTTTAGATATGTTTAGTTAATTTTTTGCATAGACATAGATAATTCTAAATGTGTCTAATTCAGAACATTTGGGGAGACTGAATAATGTGAATTTTTTTAATCACGATATCCTTCGGATCTGTTACATAAAACCAGTTACACCTATAACTTGGAACCTAGAAGATATAACATAAGCACGTACTATACTAAAGGGACGTGATTTTCTTTCCTAATGGATCAACTGAAATAAAATCAAGAGCAATTACCACAAAATCAGGAAAATAAGTCCCAAATCAGTTCCGCAAATATAAGCAACTAGCCATAGTGAATCTATTCTATAAATACAAAACTTTTAATTTTTTTTTTTTTGGAACAAAGAAGCTTAACACAAAACAGGGAGCGAAAAAACAAACAAACAAAAAAAATATGTAGAGACTATAAACAAACAACTATCTTTAGTGTCATCTCCGGCATTGCCATCAATAACAAAAGGGATCTAAACTACTCCACTCTCTAAAACTGATTAAGGATTGCTGGAACACCTTTTCCGTACTCCCTTCCTTATTATTGAAAAGCCGCCCATTATTCTCTAGCCAAACGTTCCAAATAACCGAAAAAAAAAACATATGAGTCACTTGTTGCGCTCTCCCTTCCTATTAGCAACACATGTCCAACTCTCAAAGTGTTCTTTTAGTGAGGTCGGAAAAGACCACAATCTCCCAAAGTCAGATAGCCAATGACACTACACCTGCCAAGTAAACTCATAGCCCAGAAACAAGTGGTGAATATATTCGACGTCTTTTTTACACAAAACACATATGTTATCACCATGACTAATAATTTTCAGTCTATGCAGTCTTTCCTTAGTGTTAACTCTTTCTATCAAAATAAACCAAATAAATAACTCTACTCGTGGCAGAACCAAACCTTTCCAAATGGTTCTGGTAAAACTGTAGCTGGTTATTACTTATCAGGTATGTTATTCATTCTGAATATTAATATCACATATTTTATCTCAAATTTATTCTGACTTGAGCGTTGGAGTGCCTTTGCACAGGTGTCCATCGCCGTCGTTCTTGAAGACGCTGACGCATATCTCATTCAACCCAAGAAGGAGTGAGTTCAAGCGTTTAGTAGGACGAGCTATACCTTGGAACCGGCTATCTACACAAGAACATTTGGCACCAACCATGGGCCTAAATTTATTTAACCCCACCATCACTTTTTCTGTCGATTGTTTACCATCTTTTGCAGGACGTGGCTTATGGCAGACGAACCAAGTAATCCCCCTCCTCCTCCCACTCAAGCTGAATTATTGGCCATCAACGAGACCCTGTGAGCAGAGAACAAAAAAATGGCCGACCTATTATGTCAGAAGCAAAACAACCAAAGTAAAAGAAGGAACATAAAAATACTGAGAACAAAGATGATCAAGACGAGCACATGTCGGAAGCCAAGCCTATAATATCAAATTTCTATGAAGGCGACAGTGGAAAGGACCAATCCTTTTTCAAAAGATATCATGGACTTCTAGATGCCCAAAAATTTCACCATTCCGACGACAGTAGTAAAACCTTATGAAGGAATAGGTGATCCTAACATACGTGTCACCAAGTTTTACACGATTATGTTTTATGAATGGTGCATCTGATCCAATACTCTTCGAACATTTCCTACCTTTTTAGATGGCACTACCTTGATTTGGTTTTCTAATTTGTCTGTAGGTTCTGTATCAAGTTTTGACGAGCTGACCGACCTCTTCGTCAACAACTTTGCTGCACCAAAAATCTACGTGCACGATTCGGATTATCTTAGCACTATAAAATAAGGACAACACGAAAGTCTCAAAGGCTATATAACAAGGTTCTCCAAAGCAACCATGGAGATACCCAACCTCAACCCGGAAGTCCACCTGCACACCCTGAAAAGTGGACTCTGCCCTGGAATCTTCCAAGAGACTATAGTCGTGACAAAACCAAAGACGCTAGTTGAGTTCCGAGAAAAGGCGAAAGCCGAATTGACATTGAGGAGCTCTGACAAATCTTGAAAGTAGAGCGGCCTAACCCTAACAGAGATGAGGAAAAATGGAACAAGTACCCGAATAATAAGACCGATAAAAAATCCTTCAAACTAACACCAAAATTTGATGTGTACATCCCTTTCAACACCAAAAGAGAGGACACCATCAAAGACATTCTACACTCAAAGCTGATCAAACCATCAAACAAAGCAGAGACATATAAGGACCAACGATATGTAGACAAGTCTAAGTATTGCACTTTTCATAAAAAATATGGATACATCATGGATAACTATGTTATAGCAAAAGACCTACTTGAAAAGTTAGCCCGGCAGGGCCTGTTAGACAAATATGTCAACAGCCGAGGACAACAACAAAATATGGAAGACCTCAGCCACCATTCCAAACCGGCCGACAATCACAGAGACAAAGGGAAGAAGGAAAATGATAACCCTAATCCACCTCACAGAATTATTAACTGCATTTCTGGTGGTTTTGCAGGTGGCGGATGTAGCAATTCCGACAGGAAAAGGACCTATAGGACCATGATGTCAGTCACCGATTCTGAACCAATCTACACCACACATATAGACATTTCAAACGTCACATTCAGTTCTTCAGATTGCAAAGAAAGTGACAAAAATCGGGATGACCCTGTAGTTATATCATTGCAAGTCGGCAAGCCATTGGTACAAAAGTTCTCATGGACCCAGGCAGCAGTGCCGATATGCTGTTTTACTCCACATACCAAAAAATGAAGCTAAATGACAAAACTCTCCAACCATCTACAGGGGAACTGGTAGGTTTCTTAGGTGAGCGCATTCCAATTTGAGGTTACAAATAACACTAGGCAATTTTCCTTATTGTAAGTTTAGCTTGGGGGCTACCACAGCCTCGATTCCGAGCTATAGGTCAAAAAGCTCAACCTGCCTACACCTAAAGAATATCGCAGGTCAAGTTTGGGACTATGATCTATTACCTAAAACCAGTCATACCTATAACTCGGAACCTAGAAGATATAACATAAGCACATGCTATACTAAAGGGATGTGATTCCCACTCCTAACGGATTAATTCAAATAAGATCTTTACCACAAAATCAGGAAAATAATTTCCAAAACGGTTTCACAAATATCAACAACTACCCATAGTGAATTCACTCTATAAATACAAAACTTTTAATACTTATCAAAGTATGTGATTCATTTTGAATATCACATATTTCATCTCAAACTTATTCTAACTTGAGCGTTGGAGTGCCTTTATTTGCAAGTGTCCACTGTCGCTATTCTTGAAGACGTCGGCACATACTTCATTCAACCCAAGAAGGAGCAAATTCAAGCGTTAAGCAGGACGAGCTATATTTTGGAACGACTATCTACATAGGAACACCTTCAAATTGGCAGGTCAACGATTAATCATCCATTTAAAGGTTTGTCGCTGACCAATAAGTTGCAACATGCACAAGGCGGGGTTCGAACTTCTGACACTTATTGAAACAATTTAGTAAGCTAATCACTAGAACAACTCAATTTGATTAGTAAATAATGTCTTTTTTTTGTAATTTGTAAATAATGTCTTCTTTTTTTGCTTTCCACGGTATCTCTCAGCCCGACAAGTCAAGGACTAATCCGTCACGGTACTGAGCTTCATTTAAGGGTTTGTCGCTAGTCAATGAGTTGCTGCAGGCACAATACGGGATTCGAATCCCCAACACTTGCTTAAGCGAACTAGTGAGCTAACCACTAGATCAACCCAAATATTTTTTTTTGGGTGACTCAACCCAAATGTCTTTGTTAACAACAACTAAGTCTCAGCGTTTTTGTCGAGGAACTAATCAGATCCAGATCCTACACAGCACACACACATTAGATATTGCACTGTTTTATTTTTGTTTTTAGACCTTGTAGTTATGACTTACGAGGTTCTTTTTTTTTGTCATTGACTTACGAGGTTAGAAACATATTTTTTTCTAGCCTTATGGGGTGTTGGAATGGAGTAACATTATCCATGATAGGTTAGGGCCTATAAGTTAGCGTTTGGTAGAGAGACAGAGATTTAAAGACTGAGACTGAGAGATTGAGATTTAGAGACAGAGACTGAAAAAAATCTCAGTATTTTGTTTGGTGCAAAATAGGAAACATAAATTGAAACAAGAGTAAAGGTCTAATTTAATTTGTACAAAGGATAAAATTGGAATTAATTAATTGAAATGAGGGTATTTTAGGTATAAAATGTTATTAAAATTTTGGTCTCCGTCTCTAAAAATTTCAGTCTCTTGTGTCCCCTCTTTTTACAGATACTGAAATGCTGAAATTTTGGGGACAGAGACAGAAATTTTAGTACTAGACTCTAAATAAACAAACATGATATTGAACCTCAGCCTCCTAATCTCTGTCCCAATATCTCAAAACAAACACTACACTGAATATGTCCATATTATGATTGCTCTTCCCGACCCAAAAAAAAAAGTGATTGCTCATGAATTTTTTTAGGATTTAATTAACAAATATTTCGATTACCAAAATATATATATATATATAACACTTATTAAGTTATTAAGATGTGAAATATCAAAAAAATTGTTATAAGTTAAAAACTTCAAATTTTCAAAATAATTATTATATCAATATATTAAAAAACTATTAAAAGTTTTTAACGTATATATTTTTAATACTTATTCTAACAAAACTGTTAACAAAATGAATTATTGACCTTGTTAGAGAATCATTAGAATCAATTTAGATCAATTAGTATCGTCTATATTTATATAGTATATCTGTATATTAATTGTAGGATTTTATGTCTTTATTACTTTGATTCATTTAGCACCTATAAATACCCTTTTTATATTGTACCTTTGGAACACAACTCAATAATACACTTTTCAGATTACTCTTTCAGTCTCTTGTTTATAACAGTATCAGAGCTTAGGTCTTTTTTTTCAATGAATATTAGTTCATAGCCCCATTGTTTTTTCTTTTCCAGAAGTGTTCTTTGGCCTCTTTTTTCGTTTCCTTTTCGACGCTTTGGTTTGTCACCCCCGTAACCATCTTGTTCATCTTGTCGCCGTGATTCCAACGCAACCAAAACCGCCGCCATACGCCACCAGACGCGCCTCCACGCGCTGCCGAAAGACGCTGTCATGACCAGGTTGATCTTCCTTCCAAATTCCACCCGTGCCTTTTGCTCGCATTTTTCGATCTGTTTCTGACGCTTTGGTCCGTCACCTTTGGCATCATTGTGATCTTCTCTTCGTCAGCTTTCCAACGCCGCCGCCTTAAGCCACCGGACGCGCCGCCATGCACCGCCGGAAGTTCGTTGTCCACCTCCGTTATTTCTCCTTCCAGAAGTTTCAGCAGCCGTTAGATCTCGGCGCCGATCGGACGTTCCTCGTACTCCCACGTGTCGCAACGTCAGCCTTCCTCGCCTCCAGTTTTCAGCAACCATTGATCTTGGTTCAGATCCAACGCTCCTGGTGCTGCCACGTGTCGCCCGAAGCCATCCTTGCTTGACCCGCGTGAGACCCGGCCTGACCCGCGCTTCCACCTCCCTGCCAGCGTGTCTCTCTCCCTCCTCTCAAGTGCCGCCACGTGTCATTGTCTTGCTGACGAGACTGCTGATGTGGCACTGACGTGGCGCTGATGTGGCAGACAAGTAGACCCTTTCTAAAGTTTTTTTGTGAGCTCTTTTCGATTCTGCACTCCAATTTCTCATTTTCTGCTCCAAAATTGTCATTTTCTCTTCTCTCTTTGATCCTTGTGACTGCTATCATGGAAGAGCCAGATGTTTTTGTTGCCACCGATAGAAAGGGTAAATTTTGTCGAAACTGTAACCGTTCTGGGCACCTCTTATCCGACTGTCCTTCTGTTGAATGTCGCACATGCCACCAGAAAGGTCATATTAGCTACCATTGTTCACAGCTATTCTGCCATTACTGCAAGCTCTCGGGACATTTAATTACTGCCTGTCCTACTCGCCCACCACGTCCTAGTCCACTCAACTCATCTCTTGCCTCTCTTTCTGATATTGCATCTCTTCTTCAGCATATTTTCTCTATTTCTAGTAATACCCCTGCTGCTTTTTCCACCCCTCCAGGTAATTATAAATGGTACTTTGACTCGGGTTGCTTTAATCACATGTCTTTGTTGCGTAATATTTTTTCTTTCATGTCTACCACTACAAATGGACCTTCTGTCAATACTGCAAATGGCTCCCTCTTGCACGCAACACACAAGGGTTCTATATCCCAGTCAACTCTTAATTTTTCTGATACTTATTATATTCTCAAATTAAACTTCAATCTTATTTCTGTTGGTCAACTTGTTGATCTGGGTTTTGAAGTCACTTTTTCTGTTTCTGGTTGTCGTGTACAGGATCTTCGGATGGGTCAAATCATCGGGACTGGACGTAAGGTCGGAAGGTTGTTTGAACTCGAGAATCTTCATATTCCTCCTGTACCAAATCTCTGTGCTGCTTCTTCTCCCTCTACCCTCCACTTATGGCATCAGCGTCTTGCCCACACCTCCTTAGGAAAACTGCGTCCTCTTATTTCTCAGGGTGTTTTAGGTCAGGTTCCAAATGAATCTTTTGATTGCATTTCTTGCCAAACTACCAAACAACCTGCTTTATCTTTTCACAATAATTCATCTCTTGCTTGCTCTCCTTTTGATCTCATTCACTCTGATGTTTGGGACCCCGCTCCCACTGCCTCTATGGGCGGGGCTCTATACTTTGTCGTTTTTATTGATGATTATTCCCATTTTACTTGGGTTTATTTGATGACTACTCGCCATGAGTTACCTCAGATCTATATCAACTTTGCTACTATGATTAAAACTCGGTTTTCAAAGGTCATTAAGGTTTTTCGACGTGATAATGCTATGGAATACCGTGATTCCAAACTCTTAGCCTTTCTTGCAGAATTGGGTACTTTGTCTGAGTTTTCTTGTCCTGGTACATCTCAACAAAATGGTAGAGCTGAACGCAAACACCGTCACATTCTTGACTTCGTCCGTGCAATGCTCCTTTCTTCTTCGTGACCTGAGCGTACTTGGGGTGAAGCTGTTCTTACTGCTGTTCATGTTATCAATAGACTCCCTTCTTCTATCCTTGGTAATGTTACTCCCTTTGAGCGTCTTTATCATACCTCCCCAGATTATAGTTCTCTTCGAGTTTTTGGTTGTGTATATTTTGTTCTTCTTCAGCCTCACGAACATAGTAAACTTGAACCTCGGGCTCGTATGTGTTATTTTCTTGGTTATGGGACTGAACACAAGGGTTATCGCTGTTGGGATCCTCTCTCTAAACGTATTCGGATATCTCGTCATGTTGTCTTTTGGGAGCACCACATGTTTTCTCGATTCTCATCCTTTGAGTACATTCCTACTACTCAGTCACCTTTGTTTACTAACCCCAATGTTGATATTTTTCCTAGTGATGATTCCACAGATTCTATCTCGAGTGACCCTCCACAGTCTCTTGTTTTTCCAACTTCTCCATCTCCCGATGATTCCAGACCGGACGATGATCCTGCTCCTACAGTCATGCCTCCTCCTCCCGCTTGTTCTTCTAGGGTAAGGAATCCACCTCCTCATCTTCTTGATTACCATTGCTTTTCTACTATTCTTCATCAATATAAACCTAAGACATTCAGAGAAGCCTCCTCAAACCCAAATTGGCAACAAGCAATGCAAGAAGAATTACAGGCACTTGAAAAAGCACATACTTGGGATCTAGTTGATCCTCCTTCTGATCAGGAAGTTGTGGACAGTAGATGGGTATACAAGATCAAGACTCGCTCTGATGGCTTTATTGACCGTTATAAGGCCCGCTTGGTTGCACAAGGTTGTACGCAAGAGTATGGTATTGATTATGAAGAGACTTTTTTCCCTGTCACTCGTCTTACATCTGTTAGAGCTCTTCTTGCCATTGCCGCGGTTAAAAAATGGTCTCTTAGTCAGATGGATGTGAAGAATGCATTTCTTAATGGAGATTTGAAAAAGAAAGTCTATATGAAACCACCTCCGGGATATCCTTGTCCTTCTAATAAGGTTTGTCTCCTTCGCATGGTACTTTATGGATTTAAGCAAGCTCCTTGTGAATGGTTTGACAAGTTCAGCACTACCATATGCAGTCTTGGTTTTACCTCTAGCCCTCATGAGAATGCGCTCTTCATTCATAAAAGCGAACGTGGAGTTGTTCTTCTACTTTTATATGTTGATGACGTGATCATTACTGGGGATGATGTTGATGGTATCTCTGATCTCAAGGCCTCACTTCACCGTACCTTTGAGATGAAAGATCTTGGTTCTCTCAGCTATTTTCTTGGTCTCGAGGTCATCTCCACCGATGATGACATCTATCTCTCTCAGGCTAAGTATGCTTCAGATCTTCTTGCTCGCGCTGGAATTACAGATAGTCGCACTAAGTCTACTCCTCTTGAGCCTAATGTTCGCTTTACCCCTATGGATGGCACTGTTTTGGATAATCCGACTCTCTATCGACAGTTAGTTGGCGGTCTTGTCTACTTGACTGTCACCCGACCAGACATCGCCTATCTGGTTCATGTACTTAGCCAGTTCTTGTCAGCTCCTCGTACTACTCACTATGCGGTAGTTCTTCGCATTCTTCGCTACATCAAAGGCACTCTATTTCATGGCCTTTATTTTTTTGCCCATTCCTCTTTGTCTCTTCAGGCTTACTCCGATGCTGATTGGGCTGGTGATCCCACTGATCGTCGTTCTACTACTGGTTACTATTTGTTTCTTGGCGACGCTCTCATCTCTTGGCATGCTAAGAAGCAAACGTTCATTGCTCGTTCAAGCACAGAAGCTGAGTACCGTGCCTTTGCTGACACCACTGCTGAAGTTATCTCGGTTCGTTGGCTTCTCAAAAATTTGGGTGCTCCTCAGTCGTCCCCTACTGATGTTTTTTGTGATAACCGCAGTGCTATTCAGATCGCCCATACTGATGTGTTTCATGAACGCACCAAACACATTGAGATTGATTGTCACTTTGTTCGGCAACATATCCTTATTGATGTTGTTCGTCTCATTGCTGTTGGAACACTAGATCAGACTGCTGATATCTTCACGAAAGCTCATCACCCGACTCATTTTCGGACTTTGTTATCCAAACTCAAGTTGGTATCCTTAGCTCCTACTTGAGTTTGAGGGGGGATGTTAGAGAATCATTAGAATCAATTTAGATCAATTAATATCGTCTATATTTATATAGTATATCTGTACATTAATTGTAGGATTCTATGTCTTTATTACTTTGATTCATTTAACACCTATAAATACCTCTTGTATATTGTACTTTTAGAACACAACTCAATAATACACTTTTCAAATTACTCTCGGTCTCTTGTTTATAACAAACCTAAAAGTTATCTCTAATGATAAAAATTATCTCTAGGTACATTGGGACAGATTTCCTGATGTTTGGATTCGAAAATTTTGAATTTTCTTTTGTTGGGACGAAGCTAATTTTTCCTACATATAAATCAATAATAAAAAAATAATAACCGTGCAACAATTATATAATATATGTTAATAGGTATTTATAAATTATTTTATACTTTATTCTTTTATTTTATTAAATATATGTAAAAATAATAAAAGTAAAATTAATCGAGATGATAGGTAGTTTGCATTTAATTATAGAAATGGTAAAAAAATTATGAATTATATATGATGAAAAATATTTTTAAAAAATTATGCACCGACCTTTTCTATTTTTTTATATAATAAATATAACAATTATATTAGGTGTATACCAAAATTAATCATCAATATAAAATATATATTATTAAAATATAAAATATATATTAAAAATAAATTAAATTACATATATTTATATATAAATATATGGTATCTGATTTTAATATACAAAATATTAAAGTATAGTAGATAGTAGATAATGTGCATTTCTCGGCCAATCACTACAAGAGAGGCGGAGAATTGCGGCGGTTTTCGGTGTGATTAGCGGCGGTTTTAAACCGCCGCAAAAGTCTATTCCGGCGGTTGAGTGAACCGCCCTGGATAGTGGCGCGGGCAAATGTTTTAGTGGCGGTTTCCAGCAACCGCTGGTATAACCGCCGCTGTTTTACTATTTTGCGGCAGATAATTCAGAGGCGGTTTAAAACCGTCGCTATATATGACTGTTAGCATTGACCCTCTATTTAGCGGCGGATGAACAACCGCCGCTATTTGAAGTGTTTTTGCCAATTTTTAAACTTGTTTTCGGTGGTTTTAAAACCGCCGCTAATTTCAGTACGAAGTGCCGCAAAAAATTTTGATTTTGATTTAAAAATCACAGCTTTTTTTTAAAATATATTATAGGTATTTTTTGCTTTTTAGATTTTTTTAATATTACAAATCTTATTATTTTTCATTTAAAAATCTAAATTGATGGGAAAAAATAACTGCGAAAGAAATTAATATATTTATAAAAATATCAATAAAGTAAATCTCTTGTTAAGAGTCACATAGTTAAATTCAAAAAAATATTTGCATCAAGCTAAAATAATTATAATCCTAAATTTCTAGTTTTTCACTCTGTTTTCACGGAATTCATTCCTGTAGTGATGTCTGGTGGCAGCTCCTCAATTCTTTCCTACATACATAAATCAGCAAACATAATTAATTTGTTGATTGGCCTTTCTCATGTCAAGAATATGACTTGTATATTAGAGTAACATAAACTTTAACCACTACAACTCTACAAGTATATTATTAAGTCAACCACTTATACTCTCATACTAATAAAGGTATCTATTTCGAAAAATAAAAAAATAAAACAAAATAAATTAAAAAACTAACCTATGTGAGGTCATAAAATGAAACCTTAGCTTGTATGAGGATTGAATTCTCTTTAATTTTACTTTAGTTTGCTAATGTGAAATCAAAGACCCAAAATTATACTAACCAACTCCATCAGCTCCTAACCTGCTATATATGTTCATTTTGAGCAACTTTTGTTCGCGCTTATTATTAGTACAGTAGCAATGCACTATTAGTTGCAAAAGTATATCCTCTTATACACATATATAGTGTTAACTAACCTATGCAAAAGAAAATTAATAATAGCTAGCGTGCGTGTAAGCTTGTGTATATACATGTATGTTTTTGCATTCCTAATTGGTTCACCCTTCCCACTTCATCAATTTTGAATTATATATATATATATATATATATATATATATATATATATATATATATATATATTGGCAGTGCTAGCTATCTATATCTCTTTCTAAACCATTGACAAATTAAATGCGGCCAGACTAATTAGATATTTAGATATCATATGTATGGTCTCAAAAAACTAGCTGAATTATATATAGATAACATACATATTCTTCTTCATGATTATATGAATGTGAACTCTTCAAAAAGGGGTATGAACAACGTAGAATAATGGTGCTTGAGTTAGTTGGTTGTTTAAACTAAAATACTAGGCTTATGCTTGTTAGGACAGTAAATAAACTCAATCAATCTATGTTAGCTGTGCATATGGGACCAAGTGGAAATTAAAGAAGGATCTGATCGGAGATATCCAAATTGAACCAAATGAATGAGAAAATTTAAGGTCCTTTGAAATACAATTGTGCCGCCTATGGAAATGGAAATGGAAATAGGCTTTGTTGAGATGAGAATGAAAAAGGTCAATGTTGCTGTGATGATGCCAAATTTAATTTCGATCAAACATGAGACACATAGTTCAGTATATATAATAGACAGAGAAAAAGTTATGACGAGGAATCGGAATATACAAAAAATTTCAAATCTATACATGTAAACCTTAGTCATGGGACTGCAAAAATTACAGAGAACTAGCTTATGCTATTATTGTTCTGCTAAAACTAAAATAGATAATGCGATGATCTATAGAAAAGGACAAGGGGATGGCCTTTCATTTCTAACCAGGGACAAATCACAAAACATGTGCATTGTGTAGAGATATGAAAACACAAGCCGAAATCAGTTATAAAGGAGAGGTGTTGGTTCAAGATATACCTCTAGTATAGTTTGACTCTAAAATTCCCAGTTTTCAATCTTTGAAATCAAATTGAGCAACTCAAACTTATACAATCATCCACCAAGAAAACAAACATTAACGTTCAAGAATACTCAACCTCTTATCATCATTTATTGTCCTCAAACTCATATTATAGAATCAAAATTCATTCGTTAACAATAAATCTCTAACTCAAACATTCCTCTAATAATCAAATGATTATTTTTTTGTAACAACTTCAAGTATTACCAAAGATTATTGAAACTGAATCAATCAAAGACCCCACAAAGATAAACGAACCATCAAATAGTAATTAACTATTTTAATTTATTTACTCAAACTAAAAAACTGAATACAAAGCACATATTAAATCAAAATAGTGGTACCTTCAAATTCTCTAACTCTATACAGCCACAATTAACCTGAATAAATAGAAGATATAGACAAAATCTGCATCAAATTAACCTGAAAGCATAATCTGAACCAAGAAGATATAGAAAACTTCACATACTATTCTTGTTTCAAAATGAAATTGAAGGGTAACCATGCATGAATGAAGATCATGTGAATAAGAGGCATGTGATTTTTTTTTAATTTTAATTAAACAGGACCAGAAAGAAATAAGAGACGATCTCTTACACGTGTTTGCAGTGATTTGTTTATTATTGTGACCAGTTTTGATTATTAAATTAATGTATTAATATTAATATTCTTAGGGAGTGGCTAATATTCCCTTACTCTGACTTTGATCTCTGTAATTAAATCAAACAAACCATTAAACTTTTAATGATCTAAGTTGAGGTACTTAATTCATTCAAATTTTGAAGAACATAGGCTAACATTTTTCCATGATGCTTAGCTTCTTGTTTAAAGGAAACAAAACAACAAAAAACAACTAAAGAAAAAGTTGTTTCTGCAAAACATTAACTACAACATAGTAATAACTAAAACATAACTTTACTGTTACATACATAGTTATAATGTCTTCTTGAAACTTTATTCTAATTTTACTCTGTTGTTTTAAAAGCTATTCTTCTATGGCTCTATCACCCAATGTGTACATTCTTGATGAATTTGATGAAGCATGTATGCTTTAAGGATTATTTTAGCATATCCAGTTAAATTTTAAATAACATAAAATTATTCAAAATAATCTAAAACTGAATCAATTAAACGAACCAGTGACAGGCTTCCTGTTGCGAGTGAGCTGCTTTTCGTTGTCTATCTGCTCCCACCAAGTTAGCCTATTGTAGATCCCCTGATCATCTGCCAATGGAGTTTCCTTTCTTCCAATAAAAAAAGTGATAAGTTACTTGATAGAAACAACATACTCAATCAAGCCGTGTAGACAGAACAGTAAAAGAGACCAAGCATGGTTTAGGAAGATAGTAGAAAGATCAAAAGTAGAGGGCTGAGAAGAGGTTAAACATATAAATCAAAATGCATTATAGACATGAAAGGGAATGCCAATTGCAATATACTGCTAACTAAAGGTTTTATTTAGCTTTAATATCAGCAATGTTTATTGTATTCACCAGTAATAATTGAAAAAATTCCAAACAATTACCATAACCCAAAAATGAGTTCTACGACATGGTACCTGTTCATCAAATAATTAACTCATATTCCATTTTTTGTGATGAAAGTAAGTGGAGAAGTAAAAGAGAATTAGATTTTAGGGATTGGGAATTTCGCGTACCGTGGGGGAGGAAGCAGGGTTTTCACGCACTATGGAGGAGAGGCGAATGGTCGACACCGGGGGGGAGAAGGACGGATGCATGGCAGTCGCGCGACTCCACAACTACACAAAAGTGCAGGGTGGAGCAAAGATTAGGGATTTCGCGCACCATGGAGGAGGGAGTAGGGGTTTCAGGCACTGTGGAGGAGTGGCGAAAGGTCGACGCTGGAGAGAGGAGGATGGATGGGCAGCAGTGGCGCAGGGTGGAGCAGTAACATCAGGGTTTCACGCACTACCATCTGAT
Source organism: Arachis hypogaea (assembly GCF_003086295.3). Classification (NCBI taxonomy): domain Eukaryota; kingdom Viridiplantae; phylum Streptophyta; class Magnoliopsida; order Fabales; family Fabaceae; genus Arachis; species Arachis hypogaea. Next base: position 80,141,463 of record NC_092042.1, on the reverse strand, counting down.
GAGTTCGTGGATTTCTGCAGCTGTGGGGGAATTGTTGGTTATAAGAGAAAAAATAGATTACTGGCGGTTCATCATGCAGTAGCCGCTAATCAATCAGATGCTGCGGCACATGGATGTCAATTGGTGTTATCTCTGATATCTGCGGCGGTTAGATTAATGGCCGGCAATTTTTTGCCGCTATGCTCTGTGTTTCTTGTAGTGAATTTTTTTATTTTGGATTAGAATTGTGTACAATTCAATTGTATTGTCTATTTAAGTGTTTTTTTGGTATGGGGTGTTAGTTCTCTATATTCTTTTATATTAAATTGGAGTGTTCCATTAACTTTTGGTTGTAAAAAAGAATTAGAAAAATGTAATCTGATGGTTTGGTTACTTTGCATGGGAGTTTTTAAAATTTTTTAATATTAAATTAGAAGCTTTGTTTTCTTTGTTGTGATTATATTTTATATTTTAACAAAAGTATTATTTACACAATAAAATCAGTTATTAAAATTAATTATTATGTATTTATATTTGAATATATGTATTGTTTAACTCATTTTTAATGTATATTTTATATTTTAATAATATATATTTATATTAGTGACTGATTTTAATGACTAATTTTAATATACACCTAATATAATCAATATTTTAAAATTTACAAATGGTATGGTTCAATTTTTGTATTCTAAATCAAATAGTACCATATTTAAAATTAATATCCTAGCAGTTTATAATTTGAAAAAGAGCAATGCTAGGGGGCCAGCAATTTTTGTGATTGTTAGCCATCAACTAACTATCAATGATGATTTGATGGTGTGAGATTGGTGTGAGATTTCATCCAATGGCTCACCTTCCTCTGCTGGTTACATGCTGGCCAAAATTCAATAAAACTGCTGGTCCCCTAGACTTTTTCAACCCTATATAAAAAATAATTTGCGATATGTATTTCTTCAAAAAAGGGAATAATGTATGTTAATAAGAAAAGTTGACAATCTGTTTTGTGTTGCTGTTTTTTTTTTTTTGAGTTACTTTTCCTATTTCGCACTCTTCCCTTTTACCCACTCAATTGAATTATTTATCAGTTACATTGCTCCTACATTTTACCTTTGGTAATTTGGATGCACATTAGGTGTTTGATATTTGAGTTGCCTACAAGTTAAGGAATAAGTGCATTTATCTATAATTCTATGTTTCTTTGATCTTCTTAGCTTATTTTGTTTGTTTGTTTATGTCTACATGTGTTCTTATATTTTTATTACATGTGCTATGGAAATATTGAATCTTGATTTTTTGAGAAGCTCTTTTGTAATTAAGTGTTTGAAGAAGCGGAAAAAGAAGAAGAGAAGGAAGATGAAGAAGAAGAAGAAGATGTTAAAGAAGGGATTTTTAGTCCTTCCAATTAAAGGAAGATACCTAGCACTGATATTTTGACACTTTAGCCTCAATCTGACATGTCCCAGTTGTCATCCGATTATAGGATTGTCTTATCTATTTTTGTTAGTGAAGGAGGACCTGGATGAGGTTTAAAGATAATTAAAGTGCACTATATCTCATGGATAAAAAGTCAGAGGCCAAAAAATATATTTACTCTATTCTATATTATTCTAAATTACATGTTCAATTCTTCTCTTTTGGCTATTTATTTATGATTCTAATTTCCTTAAAGTATGTGTTTACATTGTATATTCCTCTAGTTATGTTGTGTATACAATGATATTTGATTTCTTTCATCCCATACTTCATTTTGCTTTAGGTGATACTTGTATTTTTTTTTAGTATTGTCTCTAGCATAAAGTTAGAGTTTGGTTTTGAGAATAGAATAATGCTACACATTTATATTTTTTATTAATTAAATTGATCTAATATAATTAAAATAAATTATAACTAATATTATTCCAAATTTTGATTGGACTTGATTCATAAAAAAACTAGAATGTATAGCATTATTATTGTGAATAATAATCTTCATAATTATACCATCTTATTTTGTTTTAGTACTTAGTTTTCCATGTACTTATGTTGAGCATATTGCAATTTTTTTACACAGGTAATATCAAATTTACATAAAAAAAAGAGTGAGTTTGTATTAGGGGTGTTCGTGGTGCGGTTTGGATCGGTTTTAAGTCAAAAGCTCATCCGATCCGAACACTATGTTTACTTGTGGTGCGGTTTGGATTGGATAATTTAAAAAAAAAATCGATTCGATCCGATCCAATTTTGAGCGGTTTGGATTGGATTGGATTGGATTTGCGGTTTTGTAAATTAAAAAAATTAAATATATATAATAAATCTCAAGATCAAATTTCAAATAACCAACAATGACATAGCAAGTCTTAACAATAACATAATAATAGAAATGAAATTATAGGTTAGTTAAAATAAATAAATAAATCACATTTTGAACATAAAACATCTATTAAATAATAATAATATATGAAAAATATAAAAATATATAACAAATTGAATATGTTATAAATATAATTGTAAACATAATAATAAAATAATAATATTATAACACATTGAGCGGTTTGGATTGGATTGGATCGGTTGTGAAAAGTAGATCCGAAATCCGATCCGATCCAGCGGTTTGCAAAAAAAAAAGATCCAATCAAATCCGAATCAGTGTGATTTTAATCGATTTTCAATTTGGATTTTATTGGATGAGCGGTTTAATTTAGATCGGTTTGGATTTGAACACTCCTAATTTGTATTAAGCCTCAGTGAATATAAAACTTTGTCTAGTAATGCATAAATCCAAGAATACTGTGAATTTTATATAACAAAAAGGAGGAAATTTGAAAATTCTGCATATAACCTTTTTTCCTTCCTAAGTTGGAAGTGATGATTCATGGCCTTATATTTGAAATATTCACTGAAGACTATAATCAATGTGCTTCCAAGCCTCGTTGTTTCTGTTTTAAAACTTGATGAGGGACAAGAACAGTGACGGATCCAGAAAATTTTGGTAGTGGGGCAAAATTTATATAACATCATAATTATTTTTATAATAAAAATAATACATGTATATAAAAAATTAAATATTAAATTATTTATTAATTATTATATATCTGTGTATAAATATATGTATTGTTTAACTTATTTTTAATGTGTATTTTATATTTTAGTATATATTTTATACAAATAATTATTTTTTATGTACATATAACATAATTATTGTTATGATTATATTTTATTATTGTAAAATATGATTAGCCTTCAAAATATCTAATATATAAATTACAATACTAAAATAGTAATTTAAATAATAATATATAATTTAAATTTCTATTATTTTAGGTTTTATATTTTAAAAAATTAAATAATTTTTTTGTTAACTACCATCAAAATTTTTCTCTTTTTATATATATTACTAAATAATTATTTAAAAATTCACTTCCTAACACAATTAGAAGTCCACTCTTATTTATATTTATAGTTAAAAAAGTTCTTTCAATTGATACAGTTGCTATGCAAAAATTAAAGCTAATTTAAAAAGAAGATAAATAATATTCTTTTGAGTTGATTTTTAAAAAAGAATACTAATTTCGTTTAAATTTGAGAATTGATCATTCTAAATTCTAACAAATTTCTAATATAAAATTTTTAAATTGACGATTAAGTACCAAAAGTTGAGTAAAAATTTATTGTGGGGTCAAATTTAATAATCTAATGGGGGCAAATAAATATTATTATCATGTATTACTCAAAAAAATTCCAAATTGTAGTGGGGGCGCTTGCCCCCACAACAATGAATGTAGAACCGTCCCTGGACAAGAAGCTACTGATGAACCGATTGTTCTAGAAGTCCTTTTGATTTGAGAAATGTTTTTATTTACAGGATTTAAATGTGTTCACCATTTCTTGCTGCATCACACATGACATGAGTGAAGTTCCTAAGAGTCTCAATCAAGCAAAATTGCCATTAATTTTTTGTTGCTCTCGGTTTTAACAAAAAAAAAATAACAAGAATATATTTCATTTGAAGTATATACTCTCTCTTCCTCTCAAAATAACTAGAAATAATAATATTATTTCTATTTTTGTAGGTGAAAATTTAGATGCAATCGAATTCACGTAAAATTAATAGTTGAAAATCGTTAAATGAAAATTTAGTCAAATCAGTCAAATCATTTAACGGCTTTCAATTATCAACTTCACGTGAAGTTGAATGTACCTGAGTTTTCACCATTTTTGTAATGTTATTTTTTGTTAGATTTTTTATATACACAAATTAAGCTCGTATATACGCTGATTTTATAAATGTACCAAAAAAATAAAGTCAGTAACTACTAACTACACAGTTTTGTGAACCAAAGTAAGTAGGAAACTTGATGAAACTAAAATGTGAACGAAGGGATTTGGTATGTCAGACTTTTTTTTTTTTTCTTGGATCTGATAATAAACTTGTATATGTCATTCCCATGCTTTGTTGGGGATTTAACCATTTGACCCACTACTACATGTCTTTGTTTTTCAATGATTGAACAAGACTTGCCACAAAATGATGCTAAATCTCATCTCAAGTTTTTGGGTTTTTTTTTTTTGAAATTTCACTTTTTTTGTTTGACTATTTTTTCTCATTCAAAACATAAAAATCTAATCTACTTTTACTGAAAACTAAAAATTCTAATTTTTGTGTTAATTTTTTATTAGATCATTAATTAAAAAAATTTATTTCCTATTACCAATGATATTTTTCCTTATTTATATCATAAATTTATATTACTTTTTCTTTTTATGATATTTTTTAAATATTTTCTTATGTATATTATTATTATTATTATTATTTTTATATGGTTTTTATATTTTTTATCTATATGAATTTTTTTACCACTCTTGTTATTTTTTTTGTATAGAATTTTTTTTTTGCTTTATATTAAAATTCTATTAATCTCATTGGAAAGATTAAATTAAATAAAAAATTAAAATAAAAGTAATAGAACTAAAAGAGTATCCAAAATACTAAAAAAAGTCTTAGAATTTATTTAAATATCTAAAATAAATTAATAAGATAATACAAAATAATTATTTAAATTTGTATCTTTTGAATAATTTTTTATTTTAACGTAATTTTGAGTAATATAATCAAAAGAATATTTAATTTATTACAATTTATTTTGATATAAAAATTATTAAACATAAACAATATTAACACTAACTCACTCGTAATCAAAATTAATATACAAAATTATTTTTATATAAACTCGTATTTATAAATTTTAATCCAAACAAACATTGTGTTCTCTCTTACTTTGGAAAGGAGGAACACTATTTCAGGTACAAATTTGCATATAAGGTTTCAATTTCCAAACCTAAGAATATCCTAAATTCGATACCATATAAAAGAAGGGATTATCAATGAAATGATACTCTATAAATTATGAAGCACGGACATTTTTTTCTTTTTATTTATAAAATTTGTATTTTTAGATACATTTTAAATACACACTTATCAATATTTATTGTGTTATACATGTTTTTTATTTAATTGTGTCTTAATAAAAAATAAAAATTTTTTAGATATATTTAAATATATTTAAATACTATCACGTGTCAGCATATTCAACTTTATTCTTAATATATATTCTTAAAATGAGTTTAAAAATAATATATATTATTAAATATTATAATAAAAAATATTTTAAATAATAAAAAATATTAAAAATAATAAAAAATTAATTTATATTTTAATATAAAAATATTAAAATATTATTATAATTTATCTAAAAAGTATTTTATATTTTATATATATGTTGTATATTATAAAAATTTTAAATTGATGTCCATGTATTTTATATTGTGTTTGTCCCAAATTTGTATCTGTATTTATACATCATAGAGTACAAAATACTAAAATATAAATATTGAAATTAACTAAAGAGAAAGAAGAAAATAAAAGTGAAAAAACAAAAAAAAATCACATTTTTATTTTTAATATTAAATTAATAATAATATTTTTTTAAATTATGATTTAATGTAATATTTTTTTAAAATATGGGATAATATATAATTATGTCTTGCATTTATATGTGCGGGAAAATACTGCTAAAGGATAAAGCAATGTGCTAGACAATAGACCACATTAAACAAATAAAACAATAAAATAAGGTTTATAGATGAATGTCTCAATAACTTCTGTTAAGAAAGGTAAGGTATACAGTGATAAAATAAGCTATTTTTTTTTTAAATTGTTTACTTATGCACAAATATTTATTTTCCATGATATTACATGCATATTAAATAGTAGTTACTATTAGTCACTTATTAATTATTATTGGATTATAGATTGACCTCTTAATTTTAATAATACAGTGGAAAAAAAAATACAGAGTACCTTTATGGAGTTATGCATAGTAATTGATCAATGGCCAAAGAAAAAACAAAAATGCTCTATCAATATTAGAAATTAAGTATTTCTTCGTATAGATTTATACGTGTTACCTAGATTATTTCTTTATCAATAATAGGTTTACTATTGTAATTATTTTTTAGTGAGAGTACATAAAAAAGGTACATAGTATATAAGGTGTAATAACTCAACAAATATTTTTTAAGAAGGATTTTTCATTCTCTCCAACAATGAGAAGAACCTATCTCTCTCCCTCTCTTAATCCCTTCTGATTCATCAAACCATCAACATCACAGCTTGAACAGTTTAGGGCATGAGATTTTCTTCATGGTGCGGTGAGCGTGGAGAGCAACCAAGCTGTGAATAAAAAAAAAAGGTTGTGAATTGAGATCAATCCAATTTTGCCATTCTCTTTCTATCCCTAATTTTTCTTTCGACATTTTCCTTCCCCCATTCTTACCTCTTCCTTCAAACTCATCCAATAGAGTTTGATGAGAGGCTATTTCGCAAGATTCTTTCTTGGTGAACATAGCTGTTCCGATCAACGAGTTGGAAGGAAGAAGATCTGAATCCCTATTACTCTGTGATTCATTGATTTCTCAAAATGGCAAACATGGCAAACAGATCCTCCCATTGTAGAGGTCGTGGAGCTACATTGGCTTGCTCTCATTGCAACAAGCAAGACCACACAGAAGATGTATGCTATAAGAAGCATGGGTACTCCTCCCACTTCTACCAATGGCAGCAACATAACACCACCATCAATCACGTGATCACTGAGGGGGGCATGATGATATACTCAGTGACAAACAATTCCAGCTCAATTGTCTCCAAGAGAACATTGGAATATCAAGATCTGGATTCACTCCAGAGCAAAGATTTGCCTTATTAGAGTTGATCAAAGACAAAAGTGTGCAGCAACAACCTCATAATGCAAATCAAATTTTGACTAATTCCATTCACACTTCCACTCCAGGTAAAACCATTGCATTACATTTTAATGAGAGAATTATGAGCATTATCACTCCAAAATCTGCACTATGGGTCATTGATTCCGGTGCAACAGATCATGTGACTTTTGACTTAAAAGATTTTGCAAGTTTTCAAAATATTGATCCAATCAATGTGATATTGCCAAATGGAACCAAAACTGTTAGCACCATCATTGGCACAATCACATTCTCTAAAAATTTTTTTCTCAAAAATGTTTTATACATTCCTTCTTTTGATTTTAAATTGATATATGTGTCAAAGTTAACCTCAAACTTACATTGTCAATTGTTAATCAATGATAAGTGTTGTGAGATACAAGATAGATCCACATCAAAAATGATTGGCATTGCTGAGTGTATAGAAGGGTTATATACAATGAGTAGAGAACCAGAATTCTCTCATTTTCTCCCTCTTCCAACAAAGCAAGCTTCATTGGCGGTAACTACTACTACTACTCATCCCACCACACCTTCACACAGTGAGCACAACAACATTTGGCATCTTAGATTAGGACACATACCCATGCATAAATTGATTTTTCTGAAGAAGTATTATCCTTTTATAGATAGTATTGCTTCAAAATTTCCTTGTGATTCATGTCATTTTGCAAAACAAAAGAAATTATCTTTTAATCTTAGTACAACTAAAATAAAAGATTGTTTTGATTTAGTTCATATGGATATCTGGGGTCCTATTTCTGTCCCTTCCAATGAAGGACATAGGTATTTTTTGACTGTGGTGGATGGTAAAAGCAAATTCACTTGGATTTTTTTTATGAAAACCAAATCTGAAGCATCACAATTGGTTATTAATTTTGTGAATTTTGTCAGAGTACATTTTGAAAAACAAGTTAAGTGTATAAGGACCGATAATGGGCCAGAATTCACTCTAAAATCCTTTTTTGCATCAACTGGAATTTTACACCAAACTTCTTGTGTAGAAACACCAGAGCAAAACGGGATTGTAGAGAGAAAACACCAGCATATTTTAGGTGTTGCTAGAGCACTGCTATTTCAATCAGGAATTCCACATTGTTTTTGGCAATACGCAGTTGCTCACGCCATTCACCTAATTAATAGGCTGCCCAGCACTAACCTGAATAATGCTAGTCCTTATAAGCTTTTGTATGGCAACTTACCTGACCTTTCATATTTAAGAGTATTTGGTTCTCTTGCATATGCCTCCACATTAACAAATTCAAGAACAAAATTAGACCCAAGAGCCAGAAAAACAGCTTTTCTTGGTTTTAAATTAGGAACAAAGGGTTTTCGACTTGTTGATTTAAAATCAAAGGAAATTTTCATATCCAGAAATGTAATTTTTTATGAAACTCATTTTCCATTTTTACATTCCACTAGCACTGACATTTCTGTAGTGCCCATTCGTACTCCACAATGCATTGATCTTTTTCAATATGATACACCATCCACACATCATTTGCAATCACCCACACATACCACACTCATAGATTCAAATGAACATTTCTCAAGCTCAATGCACTCACCAATTTCCTCACACACCATTGCACCTATTACCACACCACACACTAATAATGCACCTGCATCACAACACTCTGACATCACACATGACTGCATTACTAAAAAGTCTGAAAGAGTCAAGAAACCGCCTGCTTATTTGAAGGACTATCATTGTATGACAACCCACACAGCTCACTCTAGCAATATTTCCAACTCTAACTCTTTATATCCTATCTCACAACACTTGTCATATGATAAACTAACCCCGAAATATAAGTCACTTTCTCTAGCCATTACCTCAAATCAAGAACCTAGCACTTATGAGGAAGCGGCTGCACATGAATGTTGGAGAAAGGCAATACAAGATGAATTGACAGCTCTAGATCAGAACAGAACTTGGTGTCTCACTGAACTCCCAAAAGATAAGAAGGCTGTGGGTTGCAAATGGGTTTTTCGGGTAAAATTCAATCCCGATGGCACCATAGAAAGGCACAAAGCGAGGCTAGTTGCAAAAGGATTCACTCAAGTGCAAGGAGTAGATTATGGTGATACTTTTAGTCCAGTTGTCAAAATGACTACCCTACGAGTAATGTTAGCATTAGCAGCGGCAAAGAAATGGCATTTGAAACAGCTGGATGTCAACACTGCCTTCCTTCATGGAGATTTAGACAAAGAAGTTTATATGAAGATACCACCCGGTTTGGCTGTGTCACAACCAGGTTTGGTTTGTAAATTGCAAAAATCTCTACATGGGTTTAAGCAAGCAAGCAGGCAATGGAACATTAAGCTCACTCAGACTCTTGCGGATGCTGGTTATAAGCAGTTTTTTGATGATCATTCACTCTTCATTAAGAAACAATCTCAAAGCTTCACTGCCATTCTAATATATGTTGATGACTTGGTTTTAACCGGGAATGACATTGGTGAAATCAATTCCATCAAGCAAGATTTGGATGACAAATTCAAAATAAAGGATCTTGGTGATCTCAAATACTTCTTGGGAATGGAAGTAGCACGCTCTAACTCTGGAATTCACATTTATCAGCGGAAGTACACCATGGACCTTCTCAGAGATTTTGGTTATCTAGATTGCAAGCCTCTCTCTACTCCATTTGATTATAGTCAGAAACTTTCAAAGGAATCAGGTACCATTTTAACAGACAACACTGTTTACAGACAGCTCATCGGCCGACTCCTTTACCTCACAAATACTAGACCCGATATCTCTTATGCTGTGGGACGTTTGAGCCAATTTTTGGACTGTGCAACAACTTCTCACCTACAGGCTACTTTTCGTGTACTCCGATATTTAAAAGGCCGACCTGCAACTGGTCTCTTCTTCTCCTCTACTTCTAATCTACATCTCACTGGATTTGCCGATGCTGACTGAGCTACCTGTGCCGATACTCGTCGCTCCATTTCCGGTTATTGCTTCATGCTTGGGAACTCGCTCATTAGCTGGAAGAGTAAAAAGCAAACTACAGTTGCCAAGTCCTCTGCAGAAGCTGAATATAGGTCTCTTGCTGTTGCCACTTGTGAAGCTAGTTGGTTATCTTTCTTAATGGATTTCATTGGCTTGCCGCTTCAAAAGTCTATCACTCTATTCTGTGACAACCAGTCAGCCATTCACATTGCCAATAATCACATTTTTCATGAAAGAACTAAACACATTGAAGTGGACTGCCACATTGTTCGTGAAAAGCATTTGTCTGGTCTCATTCATCTTATGTCAGTTCGTTCCAAGGATCAACTTGCTGATTTTCTTACCAAAGCTCTGCCACCGGGTCCTTTTCTTGCCAATATTTCCAAGCTAGGATTGTTAGATTTACACAATTCTAGCTTGCGGGAGGGTGTTACCTGGATTATTTCTTTATCAATAATAGGTTTACCATTGTAATTATTTTTTAGTGAGAGTACATAAAAAATAGGTACATAGTATATAAGGTGTAATAACTCAACAAATATTTTCTAAGGGGGATTTTTCATTCTCTCCAACAATGAGAAGAACCTATCTCTCTCCCTCTCTTAATCCCTTCTGATTCATCAAACCATCAACATCACAGTTTGAACAGCTTAGGGCATGAGATTTTCTTCGATATGTATTTTTTTTTAATTTTTATAGACTGATCAAACTATTAATCAACACAATGATATTATTATATAAATGGCGTGAATAATCATTTAAAAAAATAGATATAATTAAATAATTTTATAAAATATTTTATATTATTAATATATTAAAATTAAGTTTTAATAAAATAATAAAAAAGTTCATTAGCACGAAAAAATAACTATTTATGCAATTTTTTTTTGTATTTTTATTTGTGTTTCTGTTATAAATTTGAATTCGGTTTTATTATATTATTTATAAAATTTAATTATAAATTTGAATCAAGTTTAATTATATTGCTTATAAAACTTAAGAACTCGATTAGATTATAAATGTGAATGTAGGACTATTTGGTACTTCTATATAAATGATTAATTAATTGATAGTTGAATTTTATTATTCATATAATACAATTGCAAATTAAATGTGCATGAAGCTTTTTTTTTTTTTCATTTCTTTTAGGGGATCTAAGTTTAAATTATTTTAATATTTTAACACACACTCGTATGATCTGAAGTGAATGCCTACTTAAAAAAAAAAGAGAGTAATTCAAAAATTAATGTCTATTTAAAAAATAGTGTCATAATATTTTTTTTCAATCATATGTTTAGGATTTGTTTTGGTGAATTTATAAGAATTTTTTTAAAATTATTTTTTTTAAAAAAATTATATAAAAAATAAAAATAATTTTATGTTTGGATAATTTATATAAAAATATTTTTATTTATTAATTATATTTTTGTATAACTATATAAAAATATTTATTTATTTATTTATTATGCAAAAAATATTTTTTCAAGAAAAATATGTTTTAGAAAAAATATAAATTGCAACTTTTTGAAAAGATGTTTTTTTCTTTTGATTAGTACTTTTATTTTTACTGTTAGAATTTATCAAACATGTTAAAAAATAAAAAAGATATTTTTTCATTAAAAAAAAGATTTTTTATCAACTTATCGTTTAGTGTTTGTTTGGACGCCATTATTTTGATAAAAAGATAATTTTTAATGAAAACAAGATCTTTTTTTATTTTTTAGGGTGTTTGGCAAATTTTTAGTAGTAAAAATAAAAACACTAAAAAAATAAAAAATATCTTTTTGAGAAGCTGTAATCATAGTAGCTAGAATCTCGATTTAACTCTTAAAATCTTCTGATATTACAATTTTAAATGAGTCAATCGATTTTATGAAATTTATACTAGGTCTGACGATTTTATGATTTAAATCTTGTTAAAATTTTACGTTTTATGTACTTAATTTACTTTTTCGGTTTCACGTAAAATCTCGATTTTCTCTACCGTGGCTGTAATTTACATATTTTTTAAAATATTTTTTTCTTAAAAAAATAAAAAAATACTTTGATATTGTTATACTCAAACATAATTGATAGATAAAAACATCTTTTTGCATGAGATATTCAAACATAAAATTACATTTATTTTTACATAAGATCTTCTAAAAAGAAGATAAGTCGAAAAAAAATATTTTCTTAGAAACTCACTCAAACAAACCCTTATTTGAGTCATTTTCTAAGAAAATATCTTTTTTTAAAACATCTTATATAAAAGTAAAAGTAATTTTATATTTGAATAACTCATATAAAATTTTTTTATTTATCAATTATATTTAGATATAATCATATAAAAATACTTTTTTATTTATTTATTACGTGAAAAATATTTGTTTTAAAAAATATTTTAAAAAATGATGTAAATTATAATTTTTTTAAAAAATATATTTTTTGATTTTTTTTATTTTTACTACTAAAAATTTATCAAATATTTTAAAAATATTTTTTTATTATTTTTTTATCAATTTAATAATGATCAAATAAATATTTAATGGTGTCTAAACAAAAACATAACAAACTAATGGATAAGGGAGAATAAAAATAGTAAAATAATTCAAAAAGAAGTAATCAATGCTATGAGACTATTAATCCGCCTTTTAACTTATTCTCTAATTAAAAGAATTTTGGTTTCAAATTTTAGAAATAATAACATATAATAAGAATAATTTGTAACTCAATTTTTAATTTCTACAACTTCATTGTATTTTTAATAAATTTTTTAATCGACATAAAATATCAAAAGTATACACTTATTTTAAAAATATAATTGTAACAAAACAAACAAATAAATAAATAAATTGGTAATAGCCATACTGCTTAGAACTTTGAAGCCATAAAAAGTGATTTGACAATTCCCATCTCATCTCAGTTAATAATAATAATTTGAAGAAGTAAATGAATCTTGATTCTTGAATCCCCAGCAATTTTTACAAAAAAAAAAAAAAAAAAAAGAAGCGTCACGCTCACACACTACCCTCTTCTCTCGTGCCCCTTCCTCTTCTTCTCTTCTCTTCTGAACGAAACAAAATAAATAAAACTCCTTAGGGTTCCTCTGTTCTTCTTCTTCGCCCCAAAAAAACCACGCTACGCGAAAACCAAAATTAGGGCACAGATTGAAAAACCACACATATACCTACCATTATTCGCCATTGCAGAAGCTCAAATCCCTCGGCATTCTCAACAACCCTCATTCTCCTTTTTCGCTCTCTAAACAGAGCTCAGAGGACCTTCTCGCATGGCGAAAACGAGACCAGGGAAAAGAGACTTGGACTCGTACACCATCAGAGGCACCAACAAGATCGTAAGAGGTAACCAAGAAAAAAAAAATCTCTACCCTTTCACCTACCTAGTAGCGTTAACTCTTTCAAAATCGTTCCTTTTAAGGGTTAGACTCAACTGAACGGTACAATATAGTCTTGGTATTTCTTCGATTGCTGAAAGGTTTCGATTTTTGTATGTCTTTTTATTTATTATGTTTTTGTTTTTTGTGTGTGCTTCGTTTTCGTTTTCGTTTTGTTAGTTGGTGACTGCGTTTTGATGCGTCCTTCGGACACATCGAAGCCACCGTACGTGGCGAGAGTGGAGAAGATCGAGTCCGATAGTAGGAACAACGTGAAGGTTCGTGTGAGATGGTACTATAGGCCTGAAGAGTCCATTGGTGGAAGGAGACAGTTCCATGGGGCAAAGGAGCTTTTCTTATCTGATCATTATGACATTCAGAGTGCTCACACCATTGAAGGGAAGTGTGTTGTTCACTCCTTTAAGAACTACACAAAGCTTGAGAATGTGGGTGCCGAAGATTACTACTGTAGGTTCGAGTACAAGGCTGCTACTGGAGCTTTTACACCCGACCGCGTCGCTGTGTGAGTTCTTGTTTCATTATTGGAGATTGGTGGTGATGTTGTCTTTTTAGTGTTTGAAATGTGGGGGTTTGTGTTATTGATTTTGTTTTTTTGTGTGTTTTGTAGGTATTGCAAGTGTGAGATGCCTTATAACCCGGATGACCTCATGGTGCAGTGTGAGGGATGCAAGGATTGGTAAAACAAGTGTATTTGGCTTTACTTTGTTTATTTTTCACTCAATTTGTGTGTGTTTGTATTTTGTCACTTTTTGATTCTAATTTGTGGATGAGTTGTTATTTCGGCTTGGATTTAAGACTAGCACCTGCAGAGGCAGTCTAAAGTTTGTTGACCATATATGGAAAGGAGAACAATTGAGAGAATAGAAAGACTTCAAGAGCATATGGATATGTTATTGCTAAGTTTTATGAACTAGTTAAGTTTTTGTTATCGAAACTCTGCCTTGGCCTGAGCACCAATTCTGCATGTTATTCTTGACAACTGCTTCTATTTGCCAAGTGGAATGAAAAAAGATAGAAATAAGTGCAGAAAATAGGGAAGACATAAGGGATTTATTGGGTTTGTCAAGTAGCTGCTCTTGCTAAACAATTTGAAAATTCGGCGGCAGATGCATTTTGGAGGGACTTTTAAATTGCTTATATCCTACTGCAGCCATTCCTTTGGCAAAAATTTGCAATCTTGGATTTGTAATATCTTTTCTTCAATGTATTTATTTTTGGTAGCTTTTTCTTCAATGTATGATTGTCAGCTTATATATTCAAATATATAATGGTTAACATTTTATGCATCTGGCTCTGACCTAATTTGGATCACATTCTCAAATTGATTGTTAAAATTTTAACGATGCCCCAGAAACTACTCAACCTTAAATATTTTGAAAGAATCATATTTCAATTTTATGAGTTTGTTGTAGGTACCATCCTGCATGTGTGGGAATGACTATTGAAGAAGCAAAGAAGTTGGATCACTTTGTATGTTCTGAATGTTCATCTGATGATGACATGAAGAAACCCCAGGCTACATTTCCAGTGTCACCAGGATCTGATGGCAAGGTGAGATTTTTTTATTCTATTTCCTACGAAGTTTCAATGCACTCTTACTTTTGGAGAGTGATGCTATAGTGTGTTATTTTCTTCCAAAAAGATGGATGTATTCTTTGCAGCTAGGCTTGAAATGGGCAATGTTATGTTGCAGTTCATGTGTATATCGGTTAGCATGGAAGAATGCTTGTTTAGAAAGTGAAATTCAAGTTGTTTTTGTTATTTTAGAAACCACGTACGGGTGATGTAATTGAGACATAAAAAATTAACAGACTGCAGACTGTGTCATATGCTAATAAGAGTTTTATTTATTTATTTATTTATTTTGATGGTATGTGTTAATTGTTTTTCTTGTCTGACAATCAATGAAGACTAGCATTTACTTTTAATATGTATTTGTATTTGAAAGGATTAATGGCTGAAATTATTGTTTTCATGTAAATATCTTTGAATAATGTTCCTTCACTTGGTTAATTTGTGCTGGTGAAGTAGCTTCTCCTCAAGCTCGTACCTTTTTCTTTGTTCCAGTTATGAGCATGAAGTTATCGAAAGTTGTGAATCTCAATCATTTTCTAGATTTTTTTGGTACCGCTGTATATAATCATATGGAGGGATTCTTGGTTTGGATAGGTTTATATGATGCAAGTACACATTTTAGTTCCAACTGTTTTTAGTTGTGCTTTGGGTATTTATGAAATAAGGATTGCACTTATAAAAACTTGTCATCCATGTTCATCTGTATTCATCTGTGTAACTTCTGTAGAAAATTTAGTTCTACTTGTTGAATTGGCTTAATTTTCCCATGCTTTTTTCATACATAGTCTTCTTATGAATGTTGTGTAGGACTTTTCTTTTTATCCTTTTCAGAATAAAATATCCCTCCGTTTCAAAACAAATGTCATTTATGACAAAATTAGTACATTGGAAAATTAATGTTTCAGGATGTAATTGTGTCAAAATACGTTAATTTTTTCCTGTACCGATTTAGTTAAAATGACATTTACTTTCTAAACATATGGAGTATTTATTTTATGGTATGGGGATTCGTGGCCATGTTAGAACTGGAAAAATAATTATATGTTGAATTGATGGCTTGTATTTTCTTGTCTGAGCATGTTCTCATTGGTTACATCGCGTTTCACATTGTCCCATATTTTGCTTTTTATGATGACAGATGAATGAATATTTTCAGGTGGAGCCGAAGCGACGGAAGAGATGACCATCAAGGTAGAGGATTTAGCGTGAGACGTGGCTTTTGCTGAACTTTGGCTGTGGTTTGTGTGGTAGTAGTTGGTGTGTTTGTACAGCTTCGACCAGAGGCTATAAAACATTTGATGTATTTGACTCAGCTTATGTATCTATTGGTGCTAGTTTTATGACTTATCAGTTTTTCCTTTTGCTGTCCAGAAAGAGTTAGCTCCGGTCTCAAGTGTTAATGTCTCTGAGATAACATCAAAACCTCAAACTATGGAGTAAAAAGAAATTATCATTAGTTTTCTAAAATCTTGGTTCATTATATGTATAATTCTAGGCTATAGTTGTGTTTCTGGTAACTATGGTTTGATGGGAAAAGTACTTTCCTTTGTTTCTTTCCACTGGAACTGGGTAATTGTGTTCACATTGTTTATCTATAAATATTTGAATGATTAGTGTGGTTGGTTGAAACTGCTAGGTATTTCAAAAATGATCAAGTTTCAGTTTATATATGGGAACTTAAGAGATGGTTGAACTGGGGTTTAGTGGATGCTTGATAGTGATGGTTTAGGGGGGAAAGTTAAATAAGATTGATTATATTTGATTGGGAATTTGTTATATATTATCCAACCATAACAGGCCATTCGCATTGTGAGTGGAGTTTGGGAGCGAAAATGAGAGAAAAATAAGACTTCAATAATATTATGGGTTTTATGCTATGATGCACGGAAAAGACATAATACGGGGGATACGAGGGCACACCAGTTATATAAAATGATATTTTGATATTTTATTAATATTAAAATATAAAATAATTTTTAACTATTTTTAATATTTTTTAACTATTTAAAGTATTTTTGTTTTAATAAATAATAATATATATTATTTTTAAATTTATTTTAAGAATATATGTTAGGAATATAAGTGATAGTATTTAGGTGTATTCAAATATGTTCGGAAACAAAGTTTTTAGTTTTTATTAAGAAAGTTAGACACAGCAAATGTGTCGAACGAATATCAATAAATATTGTGTCCCACAGACAATTCACCGAAATATCCTTGCATGATAGGTTTTATGTTTTAAATTATTCTGTTTCCTTTTGTATTTCAAGTGTACAAACTCAAACATGTTCTAAACGTTTAACTTAAAATGTTGCTCCTTAAAAAGAAGAAGAAAACTTTAAACATTGTTTAGCCAAATAAATGTGACTTGTCATAATTTTTCTTTTAAAAATTGTAATTCATGATTTTTGAAGATGATGTAGCGGCTCTTACTTTTGTTATTCATGATTTTTAATGAGGATGTAGCGCTCTTATTGTATATTTGTATAAATTTGTTAAAAAAAAAAAACTATTATCAAAATAACGATGACAATATCCATTCTCTTATTTTTAAGATGTGAAATAATAATTGATGCGAGATTTGTCAAAAGGAGAAGTTCTTTAGTCTCATAGTTAGTTGCCTACGACTACGAGTGATTTGTTTTCTAATAAAAAGACCAAAACATGAGAAGAGACCAATTCAAATATCTCAATTCTCATTAAACAAGTATTTTGAAACAAACGCAATAAAAACGTTTCATAAGTTTAGTTTTATCTTTTGATTTTTCACATACATTTGTTATTTTCTTATATTTTCTAATTTTTTTATATTTTTTTATACACAGATTAATTTAATTAGGTTAATGCATTCAATACTTTTAACGTGTGCTTGCATCCGTTAATCTTAAGGCATAGTGACAACAGGAAGAGAGAAAGGGTGCCATGCATGCACGCCTGACGTAAAATGAACAATCCTAATCATCATCATCAATTCATCATCATCATCATCATCATGGTCAGAAGCAACTAATGTGTAACGTTGAAATTAATAAATCCTAATTGTCTCGTATAATTTATATCTTACTTCAAAATAAAAGGTTATGGTCACAGCAACCACGTGTTTCTAGATAAAAAAAAATGCATACCTATATTTGGTGACTGATGGTATATATTACTATACCATACAACTTAATCAGCAGGGAAAAATCTCCCACCACACCATTATCATCATCATTATTACCAGGTAGGTTTCCTTTGACTTTTTCGCACACCACCACTTAATCCCAAAGAAAATATTTGTACTATTATTAACTTATGTTACCGTTGAAAAATATCATATGCTAGCTCAACATATTCATTTTATCATTACTCAAAACTAGACTTCTCCTTTAGTGTTGTGTTTTGTCTTCCCCTTGCATGGTATATCTAAAAATAAAAAAAAAATCATCTAAAATAATAATATCAGTAAAAGAGAAGTGTCAGAAGATCAGCATGTTTTATGATTTGTAAATATTAATTAGTTATCATTAATATTTTAATGGTGTGAGATTACATCTAATAATGTAAAATTATTCACTTTTTTTTATTGATTAAGTGCTGACTAAATTTTAATAAAAATACTAGTTTTGTAGACTTTCAATAAAATGATAAAGTAATACTTTAATTACCTTTGAATTTGTAATATTTATTAATCCAAAAGTGATTTATGGTATAAATGTATTCCCTTTCTTTTCTAAAGTGACTACATAACTTTAGAGGTGCCGAATCCCTGAATAATATTCTAGCTAGCTATACCCACTAGACATGTATGATTATGAACACTACACACACTGGTGCAGTTCTTGCGTGCATGAAAAGCATGATGCACATGCAAACAAAGCACGTAAGTTATTTTCCATATGCTGAGTGCATTTGTTATATTTATATCCACCCTTATTATTCCAGTTTTTGGGGATATATATACCGCAGCTTTTTTCGGGTGCAAAATTAAATAACTTGGGTGATAGAACTATGTACTCTCTATTTGTTTTATTATCTACTTGTTATCTGTTTAAGTTTCGAAATTGAATTTGACACTAACAACTTTAATTTGCAATGCAAAATTATATGATATGGTTTATTTCAAAAATGTTTGGGAGGTATATAAATAAACTTAAAATCATCCAAAATGTTTTTATTTTGTGTTTACTAATTACTGTTAAAATAATTAAATAATATTAAATATAATAATTATGTAATTATAATTGTTTTACCGACGTAAATACTTGTTAGTAATTAGCTTAGTTCAAATCAAATCGATTAGTTTTAAGAAACAACACAAAAACATAAAACATATTTATAGAATTTAATTTATAAAAATGTTATTTGTATATTAAATTCAACTATTAAAATAATTATCATATCTATGTATAAATATATATGTCGTTAAATTTATTTTTAATAATATATATTTTATAAAAGAGTGTTAGGGCCAGCAGGTTTTATAATTTATAGTAATTAATTAATAATTATTAATATTTTTAATGGTATGAGATTATATTTAATAGTATGAAATTACTCATTTTTTTTACTGATTAAATGTTGACCAAATTTTAATAAAGGCGATGGTCCTTTAAACTTTCTCTATTTTATATTAACAATTAATTTTAATGTTTGATTTTATTGTACATGTACACTTAACATAGTTGGTTAAATACCTTTTAAAATAGATAACAAAAGAGAAGAGAACCGAAGAAAAAGAGAGGATATATAGGGATGAAATGGTAATTTTAAATATTTAATATATAACCGCAGCTTTGTTCTTACGAATTTACGATTATGATGAATGCGTTGATTTGTAAGTGGGATTAATTTGAGGTTTTATTTTCAATGTATTTTTCCTAAAGAAAGTGTGTAAGAAATAAGGAAAGCAGTTAGCTCTCATCCTAACAAATAAGGAAAGTACAACAGTATAACTACCCTAACAGAAAATAAAGTAGTTAATGCAGTTATTTCCTAAAACAGAATTGTAATTGAGTAGCTGAAAATCATGAGGATGAATATAGGCACTATGAGGCATAAAATCCAAGTTTACTTGAAAGGTTGTTATGATTCATCTCCCGATTATGATATTAGATTGGCTTTTTACAAGCCTACTAATACCAGGAGATAGATAGAATTTTTAACTAGAGATTCATTTGAAGATGCTATGTTTTTTTCAGAGAAGCATTACAAGAAAGTCGTCGAGTACCGTCGTATTTATCGATGAATTTTTTAGATAAATTCGATAGTAACAAGTTTACAGTTGAATTTAACAGTAAAATAAATATAACAGTATAAACTTTGTTGAAAAATATTTATTGGCGAATTTTTAGAATTTGACGCTAATTTTCGTCGAATTTAATAACAGAATATATAACACAATCCGTTGAAAATTACCGCCGAATCAATCCGACTTTAAAGTTAGCGCCATGTTATAAATATCTGCACTATTTTACCATTGAATTAATCCGACGAAAATTTTTATGAATTTTTTTTGAAAAAAATACTGTCGATAAAATTCCGACGGTAATGTCGATGGAAGTTTTCTTTTTAAAAGAAAAAAAAAAGTCATTTTTCGTCCATTTTTACCATAACCTGATAACAAGCATAATTGAAACAATGCTTTAAATATGAAGTGAAATATCAAGCATACAACGTAAAATTATAGAAGGATGTGGTAATTGATATATCTGAAACAATGTTAATTACATTACATGCTTCTCAAAGTTTGGTAAAGAAATATACATATCATAGAACTATATTTACATTAATCCTATTCAGATTCATCATCTTCTTCCTCTGATTCACCATCCTCGTCTTCTGAGATAGTTTCCTAATCATCGAACTTGTCTTCCTCTTCTTCGTCCATGTCGACCTCTTCTTCTTCTTCTTGAAGATCATCGTCCTGTTGTGGTAGTGCGTCGTGATGTAACCCAAGGTCAATGATATCATCATCCGTTGATGCTGAGCTAAGGGTAATCAACTCATCGATATCAAACACCGTTTTTGAAGGAGTTGGATCATCAATCTGGTAAGGTTCCTGACCTTCTGTCCTATCATTAAACTTGATCCGGCCTCTTGGCTTAATCTTAACCACAACCACCTAACTAGACTTGCATGAACCAGATAAGGCAAAAAGTACACCTATCGTGCATTTTGAGATAAAATAAAGGGATCGTAGTACCTATATTTTCTGATTACATTAACTTCAGTGATATCATACGCCTTGTGCTTTTGTGTTCTTTGTTGCGAACTTGGATCATACCATTCATATTTAAACACACACACCTTGTATGTAGTGCGACAAAAATACTCTAATTCAATTATGTCGTGTAACACAACAAACCAATTAGAGTAACCCCCGCCTGAATCCCCACGAACCCAAACATCAGTGTTATCTATTTTTGTTCCAATCGATCTCTGTAAAGTATTGAACCGATATCCATTAATAGGGTACATCAGGTAGCTAGTGCCCTTATTCATTGGGCCCCGACTAAGTGCAACTAGTTCCGAATCCGTTGTGTCAGTTAGCTGCACGCTGACGTATTCTCTGAACCAACGTGGAAAGTTGTTCAATGAGGTATTAGGATTTGCCTCTTGGAATAACCTATATGATATATAGGATAAATAAATTTTGATTAGATTAAAAAGTTAGAGTGTTACTGATTGCAATATTTACGATGACTTAATAAACTCACATGAGGTACGGTGAAATCTGGTCACAGGTAAGCAGCACATGCAGATGCACGGCATCAATTTTCTTCTGTTCTAACCAATAGTCACTGCCCGTACCCATTGCAGCTCCTTTCGGAGCAAAGATTGGGTATGTTGTTTCACCCGATGATGATTCTCCCCACTCATCGTTCCTTGCAACCCTTGTTCTACGTAACTCAACATGAGGCTGAAAATAGAATGAGCAAAATGCGGATGTTTGCTTAGCTAGGAATGCTTCGGAGATGCTGCTTTCAATTCGAGCCCTATTCTTCACGGTACGCATGAATGAACCAATCATCATCTCAAACGGGTAAATCCACCAAAATTGGACCAGCCCACATAAGTGCTTCGAACAGTAAGTGGACTGCTAAGTGTTCCACAACGTCAAAAAAGGATAGAGGAAATATCCTCTCTAGCTTACAAAGTATTATGGGAATGTTCTTGTCCATGATTGTGAGATCATTAATGCTAAGTTTGATTGCACATAACTCCCTAAAGAACTCACTTATATTTGTGAGGGGTTTCCATATGTTGGTGGGAAGTTTTCTGAACGCGACCGAAGCAAAGACTCTATGAAAATGTGACAATCGTGACTCTTCAACCTAGCAAGCCTACCTTGTGACACGTTTTCATACTTGTTCAAATAAGAGGCGTAACCATCAGGAAACCTCAATCCTCTAATCTACTACAAATATTTTTCCTCTGCTCCTTTGTTAGAGCGAACACCGCCTTTGGTTTATCCTACCGCCTGTTATCAAGTCTCCTTAAGTCCAGATATGGCTGCCTATAAATGTCTATCAAGTCTAACCGTGCCTTATCGTTATTCTTTGTTCACTCATTGTCCGTTACTGTGTGCATGATATTATCGAATGCGTTTTTCTCAATGTACATCACATCAAGACAATGTCAAACCAAGTTGTCTCTCTAATAAGACAACTCCCAAAATATATTCTGTTTAGTCCAATTATGCTCCCTGCCATATCCCAGAGGTCTCAAACCTGTCCTGTTTTCGATGATTGATAGGATTCTATTGACGCGATTCCAAACTTGCCTACCATTCAACTTTACTGGTGGCTTTTCGTATTCAGTTGTATTCTTTTTGAACAAGTACCTGTTGCACCAGAAAGGATGATTAAAGGCAAGGAATCTTTGATGGCAATCAAACCATGAATTATTAATGCCACTCAGCAACCAAAATGCCTTCGTATCCTCCATGTAAATGGGGCATGTCATTTTGCTTTGAGTGGACTAACCTGACAACATGCCGTATGCAGAAAAATCGTTAATGGTCCACATCAATGCAGCCTGCAGTTGAAAGTTTAACTTCTTTGAAATATCATATGTCTTTACACCATCAATCCACAAATCCTTAAACTCGTCCACCAAGGACTGCAAGAAGACATCTATTTTGGCCTTTGAATTGCTAGAACCAGGTATAATGCAATTTAGGAATATGCATGGGTCCTTCATGCACATTTTTGGACTCTTGTTATACGGTGTAACAACTACAGGCTAACAAGAGTACGCATTATCGAAATTAGAATTCGGTGCGAACCCGTCAGAGCACAAAGCTAGTCTAACATTTCTCAACTCGCTCACAAATGTAGGATGCACCCGATCAAAATGCTTCCAGGCTTTTCTGTGTGACGAGTGCGTCATGATTCCATCATCCCTCTTATTATTACTATGCTAGGTCATGTGAGGGGCCGAACTCATCATGCATACAATCGTTTTAGCCTAGGGATCAAGGGCAAGTAGTGCATTCATTTCATTGAACCTTTCTTTAACCGACGTTTACCAACCTGTTCTCTTTCCACTTGAAACCTTGGTGATTTACAGAATCTGCATTCAGTTAGGTCTGCATCCCTCGTAATACAACATACACTCATTCAAACAATAATCAATTTTCAACGAATTTAGACCCAATTTCGAAACTAGCATCTTTGCTACGTAGTGGTTTTGAGGGATGGTAGAGGTCCCGACAGACCAGTTCGTTGCAACTGGTGACTCACTTATCAAAAGACTCTTGCGTATGCTTCGACTCTGACTTAATAGTCATCATTCTAACACATGCAGACAACTCCGAATGAATGTAACCCTTAAATAATGGTCTCGCAACATATTCTAACAGATGATAAAATATACTTGCCTCTGGGTTAGACTCTTCTTCAACCTCTTCCAATTTCGTAACACTGGTTGCATCAAAGACCATCTTATTGTATCTCTCTTGGTTACCCTCCCAGATCATGTCTTCCATGTTTAGATCTCTTTCCATCTAAACCCTCCTTGATTAACAGTCGAACCTATTCAAATTGGATGCAGACCTGTTAATTCCTTATTTTTCAACTTCTCCGTACTTCGTCCACATCTAATTTCCATTTTTGAACCCGTTACGATAAAGATGAAGCGTTATATCTGCAGGTTCAAACAACTTAGTCAGCCAACAGTTTTCACACGGACACCTAGATACCCCTTCAGATCTAAACGGTTTTATGCTGAACATATACTCGACAAACACATCAACCCCCTCAAAGAACTCAGATTTTAATCCCTCCATCCACTGTTATCCCTATTATACATCTATAGACAATGACTTGGAATCATATTAAATCATACATCCTAGAATTTGACGAACAAAACAAAATTATTAAATTTTTTACAAAATCTGGCAAAGCATACCCTATAATTAGAGACTTCTGCAAACCAAACAAGTTTTAAAGCAAATCACGCGAAATTTTGGTAGAATTTTCCCTTAATTCAGAGACATCAATAAAATAAATATAACAATTTTCACAGTAAAAATAACTGCAAGCATATATTAGAAAAAAAATTCAAAAACATATCAAATCCTAACCATTCTAGTGCGCAACCCCTTGTAACTCCACAATTTTCCAGCAAACAAGGATTTCAAAAAGACGCCTCTACGCGAATTTCTCCCACTTCTATCCTAAAACGCTATCTTAGGAAAAGTAAGTCCAACATAAAACTTAAACAATTGATTATAATTAGCGATAGAAAACCTACCTGAAACACGGATACGCAGAATATGGAAGAAGCGAAATCCAATTAATGTTAGAGAAATACCACCATCCTAGCTAATAAAAAGAAAACTTATTAAACTCACAAAGTAAAACTAATTAAGTCAGCAAACTATACAAAGTCATGCACCAACAATGTCGAACACTCTTAATCTCACCCTCCTTAACCTACATTAATAACTTAATTATAATTTCTGTTTACGTTAAAGTAACATAAAAGATTCTAATCACAAACTTTATTACCCTTTTTAATCAATTATTTGATAATAAAATCCCTAAACAAAACCCTAAACTCACAAAAAAGTCTGAAAAAACTAAAAACCACAAATCAAACCCTAACCACTAACTTCGTTACCACAATTTAATCAATAATTTGATAAAATACCTGACAACATTCTAAAATCACAAAAAATCTAAAAACAATAAAAAAACTATACCAAATCCTAATCATAAACTTCATTACACTAGTTTAATCAATAATTTCATAAACTATTTAACAAAAAATCCTAAACTCTCGTAAAAACCTAATGAAATTAAAAAACTATGCCAAAATTACCTTTCTTGGTGGTTGTAGTATGCTGAAGGCGTGATGGTACCAGTAGTGACAACGACACCAACGCCAGTGGTCACTAAGAACAGTGGTGGCGTTTCCAACCTTCCCATTGCTAACCGACAACTCCAGCGGTGAGACTGACCAGTGGCAGCGGCATCAGAGTCTCCTGCAAGTGACGGAGATGCCGGCAGCACCTCCACCGATGAGATAACACGAGAGGAGAAAAAGAGCTTCACAGAGGGAAGAGAGAGAAGAGAGAGAGAGAGAGAGAGAGTGAACTAGGACAAGTGAGGGAGGAAGGGTTCGTATTTGAATTTTAAATAAGATTATCGCCGCATTTACCGTTTGATTACTCCGACAGTAAATTGGTCAAACACAACGTTTAACTTAAGCCATTTACTGTCGGAAAAATTCGACGGTAAAATTGCCGGTAAAGTTGGCACCCATAAATCAATATTTCACGCCACTAATCACCGCCAGATTTAGCATAGGAATATAAAATTCGACAGTAAATATTTTGAGAAATCCAAGTTGCCTTGTATCCTACGAAAAACTCGTCGCTAAATTCACCAGTAACAGACGCCACTAAATCCGATGGTAACTCCAACGATTCTCAGAATTTTTCTTGTAGTGAAGATTAGCATGACCAGGGGCGAAGCTAGGTAATATTTATCCTGGGAGCCAGGTATTTTTTTGAGTGTTTGATTTTAATAAAAAATTTAAAAATATATAAAAAATTTAATTTAAAATAATAATTAAGACTTAAACTTACTCCATACAAGATAATTGAACATATTGTATATCAAAATAATTAAACTCAAATATCTCAAAACTAACTTCAAATATTGTAAAGATAGATTGTTGTATTTAAAATCTACAAATATTATTCAATTCATTTTTAGACGTTTCTTGCAAAATTGTAAAAAATTATTAACAAAATGTATCTATGCTTCATTTAAATAATTGAAATCACAACTACAACTTATGCAATGGAAAAATCAATAACAATATTACTAGATTTGAAATGATTTAGAATTCACAATTTACATAGACAATTGGGCTTGGCATTTTTTCCTTAATTCAAAGTCATCTATTATTAAATCCGTATTGAAAGTAGCTACAATTTTTTTCTCAATGTATGTAAATGACTAAATTATCTGTAAGAAATTCATCTGCCATTTTACTCCGAAGTCTTATTTTAACAATTTTTATTGCCGAGAAGGCTCTTTCTGTTGCTGTAAATACCGGAAGTGTCAAGACATTGCGAATCAATCTATCAACCAAATGATAAATTCTTGATTTTTCTATTTCTTTCAATCTTTGACATAACTCAGAAGGTGTCCCGACATCTTTTAAATGATTTGGTATATCAAATGCATAATGTTGCAATTAGCATTCAAAAGAATTCTTTATGATAAAAAATCTGAAGGATAAAACTTTTCAATTAACTTACATATATTCTGAATATTAAACAACTTAAAATTGTCTTTAGGATCTAAATCAATGCTTAAAGCCAAAAGCTCCATGGTTTTCTCATTGAATCTACTATTTAACTCTTATATTTGAGAGTTAATTGTGGCAAAAAACACTTCTACTTGATAATGATGCTTAACTGTTATTTTTGGTTGACGAGATCGACCTCTTCCAACCGTGTACTGTGCACTCATAGTAGGGAAGTCAATTTCATGCTTCTCACAAAACTTCTTAACATTCTCAATTAAATTACACCAACTGTTATATCTCAATTTTTGAAGAAGTAGTTTTGATGTGGAAACATTGTGCATTGTATTTAAAATATCTTGGAATTTTTGTTGTAATGCTTGGCACAAAATATTAGTAATCCCAATAATTTTCTTCATCAAATGTAATGCAAAAATAAATTCAAACGAGGATAGCACTTTGTTGACACCATAAGCCTCACCTCTTTGAGCAGAAGTTGTACCATCCTCAATAATGTTATTAAGAATGGTATGAATAGCTATAAACATTCTAATCAGGCTACAAATAGAATGAAAGTGAGAACTCCATCTTGTATGCCCAGCTCTTTACAAGGTACTCACTTGATTTGCACATTGACCTGTTTCTAGCTGATAATTGGCAATCAATTTTGCATTTTCAATTTCTTGAGCTTCTTATAGTTGATCATCTCTTTTTCAAGATGCACCAACAATATTGACAATATCAGTTAATTGTGAAAAAAATTCATGAATTTGAAGTACTTCTCTTGAAGCAGCCACCAGTGCTAACTGTAATCTATGGGCAAAACAATGGAATAATATGCTTGTTGGCAATCATTGAGAAATAAAACTTGTAAACCATTCCATTCCCCTCTCATATTGCTAGAACCATCATACTCCTGACCTCGAATACTTTCAATTTGGAGATTATAAATAGAAAACACAGACACTAATTCTTTTTTCAAAGTCAAAGCACTGGTGCCACTAACATGTACAAAATCAAAGAAGCGGTCACAAACAAAATCATCCATATCAACAAATCTCAAAAAAATAGCCATTTGCTCTTTTTTAGATTTATCACGAGTTTCATCAACAATAATACAAAATTTGGAATCTCCAATATCTTTTCTAATTGAATTTCTCACCATTGTAGCAAGAACATGTAGAACTTTTTTCTAATCGCTTGAAGTATATTTAGCAAATCTAGGAGCATTTTTCAAAATAAGCTTTTGAACACTACTATTGTAATAAAAAACTTTTAATAATTCAATAAAGTTACTTCGATTATGTGAACTCAATCTTTCATCATGGTCCCCTATAAGTGCAACTTTAAAAAATCAACCATCTAATACAATTAATAGATGCTCCAAATCTACGTCGATTATTCTCAATTTTCTCTGATGTTTGTCGCTTCATAAGTGTATCAAGATGTTGTGATTATTTCATCAAATCATCACATAATTTTGTTGCCTTGTGATGGAACGAATTAGGGCCTTTGCCATTGTGATTAAAAAGAGGACAATATTTTTCACTATTTACCTTCTTCCAATTCCTAAAGTTGTTTGCAATACAGGCATTTGAACCTATATTGATTGAAAATTCCTTAGCTAATAGGTAGCATGGTAAACAATATACAATATTTAACATTATTTTCAACAGAATACTCTAACCATGAAGAGTATAATTCAAACTAAGAAGCTTGAAAACGAAGACGATGACTTGTATCGCTCGAGAATGGATAATTGTCAAGTATTGGTTGATTCGGTCTAGCTTTAAGATAAGTTGGACGAATTTCATCTCTTTTACCTAGATGAAGCTTCCAAATCATTGGTTTGATTTTTGGATCTCTTACCAAATGACATACTTCTATTTGTTTAGGATAGTTGTGGGTGCTTTGACTTTGAACTATCACACTTACCGCTTCACCCTTCCACGTTCCCAAGCAGCATTCTAAAGAGATTAACGTTTCACTTGCTACGCCAAAATGTCATACATGACTTTAAAAAAATTCTTGAGTTTATTCAGAAGGATACAAGACCAGAGAAAAGAAAGACAAGTGACAAAGCATCGACAAGAGTTTGAGAGAATTGCTAAAATTACAAGCAGATGAGGAGATAAAAAAAATATTGAAGGGTGTGGAAGGAAAAATCGATTAACAACATTGAGAGTTAGAAAACAATACAGCAGTGTGAAACGAATTCAAGATGAGTCAAGGAGTATGAGGTTTATAGAAAAGAAAATCCAAGGCCAAAGACAAAACTCACAAAATTTGAGTATGAATGAAAACCCTTTCGAATACATTTCCCATAAAAAATGGGAACTTAAGAAAAATTATTTTACATTCCAAAAGAGAAGGTATGCAACAACATATTGTAAAAGAATGAAAAAAGCATAGATGCGACATTAGTCTAAATTCGAGTATGAATGAAAACCCTTTCGAATACATTTCCCATAAAAAATGGGAACTTAAGAAAAATTATTTTACATTCCAAAAGAGAAGGTATGCAACAACATATTGTAAAAGAATGACAAAAGCATAGATGCGACATTAGTCTAATACAAACTCAGGTTGAAGGAGATTATGTAAAGTTTGAAAAAGGTAAGAGTAAAAATATTTAGGTGCATCACTAACCAAACGCATGCATAAAACTGTTATATAGTCGAAAGAAAAATCAAGTTGCATTACACCAAAACAATTTCCAAGTTTAAAAATGGAATAGAGGAGTTTCGAAAAGTGAAAATCATAACCAACCCCAGTACTCAAAGCCTAGTCATCTATAAATATATAATAGTTAATTAGCCAAACAGTAAAATGACACACTGTTTGATACTGTTAGATAGTTTCTAAGAAAGTGACAAGTGTCTCTCAAACCCTTTATTTGTTTCCTCTTCGTGTTATGATGTTCAAACCCGTGTACTCCATATGCTGTGAGAGGATAATGAAGAGAGTATTACCCAAAGATCCTGCTATTACCAGAAAGATGGATCTAGCATTATATTGCACAATGGTTCTTTACGTGCTCAGTGTATCTCTAATCCCGAAATTCCAATTTTGCAACACACAGTGGGCGGTCGTATTATTTAATTGGCTGATAACGCCATCACGGGGATCGCCTTTCCTTGAAGAGGCAGATGCTTAGATTCCCAGGTAACTTTTGAATTTGTTAAGTGAGATTATGTTAATCTATATTTCGTTATTTTTGGTTGATTTGATGGATACGGATGTGTAATTTGAATAATCAATAGTGTTGTTAACAACCACTATAAATACCTAACAAGGAAATTATTAAGTTGGTATTAGTTCTTCAACATTGATGGTTATTGTTTGTCCATGATTAATACAATCTGTTAGAGAGTTGATCTTTTTGATACATCCTATATGGAAATTGAATAATGTAAATGCTTCAATCTATCAACCAAATGATAAATTTTATATTAGTAATATAACAGTAATTGAATAATGTAAATGCTTCAACTTAATGCTTTGAAATATATTAACTAAAAAACTATTAATTCGTTTTATTTTCATTCAATAGTCAAAGAATATATAGATGGTGATTTCTCTTGTGACATCTAAAAAAAAGCATTGTTTTAGCACATAATTTTATTGGTTGCATATTTTCAAACTTCAATATATTTTCTAGACTTCTAGTTTTGTGTTATCTGTTAATGATGCTGATGATGACTTTGCACAATACGTGTATAGCTAGTTTTGTACATAATTATATATTTTGCATCAATAATCGGTGTTAACTTATGAAGAAATGTAATGATTTAATATGTAAAAAAACTAGAATCCTACCCACAACAATCTCTAACAAATAAGAATGCAACTTGATGTTACTATTAAAAGTTTGAAATAACTAACACCATAACAAATCACAAATCTTGATATAGGCTTCATTTGAAATAATTAACTCCACTTCTCTTATTATTTTTGTTTGAAATAATAGCGTTGGTGCATATATTATTTTTCATTTGCTAAAAGTTATCAAATCATGTATAATAACTTTCAGTTATTAATTTTACGTGAAAATAACTGTAGGTAAATTTTATTTTTATTTTTAATTTTTGTTTCTTTTCAATAATTGTTTTATTTTATTTTGAAAGTATCTGGACTAGTGAGCAGTGGCGAGATAGCACAAGAATATGCTGCAACTGGAGTAGGGTTATTGGCCGGATCGTCAATCTTGCTTGTGACAGTAGTTTGGGGAACACGTGTTGTCACTGGCAGCAAAGAATTTCAGCATAACAATGAAGATTCTAGAATATTCTCTCAAGGTTCTAACTCACCACTCTCAAAGCGGCATTGACGGGTCAGTTCCACCTCACTCCTTTAATTGGTCAACTCTTATACATACAACTCATATATACGAAGAGACACACTAATACTTAAAATAATATAAATAATTTTTTTTATATAAATTTAGCGAGTTAATGTCAAAATAATCCCTAAAATTTGACCCCGACTCAATTTAGCCCTCAAGATTGAAATTGACTATAATTGTACCCTGAAATTTTGACTCGCACCTCAATTTGGTTCTTCTGTCGCTTTTCGTCACCGGAGAGTTGATTTGGCAATTTTGGTTGACATCTGACACTATCAAAACGACGTGGTTTAACTCTTGGCACCTAAATTGTTTAGAAATGACGTAGTGTGACATGAGAAAGGGGTTAACCACCTCAAAATAAAACCCCCAATTGACTCTTCTTCTTCCTCCTCTTCTCTTCGTATACGTATCTTCAGAGAAGAACCATGGGTGTCGCTGTAATTAAAGCTTGAAGCTTTTCTTACTTGTTTCGTCACCCCCCCAATTGTGAAGACTAATTGCCTGAGAATCTGATGAGCAGATATTTTATATGCTTTTTGCCATCATTTTCATATATTTTTTAGTATGTTTTGTTTAAGTTTTTATAGGTTTTAATGCAAAATTCACATTTTTAGATTCTACTTTGAGTTTGTGTGTTTTTATGTAATTTCAGGTATTTTCTGGTTGAAATTGAGAAGCTAGAGCAAAAGTCTGATTCTGAGGCAGAGAAAGCGCTACAGATGCTATCCGGATCTGACATCCTTGCACTCGAAAGAGCTTTTCTGGAGTTACAGAAGTCCAAATGGAGCATTCTCAACGGCTATGGAAAGCTGACTTCCAGAGCTTTCCAAAAATTTATAATAATTCATACTTTACTTCAGAATTGAAGGCCCAAAACTGGCGTCCAACGCCAGCCTCCTGCCCTATTCTGGCGTCCAGCGCCCAAAGGAGAAGAGACCAATGTCCAACGCCCATAACGGATCCCCTAGCCAGCGTTCAACACCCTAGAGGCCTCCTAGCATGTGGATCTCATCAAAGCTCAGCCCGAACACTTACCAAATGGGCCCTAAAAATGGATTTTAGTACTAAAAGACTATTTTACCTTTTTTTATGTAATCCTTAGTCATTAGCTTAGTATTTAAAGAACTTTTACACCTTTCAGATGGGGAGATCTACCATATTTCGTTTTTCATATTGTATTTTCTATCAATATGAGTTTCTAAACCTCCTAGGTTGAGGGGAGGAGTCCTGCTGAGTTTTATGGATTAATAAAAGTATTACTGTTCTTTCTCAATTCGTGTTTGATTCTCTATTCTAAGATGTATCTTCCTTCTCATCAATATGAATGCGTTGAACTAGCATAAGGTTATCACATTCTACATGGGTTCAGAGTGAGTCTTTCATTGGACAATGATGAACCACCAGCTTGATTATACATCTCTTAGACGGCTAATCCACGACTTCGTTGGGGACTTCTCAAAACACCAGTTAAGCCGAAGTACGGGGAGATTAGGATCTCTGTGGTAGAGGCTAGAACCCAAAGGCATAGCATCCTCTGATCTGGAAGATTCGACCTTGTTTGTGGCGTTTTGAGTAGGATCACCAAGGTGAATGAACTGCAGGAGCTTCACCTTCAATCAGACTAGATTCGTACTAACCCTGCGGTTCAAATTTGGAGGAGTATTGGCGGTTGCTCAAACCAGCGTCAATCACATATAGCCTACCATAGAAGAAACCATTCACAATTGAAGAAGGCAGTAATACCAGAGTTATTCCAGAAGGACAAAGCATCTCCAAGCCTTAACCATCTTCTTATCGCTGCTTATAATCAAACCTTGTAATTCCATTTTTTATTCCTTTTATGCTTTTAACCAAATCCAACAACTCTTCTATCCACCTGACTAAGATCTGCAAGATAACCATATCTTGCTTCAAACCACAATCCTCGTGAGATCGACCCTGACTCGCTCAGGTATTACTTGGATGACCCAGTGCACTTAGCTTGCTGGTTCAGTTGTACGAAGTGTGGGGATTCGTGCACCAGAATCACCATCTCTTCAAAAACTGGTTAGTAACAAAATCATTGCTCTCAACATACGATGCTCTCTGTTTTTTGCAAAATGTTGCATGAGTTTTGTTTTTTATTTTTTTTGCTCTATTTCATGAGGTTTGTTTTTCATTTTTTTCGCTCTATTACCCTAATAGAAGAGAAGCAGACACACCCAAAATTGTTGCTATTGCTTCTGGTGCATATCATAATCTTGCTCTTGCAGGTTCTGTAATAGTATAACTCTTCACACCTACTCAATTTTCTTTTATTTATTATTTTTCTTTTTTTGAAGTTAATTAATTTTGATACATTAAGAGTAGTGTAAAATTGTTTGCAGCGTCATCTAATCAAATTTGTTGTCTTATATGACCAATTAAAGTGGATGTATTACTGTGCTCCTGATCGTCTGGGATATTATTGTGCTCATCCTGTCGGTGATATTCAGCCTCCTCCTCAAACTCCACTTCCAAGCGCTTCCTGCAGGGCTTGACCCTGTCCCTCCATACCTCTCCGCGCTCTTTGGCACCCCTTTCTCTCCTGGTAGGCCTCTGGGTGTCATCTTGAACCTCCCTGGCATGCCGATGACGATCAGGCACGTCCCGGGGAAGGTGAAGGAAGTCCCTCGGCTGGCTGGTAGTAGGCTGGATGTCACTTGGTAAGTCAAATAGCCTGTGGTCATCAAGCACATGTTGCCCGGACAGGTGTCTAACGTGGCAAACCTGTCGGTACCAATCTCAATACTTCTGTGTAGGCTGATAGTCTATGAACTGAACAGAGATCCGATGTCCCTTGTCAAATCGAGCCTTAAAACGATCATACCACTCCCGAAGCTTGGTAGGCCACCACAATTTCTTGCACTGGCTGCTCGCCTCCAAAGTGGTATTTTATTCGGTCTACGTGGTGAAACTCAACTATGTTGAAGCAGACAAGGGGAACAACAAACATCCATGTCTCCCACTCTGCATCATCCTTCAGCCACAGCGGACAGAGGTCTTGCAGTGCAAGGTTGTTATACGACGTCCACAAGAACTATGACGTAATATGTAAGATAATCATCAGTAATAGGTGGTAAAACAGGATAAGCAATTCATATATTGGTAACTGAATAAAATAAGCTCGCTTACCTCATCCAACCATAACTGATCCAAAGCCCGATACCAATGTATGACTCTCTGCTCGTGTTGGTCCCTGCTTTACTGTGCCATACCTCTCAGTCTGTGGACACTTGCAAGAAGAACAAAGACTCAATTTATCGCACATCATATCGAATTACATAAACAAAGATGAAGAAAACTATAAATAACAGTTACCTTGCAACCATGGGATAAGTATAAACCCATCACTTAGGTGGACACTACTAGAAAAATCTCTAGTATATCCAAGAGATTAGCAAAGAAGTGCATCCTGCATTGTCTGTGGTGGCTCGATGTGCTGCAGAGCATAGGGAATGGTATGTCCATGCAAGCACCGCAGAACCCCAAGACAGAAAATAATATCTCTGAAAGTCATCAAGCAGCGGCAGCCACTGGAGATGGACCCGATTGTTTGACTTGTCAGTCATCAGGTAACCACTAATCAACAATAATATGTAGCACCTCGTGTACTGTCGGAGAATGTCTCGATCATCGATAATGGCCATCTGCTGGAGTCGCTCCGGAAGCCATGTCAGCTTGAGGGAGAAAGACTCCTTCCTCTACACACCCTGTTACTGAACTGCAGGGGCCTGGCACCAAGTAGTCGTTCAACCAACTCCCAAGTCTCGGTTTCGTACCATGTGTGGATATCACGGAAGCACCCACCCAATGGTTCTCCATGCGCGCGTAACCCGAGGTGGTACGCAACATCCTGGAGGGTGATGGTGCACTTACCCCATAGCAGATGAAAAGTGTGCGTCTCAGGATACCAGTGCTCCACGAATGCTGTAATCATGGAGTTGTCAAATACGAAGTCCCTGAAAGGCACCTTATCGCCGAAGCCAACCTTCCTCAAGTAGGGGACAATGACGTCCAGTAGGGCAATTGCATGACTCATTCACTTGGAGAGAAGCCGGCGATGCCTCTAATAAAAAATAAAAAACTGAATAAAAAATCTATAAAGTTATAAAGCTATCAAAGTTAACAAAAAAAAACTCTCAATAAACATTCACATAACAAATGAATTTAGCTAATAATTAGAAACAAATTTAACAAATAAGTAGAAATATTTACTTAATAAATTAACTTAAATAAGAACATTTACTTAATTAATTAATAACTTTATTAATAAACATATAGTTAATAAATTAATTTAAATAAAAAATTATATTAAATAATTAATAACTAAATTAATAGACATCTAGTTAATGAATAACTAAATTAATAAATAAGTAGAAATAAATTTAACAAATAAGTA
Source organism: Arachis hypogaea (assembly GCF_003086295.3). Classification (NCBI taxonomy): domain Eukaryota; kingdom Viridiplantae; phylum Streptophyta; class Magnoliopsida; order Fabales; family Fabaceae; genus Arachis; species Arachis hypogaea. The sequence continues at coordinate 80,105,750 of NC_092042.1, read as the reverse complement.
AAAATATTTACTTAATAAATTAACTTAAATAAAAATATTTATTTAATTAATTAATAACTAAATTAATAAACATTTAATTAATAAATAATTTAAATAAAACATTGACTTAAATAATTAATAATTAAATTAACAAACATCTAGTTAATAAATTAACTTAGATAATGATATTTACTTAAATAATTAATAACTTAATCACTCAATGTCTATCTAACAACTTACTTTAAATAAAAAAAATGAATACCATTTACTTAAGCAACTTAATTTAACTGATACCTAAACTCATACTCTATTAATCCTTCTTAACAATACATTCATCCACCTAACATGTATTGTATACTAGTTTTATAATAATATCCTAAGTATAATTACACATACATGCTCTAACATAAACAAAAATAAAACAATACTAACTTCGAAGTCAGCTGCTCCCGTGATGTGCCATGTCCCGTTCAGTCGATTAATGTCCGAATCATGTGCATCTACATGCACCATACTTGTCGAGTAAGTCGATATATAATATGGTTAGAAAAGGGTAAAAGTTGAAAAAAAAAATTAAAAAATGGGTGAAAAAGAAATCCAAACAGCGCTGTAAACTGTAAACGAATGAATTGTATATATAAGTCGGGTTTAGTCTTATCTCGTTTATAGTGTAAATGAGATAAAGCCGTTACACACTATATGTATAAACGTAATACGGTTACGTCATTTTGTACCTTACCTCATTTACAGTGTGTAAACGAGATAAGAAATGTGATGAATTTTAATAAAAATGCTACAAAAATATATATTTTAGTAAATAAAATATTTTTTATTTATTAAAAAAAATCCATTGTGAGAGTGGCACAGAATTTATTAGGTGTGAATGATCTTTTAGTTGATGCACACACCATAAAAATTTTGTGTAGCTTGGCCTAAATTAAAGTGGAACAAAGAAAAATCGAGAGAAATATAATATAGGTTGACTTTGACTTTGGCCACTCTTTAAACCTCTTGTTTCTTTCCTTTGCCCCAGTCAGCAGAAATGAGGATGATTTCCAAAACACCATTAGTGTTCATTATCTCTCTTCCATTGCTGGTTAATGTCCATGGTCGCTATCTACTTCCAAATCATGCTTCTGAAGAATCAGTTTCAGATGGAGTTGAAGAAGTTGATGATCATAGTGTTCACCCCAACACAACTTCTTCTTATTTGCTACTCAAAGGAATTGATGAAGATCATAACTGTGACCAAATTTACGGATTTCTGCCATGCACAAACAACATATTTGGGAATCTCTTTCTAATTTTGGTGTATGGATACATCCTTTTTCATGGAGAATCGTATCTGAGTAGAGGGACTCAACGAATCTTCAAGATTCTTGGCCCTGGTATCTTTGGTGCTACAGCTTTTAACATCATTCCTGCTCTTCCAGAGTCCTTGATTCTTCTTGGTATCAATATCTTTTCTATTTTTTTTTTGTTAAATTAAATAATTGATTAATTATCGTACCCGTCAAAGGCATATGTATGCTCTGATTATTAAATAATTAATATGTAAATTAATTTGATACCTATAATTATTGGATAATTTTGTCAATTTTAATGAATAACAAATTAGTTTGGATTTTTCAAAACAATTATATTACGTATAAAAAAAAAGTCATTAATCAACCATTGAGTATAGAAATATGTATTTGATATTTCATAATTTTTTTATTATATTACTGAATTAAGTTAAAACTTTATTCAGTTCCAGTACTACTTGTGAAGAATGGAAAGATAGCAGAAGAATATGCTATGATTGGAATTGGATCATTGGCTGGATCATCAATCTTGCTTCTGACTATAGTTTGGGGAACATGTGTTATCACTGGCAGCAAAGATTTTGAGCACAGTGAAGGATCTAACTCATCATCATCATCATCACCTAAAACTCTCAAACCTTCATTCACTAGTCTGTTTCCATCTCACTCACTAAAATAGAAAGTTTTGACTCTTTTAATATAGTTATCATTGTTCTTCTTGATGTGTTAGGTCATGGCATTACTATAGATTTGGAGACAAAACAAGCAGCAAGCAATATGTTAGGTTCAACAATTTTATTACAATTATCTTATGGGACAACAACTCTGCAATCCATAATTGGTCTCATCTTTGCTTCCCTTCTTCTCTTCTTTTATTTTACTAAACAGGTTTGTCAATCTTACTATTATTATTATTATATCTTGACTTCTTGTTTAAAGAGTAACAAAATTTTGACCATATAATTCATAACTTGAGGCTAAGAGATATTATTAAAACAGGGTTATATTTATGCAACATGTTAATTGTCAACCAAAGATTAGAATAGAAAAAAACAAGTTTTAGGCAAGATGAAAAGAGAAAGAAGTAAGATTGGTAAGTATATTTCAAAATAGCCAACGAGTTATAGCTCAAATGGCATAGTCTCCTATACTCACCTAGAGGTTGCAGGTTCAATAAAGATTTCTTTTTCTACTTTCCTGACTATTTTTCCATGCAAATAATGTTTCAGAACAAAGAAACTTTCCCTATCTCTGTACTTGTCTTCCTCTCCAAATCTCTTAATATTTTTATATTTTTGTCCTAATGTAATTAACCAATGAGACCTAAGAAAAAATATGCATGTTCATGTATTATTCATGTCTAACCACAGCCAGTATTATTCACTATGTTTACAATTACTTGCAGGTTTTTGAACCTTGGCGACAGAAAAGAAGATTGGAATACTTGAAACATGATGATTTAATGTTAAGAATACTAAGTTTTGTAGAAAAGAATACTCTACAAAGGATACTCACCAAGAATGGGACTCCAAATGTGAGTGCCATTAGAAGGTGAGATTTAGTTTCTCTTTATTTTGAGGCTCTTTCATTAATTGATATTTCGACCATTTAGTCTACCATCTTTTTTCTTGACAGAAAGAATAAAAAAATGATTCTCATTTTCAAATTAAGTTTGAATTAGTGAATGCCGCAAATATAGAATAAGTTATCATGCTTGCATATCCACTAACACCAATTGAATCTCCAACAATTACAATAACCTAATATTATTACCAATCTATGTTTTTAATGTATGTATAATAAGGTGATTTATTTAGGTGGATACTACCATAAAGATTTTATTATTGTCTTCATATGAAGATGCTTCTTTTTTACCATTAGATGATGAAATGTATGGTTTGATTTTGATGTGTTATAAAAGTGTTATTTTTTTTAAAGTGTGGCTAAACAAACAAAGTACACTTTTAACACAAGAATCTTCATAAAAAGATGTTTTTAGCATCTTCATTTGAGTAGTTGCCATTTATTTATAAGACAAGGATATATTACAGTTTTATCTAGATCATTGCAACTTTGTAGGTTGTACAGGGAAATAGATGAAGATAGGAGCAGTGGCATATCAGCTTCTGAACTAAGAGACCTATTGCTACAAAACAAAGTAACAGACACAAGTATCGACGAGGAGAAAGAAATAGAAGAGGTATTGAAATTTTTTGATCATGGTCATGATCAAATGATAACCAAGGATGAGTTTGTTGTTGGCTTTGCAAAGTGGCTTGATCAAACAAAGCATGATTTGGATAAAGAGTATCTTTCAAGGAAATCAATGAAGGACTTATATGAGGTAAATGTGCTGCTATAACACAACAATTTCCTTGTGCTACTTGAAAGTGATTGAAAACATTGACAGGTTTTTGGGCCATGGACTGAAAACAAAAGAAAAGAAAGAGAAGGGAAGAAACAAATCATATCTAAAATATTAAGGCATGTTCAGAATGATATGGTTGGAAACCTTCTCAGAAATGATGGAAAACCTGATGAGATAGCCATTAAAAGGTTCTGTGATTCTCTTTCCTAATCATATACAAGCATATTTCATTTTAGTAGGAAAATACAACACATGATGAAAATGATGACATGCTCATTTTCTAACTAAGAGCAGAACGAATTCTTTAAAAATAGTCTACTACTCACAGCCTACAATAATCAACAGGTTGTTCGAAAAAATTGACCGCAATAAAGACAACTGCGTCTCGCAATCTGAACTGAAAGAACTAATGATGAACATCGCATTTGTTAAAGCATCAATGGAAGTGGAGAAGGCAGTTGCTTTAGTCATTGATGAACTTGACCATGACATAGATCAGATAATCAATGAGGAGGAATTTGTTGCTGTGTTTGAGAAATCACTTAACAAAATTTCAAGTCATGCTCCTTTTTCTGATTCTGACTCTGAAGAAGATATATATCAAGTAAGTGCATGGACAAACAAAAAGTACATAAAATTATTAATGAGTGAATCCCCAATTTTTTCCTCAATGAAGAATATAGAGGGACAAAAAAATCTACTAAGATTTGAAAATAACAAATATTTTGTTTATTGAACAAATTCATCGAATATTTTTCTAAGCTCATTTGTTTAAGCAAGTGTCGGGGGTTTCAATCTCGCCTTGTATATATAGCAATTTGTTGCCAGTAATAAATCCTTAAATAGAGTTTGGATCTGCAGCAAACTAGTCATTAACTTGTTAAGCTAATGATACAGTGGAAAATCCAAAAAGAAAAACATACTAGTATTGACTAATACATTATTTTATACAAATAATGATAACAAATTAGCTAGTCATATCAAAATTCTCAGTATTTTTTATTAGAGAGGACAATACCAAGTGTCAACTTACACTCTTTGATTGTACATAACTGGACGAAAGGCATGGGAAGAGGCAGGCATGGTGGTGGAAAATAAAGAAAGCAAAGCAATAGTAGATAAATCAATATGGGGAAGGTTGATGGCCACAACAAATATGGTGCTAGGAATTGTTATTATATGCATTGTGGCACAACCGCTTATGGAAAGTGTCAGAAAATTCTCCAACAGTTTAGGAGTTCATGCTGCCTTTGTCTCATTTGTTCTAGTCCCCTTGGCCATAAATGCAAGAGAAGCAACTACAGCAATTAAAAAAACAAGCTATAAGAATTCTAGGACTATTTCTCTTGCTATTTCTGAGGTTAGTCTCTTGTTACTCATCACTCTACACTACTATTTTTCATTTTGCTAATTAAGTATATACCAAAAATCATCTGCCAAATCAGTCATTTTTATATAATATATGTTAAAATAAAATTAAGTATATATAATTGTTAATTTGGTAATTAATTTTTTAGAGAAGTGCTAGGAGGCCAGCAATTTTTGTGGTTTGTAACTATCAATTGGTCATCAGTAGTATTTTTAATGGTGTGAGATTACATCTAATGGTGAGAGATCATTTACTTTTCTTTTGATGGTTAAGTGCTGGCCACAAAACACAAAAATTGCTGGCCCTAGACTTTTCCAATTTGTTATGTGCACTTGTCATTTTTGGTAAACTAAATATAATTACATAAATGTTTCTACTTTTTACCATTACAGATATATGGAGGGGTTCTCATGAATAACATTGTTGGATTTTTTGCTATCTCCATTATGATCTATGTCCGACAAGTTACTCATGTATTCCCATCAGAATTGATGGTCGCTACACTTGTTTGTCAGATTATAAGCGTTATTTTAGGTTGTCACTACACTTTCTCTCCATGGTCATGTGTATATGCTTATTTTGCATATTTTTTCTCCTTGGTTTTGAGTTTTTGTATTTAGTCCATGTTTACAATGATTAATTGAGTTTTACCACACTTGTTAAGATTATTAATGTAAAAAAATTATATTAAAGGTTTTTTAAGAATTATTGATACATTTTTAGGATTTTTTTTCCTAAAAAACTTTAAATATTTTTATTTTGGATGACTTCCCTATCAAGACTTTTATTAATGGGAGTCACTCACATAAAGACGCTTAAAACGTCTTTTTTTAAAGACGTTTTTTAATAATTAAAATTTAACCTATATAATCGATCAAACTATATTATTTTTGTCAAAATTAGACCTAACAAACTGATTTGACTAAAAAATCGATAAATCAAATCTTGAATCGATCTAAATTAATATTTTTTTATAGAAAATGGTTATAATACTCTTATTATAAAAAAATGACTAAAATATTCTTATTATAGTCATTTTCTATAAAAAAAATTAAAATAGATCGATTTTTCGGTCAAATCAGTTTGTTTGGTCTAATTTTGACAAAAATAACACAGTTTGATCGATTATATAAGTTAAATTTTAATTATTAAAAAAACGTCTTAAAAAAAAGACGTTTTAAACGTCTTTATATGAGTGTTCCCCTTTATTAATTATTACTTACCACTTTCTTTGGATTGGGACAATAAATAATCAAAATAAATAAATTATAACTTTGTTTACTTTCAGCTGCACTTTTCTTTATTCCTAAGAAATCTTGAAGCTCATAGGAGATAAAACTCAAATTTACCGAAGTTTTTCTTTTTTCTTTTTTCCTTTTTCCTTTTTTTTTTTTTTGTCAGTTCGATTGATTAGAAATGAATTAGTACATATTCTTTATACATTCAACTGATTTAAGTAGTATTTTACAGTAAACATAGATATTCGATTAAGCTTATATTAGAAAAATTATATAGCTTTCCATGGACTTCAAAATGCATGATGATACTATAATCAAATTAACAATTACTGATATGACTCCACGTCTTGGTGAAATCGCCGGATCTATAATCTTGACGCCGAGACTATTTTTTATTAAATCCAATCTCTACAGTATTTTTTTAATTTTTTTTCTTTTATTAAAACGGGCTTAAGCGAAAAAAATAATAATAAATAAAGCTATCAATTATAAATAAATACTAATCAGATAAGTGGTATAATGAATTCTTCTTTAGTATCACAATAAGAAATGAACTCAATATAAATCTGTAGAAACATCACTATATTACTTTCTATTAAGTTCGGAGTAAACAAATTTTAAATACTAAATTTATAACTTAGTGTTAGTGACTTAGTGCACAACTTCTAGTGTTGTTCTTCATCCTCTACATTTCTAGTCGTTGAGTTTGTCTATTTAAATTTTATTCATTTTAAAATGGAAAGAAAATAAAATAGAATTGTCCTTTTACTTTTTAAATTGCTTTGATTTTGTGAGGAAGAAAAAAAAGGCAGCGTGCCAAGCATCATAATCTCCTAAGATGAGAATTGCAGTCGTTCCTCCGGCACGCATGTGTCATTGTGTTGCTTCCCCTATTTCACTAGGGAGATGGAAGAAGTGGATTTTGTGAAAGCTCTTGATTTTTCTTGTTCTCGGATCAAAGTGATATTTTTTGTTTTTTTACGGTATTTTATAATAGGATACGATAAAGACTAATATGTCTAGAATTAAAATTTTATTTAAAAGTTTGTCGTTTGTCTATAAATTAATATAAATATAAAGTGAGATTTAAACATTAAAAACTTGTTTAAACAGATGAGTAAAACTAGAGTGATATTTAACTATTCATTTTCATTTAGTCATGGTATATAGGAAACGAGAGATTATGATTTGGAGTATTTGATATTTATTTAAGAAAAAAAATTAGTAGTTTGAAAAGAAAATTAAAAAAAATAATAATAGATATTATTTTATAGTTTTAAAATATTTGAACTAGTAGATTGTATTTGTATTTTTTGTTTTATTTTTAATATTTTTTATTTTTAAAATTTTATGAAAAATAAGAAGTAAACATAAAAAATATATTATTATTATTATTATTATTATTATTATTATTATTATTATGTTCCTGAAGATCTAACCGAGTTATTTTGTTCTCTTCGGTCATGAGTATGTTCCTTGATTGAGCTATATCTCGGCTTCAATAAAACATGGCGGCTGAAGAACTTGTAAAAGTACTGTGACGTCCAAATTAGTATCTTCAAATATTAAAGAAGAGAGAATGAGAGAGTGAAATCAAAGTATATGTTTTTCTTCACTTGCCATTTCTATACTTTTTACTTCTTCTTTCATAATTAAAGAGTAGAAATGCCCGTTAGAAGATAGAGTTCGATTTTTTTGAGATATCCGATGTCATTTTTTTCGGATATATGGTTATCTATTATTTCGTTGATGTATTTTCATTATGCTATACCTTTATTTTTTAACTAGTCTTTTCCCAGTCCATATGCATACTAAGTAATGCTGGTATCTCTCTAGCCAAATTATATGGACAAGCGGCTGATCTTTAAAGAGAAGTGGTTGAGATATAACATCTATGTCGCAGCCTCTAACCTTGACCTGTCCATGTAGCAAGGAGATAGGTTGAGCTTTGACATATATATATATATATATATATATATATATATATATATAATATATACCTCGGCTATGCACGAAATACTTTGTTAGGAGTATTAGCCCCCAAACTCAAGCTGTATCTGAGCAATATTTTGAAAAATTGAAAAGTCTAAAAAATATTTTCATGCGCTTAATTAAATGTCATTTAATTGATTTGAGACATAGCGGGAGTTTCGATGAACCCCTGTCCATTTGATGATGTAACCCTTTGAGTGATATGAATCAACGACCTAAATGCACAGTGGATACTATTGCTTCAGACTTGCATTGTAACATTGTCACACTTTTTGACGGTCAGCATACATTGTTGCTATTAGATCATCTGCACATGGAACTTAACACAAAAATGCACAGTGGATACTATTGCTCTAAGAGAATTTAAAGATAGTCTACCAAGAATAATATTATACGGGCTAATGTAATTAACAACTAAATATTGGATGTCAACTATTTTTCATCTAGGGTGTTTTTCCAGTGTATTTTCTAACCATATGTAACCAAGGATAGGAACTGTTCTCTAGAAAATCTGACTAATTCTCCATATGAGGGTTGGATGGCCTTGTCACATATTTTCGTTCTCTGAAAAGTGGAATAGTATAGAATGTTGGCGCTGTTGCCGGGGTCCAGCCAGCAGTACCTTCCTTACCAAATGATCGCCAACCTCGATGGAAATTACTACCAGGTCATTCCAGTTTGGGTTATGTGAACGAAAATTAGCTTGTGTGAAAGTTATATCAGTTATGTCGAGGTTTGACGTTGTGTTGATGCCTCCTTTAACTGTTAACATAGCTCAATAACTTTATTTTCTGGCCAATCTCGTGGTGCATCCTCCTGCAAAACCTCCTGAAATGCAGTTGATGACACTCCGAGATTGTGATGGTTGATTGGAGTTTGGCCAGCTGTCCTTATCCTTGGCGTTGGAAGGTTGGTGGCTTGTTTCTTGTGCCAATTGGAGCGAGTTTTCTTCTTTTCGTATCCTTCCGTCAACATATTTGTCCAAGAGTCCCTGCCGAACTAACCTTTCTAGCAAGTCCTTTGCCATTATACATTCCTCGGTAGTATGGTCGAACTTCTGATGAAAAACATAGTGTTTCAATTTGTCTGCATACTTCTGATCTTGTTATGTTCCTGCTTTCTTTGGTGGTTTGATGAGTTTGGCATGGAGAAGTTCCTTTATAATATCTTCTTGCGTAGTGTTGAACTAGGTGTAGGTGTCGAATTTAGGAGTCAACTTGAATGGTTTCTTGTTATCCTTGCTATGCTGAGCTTTGTTGAATCTTTCCTCCTCCCGGCGAGGATGTTGCCTTTCAATCTTTCGAACCTTCTGGAGCTCTTCGATTTCATTTGTCCTATGATTTTTTCTCGAAATTTTGTTAAAGTCTTCGGTTTGGCTACTGTTATAGTTTCATGGAATTTCCTAGGGTGCAATCCACTTTTTTAATGCATGTAAATGGACGTCGGGAATTTTCATGGCGGCTTTGAAAAACCTAGTCATGTAGTCCTTCAAGCTCTCATGTTATTCTTGTTTAATGGTGTTAAGATAGTCCGAGCTGTGTACATATATTTTTATAGCTGCACCATCCAAAGAATTTGGGAAAGAACGACAAAGTATAGGGTCAGAAACACCGTTCAAAAACATCATTGATTGGAATTTAGTGACGTGAGTATAGGGGTCGTCGAGTCCTTCATATGGTTTAAGGGTGGCTGGTAATGTGAAATTTTTCGGCATTTAAAATTTTATAATGTCCTCGAAAAAAGAATTTGATATCGTCCTTCTTCCCTTTGGAAGTGCTGTTTCCTCGGGTCGAACATCTGAGTATTGCTCGTCATTCTGGTGATCTCTTTTGTCACGCTTTCCATTTTGATGTTTAGCCAATAGCTCAGCCATCCTTTGAACCTCAGGTTACGATTCTGCGTTGTTAGCTAACATTTCGGATTGTGACAGCTATGGGATGCCATTCTCAGCCATGATGGTTATTTTGCAGGAGCAATTATAGTGAGGTTAATCTGTTTCAGGCCCATGGTGGACGTCAACTGTTCCGTTCCTGAAGATCTAACCGAGTTACTTTGTTCTGCTCGATCACGAGTATGCCCCTTGATTGAGCTATATCTCGACTTCAGTAGAACATGACGGATGGAGGACATGCAAAAAGTCCTCTAGCACTCAAACTAATATCTCAAAATATTAAAGAAAAGAGAGAGAGAGAGTGAAATCAAAGCATATGTTTTTTTTGTTTAATTACTCTGTTGGTCTTTATAGTTTTGTGAAATTTTTAATTAGGTTCATATACTTTTTTTTTTCTTTTAGAGTCCTTGTACCAAATTCTTTTGTAATTGGGTCTCTATACTTTTTTTCTTTTATTTGGATTTCTACACTATTTTTTTTTAATTGGATTCTTATACAATTAAACTAATTACTGTAAAAAAGAACCTAATTAAAAAAATAGTGTAAGAATCCAATTAAAAAAATATATAAAAACCTAATTAAAATTTTCACAAAACTATAAACAAACAAAATAATTAATTTTTTTTTTACTTGCCGTTTTTGTACCATTTATTTCCTGTTCTATAGAGAGTAGATTGCCTCTTAAATGATAGGGTTCGATTTTTTCGAGATATCTTATGTCACCTTTTTTTATATATATGGTTATCTATTATTTCATTGATGCATTTCCATTACGCTATACCTCTATTTTTGAATTACTCTTTTTCCAATCTACATGCATACTAGCTAAATAATGTTGGTATCTCTGTGGCTGAATTATATGGCAAGTAGCGATCTTTAAAAAAAAGTGAGCAAGGTATAACATTCATATCAATCATTTTTATAAAATTATAAAAACAAAATTATTAAATAAAAAAACCAAACCGAACGCACACTTTTCCAAACTTGAACATTGACGTTCGTATTTCCTTTTTATGATTCCGAAACAGTTGGACTTATAATTTCAAAAAAGGAATAATTAAGATTACATACTTTTCAAACAATACAATCAAATAAACTTTCTAAAACATTGAACTTATTTCCTTCCTTTATCGGTGGCCAAATTATTTATCGTTATTCAACATCTATAAATATGATAAAATGATAGCATAAGATAATGTCAGTATATTCTAATTAAATTAATTTATGGAGAGATCATAATCAGTAATTTTCATTATTATTATGGTTGACTATTGATATTTGTTACAGAAAAAGAGGTACGGCCACGGTTACCACACGTTGCGGTACGCTGTCTATGGACACGGCGTCGTGTTGCCCATCCTTCTAGTTCTCCCCTAACATTGGATGCTGACTTTTGAATTTTGATTGATCGCTTTCCATTTGGACCCATCTCAACTGAATCATCTACCCTCCACAATATCTAATTCTATTCATGATCCAAAAAAAATAAAAAATTTCCTAAGTTTATCAATTGATATACAGGATCCACATGGAGGATCCAACAATTTCTTTACAAAAAATATTAAAGGATTATTAAAATTTATTATTGTTATTAATTAATTAATTATTAATATTTAAAAATATAAAATAAAATATAATATTAAATTTATAAACTAAAAAAATTAAATAAAAAATTTAATTAATAACTAAATAATAATAAAAAATTAAATTCTAATAAATTTTTAACATTTTTTTTACTAATAAAAAAATATTAAAGAATTTATTATTTTCACCAACAACATTCTACTCTTAGTCTTAGACGGTTTTTCTAATTATTTATTGTCTCCCCTTTTTTATAGTTTATTTACTAAGTATATGATAGGCATAAAATATTAAAATTTTCTCATAAAAATTATTTTTTTCTAAAATTAGTAATCAGTCAATAAAATAAATAAAAATAAAATATTTAAAGTGTTATGATCAATAGAAAAAGTTATTCTAATATTTTTTTGTATTTTTAGTTTCAGGTAATAATATTTAGTGTAAAATAATAAATAAATCTCCAAAAAATTATATTTCAAATAAATTATTCTTTAAAAAAAATATCAATAACATCTTTTAGAATAGTAAACGTAAACTAGTTTAACTTAAGGCTTTTTATTCTAATTATATGAGCTAATTTAAAATAGTTGAGCTACACATTCATACCTTATTACATCCAAATTCAACCAAGTAGGCCCATCACAAAAAAATCACTCTCATTAAAGAGAGCATGTACACGCACCAGAAATCTCAAAAACGTTAACCCTTCTTTTCACGCTCTAATATGAAAGACCATTCATATCTCCTACTCAAAACTGCAACAAAAGAATTTCAAATCTCTCTCAAAATCTCTCAAAAATATTTCAAATTCTCTGTGGAAATTACTGCAGAATCTGGTTGTGCGTTTAAGATCATCAACAAAAAATACACAAAAAAAAGAACAAAGATTTCGCAAGGTACTGACAAAACTATTGTTATTATGTTCAGTTAATTTCTTAAAAATCTCGCATTTCTACTAGTTCAGTTTAAGGTTTAGTGGATCGAGTTCATTCATTTAGTAGTTCGAGTTTCTCTGATTCCATTTTTTCTTTTTTTTTCCATAACTAGGGCATCGAATGAAACTGTGCTGTTAGTTTATTGGTTCTGATAAATAATTCGATTCATCTCTTAGCTTAGTTGAGTTCATTTGCATACAGAAATGAATTGAATGTGTTTTTCTTGCTAACTGAGTCATTATGACTTTTTGTTAAAATCTAAACTAAATCCGGTTCATTTGTGAATTAACTGAGGTTCACTTAATGATGTTGTTAAGTATTGACCAAATTTGTTATACCTTAAGAAATTTAGGTTCATTTCTTAGTTTAATTTAGGTTCATTTGGTTTGGTTTCGCATGAATTTGATGAACTTGTTCATGTAGGGTTGTTTAGTTAGTTTTTGTTCAAATCTAAACCAATTTCAGTTCATTTGTAAATTGGCTGAGGTTTACCTGATGCTGCTGTTAAGTATTGAACAAAATATTTATTCCTTAAGAAATTTCGATTCATTTCTTAGTTTAATTTACGTTCATTTAGTTTTGTTTCGCTTGAATTTGCTAAACTTGTTCATGTAGAGTTGTTTAGTTAATTTTTGTTCAAATCTAAACCAAATTCGGGTCATTTGTGAATTAACTGAGGTTCACTTGATGTTGTTGTTAAGTATTGACTAAATTTTTTATTTCTTACAGCAAAAATAAAAAAGAAGACTATCTCAAAAAAAGAGAAGTCACATTACAATGTAAGTATATACACATTAAATCAACTCAATTTTTGTATTATAAATATATCATATAACATAATGTTTCAAATCCTTGCAAAAAATTCACGATTTGAGATGCTCAACGAGATCGATAGCTAGAGTATTCGCTGACTTGATTGAACAAAGGAAAGTTATTGTTGACGAAATGAGATTTGGTGCACTAAGACATATCTTAGAATTGAATGTCTAGCATAAGCTCTCGAGGGAACTGATTTCTTGCTTTGATCTCTATCAGGCATTCTTGGACATACGCTATGAAAAATTTCCATAACCCATGCCAAGATAGGACATGCACTGGGTTTAAATTCAGGCGATATTAACTTTCCAATTTTTATATTAATTTATTTATATTAAAATATTTTGGTGCTGGTGATAAGTATTGACCAAATGTTTTATTCCTTAAGTAATTTCGGTTCATTCCTTAGTTTAGGTTCATTTGGATACAAAAATGAATTTGATGTATTTTTATTGATAATTGAATTTTTTTAGTACTTGTTCAATATATTAAAATATTTCGGTGTTGGTGCTATAGGGGATAATTTTTCTAAAAAAGTTGTGTACAATAAACTGACTGACCAGCAGAAGGAGATTATTGACAACTTCAAATGTGCTACTTTGGTATCTTTGACCAAATCTGTGACGGATATAAGTATTGAAGGAGAAGAGAACTTGTTGAAATTCAAGACGACATTCATCCTCTTTGTCCATAAATGCTTTTTGTTGCCAACAACAATAAGCACAGTCTCCCCGGTCCGTAAGCCACCTGTCCTTCATGTGGAGAAAGTTCGATAATGAAATTGGGTGTCTCATGTGCTAAGCTTCCTAATAAAGGGGATCAATGTAAAATTCGAGAGATTAGTAAATAATTAGTTAATAATTATTTATTAATCAAGAAAATTAGAAAATAGAATTTTATGGTTTAATATGATAGAGAAAATTAAAACAAGAATTTCGACACTAATTTTAAAGAATTTGGCTCAAGATTGAGTCGAACGGGCCGAATCGAGCGAACCGGGCCCGTATTGGCCCGAGGCCCAACCCAACCAACTAATTATATGAAGAGCATCAGCTCTTCTTCTTCCCCAAGTAATGAAACACGTTGCTGGTTGCATGAGGAGAAGGAAGAAAACTCCATAACCCTAACCTCTCATTCAACCTCACATAACTTTTGATTCGGAATTCCGATTGACGAGCCATCAGCGGCCACGCATCCATCTCGGATTCTCTACAAAGCCCAGTAATCTATTAGGTAAGGAAATAACTTCTCAACTTCAATTTTCTCCTTCCCCAATTTTTAAATTCAATGTGAATGCATGTTGAATTTTGTGTAGTTTCGATGTTTAGGGTCGAATTAGCTTGCAGGTATTGTCGGATTTAGCTCATTAAAGCTGTGAGAAAGGTAAGCACCCTCATACCCTTTGTGAGATGTTGATTTAGTGAATTCTATATTGATTATAGTGATAATTATGATGTTAGATTGAAATTGGTTATCGGTTGGAGTTAATTTGAGAAATTGGAAGCTAGAGGATTAGCTTTGGAGGCTGGGTATCATTGGTGGGGGGCTGAAGTTCT
Source organism: Arachis hypogaea (assembly GCF_003086295.3). Taxonomy (NCBI): domain Eukaryota; kingdom Viridiplantae; phylum Streptophyta; class Magnoliopsida; order Fabales; family Fabaceae; genus Arachis; species Arachis hypogaea. The sequence continues at coordinate 80,090,721 of NC_092042.1, read as the reverse complement.
GGAGCTTGTGGTTTGCAAACGCTTAAGGTGTTCCGGGTTATCAGAAAATCAGCTAAGGTATGGTTTCGATTTCTTGTAATTAAAATATAATGTGTCGTGAAGACTTAGGCTAGTCGACCGTAGGATAGGATAAATATGTGAATTGTTGTTATTAGTAAATAATGAGGATAATTGTTGAATTTGATGTATATGAATGTTGAATTAGTTGGTTGGATTGATTAGTTATTGTGTGAGCATGAGATGTGGATTTTGATGTTTGATATTGAAATTAATGATGAACCAGGATGATGATAGCTTGATGAATAATGAGGTATGTTATATAGATTACGATGCACTTGAGGTGAGAATGATGATAGTTGGGTATATGATTGTGAATTGAATGTGAATTTTGAGGTTGAGTTTGGTTAATTGTGAGTTAAAGTTGTTAAGCTTATTGGGGTTGTGTATTGGGGTACTATGAAATGAATTGGGCATTGGAAGGTGATATATATATGATAGATCTAGCCTTAGTGAATGGTTTTGAATGATTATGAATGGATATGAATGAATGAGTTATAATGAATTTGAAAATGAATTTGTTTTGAGCTTGACCTAGCAAGGTTTGTGGTGGTTTACCGCTTGCCCAGTATCGAGATGTATGTGGGGTTTGTGGTGGTGTACCGCCCACATGTTTTTTTAAAAGAAAGAGAATATTGTGTGGGATTCGTGGTGGTTTACCGCCCACATGTGTGTGTTGTTTTTCCTATTGAATATCTTGCGAGGTTCATAGTGGTGTACCGCTCGTAATAGTGGGGTTCGTAGTGGTGTACCGCCTGCCAGGCAGGGTTCGTGGTGGTGTACGGTCCCCCAGTTTTCAAGAGGACGATATCCAAGTTAGCTATCGGATGTGTCAAATTCTGGCAAAGTAACTGACATGTGAGCTCACGGCCAGTAGGAAAGGCATGCATCATATGCATTTATGTGGCTTGTTTGGTTTTGCACTACTTGGGTTTGCTTACTTGAATATCTATGCTTTTTTGCCATATTTTCTATATTTAAATATCTACTTGTGCTTGCCTTGTCTGCTTTGTTTGTTTGTGCATCGGTTTTTCGGAGGATTGGAGAAAGGGATGATGAGTTTAGGGGTAAGTTAGGATTTGAGATGGAACCAAGAAACCTTAGATACATCACCCTGTTTATGGTTTAAATGTTAGTTTTAAGTTTGAATCTATTGTCGGAGTTCTAGGATTGCATTTGGCTTTCTCGGTACATTATATGTTAGTTATGTGGGTACCGTTACCATGCTGAGAACCTCCAGTTCTCACTCCATACATATTTTGTGGTTTTCATATGCAGGATGTGAGACACCTCACCGAGGCATACTGGGAGCTTTCTGAACCGAAGAACTGTTCTTTTGGGAGTTTTATTTTGGTAGAGTTGTTATATAATTGTATCACCACTGTATATATGTTTGATGTTTGTCCCTCTTAGAGGTTGACTTGGAGAAACAGGTTTTGTGAATAGTATTTTGGGATTCCTTAGGTATATATATGTATGTACGTATATATGCTCTGGCCGGTTTAACTTCACGAGCCGGGTCAGGAGCTTTGATATTTGTATCCTTGGGATTCTTTTCCTATGTATATGTCTTTCACTCATATCTCGTCGGTTTACATTTATCGCTTATGCGAGTGATGCGCTTTTCTGTTCAACGTTTTGTTTTAAACTTTCCTTCAAAGGATCCTCGTATAAAATTTCTTTCAACTATTATTATGTATATATTTTATTTTTAGATGTCGTAATACCTCACCACCTCTGCTTTATGACTCGAGTGTAAAGTTTTGTGTAGTAGGATGTTACAATCAAAGCCCAGAGAAACTTTTAGTTTATGGCTGCATCTTTGCATTAATGATAATATATTTTCATGAAACGAAATTCTCTGATTCAGAAGCATATGATGCTCCCGAGCCACCATGGGTAGCATACTGGACACCGAGGAGACTAGTCGATCAGATTGCCTTTGAGGCAAAAAATAAAATGGTAACAAAAAAAATCATTTTCCTTGAAGTTTTAGTTCAGGTGCTTGTAAATTATTGTGCTAACTAAATAAGCTTCTATTTTGGGGACTTCTGAAAAGAGCAGCATTCAGGGAGGGAGAAAAAAAAGAAAAGAAGGAAAAATGAAGGAAAAAAAGAAGAAAGAAGAAAACAAACTTGTTATTCTGCATTCGTCTTCGGAAGAAGAAACTGTTTCTGAATATGAGTATATTTCTCACCATCACTTATCGAAAACTATCTATTTGTTTAAAGTTTTATATTGTTCTTTTAAAAAAAATTTTGTATGTATTGCAGAGAAGAAGAAATGGAGAAAACACCACCAAAGAAAAGAAAATAACCACAAAGAGTGGCAAAGAAACAAAGCAAAAAAGGAAGATTCTTCAGACGGATTCGAAAAATAAAACTGAACCCGAAGATGCGTAAGATTCAGAAATGATTATTTTAATGTTATAAATATATATTCTGTTTTTATTGATTGAGGTTTTTGTCTGCTTGTTCAAATCTGAAATAATTTCTGTTTATTTGTGAATTAATTGAGGTTCACTTAATAATGCTGATAAGTATTGATATTTTCAGTTCATTTCTAAGTTTAATTGAGGTTCATTTGGTTTAGTTTCACTTGAATTTGCTGAACTTGGTCATGTGTACTTGTTCAGTTAGTTATAGCTCTAATATTTGTCAGTTGTATACATTCAATGTGGTTTTGTTGATGATTGAGTCTATTTGACTACTTGGTCAAATCTGAAATAATTTCAGTTCATTTGTGAATTAACTGAGCTTCACTTGACTGCTTGTTTTCGAACATGGATTGTATATTCAAATCATTTAAAAATTTAGGTTCATTTCTTTTTGAATTAAGATTCATCCAGATTTTAAATCAAAACTTTTTGTATGAATTGTCAAAAGCGAAGAATTAGAGGAGATGAGTAAAAAAGAAAACAAAAAGAAAAAATAAAGAGAAAAAATGACAGTTCTGCAAAAACAAATGGTGCTCCGGATGAAACACAGAGAAATGACTGGGACTCGACGGACGCGCGATATGATTTATCACAGACGTAAGATTAAGTTTCTTATATAAAGTTTTTCCTTTCTCTGCTAAGTTTTCGTAAAACCTGATGTAATTTCTTTGGTTTTACTGAATAATATTTATTTTTTTGCTTAGACTGTCCACTGTAAATTTGGGCAGTGAAAGTGAACTTGTGTTTCAAACACAGACGAGTTTGGGACAGTCTGTAAACGCATCGAACAATACCAAGTAATTTCTCTTAACATTTATTTATTTCTTCTACTTTTAATTAGAATATCTTGGTTGATGATTTTAATTTCATATCTTTTTTATTAGAAAAAACCCCCTAAATCTCCAGTTACATTTTTTACAAGAAAAAGATGGCATAAAAAAGAAAAAACAGATTTTACAACCTCCAACTATGTAAGTTGAAATAGTTACGTTGGTCTTTAAAATTTAGGTAATAATTTTTTTAAATTATTGACACGGAATTTTATTTACTATCAGTAGCCCAATAACTGATCATCAAGAACAAATCCTTGTAGTTTGAGAAGAAAGTCAGCCTCAACCTCTGGATATGTGAGTTTTTTAATTTACTTTCCTATTCTAATCAATGTGCAGATTTCACTTAGTGCAGATTTTCAATTTATTTTCCTATTCTAATCATTCAACATTAATTCCTTTCTTGTTTACCTTTATTAGAGTTTCTATTGCAATGCTCTTCCAAGTTCTCTTGTAGAAGAGCTAAAACAACAAAAAATCTTTATTTCTGTCTCCTCAGAAACTCAAACAGAAGAAGCTTCTATTAATGAGTAAGTTCTACTTAAAATACATTTTATTAGTTTTCATGCTATATAATAATAATTTCGGTTCATTTTGAAACATATTAGTATATAATCCAGCTACCATCTCCAAACTCAACAACAAGTCCATGTAGAAACTTTGGCAAGGGAATTAGAGACAGAAGCTCCTGTAAATGAGTAAGTTTTACTTAAAATTCAATTTATTAGTTTTGATGCTATATAATAATAATTTCAGTTCATTATTAAACACTTTTCTGTTTAATCTAACTGCCCTCTAGAACCTCAACAGCAAACCCACAAAAAAAACTTCAGCAAGGAAATCAGAGTAAGAAGCTCCTATAATAATAATTTTGATTGATTTTTAAACATCTAGCTGCCCTCCGAAACCCCAACAGCAAGCCTGCGAAGAAAATTCAGCAAGGCAATCCGAATAAGAAGCTCCTCTTAATATGTAAGTTTTACTTAAAATCCTTTTCATTAGTTTTGATGTTATATCATAATGCTTTTTTATTATTTTGAAAACTTTCCTCTGTTATCTTGCAGTTTTTTCCATCTTGGCATTGGAAAGATGACTTACCTTCATTCAGCCCGAGCATAAATCTACCGACCTCTCAACCAACAGTAACACAACTTGGAAAATTGGTAGAGGCGGTGATGGATACTAGGATGACAGCAGCATTGTAATATGTAGAGGAAACAAGTGCAAAGCCAAGTTGGAGTACCCATGAAAAGTACAAGACTTCGGTGAAAGAAAACAAAATAAAAGAAGAGCTTAGGGAAAACTGTTATCAGTGGATGACGCAAATCAAGATTGACAAAGAAGGGGCAAGCAATGAGTTTGAAACCATATTCATGTTGGACCACAAAACTCATTTAGAGGGGAATAGATGCCACTTCTTGTCTCTAACACCCAAACAAGACGTAGAAAATACGATAAATTCTTCTGTTATTATATTAACATTAATGATTTTGCTAAAAAATTATATTCCTATATATCTAATAAATTTTAGTCCTATAGGTGGTCTCTGCATTGTGTATGATTCTCAACAACAAAAAATATCACAGATTTGATGAAGAAATACACTGCGTCCCAACAAATATTTTGGTAAGCCAAATTTTTTATTCCTTAAGTAATTTCGGTTCATTTCTTAGTTTAATTGAGGTTCATTTGAATTCAGAAAAGAAGTTGATGTGTTTTTGTTGATGATTGAGTCATTTTCACTGTTTGTTCATATCTGAAATAATTTCGATTTATTTGTTTATTAATTGAGGTTCATTTGATATTGTTGATAAGTATTGACCAAATTTGTTATTCCTTAAGTAATTTGGTTCATTTATTAGTTTATTTTGGTTCATTTTTTAGAATTTCATGTTGGGGAAGCATAACCATGAATACATTGATCCAAACACTAAGAAGGCCTACCAGATCAGTGAATTTAAGGACTACCTACCTTTTCTTGAAAAAAAAAAACTAGCATCCCATCTATTTGTAAGTTGTTATTTCTAAAACTTCTTTAATAATTCTGTCGTTTGCTATCATTTAGACTGAAATATTCTATCATTTTCCCAAACATTAGATGTTTGCACCAATTTGCCATCGAGGCCATTGGTGGTTGTGGATTGGTGATATTTAGAAGAAGGTCTTTCGTGTGCTTGACCCCATAAAAAAAAGATATACCTGAGGAAAGAATAGTTTTGAATAAATTTGTTATAAGTTATTTACATAATATATATTTTTGTTGTAAGTTATCTCTTATTTCTAGCCATTTTGCTCTAATTAAATCACATCAATCACTTTTTGTGCCTGATTAAGCATTGTTTATAGGCTTAATTTCGTTCAATTATTACTGAATTGAAGTGCACTTTTTGTATCCTTTTTAGGAATTAATAGTTTCCCAAATGAGGGGCTATGCTGGGACAAAACTTTTAGTGGATAACGAAGAGGACGTTGAAGCACCATATATTATTATCAGCGGTCAACAAACATGGTATCAATCTTCCTATTATTCTTTCTTTGCTATAGTACTATTATTAATATGTTTTTCTGTACTTTTCTGTATCTGTCCTATTAATCATATTTGACTTTCTTATTTCTTTCTTAGTTATGATTGTAGAATATATGTCATGAAATGGCTGAAAATAATTGATCCCAAAAAAATAAAAAAGGGAAAATATAAATGTAAAAACTGGAAACAGATAAGTATCATTAAACATAGTTGGTCATCTACTTCTAAATTAATAAATTTCTGTTCATTTCTTAGTTCATTTGGGTTCATATTAAGTAATTTCTTTCAATTGAATTGTAGCAAGAAATATATGCTTTTAGATGGGAATATGGTCCAACTATTCTCTTGGACAAGGTAAAATGAATTCAGAGACAAAGTTATCAAGGCATCTGAAGGCATAAGAATCCCAAAGCCATCCGCTGCCTTCTCAAGTCCTTATTGTAAATTCTCATCTTAGGATATAGAAAGTAAACATGTTTAATCCGCAAAATCGTAATGAACACTATTTTGTAAGGAATTGTAAAGAGACAAACCTTTCTTTGACTTGTTGTAAATGTTAATGTATATATTTGAAAATCTTTTCTTAAATTTCTTTTGATTTATTTGTTGAAAATGTCTGGACTGTATTGAGATCACATTAATTTAAATGAATCTAGGTTTACACTAAATAGATTGAATATATTTATCAATCCTCAAGAGTGGCAAAAACACAAATGAACCGAAATATATCCTAAGAAACATTTAAATTGTTTGCCACAACACAATTGCAGAAGCAAATTTGAAAAATTAGAAAGTGACCATTCAATAAAACATAATATAAATCAGAAATTAATCCTCATTTTCATCAAATGGAAAAACATTTTATGACTAGAACTCAAATGAAGCAAAATTTAGACATACATGAATCGAAATGTATTCTAATAAACACCTAAAACTATTTACTACAACGCAATCACAAAAACTAATTTGAAAAATCAAAATGTGACTATTCAATAAAACATAAAACAAATAAAAAATTGACCTTCATTTTATCAAAGGAGAAAATATTATATGACTAAAACACAAATGAACCAAAATTTATTTTAATAAACACCAAAACTTCTATCATCCTCTTCCAGGATAATTTATGTCCTGTGCATGATAAAGACTGGAGCTTGACTGAATCATTAATCCACCATCTAAAAGGTTCAACTGCAAAAGAAGTAAATCATATATTAGCAAATTTATTAACATGCACAAACACATTTTTCCTAATCAAAAGCAAATCAATATTACCACACTTAGAGTTGCCTTTTTCTTTTTCTTTGATGCATTTGCGATCTTTTTTTTCATATTCGATCCTAGTCTATTCTTGAGACATCCTCTTGTTCTAACACATGGGAAACTTTGAAGGTCGTTAACATCATTCAACGTAACGTCTTCGTGAGATAACGAACATTTACCTTTACTTTTGGCTTGATATTCTTGCATCTTAGCCATGACATTATTAAAAGTCCGATGCAGAATTTTAGTCAACTCCTCATATTCTGACGCAAATTCACAAATATTGTGCAAGCGAAACACCAAATCGTCAAATCTATTGCTTCTTAGCTCCAATAAAGGCTCGTTTTGGCTGCTCTTGATATGTGTGTGCCTTCTCTTTACGTTCTTACCCCAACGTTCTAATATATATTTCGGTACCAACTTTATTTACTTGCTCAAAGATTGAGGCACTCATGGAATGATGACACAGTATACCCCTTGACTTAAATGATAAGCACTGGCACTTTACTTCATGTGATATCACATCATATGTAACAACAAACTTGTTGAATGTTGAGTTAGAAATCTGCTCTACAACTTCATATGCCATAAAACTTAGAGCAGACTGCGTTGATGTTGTGATGCAATTCACCTTTTCTCTAAATTGTACTTGAACTTTCCTGAACTTCTCGTTAGTATACACGTGTTGAAATTGAGCCTCTATTGGTAATTTTATTACACACGGTATCACAGTATGAAAATCTGCAGCATCAACTTCTCTCTCTTTTTGCTCTCTGCTTCCTAGGCAATTATCATATTGCTTTACAAATTGAATCAAGGAGCTATTGCGTGTAATAAATTTGTTAAAAAAAGCATGTATGTTCTCGCTCCTTTGTGTGCTTCTTATCCCAGTTCAAAAGTGGTGATCGAAATAAACTGGAATCCATAAATGACGCTCTTCAAATAGCTCTACAAAATGGGACACAATTCGAAAATCAGATAAGAAAATGAATAGAAAGTTATACTCATTTGAACCGAAAAAATAACAACATGAATTAATTCGAATGAAATCATGGTTACCTGAAAGTCACTTATTGCCTCCAACACCATACTTCATGAGAAAATCATTCCAATTTCTGTCAAATACATCTTTCGTAAACGAGTTCCAAACAACATGACTCATCTCTTGTTCGATTTCTTCGTGTCGCTTCTAGCCATTTAATTTACTTGGGATCTTCTTCATGATATGCCAAATATACCACTGGTGAATTGTTGTTGGCATACAAGTCTCAATAGCCCTTTGCATCGATGCATATTGATAGGTAAGAATACATTTTGGCGTCTTTCCTCCCATGCAATGAAGCCAACATTCAAATAACTATTTGAATGACTGAATATCTTCATTTTTTTTATCAAAGCACATCCAAAAAGTGTCGACTGACCGTGGTGATTCACACTGACAAAAAGAACCAAAAACCAAATTGTATCTGTAGTAGACACCAGAAGGAAAATCCGTTATGAACCGAAACTAGTTATGCATATGAATCGAATAGTATATCACAATGAACCGAAATTAGAACGAAAAAAATTACCTGTTTGTGTTGTAAGTCGTATCAAATGAAACATCTTTAAAATACTCATATGCAATCTTACTTGTTGCATTAGCCCAAAATGCATTTTTGATAGAGTGATTAACTTCAAGGTTAAGCTCAAAACAGAAATTTTGATTTCTTCTCTTTTATTCTTAATAAGTACTTCCCAAATTTTTTGGCATTATCTTGTTCAGGAAAATTCCGTACTTTTCTTGTAATGTAATTCCTCATATCTTTTTCAATAAAACTTAGTTCACGATGACCACCCACTACTGCTACAAATGACTGATATGTTTTACTCGATATGATTTCGACTTCCTCGATATTTTTAATGGTACAACGTACAAATATGCTTAGCTCCCTGTGTTATTTAAGTATCTCTGCTTGATCTGCACACAGCAAGAATGTGAATGATTCAGAACAACTTTAGAAATGATCCAAAGACCAACGTCCTTCAATATATGTACATAAATCCTGGCTGGACAGTTTATTCCAGCTAAGGGGTTTATCTTCAGAGTTAGAGATATCTTGGATTTTCATTTCTCCCCTCCGAGTGGTGTTTCTTATTTTCGTAGAAAAACTAGCAAGTTTGGAATAATTTTTGTAGAACTTTCCAGATTTTTCAAGTATCTTGAAAGTCATCCCAACCTTTGGGACAAATTGTTCATCGATAATACACATGGATTACAAAATGAACTGAAATATTATCATACACAAGACCATTGTGTAATAACAAATGAACCGAAAATTGTGCATTATATGACTTTAGAAACTATGCATTCTATCCAAATTCAAATTGATAAGCAACACTGGTTTTAGTCAAGAAGGATAAAATTATTCATTATCACTTTATTCAATTATATTCTATTCCATTTAATTCAAAATTGTTGAAGAATGAACCGAAATATATATTATAATAAGAAGATCATTGTGTAATAACAAATAAACCAAAAAATGTGCATTACTCAAATTCAGAAACTCTTATATTCTATCCAAATTCAAATTAATAAACAACACTGATTTTAGCAAAGAAGGATGAAGTTATTCATTATCACTTTATTCGATTGTATTTTATTCAAATAAAAATTGTTGAACAATGAACCAAAAATATTATCATAACAAGATCATTATGTAATAACAAATAAATCGAAAAAATGTGATTATCAAACGTCGTCCACTTGTTTTGATAAGAATAATACATTCGATTCAGAAGAATAATACATTGTTCGATTCAACATAAATACAGATCGAAATTTGAAGAGAAAGAGAATAACACATTTACTATTTTAAAAAATTTTATTAATATTTTTTATAAAGACTAATCTGTCTAAAAGTATAAATTTTTAAAGATTTATTTACCCCCTTATTCTAAAATTTATTTCAAATTCATAAGATAAAAATTCAATAGGATGGGGATGGTGAACAGAGCAAAAGATAACCTTAGTTTACACGCCAAAAACGGAGAACGGAATTAAATACGTGAACTCTATATAACGACTAAAGTACAGCGGTAGCTTCAACTTCCAGTTTCAGAAATCACAAGTACATTGTACACAACATAATCACAAGCACAAGTACAATCAATTAATAAACTACCATCGATAATCGATTTCTTCAGGATCTTTCACTCGAATTCGATAAAATTAGAAAGAAAAAATCGAATGTTCTAATTTACTTCATAAATAAATAAATTTATAAATAGATAACTCTTGAGAGTCAATAATTTTTTTATATTTTAAGTTATTAATTAATTAATATAAATATTAAATTATCTTTAATAAATAAATTTTATTAATTTATGTATATAAATTTTAAAAATTATAAATATAAACTATATTAATTTATAAGTATAAATTTTAATAAATATTAGATATATGTTTTTTATATACAAATTTTTTGTAAATATAGATATAAATTATTACTGATAAAATATTAACAAAAAATAATAATATTTACTGTGCATGTAATATTATTTTTTATATATTTTATAAATATTTAAACAAATAACATATATATTATGATGCACAGACATTGACACATATACCAAACACAACATGGCACATTATGGGACATGCAGATACATAAATTTTAAAATTTTATAAGATACGCAGACATGGTATATATATAAAATATAAAATATTTTAGATAAATTATAATGATATTTTGATATTTTATTAATATTAAAATATAAAATAATTTTTTAAATATTTTTAATGTTTTTTTAATTATGAATAGTATTTAAAATATTATTTATTTTAATAAATAATAATATATATTCTAAACTCAATTTTAAAAATATACATTATGAATAAAGTTGGACATGCTAACATACAATAATATTTAAGTATGTCCAAGTGTATTCGATATTTTTTTATTTATTATTAATACACAGTTAAATATAACAGACATACATATTGAACGAATATTAGTAAATAATATGTTCAAAATATATCCAATACGCGAACAAAATAAATCCAAAATACGCGAACACCGTAAGCATACATGCTTCATAACACATACATATACATTTTTACTAATTTAAAAGTTAAAAATAACTGAAATAGTGTCGTTAAAAATATCCATAGGTTTGATTGAGACCTCAACTGACATCTGTCCCACCAGCTTAGCTTCACATTTCCATCTTCGGCTTCTCAATTCTCATCCATCTACTGATCTACCCCTCCCCACTCGTTCCTTCTTCTCACTACTCAATTCTTTACTTCTCACTCTGATCTCACAACACGCTTCAGACGCTCTCTCACACTTCACCGCGTGGCCTCAATAACCTTCCTTAACTTCATCATTTCCAAACATCCAATCACACTCTCTTCTTAACACCCCTCCAACCGCAAAATAACACACGTAATTCACTTACACCGTTTCCCATGTCCATCACTCTCACTATTACAAGCTCCAAACCCTTATAATTTCACTCCAATTTTCTTATTTTTGTTTTCAGAAACCTAAAATGGCTCCATCTCTCACTTCCCGCCGCGTCTTGCTCCCCCTCACCGTCCTCGTCATCCTCTGCGCTCACGCCCACGCTGTTCGCTTCTTCTCGCACTCTTTACCTTCTTCCGATCTGCTTTCTGATGGTCTTCCAGAACCTTCTTCTTCTGATGAGAAGGGGAGCCTCATTCGGCTTCCGACAGCGTCATCATTCAGGTTCCTGCGTGCTGCTGAGTCCAAGTGCGAGCAGACGTACGGGTTCTTACCGTGCACCACCACGGTGCTTGGGAACTTGTTCTTGATCATAGTTTATGGCTTCCTTATGTACACCGCTGCTACCTACTTGTCCTCTGGGAGTGAGCTCTTGCTTGAGATCTTGGGCCCTGGAATCGTTGGCGGCTTGTTCCTTCCAATTCTTGGTGCTTTACCTGATGCCATGCTCATTCTCGGTAAGATACTTTTCTTTCGTTAATTGGGAAATGAAATGAAAATGTCACTGTACTTTGATTCGATGTTTTGACTTGATCTGACTACAAATGCGCGAATTTCGTGAAGCTTTAATTTTTCATTTTTTTAATATTGAATTTTGTGTAAGTTTTGTTCCTTTTTCAACTTGTTGCTGATTTGAGTATGTTTCGATTCATATAGATTTTTCTGCATATATTCTGATTGCCACGTAAGCATATATATGTGACGGACAATTCACACTAGAACTGATGGGTACCTTGCAATTTTCTTTGATATTGTGGGGTTTTGGAAAAAGAATTTCTGGTCAAGTTTTTGAGATTTAAGATGCAGCGGTTTAAAATTTTGTATTTCTCTTAGGCTTTACGGGTAAAGTCATTGATGTGGAGCTTGATGACTTTAGCATTAAGAAGTTTTGATATTGGTTTGAACACTGTTTTTGGTGGTTCTTTTTTTTTTTTCTGACCCCTCCGAATTGTTAAGGTGAGTTGTTCCTTTTCGAATGTTTCCTTTTGATCCCTACCTGTGTGAGAAGAATATGAACCTCATTGTTCGCCGTAAATGATAAGTGTCTTTACTTTTTGGCTGTTTGGTATCTTTTGAGGCACTTGTAAAATCACATTTCATTATCCAAACCCAGTGGATATCTCTTTTCTTGATTTTTAGTCACGAATTAGGATGGATTCTGCGGTGGTGCCACCCCTCTTTCGGCCTTCCTAGGATTCTTTAGCATTTTGTTTATGATATTTCACTCTATATTATTTATCTGAATTTTGTGTCTCCATACCCTTTTTTTTTGTGAGGGGCGCTTTCTTTTTCATACGCTCTTTCGTGTTTCACTGTGAACCCCACACCTTTGTCTTCATGTGTTATGACTTGTCCTTTTTTTAAACCACTAGTTTTGGATGCATATTTTCTCGTTCCTATAGTATGCTTTTCTTTTTAAACCTCTATACTTGTTGGCTGGTGCTTCTATAGCCGAGTCAATAATTACTTTTGTCATGTTCATGGTGTCCAATTGATAGCAGCTGCCAGTTGAAGCTGATTAGGAGCAGGTTATTCTGGAAAATTTATATCTAATATTTATCTTAAAAATTTAAATTGAGAGGGAGAATGAGTAAATGTGATGATGACTTTGAATAGCTTTACATTAATGAATGTTACTTTACATTGACTCTTTTTAGTTGCTTTATGACCAAATTATATGGATCTTGATGCCCTATTTTGACATTGTATCATGCTTAAATGCATTAGCTTTCCACTTGTCTTTGTTTTCTTATACACCTGATAAGGGATATTCAAAAATAACATTTGATGCATGAGATGCATCTCTTAAGGAGTATATCAAGTTTTATGTTTGAGAAAGTTTGAAGGGCTAAACACATTTGAGTTTTGAATGATGCTTTGGCAGTTACTTTAACTTCATCATGTTTATTTACCAGTTAACAGTGCGGGAATTTATTTTAAATTCAGACTCCTGAGTTATTAAATTAAGTGCAGTTCAGCATTGGCTGTCAGAGGCAGAAAAAGTCGAGTTTAAGATATTCATGGTTTAGCTAAGTAGTACGGCTGTTGCATTGAGATATCTCTTTTTGTATTTTGTTTGCGTCGGAAGAAATAGTTAGTTATATGATCTCTCTTATCTTGTAGCATTATAGTTGTTTTGGATTTACCAATCTATTGAAATTCCAATTTGTGTGACGTGTATTAATTTGCATTCCCCTCTCCTCCCTGCCCTTCTCTGTTTTGACTTCTACTCTGACTACTTTTGTTTTCTACAGTGTCTGGGCTTTCAGGTAGTAAAGAAACTGCTCAAGACCAGGTCTCTGTTGGAATGGGCTTGCTAGCTGGGTCAACGGTGCTGCTTCTGACTATAATATGGGGTACCTGCGTAATTGTCGGCAAGTGTGATCTGGTGAATTCAGTTGCATTGGATTCAGTAGACACGCGGGGATACAGTTTAACTGGTATATCTATTGATATTGTTCGATATTTAATTTTTTGTAGTATTGAGAGTTACTGGAGTAAACTTCTCTTTGCTCAGAATATTCCAGTATATCTTTGAAATGACTTAGTAATGAAAGCAAGTACCTTTGTTCCATCATTTTGGATCAAGGATTCATAATGCTTTCAAGTTTCGAAGAACTGGATTTGTGCACTGGCAATTGTTGTTGTTGACATTATAAGGCTAGAGTACTTTAGAACTTTGTGAAGGATGCTGGTTGAAACTATAAATATAAAATGCGGTTCATGGTTTTCTTATTTATTTATTATTTCTTCAAAACCATGATGTCTGTGCATGTGCAATAATGCTGTTTTGTTGCCAGTCCTGAAGATATAATTCTTTTGGATCCTTGGTCTAATAAGATCTTGATGTGCAGGTTCTGGTGTTAGTACCGACATTTGGACCAGTTACGCAGCAAGGATTATGATTATATCTGTACTTCCGTTTTTGATTGTTCAATTACCACAACTTCTCCATTCATCATCAGGAAGGCACTTGGCTGTTTTGATTGCTCTTATTGTCTCGTTGTTGTTACTAGCTTCTTATTGCTTTTATCAGGTAATTTTTCCTTTTATGTTGTACTTGTGCTTGCGTGCTTAAATACGTGTCTTGTGATTGATATGATAGCAGTTTGATTCTGGTAATACATATTTTAGCATTTTCATTAAACTGTATGTTGAATGAATATTTGATCCTTGTTGTTATAAGATTCTTTTCCTTTTTTCCCGCTTCATTTATAGGAATTAAGAAATAGAATCTTTTTTTCAGGTTTTCCAACCCTGGATACAGAGGAGGAAACTTGAATATGTTAGGCACAAGCATGTTATTCTAGGACTTTTGAGACATTTGAAGCAGCGTGCATTGGGAAGGCTGCTCAAAGAAAACGGTGAACCGGACAGAGAAATTATTAGAAAGTAAGGCTCTTTACCCTTTTTGCATTGACTTAAGCATGTTAGTTTTAAAGGAGCTTGTTGAAATTCTTTCCCTGTTGTGGTTTCACTGACTTCTCAATGATATATGCAGGTTGTTTACAACAATTGATGAAAACAGTGATGGGAATCTTACTCATGGTGAATTGAGGGCACTAGTTGTTGGAATTCAATTTGAGGAAGTTGACCTGGATCATGATGATGCCGTAAAAAGAATAATGAATGACTTTGATACTTCACGCAATGAACTTGTAGATGAAGAAGAATTTGTTAATGGCGTCTGTAGATGGCTTGACAGAGCCAGGGGTTCTCGACCTGCGTCTGGTGATGCTGGCCCCCACACAGTGAAATTTTTAAGCAATTTTCACAATGTTAGTTTTGCAATGCTCGAGTTCATGATGTTATCACTTCCTGGGTTTATGATTTTCTGACTGCGATTTTCTTTACAGGAAACAAAGAGGGAACATGATCTCCTGGATGTGAGTGGTCAAAATGAAGAAGTTTCTGAAGGTGTTGAGAAATCAAAATGGACTACAGTCAAGGCATTGCTGTTTTTACTACTGGGAACTGTTATCGCTGCTGCATTCGCTGATCCTCTGGTTGATGCAGTTGACAACTTCTCCGATGCTACAAGTATTCCTGCTTTCTTCATTTCTTTTATTGCTCTGCCTTTGGCAACCAATTCAAGCGAAGCAGTTTCGGCAATTATTTTCGCTAGTCGCGATAAGAGACAAACTGCCTCATTAACATTTTCAGAGGTTTGTTTTCTTCTTTCAAACTCATCATCTGTTTTAGATCACTACTCTAGTATGTTTGGATTTGTTCTTTGGCTCAAATGACTAATTTGCCGCAACGTAATCAAACTTAGAAGTCCACCTAAATACTTAGCTCAGTTCAATTTTACCTGTAAAATTGTAAAATCGATTGGGTACTTGTACGAGTTTAATAGTCAAGATGAAAGTTTGTTAACCTTGCTATTTTGGAATATATTCGGAAAGATCATAATCACTTCAATTTGGCTATTTCCATAATCTTGATGCTGATTTTATATTCATCCAACGTGCATTTCTTTGATTTTACTTGCATTATATAAACGTTGCAAAGCTTTTCTTCTACTTTGAACTTACAACTTATGCTTATTTATTTCAATTGTGACTTGCGCAGATATATGGTGCAGTGACAATGAACAATGTGCTATGCCTATCAGTGTTCTTAGCATTGGTCTATGTAAGAGGATTGACATGGGATTTCTCTTCAGAAGTTTTGGTGATTCTTGTTGTTTGCATTGTGATGGGTGTACTTGGCAGCTTCCGTACATGCTTCCCTCTATGGACAGCCATAATAGCTATCCTCCTTTACCCTTTCACCCTGGCATTAGTCTATGTTCTTGATTATGTCTTTGGTTGGTCATAGTCCCATAGACACCAAAATTGTTGTTTTTCTTTGTTAATGATAATGCTGTTATGGCTCTTAACCCTTTTTGGGTTGTGTGGATATTATAGTTCTGAGGGATACTATTATGGGATTGACTTCCATTGTGAATGGCTGAGGGGGTGAAGTTTTTGGCCCATCTATATAATAAATAATTATTAGACTTGATTGAAATTACTCTATTATTATTATTATTATTATTATTATTATTATTATTATTATTATTGCAAGATGTAGTTCGTTTTGCCAACTCTAATTGATTATAGTGTTTCAAAAAGTATTATTAAAAAAATATTACTAGAATATAAAAAAAAATATGATTTTAATTTTATAAACATATTAAAATCTATCATAGAAATATATATACGTAATTTATTTAGTTTTGACGTAAACATAACATTTTTGTTGTTAAATTAGGTTGGATTTGTATCCAACTCCAACTGAACTCAACTTGAATAAACTCAACTAGTCCTTTGTATTGTAGATGACTAATTTCCAAAGTAAATTGTACAAGTACAATAGAAGCAGAACTGGACCCAACTAAACTAAGAAAAAGACAAAGCACAATCAGTTGCCCTCCACAACCCCACATACAAGAGTTTGTTACCACTCCAGTTCCTGACTAATTCCTACCATGCCATTGGTTTATGTGTTTCTTGGGAGTTTGGACACAAATACAGAATTCTAATAGGTTATAAATATAAAAATATTCGAGAGTATAAAAAATTAAATACAAAATTAATTACCAAATCAATTATCTATATTAAAAATAAATTAAACAATACATATATTTATAAACAAATGTAATCTTATTGTGATAGAATAATCATTTTTTATTGATATGCATATTCTTCAAATGCATTTAATATGAATTTATCGAATATAGAATTTTTTATGTTTTATACTTTTAAATATTATCAATAAAAATAAGTGGATGTCCATATTGTTAAAGCATGAACAATCCAACAATGGAAAAACAGAAAATTTGGCCAGATCAAATCAAGTCTCTAAAGAAACAAAGTAATGCAACATCTCTATCTACACATGGCCAAGATTTCAAGTCCTTTTCAGTCTCAAACTTTTACATGTGCAAACATAGAAACATCTACCCACTTTGCAAAAAATTTAACCTAAGATATGACTATGAAAAGTTTCATAGTGAGGAACAACTGTCAACTGGCCTAAAAGTTTGATGATAATACATATGAATTAGGGGGATGGAACTTGATCTTCTATTTTCCAAGTTTCAAATTAAGATCAACGTTTTCTTTAGCTCCATTAACATTCTGAGTTCTAGCTGTTGAAACTCCGATTTGCAGCTCATCGGCCGCCGGAGGGAAGAAATAATAAAAAGGTTTCTTCTGTTGATTGAAGCGGTTGAATGCTTGCAGTTGAGGAACTTGATCTTCTATAGTATCCTTTAGCGAATGCAAAATTGAAATTAAGAATGAAATTAGTATATCTTGTCACATTAGATGGAATAATGAAATTAACAAATAGAAAACAAAGGCAAAGATTGAACTAAAAACATTTGAGTAAATGCCATATTCGGTCCCAGATCATTTGTCCGAAACGGTCAACCATTCAACTAAATGGTCTAAGCAGTCTCTATTACTGGTCTAAGCAGCCCCTAACATATCAGCATGTCACCATTTATAAAAGCTATTTAAATCAATTACTTGAATAGTTAAGAACTAATTAGGGATTTTCGAATTGTAAACAGCTGATTTGTCCTTTGGACAAATGGTTAGGAACCAGACAAACATATAATTTTTCCTACCTGAAAAGATGGTGATTCAGATTCAGGATTGTCCTGATTGGGAATCGCTAGGAAAGCCGAAAAAGGCTTCGTCTTTGAAGGCGGAGACGAAGTAGAAGTAGGAGGAGGCAATGTTAGAAAATGTCTAATGAAATTCTCATTTTCTTTGTTTCTTTTCCTTGAGTTTAGCTCTGAGTTGGAAGCAGAACATGATGGCAGTTCCCTGCAGATGATTAATATAGTGCATGGTGAGACAAAACAACATTTGCAAGTTGCAATTACAATAATGTGACAGAAGAAACAATAAAAAATCAACAACCTGAGAGTTGAATTGCCAGCATCATTGTTGAATCCACTATTACACAAAGTATAATTGTAAGCAGGCACAGGAGGAGCATCCAGGCAGAAGGGGTAAGGCCTCTTCACGCCAATAATCTGTATCAAGTTTCAAACCTCTACATTACAGACAAACAAATTCGGAGGGTAATGAATTCACTAAAAAAACATGATCCAAATCAAGCAGAGAGTTCAATTACATAACCAAGGAATTTGGAATTACTAGGCAAATTGCACTTACCTTCTCGGCCTGCCTTGAGAACAGGCCGTTATCATTAAAATTTTGGTTTGAAGGGGGCTCTCTTGAGTAATGAGGCATTGGTGGTGTCGACACATTAACCTGCATATTCAACAAAACAAATCTTAACAAAGATCACAACTGAAAACACTTGATACAATAAATTATCTCGATCTTACCATGGAAGTCAATTGATGATGAAATTGTGGTGCTTTCTGCCCCAAATAAGGCAAAGGCCAAACAGGATTGGATTCAAAAGGAAAGCTTGGTAGAAACTGCATAGCTGCAGGATCAACCTCAAATCCTGAATTGTGTGTCAACATCTGTTTGAGTGACATAGGCCTAAATTCAGCTTGTGATCTAGGAGGAGGTTGATTGGAGTGATGAAAGTTTTGGATCGGTGTTGATGCAACTGAATCTTGTTGTGGTGATAGAATGGGAACAGCATTCTTCTTCTGCAGTTCTTCCATTCTTATCTTCTCAAGCTGTGCCACACCAAGTCCTCTCTGTGGCACCTTTTTCTGCTTTGGCTTCTTCGAAGGTCTACCACCACCGCCGCTACCATTCCCATTACCATCGCTACTATAGGTTTGTATTTGAAGCTCTTGAGCTACTTTTGTATTATGATCATCTTCCATTTAATTGAAAACAAAAATAAAGAAAAGCTTGCTAGCTACTCTCACTCTCTTTCTCTCTCTAATAATGCGTCTGTGTTTTCCGGAAAATCTAAAACAGAATCTTTTAAATATAAATGCAAAAACTTTATCATTATCTCTATCTGTAATTTTTACCTGGAGCTCTTATGTTGACGTGGCCGCACTGTTACATTGAGTTTACGAGTTTATTTATTTATGTGTCATTATTAAAAAATTTAAAATTTTATTTTATTTATAAATTATAACTTATTATTTATTTAGATAATTATTTTTTTAATTTTTAAATTTTAAATACACTTTTTTAAGAAACAGTTACATTAAATTGTAAATTATTTGTTATATATTTAAAATTTTTAAATACTTTTTAAATAAAATTATTCCTAATCTAACAATTTTCTTTCGTTAATATGTTACTGATATCTTGCGTTAGTTTAACAAATAAATCATTCCTAATGTTAGTTTAACAAATAAATCATTCTTAATCTAACAAATTTCTTGTCTTGATTTTATATTTGTCAATTATAAATTGCGATAAGATAATGAATAAAACAAATTCGTTGATTATGGCACCTTTTTAAAATATTTGTTTATTTTTTTTATTTGGACGCTACATTTAAAACTTTGTAATTTTTGTATTTGTTAGAATTTATATTTTAAATATATTTATATATTTATTTTATCTACAAATTTAATTTAAATTTAAATTGAAGTTAATCAAGTTTAGAAAATTCTATCTGTGAGTCAATTATAAATATGTAAGTTAGGGATAAGTATTATTTTAGTTTCTAACGTTTAGGATTAGAATCGAAACCGTCTCCAACGTAATTTTTTATTTAAAATTGTCTTTAATATTTTTTTCGTATTAAAATCGTCCTTTTAACTTTTTATAGACAATAATACCCTCCACCACCACCACTACCACCTCCCTTATTGCCATCAAATACTAATAATTAGATTAAAGAACACCATCAATAACACATGATTTAAATTCAGAAATAACAAAATCAACACACAACAACAAAGAAATCAGAATTAGAAACAAAAATAGAAACAGAAGCAGACGCAAAAGCAGAAGAAACAAACACAGAAGCAGAAGTAGAAGCAGAAGCAAAAGCTCAAGCAGAAGTAGGGTCGAAGTAAGATGCAGAAAGCAAGAAGCAAAAGCAGAAACAAGAAGTAAAAGCAGAAGCAAAAATGGGAAGGTGCAACAGCGAGGCGGCAAGGTGCAGCGGCGGCAGTGGCTCCAAGCTTCGCCAGCGCCGTCCCCCCTTCTCCTTTTCTTTCCCCCCTCACGTCCTTTCCCTTTTCCTTTCTCCTCTCCCCTTTCACGTTTTTTTTTTATTATTTTATAATTTTTTTATTAGGATAAGGGTAATTTAGTAATAAAATTAAAAATTTTATTAAAAATGACGATTTTAATACGAAATAAAATGTTAAGAATGATTCTAAATAAAAATTACGTTGAGGACAGTTTCGATTCTGACCCTAAACGTTAGAGACCAAATTAATACTTACCCCTATAAGTTATGAGGCATTTATAGCACAACAATTCAAAGTACATCAAAATCACTTTTTTTACATATATTCAAAATCTAAAATTTCTCTATTTTTTTCAATGGCGGTTCATATTCACAAAATTATTGAGATCAATCCTACCATTGATAATTTGTGTGTACGTATACGAGTGATACGGTTATGGACACTGCCGAGCTACAAAAATTCTCCATTGCCATATTCAATTAAGATGGTGTGGCTCGATGAAGACGCGAGTTTTCTACTAATTTTTAAATAATATTAAATTTATATTATTCATATTTTAAAGGTGTTTGTTTATTTCCATTTAATTGTTCTTTGATTTTTGTTTATCAATTCTAAAAAGAAAAAATACATGCCTAAATTAAGAAGACTCTTGTGTGTCGATTCCTAGATTTACTAAGAGAACAAGAGAAGGAATATCTTATCAAATAAGATATTTTAGTGTTAGGCTCAATGTGGGTAACTTTAAAACTACACATCATGAATATGTGGTTAATTTAATCCAACAAATGTGCGCATACTTCTAAAATCGTCAAGTCTCCTATGATATGGATTTAACTTTATGAGTTTTGACACTCTTAATGCTCTTGTGTTCGATTACACCTATTTGATTGGTAAGTTTATTGTTTTAGAAAAAGTATAATTCATTGATAAATTTATTTATTTTATTGATAATTTTGGTTGTACTTTTTTCTTAACAAACTTATTGACAATAATTTTTTTAATCCATTTTAGATGTTATTGAATATCTTACTGAAACTAAGAGTAAAAAAATTTAAAAAAAAATGATAAGTCTATCAAGTACAATTTTGTTGAATCACAAATGAATGATAAATAATTATATATTTGTTTTTATAAATCTATAAATTTTGATATTGACTTTATTATAAATTTATGTATTTGAATTTATTTCATAAGTTTATTCTCATCTTTTTAAATTATTATTTTAATTTAATTTATTATGAATATTTTTATAATATTAAACTTTTTTTTTTTTGCTTGAAGGGTTTTAATTTGTTAAAAAAACTATGTTATTGGTGAAGAGATAATTTTTTTTATCTTTTTATATAAAATATTATTATTGGCATGTTAATATTAAAAATATAAATAATAACCATAATTTACAAAAAAAAAAAATATTCTTCGCATTGTTTGAGTTTTATGAATTTAAAATAATTAATTAACTAATTATTAATGTTTTAAATTGTCTTTTAAATTTTAACTTAATTATTAATTTTTAAATTTAAAAAATATAATATATATATATATATATTAATACTATTTTATTGATGGTTAATTTTTAAATTATAATGGCATATTAATATTAAAAATATAAATAATTATAACCTTAATTTACAACAAAAAGCATTCTTTACCTCGTTTGATTTTTATAAATTTAAAATTATTAATTAATTAATTATTATTATTTTTTAAATTATGTTTGAAATTTTAAATTAATTGTTAATTTTTAAAAATATAAAATATGTATATAGTATGATACTATTTTGTTGGTGGTTAATTTTTAAGTCATAATGGCATGTTAATATTAAAAATATAAATAATAAGTATAATTTACAAAAAAAAAACATTCTTTACGTTATTTGATTTTTATGAGTTTAAAATGATTAATTAACTTATTATTAATTTTTTAAAATTGTGTTTGAAAATTTAACTTAATTATTAATTTTTAAATTTTAAAAATATAAAATATATATATAGTATGATATTATTTTATTGATGGTTAGTTTTTAAGTTGTAATTAGTTTCTGGTTATTTTATTATAAAAAAAATATATTTAACATTAAACATAGTATTTGACATGGAAAAAAATAGAGTGTGTACTTTTTGGCAACTATGCGCACAAGTTAAATGCTTTTTTAGGTTCTGGCAATAAAGATGGAGTTGTTTTCTTCTTACAATTTGCTAAAGTGAAGTTATATAACGGTAATATTCATCCGTAACTTTTTAAAAATATATTTTTGTGTAAGTTTTTACTCATTTTGTATTAAATTAAATTTTTTAGAGAAGATTGTTTTACAAAATTCTATGTATGACATAAAGATGTTCTTCAATCTTAAAGATAAAAATGTCGTCCAATTTAAAAAATTTATCTAATTTATAAGTATATTTTCTATTAAAAACCAATTCACTTTTTGCTTCCTTAATTATTAATAATATCTAATTTATAAAAAATAAGTAATAACCAGGCACGGACTTTAAGTGTTAGAATAGGGGGCACTTGCGCCTCCCATTTCAATTTTTTTTGAAATATATAATAGTTTTATTTTAAATTTTAAATTTTAAATGACTTTATTACAAATAAATTAAACCTAATTATTTAAAGTCCTAAATTTATGGGAAAATTATTCTAAAGGACCGTTAGAAAGATTTAATTATTAAAAAAGACCTTTAATGCCAAAATTATTAAAAATGACCAAATCTTTTTATATAATATTTAAGAAGAAGAACCAAATCTTTTTATAAGGAGATAAATATATCCTTAACTATTTTTTCTCAACCATATTTATTTCAGTAGTCTTGACTACAGAAATTGAAAATATATTTTCCAACCTTCCACAATCATGCACCCATATCTTTTACAATTTGATATCACTCCATTTTACTTCTTTCTTCTGTTTGGATACATTCTCCAGTTTCGGGAGTGTTTCTAAATGAATATCTTGCAACTTGATGTTATGCATAACATCTTGTTTTCTATTATTATCGTCAGCTTCTTCAAATATAACTTTGATTGACTCGCAGTTCGTAACCCTCAAGCAACTTAAATTCGACAATCTTTCAACAAAATTATGAGGAATCACATGGATCAATTCATCACATTTTTCAATGATCAGAGTATGTAGTTTGCCCCAAAAAATTTTATGAGCTTCATAATTCCATATTTTGCACAAACTCTTTATGTTACTCAGTTTGACAGTCTTCAAATTTAGAAAAATTGCATCCTGCTTTTGGTTCACAATAGCAAGCTAATTGAATTAGCAATTATGCTAATATGCTAAATACATTTACTGCATTCAAAGTGCAAACAACTCATTTAAAATTCTTTTTTCCTTTCAAAAACTAAATAGGTCATTCACGAAAGGGTGTAGAAATTAATGTGTTGTATGGATATATAAATGTAAATAAATAATCAATAATTTAAGAAGATAAAAAGATTTGGTCTTTTTTAATAATTTTGGTATTAAAAGTTCTTTTTAATAATTAAATCTTCCTAACGGTCCTTTAGAATAATTTTCCCTAAATTCATTTCATCTTTCTATCATTTTGACTATTAGTTAACCTAATCAAATTTAGTATTTTTTCATTCTCAAATTTCAGCTGTCACTACTTTTTTATTCTCTTAAACCGTCTTCTTAATTTGATATTTTTAACCTTTTTTTTATTTCTTTTTTAGTGGTCATCTTCTCTTTATCAAAAGATAAATTTTAAATATTTTTTTATAACTCTCTATAACTCTATGTATCTTTTAATTTTATTATTTTTCTTTTTAATATTTTCAATTGTAAATTTTAATTCAAACAATTATAATTTAGGTATTAATCTAATTTTTTTCTTTTCATAAATTTATATATTTAATTTTATTCTCAATTTAGTGATCCTTATTATTTATTTGTTTATCTTTCGTTCTATTTTATTTTTTTTTTTTTTTTTTTTGGTTTCCCACGGTATCCCCCAACCCGGCAGGTCAAGGACTAATCCGTCGCGGTACTGAGCTCCATTTAAGGGTTTGCCGCTGGCCAATGGGTTGCTGCATGCACAAATATGTAATTATGTTGCATATAAATTTTTAAAGTCAATTGATCAATTTAATCATTTAAAATATATATTTTTAGAAATAGCAATAGAAAAATATTTTTCGTCTTATTTTATTATATGTAATTTTATTTTTTTGTATTCGAATAATTAATGTGCACTTTAATTTTATGTTTTTAAATTTGGATTAATATATCTTTTGATAGTAATGTATATTATTTTGCCCCCTACTGTAAATTTTTTGGGTCCGTTACTGATAATAACTAATTATAATTTCAGAATATTGACTATACCAGTGGTTTGCTTTCAATCTCAAAGACATTTTTCGTAGGGAAGAAAATAGAAGGTGTCAAGGTATTTGTATAAAAAATAAATTTTTTGTTTGTTTTTTTTTTAAGTTAGAGCTTAATTTTATTCAAAAAATATTATTGTGTTAAAATCAAATGTGAGAAGGATGTCTTTAATTTAACATAGTGTTATGTACAGGATTTATTGCTTAAATTCTCTAATGAGGTTGCGGACAATGATGAATCTGAATTGTTAGAAAATGCTATTACACCAACCAAGCGATTATCTTCGAAGTCGGAAGATCCGCGAGTGGAAAGAGATACCTCAACTTGCAAAAAGATCAAGATTGAGAATGAAAATTGAGATTTTGGATGCTTTGAAATCCCATTTTAGAGTCTATCTATTAGAATAATGCTAAACATACGTTTGTTTTGATGGAAATATTATCTTTTCTTGAGTTGTTATTTTTTTTTTTGGTTATTTTCGATTTTTATGTTTTGAATTTAGAATTTTTTTTTAATATAAGTTGAAGTTATTTGGTTATTACTTATGATTTTATTTTTCAATTCGATTCATACGGTTAAAATTTTGTTAATTTCTAATTTAGTATTGAATGTCATAAAGTTATAAATTTCTCATATGAAATATTTTTTATATAATTAAGTTGGTTATTAGTTTTTAATGTGTACTTATTTAAAAAGATCTTATTCAAATTTTTAAATTATAATTAAAGTACTATGTTTAAAATTTAAAATTTAAATTTAAAATATAATTTTTTTTTAAATTTTTAAGTAAGCAAATGAATTTAAGGATATTTTTAAAAATTTATATAATTTATAAACAAACATACTAACTAAAAAAGATTATATTAAATTGATAAATAGAATTATCAATTTCATTAAAATATGAAGTTATTTATGCTATTTGTAAACAATTTAATTTGACATTTCTTTATACTTAATGTTGTTTCTAATGTTGTTTCTGACAAAATTGAATTAATTTAGTATTTTAAAAAAATTAAAATATATTTTTTTAAATTTACATAATTTATAAAGTTATTAATTTTTAAATTATATTTAATTTTATTTACTTGTATTAGCAAATAATAGGATTGATATCATTTATGACGAAATTAAAAATCATTCCTAATTTAACAATTCCTATATTTCTAATGAACAACAAATATTTAGTTAGAAAATTCTATTTAAAATTTGTACTAGCTAATTAGAAAATTCTATTTAAAAAATTAAAATTTAAAATTCTAATACTAATTTCTAATTAAGTGACTTCTTAACTATTTAATTTTTAAATGTAAACTTTTATTTATTTATTACATCTATAAATTTTTTCTGCTCAATTTATATTGTTATCTTTTAGGTTATCTCTGCGTAATAGAGATACTTCAATCTTTTTCTATTTTTTTAATTATAAGCTATTCATTTTCAATATCTTTGTTTAGAAAAAAAAATTATTATATTTAATATATTATATAAAATTTAGTAAAAAAGTTTATTATATATAACGTTGTCATTTATAATTACTTAAAAAAAATAATTTTTGTGAGCGGTTATTTTTTTTGGTGACTAGAGCGGTTATTTTTTTAAGAATATAAAAAATTTACCAAAAAATATATTATATATAACGTATATATTTTTTTAAAATTTAGTAAAAAAACGTATTATATATAACATATTCATTTATAATTTCTTGAAAAAAAAAATTTGTGAACGATTATTTTTTTAATAATATAAAAAATTTACTAAAAAATATATTATATATAATGTTATGTTTTTTTAAATTTAGTAGAAAAATTTATTTTTAATTTAATTTTATTTTTTATTAGAGAAATTTATCGTTTGATTATTATTTCTATTATATGTTAATAGGATTCGATTTGTGTATTCTAAATTTTTTTACTTTGATTTGTGTATTCTAAATTTTTTTAATTTTTTTACTTTGATTTGTGTATTTTAATTTTTTTTATTTTCTAAACACAAATCGATCCAATTTTACGTATCTTCCATCATTTTAAAAAATACTAAAAATTATATGTTAAAGTATATCACTTATCTCACTTTTATATCTAGATTTTTTTAGCCTATTTCAAAACAGCAACACATACAAAATTCGAAATCATAATCTGAGAGAAAAAAAAACTAATCTAATTTAAGTCTAATTTGAGAGAGAATTTTTTTTTAAAGATTTACTCGAGAATCTTCACTAACAACAAACCCACAAAAGACAGCTAACTATTGAACAAAGATTTAAGAAATTTAAGATTCAAACACAATAAGGTATAAAAGATAATTAAAAAAAAAAACTAAACCTTCTCAAAATTCAAACACATGCAAATTTACTCTATACAAAATTTATGAGTGATCATTCCTACAACGACTCTTCATGAACTAATACTCAGTCACATACACATATTCTCTTTTGGTTCTTTCTTTCTCAAAATTATTTTTTGAGTTTCATATCAAGAGCTTTTTTGTTTTTAAAATAAAAAACTCAACACAATAAGGTGGAATATCAACAAAAAGTATTAAACAGATAAAATAAATTAATTTTTAATCATCTTTGGTAGAAGTAATTAACACTCAAAAAATTAAATATTACTCCACTTCTTGTAACTCTTAATCAACCTGTTGACTATCCCTGCAATACCTTATTCTTGATTCCTGAAAATTCTATCATTTCTTTTCAACTAAGTACTCCAAGTGATAATAATGAAACCAAACTCACCAACGTTCTATCAATCCGACTACACGATTGACCTCTGAAACTTACGGTCATTCAGCTCTATATCTATCAGTTCCATAATACTAACAGACTTGCGCATTTTCTTTCTTCCAACTGCACAATCTCATTGAAGACACGCATGTAGCAAAGAAGAACTTGAATTGCACTACATCAAACTTAGTAATCACCTCCTCTCTATCAATCTTAACATATTTACCTTATTTTTACGCTTAAATTTTTATCATTTTTCACTTTCCAACATCCCCATAAACTCTTTATATTCCACGAACTAAAATTATTAAAAAATTTTTTTCTGAAAAACCTTGGTTGGCAACTGGATCTTGTCGTGGTCCCTACTGATAAGAGAACATTAAAAAATTTTACAGAATTTTTCAAGGTTAGAATTAATTTATCTAAAATTTTATAGAAAGATTTTTTTTCTAGAAGATTAAAAGTTGAAAAGTAACTTAAATAGTTGACAAGATTTTTACGGTTGAACTTCCTCTTGCGCTTCCTGGTGTATGAGTATGTAGAGTAATAATCATGTAAAATTATAGATTCTTCAGAATCGCAAGTCTGCCAGAAAAAATACATCTCAAAAAGAAAATGAAAAACCTTATTTTTTACATATAGCAATCGGTGAAGGGGAATGTTGTTTGAGTCTCCTGCTATTGCCAAAGATTATCGTGTGTAGGTTTCTTAGGCAGGGAGACAGCTCCTCCATAGAATTGCTCTCATTTCTCTTTAGGTCTCCATTCCGGACTCATCCTCTGTTAGTGCTTTAAACTTCTTCCTCTCATTGGTTCTTTTCTTGTATCCTATTTTTGTTATTTTGTTGTATTAATTTTATTATATTATTCTACTTTATTGTACTCTATTATCTCTTGTCTTCCTGTGTTGCTGCCTATTTCCTTTAACATGTACAGGTACTTTTGTTGAATTATTCAATTTGTTTTTATTGTTGTTCCTGAATCATTTAACAGCTGCTGTTGTTGTAAAATTATTAGAGTATTTTTGTAAAATTATTGAATAGATATTTGTAATTTCTGTTTTTTTTTTACTAATTACTTGTAATTTGTTTGAAATAATTTTTATGTAATTAATTTTATATTATAAAATTTTTCATATATTTTTTTTATATTTTTATAATTTACGAATTATATTTCGTTTTGCTATTATGAGTTCACTGCCTTTTACTTGACCATTAAAATTTTTTAATGGCTACAATTTACAAATATATTATTTCTTTTTATATTTATTTATTAAATAGCTCAGTTTACGGAAATTGGACAAATTAAATTTAAATTTTGACTATTTTGCAATGTTAAAATTTGAATAACAAGATCTTTTGTTATCCTACATTTGAAAAATTTTATACTTTTAATAAGTAGGGTGATCAGAAACTGAATTGGATATAGCTAAAATTTTAATATAATTTGTACTAAATTAATCATATGAGCGATATTTGCGTTTTTTAAGTTTAGATCCAATCATTTGCAGATCGGATTAGATATTAGATATATTCGCGAAGCATAAAATATTTTAAAAATCTCATTTTTATTAAAAACATCAATAAATTTTTTTTTACTCTTTTAAACATGTTTATTCTTAAAATATTATTAAATATATTTTTTTAAATAATAAAAATAAAATAATAAACATATATGATAATTATTAGTTAAATAAATTATAAAAAGAATATTTATTTATTTTCACATTCGAATTGGATTCGAATAAATACTGCGGATATGCGAATCAAATTTCATCTATGAATACCACTATTAATAAGTTTCTTTATTTTATTATTAAATTTAAAATTTTACTTATAATATGGTTACTTTATTATTTATTTATATCTTATTTATATATTATTATTATTCATTGAGTATTTTGTGAAAGTCAAATTTATTTATTTATTAATTTAAAATTATTTTATTTTTTAATAATATTTTTTTTTGAAAACTCAAATAAATTGATCCCATTCGAATACAATAGTTTTAGATCATATTGAATTAGATTTAAAAATAAAATTAAGCTGATACGGTCCAAACCCAATAAATTATATCTTTTTCAAAATCCAATTAAATTTATTTGATTTGCTTAAAATAAAATTCAATTTAATCTAAATTACTGTGATTTTAATTAATTTTTATTTAAAATGAATTAAATTAGCAGTTTTATCTAAATCAGTTTGGATTTAAATACCCATGTCAATCATTTATATAGATATCAATTTCAGTTTCCTTACTTGAATTATTGTTGAAGAAATTACCAAATTTGAAGAGTCTAAGGAGAACCATATTTGGATTCAGTATAAAGGCTAATATACACATTTATTTTGTAGGATTTGCGAGTCACCAAAAAAATTTTGTAGGATTTGCTAAAGATACTTGATAAGGAAGCATGAAAATAAAAGTTTTTATATAAATTTTAAATTTTGCTTGAATAAGATTTTGACTTTTATAAAATACTTGTTTTTTATTTTGGTTTTTATAAAAAATGTGTTAGTCCAATAATTTAAAAAATATCTTTTAATTTAATTTCTACTGTTAATTTTCTCATATAAATATTCAAATAACAAGCTAAAACTAATGATATGATAAGAGGCTAATTTTTATTTTAATTAAATAATATAATATTTATCAAAACCTATAATATGTAGACAATTTACAATTTTAAATATATGTACGCATTTTAGATATTGTGATAAAAAAAATTTAAAAATACCGATCGGATATGCACACAGCACAAATATAATAAAAGTTTAAAAAAATAGGATTTGACTCCTCTAAAGTTGTATTATTACTTTAGAGAAAAAAGTATACTATTAATCATTATTTAATTAAGATAATGGGATTCACAGATAATAAATGTTATAAATTTAAAAGTGATTAAAGCATCATTTTATTATTTTCCTAACATTGTCACCCTAGAAGATCTTTTTCTAAAAAATTATGTTCCGGAATTGTACATAGACCGGGTATTAAATGAGGCCTGCTACACATACAAGTCTTTTTGGCTTACAAGTCTTACAAGTTGGTACAAGCCCAATAAAAAACACGCATTACACTCTCACATTTAAGAGTAAATAAACGCACGTTATTCAACCACTTTCTGTTTCCAAAGCGCGCTAGTTACCATGCATTATAAACGGCTCTTCTTCTTCCTCCATGAAAATGAGTTTCTTGCTAAATTTGAAGATAACGGAACTTCAGAAATACACCCAAACGATTACAGAAATACACTCAAATGATTACAGAAATACACCCAAAGAATTACAGAAATACACACAAACGGTTACAAGAATTCACCCAAACGATTATAAAAATACACCCAAAGAATTACAGAAATACACCAAAAGGATTACAAAAACTACACCCAAAAGATTTAAGAAATACACCCAAAATTCGTTGAAGTACACCTTATGCATAATTCAGAACTCTTTCTCTTTCTCCTCCTCATCTTCTGTTGCTTCTTCTTTTTCAAAAACGATAATCGAGAATAACGAAGAAAGAAAAGCACGTAAATGAAGAAGGAGAAAGAAAAGACAAGAAACAAAAGAAAATAAGAAGAACGTGCAGCAAGAAGAAGAAGAAGGTGCAGTGAAAACATGCAGTAACAGTTGAAGAATGAGAAAGAGAAGGCAAGAAACGAAATAAAAGAAGAAGAAGAAGAGGAAGAGGAAGAAGAACGTGCAGCAAGAAGAAGAAGGTGCAGTAAAAACGTACAGTAATGGTTAAAGAATGAGAAAGAGAAGGCAAGAAACGAAAGAAAAAAGAAGAAGAGGAAGAGGAAGAAGAAGAAGAAGAGGAAGAATAAGAGGAAGAAGAACGTGCGCAAGAAGAAGAAGAAGGTGCATTTGTAAAGACTTGTATAAAAAAATGCTTGTATGTGAAGAATTTCTCGTATTGAATACCTCAAATATAGTTATACAGATTTAATGATAGTATATCCAAAATTAATGTATTATTTTGTAGTAATTTAACTATAATATTATGTATTTATATTATTGTATTTGTATGGTTAATTAAATATGCGATATGAAAAAACTTAACGATAGAAAAAAAATGTATTTTCCGTTGACTTATTAAAAAAAAATATATTTGTCTTATATAATATAAGTCAAAAGAAAGTTAATA
Source organism: Arachis hypogaea (assembly GCF_003086295.3). Lineage (NCBI taxonomy): Eukaryota > Viridiplantae > Streptophyta > Magnoliopsida > Fabales > Fabaceae > Arachis > Arachis hypogaea. The sequence goes on along the minus strand of NC_092042.1, from coordinate 80,058,792 downwards.
AGAGAATAAAATAAATAGAAAGTGAATATATTTGTCTTATATATTTAAAATAAAATAATTATATTTGTCTTATATATTTGTGTTATATACTTTGTCAGTAGGAATGACCAAAATAAAAGTCAATAGAAAGTGAATGATAGAATAAAATAATTACATTTAAAATAATAAATAATATTAAAACTAATTTCTTAAAAATAGTTTGTATTGCACGTATCTTTATTTTTTTTTTTCACCTCTGAAAAGATGTTTTTAAGGGAGCCGGGAAAAGAAATTTAGTGGAAATTATATGTATATCTGACTTAGATTCTATTGGGGGATGAGATCAAAAAGGCATTCTTCATTTGGTGAAACACACCATTGGCATGTGCAAGCTAAGTCTTAAAGAATTAATGCTTTTTGGGCTAATCTTGGATAAAATGAGTGTAAGCCACTAAAGATATATACCATTGGACTCTATAGGGTAATACTTTGCATGAGTTATTAGTAATTTATTTAAGAATTTGATATGGCCAAATATATATACTTTGTATCGTTTTCTTTCAATGCACCTTTTAATGTAGGGTTGGTTTTTGTTTGTTATTTTTGCTAACATCGGAAATTCTTGCTTGCTTATGAAATCAAATCTTAGAGCTATATATTCTGAGTGAAAGAGTGTAAATTTTTTTTACGTCATATATTTGGTTGCATTATATGAAATAGGTGTAGACCTAATGAGGTGTAATATATATGGTAGGTGCAAGGTTCAACCAAACATGGTTCTATGAATGTGAAAATTAAGATAACATAGAATCTTATCATAGATGGCTTGGTGAATACCCCAAATATTTTGTGTAGGTAGCAAGATCTTAATTCTCCTTAAATGCCATGAAAGACAAAATTGTAGGGCCATGCACATATGTTCTTAGTTTCCTCCTCTTCAGGCTTCAAAAACGGTGCTGCTTGTCTATTTGTTAATGACAAAATCTCTTAGGTTGTTTTTGAAGAGAAGATTGAAAAATAAAAATTAAAATATTGAGATTAAATTAAATTTTTGTATTATATTTAGCGTAAAATATGGACTGAATTATATGTTAGTATTTTGTTTGGTTCAAAATAAATACATATATGGAGATGAAATAATAATATTTATTAAAACAAAAATGCTATTTTTATACCAAAAGCAGCCACTAAAATTAACTACAAATATATTTGTATATAAATATATGTGTAGTTTAATTTATTTTCAATATATATTTGTATTCTAATATATATTTTATACTAATGACTGATTTTAGTATACACGTAACATAGTCATTACTAAAATACATTTAATTATTAAAAAAATATTATTAAAATTCAGTTTTTATTCCTAAAAATTTCAATTCTTTATATTCTTATTTTCTGGAACTAATGAATAAACTGAAATTTTAGTTTCGGTCTCTAATCATTAAGCATAATAAATCTCAGTTTTTAATGCAATCTTATATAATGTAACTGAAATTTTAAAAAAAAATTCTTAAAAAATATTAGATATTCTACTATCTTACTGAGATCGATTTGAAGTTTGTTGTGCCTGAATATAAACAAAAAGTGGTCCTCATGGAAGAGAAAAGGAAAAGATTGAGATAGCTTTCTTCATTGGCATGACATGAAGCTAGAAACTTATTTATTTCTTTCATCTTAATAAGATAGAAGTATATCTATAAATTACTTTAAAAATTGTCAAAGATAATAACTATATTGGCTCATCAATTGAAGGTAACTTAACTAGTTCAAAGAATAAAAATGATTTCAATCAGTTTTATAAAAATTTTAATCCAATCAAATTAATTTAGTTTAGTTTAGTTAACTTTATTATAATATGAACTGAATTTCGGTATTTTATCACTAATTAAAGAAATATTGAAAGCTACTATGCTATATAATATATATGAGGTGTGCATGCAATTATATTATATTGACATCTCATCTTGATTATATTTCAGTAGAAGTGTCGCTTTCTTCTTATGCATGGGATCTAATTTTCATGAAATAAGAAATATAGACAACTGATTGGTTACCAATTAAATTATTTTTCCTTCTCTTTCCTCACCATTTATTTGAGATTCAATTAATTGATCATTTCGTAGTAAGAGCAGCATATACTTTATTTTTAATATAAAAATATTATTTATACACTAAAATTATTTATAATTCAACAAATTTTTAATATATATTTTATATTTTAATATATATTATTTTATAATAATAATTAATTTTATTGGCTAATTTTAATATACATTTATTTTTAATCATATAGGTTAACTAACATACTATTTTTTACAGTAAAAAAACATTTAGTTTATGCGCAATTCAAGGATCCAATCCGATTTCCATTCGAATTTTGCGGATTACATTTGAGATGTGAATCTATCAATTCTTATCAGGCTAAAATTCGAAACAATAAATATAAAAAATTAATTTTAATTAATTAATATTGACTACTTTTTTATTGTAAAAATTAATTTTAAAATATTAATTGATATTCGTTAAAAAAATTAATTGATAATGATTAAAAAAATGAACTCCTCAGTTAAACTACTCAATGACGGAGCTTATGTGGGGCAAATGGGGGCCATGGCTCCAAATTGTTTATAAAAATATTAGTAGTTCTTATGTCAAAAAGAATAAATTTAGTTCAATTGGCTTAATCCTCTTTCTCTCAATTAAGATTTTGATGTGTTCAATTCTCACTTTTTGTATTTTCTCTATAATTTTTAATTTCAAAGCATTAACATCTCTTAGATTTGGAAATTGCTTCTCAAAAAAAAAAAAAAAAAAAACTATTCACCTAGCACCTAAATACACATGTTTTTTTTCTAAATGGAGTGTAAATGTTTTAATTTTAATAATAGAATTAGCTGCAATAAAATTAGGTATTTTTTTGAAAAATAATTTGGTTATTTATATTAAAAAATTTATTAAAAAGTTTAATTCTAATTTAATTATTAAAAATTTTAAGTAATTTAAAATTTGAAGAATATTATTATTAATTATTTTATAATTTTTATCTGTTTAATTATGTATTTATTATTATATTAGTAATAAATTTAAAATTTAAAAATAATTATATTTATAAATTTTATTTTATTATAAATATTATTATGTAATTTCTATATTAAAACGTTTTGTCCTTTCGAAAAAAATTTTTGAGTTCCGCTGCTGATTGGAATTATTCATCGCACAAGAGTCAATAATTGTGAGACATTTGATGTTCAAGTGTCTTTCTTGATAATACTCATCTTTAATGATTGTGAGGAAAATATCGAGTTAATAGTCAAAATCGTTCTTGAAAGATACTTTGATCTTTATATGAGTCTCTGAATGATAAAGTTAATCAAAATTGTCTCCGAAAAATGACGGACATGACCACGTTAGTCCTTCCATCAATTCATCCACTGAGTTGGCTAACGTTGGGTGACGTATCTTGTTAAGTGCCCGCGTGGCACAGTAACAAAACGACACCGTTTTAAATCAATGGCCTTCAGATGTTGAGACGACATCGTGTGATGTACAGGAGAGATTCAAAACATTGCAACCCATCAAGAAGCTCAGCGGCAGAGGAGGGGCTTCAAATGGTTCGATTCAGGGCGGGAAATAGATCAGATCAGAGCGGTTACAGCGGCGCCGGAACAAGCAGCAACAACGAGGAAGATAAGAGTCCTGGTGAAAACGGTAGCGCTGGCACCGGAGGAGCTAGGCCGAGGCACCGGCATAGTAACTCCGTCAACGGTTCTATGATAGACGTGTTCAGAGAGATCATGGAGGCGAAAAAAGAAATGCCTCCTGATAAGCTCTCTTAGCTGTGGACCATTGATCCGAAACGCGTCAAGAGGTCTGAATATGATACTCACTTTATTTTTCATTTAAATTTTCTATTTTTTATTTTGATTTTGAGTACATGTTTTGTTTTTGCAATTTCAGAATTTGAACAGTGGAATTAGGTTTCTCATGCTTTTACATTGCTGCATGAAGTTTACAAATTTCGTCTTGTTGAGTTAGCTATTAAAAATGAAAATTTTTTGCGTTAGTTTGTGGTGGATAATTGCACTTTTTAAGGTAATGAAATGATTTGTATGCGTAGACTTTTTCCGTTGATCTTAATGTTATTTACAAACAATTTCTTTGGGGAAATCTCTGATTCTTGACGTCGAAACGTTGAATTTTGGCAATGATATTTGATTCTTGTCATGTTTTTTCTTAATTTGATGCATGAATGGATTTTGGCATTCTAACTCTATTGTAGCGTTGGTTTGTTAACCCTGGAAGTAATTGAAGCATTGGAATTCAGAATCGGATGAGTTGTTATAGCAATTGATAGGTAGTTTTTGAATAGGCACTTTGGAAGTTTTTAAGGTTACATGGCTAATGCAGCTGCAATTGTGAATTTGTAGTAGAACCTTCAAAACCAATACAAATGATGTGCAGGCCACAGTTCAAAACTATTTGTCATGAAGAATCTTCCTTTTTAACATGAATTATGCTCAATTTAGTGACATTACAATATATAATTTATTATTTCTGAAAAACAGAGATCATCATGTATCCTCCCATTTTGTGTGTGCTTTGATTTCAAATTGAGGTGGGAGAAACAAAAGTGAGGGATAGTGAGATTCAAGGGACGTTGCTCTTTTGTTTCATGTCGTTTTGTGCTTTCATATCTTAATACTTTCTGTGGATTAGTATTCTGACGAATATTATTGTATCTTGTATGTACAGAACACTTGCTAATCGGCAATCTGCTGCACGTTCAAAAGAGAGAAAAGCCTCCTATATACAAGAACTCAAACGTAAAGTTCAGACCTTTCAGACCAAAGTTATAATTCTTTCTGCCCAATTGACCCTATACCAGGTTCGTGCTGTCCATCTGAAACCACTTGCATGATTTTGCCATGAAATAGATGAAGCACTCAAGTGTTAAGTTCATCTTTGCTGCAACAAACTGGAAATTCCTTGTACAATATCTCATTTTGTTTTTTTGGTGACTAATATCTCATTTGTTTATTAAGGACTGTATTTTTCTTGGCTTATATTGAGAACTGTATTTATCATCGCATTTAGGATTAGGGTTCATCATCCAAGGGACTGATTTGATTTCTTTTAACGAACTTACCTTGTCAGCAAATCCAGCGTATACATAGGCGTCAGCCACCAGACAATTAATGGAATACGTCACTCAACGTTAGCCAGCTCAGTAGACGAATTGATGGAAGGACTAACATGGTCATGTCCGTCATCTTTCGGAGACTATTTTGATTAACTTTATTATTCGAGAAATCATATGGAGATCGAAGTATCTTTCAGGGACGATTTTATATATTAACTCGGAAAACATCATACATATTAAATTTTTGTATTATTTTTATTTGTTATTTCATCTTATTTTAAAAAAAAATTGTTATACTTATTTTATTTAATTATTTATCTTTTTTTAATAGAATCATCTAGAGATTTTAATTATTTTATTTTATTTTAAAATTTAAAATTAATTTAATAATTAATATAATTAAATAGTATTATTGAAAGTACAAGACACAGAGAGTTTTCAAGCAAATGATAGCAAGAGTTGTTCCCACGTCAACTTTTTGTTAATCATAATTATGTTGTATATCACTTTTTATTTTTTCATCCTTCATATTTTGGGAACATTATAGTTTTAATTTAAATTTAACATTTTTTACATGTGTAAAAATTGGCACTGTTTAATTTAGCACTGATGAGAAAAAATAGTTGATTGATTTACATGTACGTGAATTCTATGGTATAGAAGAAAAAAAATTTCTATACATGTAGATTTGTGTTGTCATAAAAAATAGTTGACATGTGTCCTTGAACAAAGAAGACAAAGTCTATTGTTTTGCAGGTGAAATGCAGCTTTAAAAATGAAGTACAAAGACTTTCTCTCTCTTTCACCTTAGAATTTTAATGCTTAGCTTAAATAATTATATTTATCATAATTAATTATAATGTGTTAGAATTTTTTGTTTTTGCACAAAAAAAAATATTTTGGGTTGAAGTCAGGTTTTTTATGTTATTGCTCCGTAAATCTTAAAGCACATTTTTTTATTTTATCACATAATTTTTATTTATTAAAACATATATCCATTAGTACATATTTATACGAGTTAATTTTAATTTCATTCTTTAACTAAAAAATATATAAGAATAAGACAATATCTTAAAATTTAAAAATTAATTTTTTTATTTATCGGTTAAATTTTAGTATAATATTCTCATTCTTATATATATACAAGTATTTATAAAAGAATAATTTTATTTTTTTAATAATAATGATAAATTTTTTGTGTTTTTGAATAATAATAGTAATACAATCATTTTTTTTCTATAATTTGTTTCAAATAAAGGGAAATTGATTCTTTAACTTTATTTTATAATAAAATTAAACGAATGGTAGCTAATCAAAATTAGTTTTCAGCTTTTTTTTTTTCAAATTTATAAAATCCAAGATAATAAAAATTACTCTTTTTTAAGAGAATAATTAATAAAATCAATCCATCCTAAATAATTTTTATAAAAATTAAAAATATATGGAAGTTAATGATCATAGGAAGATCATTAGTAAAAATAGTAATTATACTTGAGAAATAAATTTTTCATTTTTTTTATATAAATATGATAAAGTGTAATTTTCTATTATGTAATTTTAAATAAAACTAAAAAAATATATTATGAAATAAAAAATACACTTAACAATTAACAATATTAATAAAAAAATAGAAAAGATTTATTTTTATTTTTCACTGCAATAATAATAAATGTTACGTATTAAATGAGTGAATAATATGCATAATATTATAAGCTCATAAACTTATAAACTCAAACTTTCATTTTGTATTTATTCTTGTAATATCCAAATACGAAAAAAATCAGTACACAATACTATCATGTTAAAATAATTAATCATTTTAAATATAATTAATTAGCTTAACTATTAAAAATTTTACATGCAAGAGAGAGAAGGTCTTGTAAAGCTCCATCTCACTTTTAAAATGATAGATTTTGTTTTCTTATTTAAAGGACACTTGTCAATTATTTACTAAGACAACACAAATCTATAGGTGTAGAAAATTTTTTCTTTCTACACCATAAAATTCACCTTACACGTAACATTAGTGTTCTGCTTTTTTGTTTTCAAGTTGGAGCTGAAAGTTCAATTTGATAGGCAAAATGGTCCGTTACATATTTGATAAAATTCGTTGTGGTACTTAAAAAATTGTTCTCTGATAACATACCATCACAATCGTCTGCGCCTCCTTCTTACAATTTCGTCTGTGCCTTCTTCTTACAGTTTTGTCTGTGCTCTATTTCAACAGTTCCATCTGCATTTTTATCGCGCTCTACCCGCCCTCTGAAGATCACTCTTATCGCACTCTATGCGCCCTCTGAAAATCACTCTTATCGCGCTCTACGCGCACTCTAAAGATCGCTGCTTGCTCTTTCTCCGTCAAGAACATCATCTCCTTCTATGTTTCTGCATCACCTTCATCTTTTCTTTTCTTATCCTTCTGAGTCCAACAGACTCAAAATTATCGCACTCTACGCGCCCTCTATTACCGCGCTCTACGTACCTTTTAAAGATCTCGCTGCTTGTTCTCTCTCCCTCAAGCACGATATCTCCTTCTATGTTTCTACATCACTGCGCCACACGTGTCTTCTTCAACTATTTTATTGGAACTTATCCAAATTATGGATTATTAACATCTTCCATCCACCAATTTACGGGAACATATTAAATTCTTGTATTATTTTTATTGGTTACCTTATCTTTTTCTTCTAAAAAAAATATTATACTTATCTTTTTTTAAGTTAATTATGTTTATCTTTTTCTAACAGAATTATTTAAAAATTTTGATTTTTTTATCTTATTTTAAAATTCAAAATCAGTTTAATAATTAATATAGATAAATAACATTATTCTCTCATATAAAATACCACAACAATATACGATAAACATTATTTATCTTTTCTTTCTCTATTCTTTCGTATGCTTTTTGCCCTTCAATGACGAAATGGAGCAATTTGACTTGTTACAAAGTGCTAACAATTCACTTGGATTGCTCTTTATACAAAGGTCATTGAAATTGATGCCCCTAATTAATTAGGATCATATTACATGAATACAAAAAATAAAAAGTAAGTTTTTAACCAATCACGTTATAAAATTACATATTTAGTATTAAAAAATTAATTATTTTATCAATTTTATAATTTTATTAATTTGTTAATAAAGTTTTATATTTTTTTAATTAAATTTTTATATTATATCAGATTTGTAACTGAATCATATTTCTATTATCACAAAAATATTAGAATTAACAAAATATTATATTAAATAAAATAAAATATTTAATTAAGTGTTAGATATATTTATCTTGTTTAACAAAATATTCTATTCTTTTTAACATTTTTGTTATAGTAAGAACTTAATTATAAAATTTAATATAATATAAGATTCAATTAAAAAATATATATATAAAAATCTAATTAAAAATTTAATTAAATTATAAAGTTAGACACAGTAATTAAACCTAAAAAAATATTATGTCTAAAAGATTTGAGTATGCATGTTACTAACTCATATTTGATTATTTCAGTAGTAGTTAATTGCTTTGATTATGTCATAGGATATTTTTGAATTAATTATGTAGTTTAGGTAAAAAGGTGACCAATCAAATGTCCTAGTTTATTCTTAAACTTATAAGATGGCATGTATAAGAAAGAAAGCTAAACATGTGCTAAAAATAAGTTGAGATTGGTGAGAGGTCATCCCTATATATATATAATTCTCTGATTGTATCTACACATCATATATATGATGAGCTTTAAAATCTCTGCTTCTATCTTTTTGTTGTGAACTGAACACACTCATCACTTGTGAAATCAAAACATACCTCTATGATCATCAACAAGTACTTAGAAAGATACTTATAAATTATGTAACACTCATAATTATACATTTGTTAATATTATTTAATTATTTAACAATAATTAAAAAATGTAAAATAAGATAAGTAGTAATTAAAAAATATAAAATAAAATAATTTTAGATTGTTTTATAATTTTTATTGTTTTTCAAATATTCTTTTATAATAAATACATTTCAAGTCTTTGCTAATTATGTCTACTTGTTAGTAATTAATTTATATTTAAATATATATGTCATAATAATTGTATGTAAATAGAAAGAGTATGAAAGTGTAAATCCATAAATTCGGTATAAGAGTGCACAAAAATAGGGGTGCATATACAGAAAACTCGGTCCCATTTTAAATATTTTAGGGGCTAATTGGTGTGATTTTACTGGGTCAAAGGTCGGGTAAGGATATCAAAAATAGACTCGGTCATTATTTCGGATCGGATTTGAGTCAAGGCGAACAAGAAAACTAAAAAAAGGTATACATATTTTAAATTAATTTTAATATTATGTTATATTAATTATAGGCTTATTGTTTTATTTTTAATCACATTTGTTGAATTAGAAAATAGATCAAAGAAATATCAAATTAAAATTTATAGATAAATTCAAGTTCAAATATAAATATCAACTTTTCAATAACAAGTTTCTTCTTTATAAATAAGTGCATCATAAACAAATTTTTTTATAAATAAATTTTTTTTATAAATTATTATTAAAGTTTTAAAGACTCGATTTTCACCTGATTTAGGCTCGGTATAGTTGTAGCCCAAAAATATTTAAGTTTTATTATATTTAGAATCGGATTAAAATTTAAAAAATAAACCCAATATATATTTTAAGATCAAATCTAAATCAAGACAAACCAATTTCATTTTGCACATAAACACCCTGCACAAAAGGTTTTGTTTTCTGGCAAAGATATGTAACCAAACACCACTAACCTTTGGACTCAAATATTAGGAGTGGATGCCCCCACCACGTGTATTATGACACCACTCTTTTGTCATCTAAAGAACTTAAAAGATCTTTGTTAGATTTAGATGCACAATATATATTGTGTGTTCATCCAAGCCATATCATAAGATTTGATGTTTCCTTCATTTTTCACATTCAAGTACCATGTTTCGTTGGAACCTAACCAATGTGTTGGAGATAATTTGCACTCCCTCTCTCTCTCTCTCTCTCAAAATTTGAAGGGTGAGATTAAAACTTTCCCCTATATACCATAAGTAGCAAACAAAATCCATAACTATAAGGAAATAAAGTAGAGTATACTTTAAGGAAAGATTTTGAAATGATTTTAATGATCTTGATTTTTTTTAGCATCATTTTACAGCTTGATAAAAAATAAACAAATTCAACTAGAAAATTAAATATTTTCCTATCAATATCAGTCATTTAAAAAAATTACATTTTATTCTAAATTCTAGATTTTAAATTCTAAATCTTTAAACTTAAACCTCCAAAAAGTGAAATTAAAAAAAATAATTTTATACTAAAAAATTAACTAATATTATATATTAACTAATTAAAAATTAATTCTCTACTATATTTATTCAAAAGAAATTTAAGCAGTATAACAAAAAAGAAACTGTTGTACAAACTCTGAAAAATACGAAATTTTTTTTTTGAAATATGTTTGTCTTCGTCATACTTACTAATGTTAAAGTAATCTTTTATGGAATTATTTATCACCATTATTTTTATTATATTGTTTAAGTATCAACCTTTTTGTTTTAATTCAATATCAATTCCCTAGTAGTATATGAATTATGAAATACACATAAGATTTGCTGTAAGACCCTCAAGTAGAGGAATAACCAGAAAGCATAAAACACAGAAAGGATAACAGATTCTACAGACGGAACACTATAACATAAAGAGAAAAGGACAAATCGATTTATATCTTTTTGGTTTGTAGACATTTAAGTCTTTAAGAATTTAAAAATATATTTAAATTTTTGACCTCTTCAAAATCTGGACATATCAATCTTTAAGTTTAATTTGTCCAATTTTAAAAACTCTGTTACATGTATATTCATATCAACCAGGTCAGTACAACGGGAATTACGTTTGATTTTTTTGTTGAGTCTGACAGACTCAAGTGAACATGAGGAATCAATATGTCTAGGTTTTGAAAAGATTAAAGACTTAAATGTATTTTCAAATCCTTGATAACTTAAATGTCTGCAGATCAAAAAGTCAAAGAATTATTTGTCCTTTTTTCGAACATAAAATCAGAAATATTGTAAAATCAGGTAATGATCTTAGAAGTGTTAAAAATAAATAAGGATTTTTTTTGTACGTAGAGAATAATAATAAAATTCTAATTCATAATAATTTTGATGACAATGCCAGAAAAAATTATTGTATAATTATTGTTTGGTATTTGAGTGTATATGATAGAGTAAGTAAAAATAAAAAATCAATAAAAAATAAGTATTATATATATTTTGTTGCTGTTTTTATATTTACTATTAGTATTAGAATTCCTTCTCCTTTGAGATTGAAATCTTGCTTTAACAACTATCAAACAAAATAATACTAAATAATTTGATGGCTACTAACTAATTTAGAAGAGAATCCGACGTAAAAATGTTTAGTCTTAAATCAATGTATGCTTATTAATATTCCATGGTTATGTACTTCATAGTTCATTCGGTTAGAGCGTTGATTTTAGGGATGACAATGGATTTATATGGGTGGAGATTCTTTCCGCTCTTGTCTCATGTTTAGTAAAATGTCTCCCATCTCTATTCTATTCCTATCAGTCTCGTTTATTTTTTCGTAAAAATTTTAAATTTATTTTAAAAAATTAATACAACTATAATAAAATCATATACAATTCAACTAAATATATCAAATCAAATATAATTCAAACACAAATTTGCAAGTCCTCTTAGCCTCCTTTGCAAAAAATCCCAACAGATATCCACAGGTGTGGGTTTTTTTTGTGATCTCTAGTTGGTCTTATGGGTGGAAGGTCGCGAGTTCAAGTCTCTCAGGACCAAAACAGATTATTCTTGTTTTGTTATTCCAAGATTTTAATCAATGTTTCCTTGATGATGATATTTCATTTTCAAAAGAGCACAGCTGGGAAATAATCATATAATTAATACCTCCTCACCTCACCTCATCTTTTTCTCTTATTTTCCTCTTGTTATTAATTTCTTGTTTAGACTTCTACTCTTCCAAGAGATCAAACATCTCCTTCAATGTTGTTGGCTTGTCATTGCATTATTGAGCAATTCTATCTATCTCTCTTTTCCTCTCAATTTATGTCTACTCTTGCAATGTATCACTTCTCACTACCCACCATTCATCATCCTCTTCAAGAAAACTCCTCTGTTTGCTTTTTTTTTTTTTCCTTCTCTCTGCTTGGTATGTGCCCCTTAACCATTTCATATCTTTAGCTTTTATCCTTGGCATTCAATATGATTATGATTATTTTTTGTGCCACAAACTTTAGCATGGCATTATTTTCATGTTCTAAGGGAATAGGACTCATTTTTTTTTTGTTACTTGTGTGATTTAATGTTGTAAATTGTTTCAAGAGTTCTGGGTGCAACATCAAAAGAAATAAACATAGATTGCTGATTTTAATTTGGATATAAATTCCATGGTGTTAATAGAAAAGGCATCTATTATGATGGAATTTCGACAAAATAGTTTTTTCTCATTTAAAATATGCGTTTTGTTTGTATTTTTATTTTTAATAATTTTTATTTCTAATATTATATTATTGGATAGCCTCAATTCTCAAGTTTGCATAATACTATGGAAAGGGTTAATGCATCTGATAAGCAAGAATAAGGCTAATTATAAATAAGTAAATAACCAAATAATAATGTTCCTCCATCACACTAATGCATGGATCTATGAAGAAATTTACTATAAGTTGTTGGATGGAATATTACTGTGCAGGTTACTTGTTAATAAACAGGAATGGGTGCAAGGAAATGTTGTTGGATACTATTCAAACAGAAAAAGAAACCCAAAGAAGATAACTCCCAAGAAGAAAAGGTGATTTCTCCATAATTTTCTCCAAAAATACTATATGTATACAGAATATCAGTTCTTATGTATTTATATATAAATACATGTGATGTTTATTTTCAATATGTATTTATTTTAAAATGTATTTTATACAAATAACTGATTTGGTAGTTGTATATACGTAGCATTATTGAATTTTTTCTCTTCTATGCACTTTTCGGAATAATTAGTTAACCAAGTTGCACTTAAATCTGTTAAATTTATTATATATATCTTAAGTAAAAATAACAACTAAGAATTGAATTTTTAAAAGTTCCCTTCAATTAAAATTTTTAACCGCTCCTTGAATATAGGTAAACCCTACCGAAGAAAAGATAAACGAAGAATCGTTGAATGGAAAGCAAAGCAGTAATGAAGAGTCAAGTAGCATGATCCCTAATGAAGGTGGTTTGATAATGGACAGAACAGTTCCTTCAAGGTTGATTGATAATATTGCTGCTACAAGGATCCAAAATGCATTTCGCTCTTTTATGGTACAGTTTTAAAATAATCTCATTACGCATAACCATTTTTAATTGACAACTATATTTTATGCAGATACGAGTGTGTTTAGTGTACGAATGATGTTACTGGTTATAAATTAGTGAGCAATTTGTTGAGAAATCTAACATATCCAAATCCAAATATAGTGGCTTTTCAACGTATCAACTATGCAAAATTGATTTATCCATGTAAAAAAAGCATTTCATGTTGCTTATAATAGGAAAGTAAACACAAGATCTTGACAAATTGTCACAAAAATATAATTGCTAGATTTTCAAGGCTAGAAACTTGGCTGCATTTCTCCATGTTCCTAACAATTCCTTGTTGGTTTCATAGATCAAGTTTAAGTACCATGTAACAATGCACCGAATTGAATTAATATAATTTAGCATACCAATTTGAATCATGGGAGATGATACCATCAAATTACATTAGAGCATGATGAGTACACCAAATATTTCTCATAAAAGAACATTAAATGACACCCCTTCTGGCATACTATGCAGGCAAGAAGAACATTAAACCATCTAAAGGGGGCAGAGAAATTTGAAGCTTTGATTCAAGATCACCTGGCCAGAGAGCAAACAGCAACTGCATTAAGCTATATACATTCATGGAGCAGAATACAAGACGAGATTAAAGCTCGCAGAATCTGTATGATAACAGAAGCTCGTGTTAAGCAAAGGAGATTGGAAAGCCAGCTAAAACTCGAAGCTAAGATTCATCAGCTAGAGGTACACATTGTTTCAACCATCTTCTCGCAATCACTTGGTTTCTGTCTGTTTCTTGTAATGCTGTTTGGTAAAATGCATGCTAGGTGGAATGGTGCGGCGGTTCAGAAACAATGGAAGAGATAATTTCAAGGTTATATCAGAGAGAAGAAGCCGCAATTAAACGAGAGCGAGCCATGGCATATGCCTTCTCTCATCAGGTACAAACCTTGATCTACTTGCACCACATCACATACCAATTGTTATAAAGAATTCCACCACATTTCTAAAAGCATGCCTTAATTATTGCAGTGGAGGCCAAACTGTAGCCAATATTTCGGTCAGGCTTCGTATAGTCTCGGTAAGGAAAGCTGGGGTTGGAGCTGGACGGAGCGTTGGGTTGCGGTGCGTCCTTGGGAAATCCGGGTACGAGTTCATACCTCCAAGGTAAAGAAACTCAATAGCCTGCACCAAAAGTCCAAGTTAGATAAGATGGACGACAACAAGAGCAAAGGAAAAGAAAACGACACTTCGGAGTTGTCAAATAACTGTATACCTGAATAGGGTCATTTCTTTGAAGGCCTAACTATTTTTTCGGTTTGTTGTGTTTGTTTAACTACTTGGCTTGGTGAGAATCTACCATTTGGTGTGCAGAGATGCTATGGTTTTTGCTTCATAATGTATTGCCTACTATTTCAAGGTTGCACTAAAAGAAGTAAAGAGTTAAATATCAATAATTTCTATTTGAAACCATAAGCACGCAACCAATTACTGATTCATAAGTTCTTGAAATGGATTGAGAAATCCTCACTCAAGGAATCAACAAGTTCTAACTGAATAACAATGTATGAATTATAGTCCAAAGAAAATTTCTGAAGAACTACATGGCTTGAGTATAAAGTGAAAAACCATACTAAATTCTCATAATAGTGCTTAGATTCTCTGCTTTCACCAATTTGGTATTGTGGTCCTCGAGTCATGGATCTCAGGACCAAAATGGTGGAAGTCATGGATCTGAGAACCATTATGGGAATTCAGTCGTAAAAACCATAACAATATGAGCATAGCCACACAAAATTGCGTCAAAGGGAAAACCACAAAACATTTGATATATGCAACTATGCAAGATCCGCAAAACTGTTACATATTCTAGTTTTACTCGAAAACACACTAAAAAAATGCAAAAACTGAAATTTCCAAGATAAAGTTGTTTGATACAGGTCCAATTAAAGTAAAGAAGTAAAACTTTTGGAAAACATTATAAATTTTAAGACAGAAAAAAAAAAAAAGAAGAGATATTTTGGATTGGGATAGCCCGCGTGGCCATCACGGCCCCAGCAAGCAGAGAGAGGGGGGCTCTGACCGCGGGCAGTCTTCATCGCAGATTCCGACACAGCGGAAGGCCGCTCCTCCGTGTCCATCTCTTCTCGGGGCAGAGCCGCCTGCAACTACCTCCAAGGGAGGAAGAAGGGTTGCTCCGCCCCCGCCCCTCGCTGCCGCATTGGAAGAAGGGAGAGTTGTTCGGAGAAGGCAGTAACTTAGCCGTGGCGGATCTGCTCAGATAAGATCAAGTAGTGTTAGGGTTTACTGGTTTAGGGTTTCTTAGTGGCCTTTATATAGTTTTTACCGCATAATAACTTCGCTCATTAAATTTTTTTATTTTAATAAAAAATATTTGATAAATTGCAAGGTCATGAGAAAATCGAACCGGACCGACCGGATTAACTGAGAACTAGTTTTTTGATCGGTCCGATTAATTCAAAGAACCGCTTGACAAAAAAAAGGTGTGAAAAGAAATTAAACTGACGGTTAACCGATAAATCGTTAGAATCAACCCGATTTTTGGAGGCTCACCGGTTTGGATCCATACGCCTCAAAATCGCATCATTTTGTTTTTCTATAAAAAAAATAAAACACAAATCAGAAAAAGAAGATCCATCCAAACCCTTTCCATAATGTAAAAATTGGGCCAAATTAGTCGGATTGACTGAAAAATCGATGAACTGGATCTCCAATCTATCCGGGCTAATGTAAAGACCGTTTAAGGTCAAGAACTGGTAAGAACCGATTAAAGTCGATGAAAATTGGTCAAAACCGGTGAAAAACTGATCTAACTGAATCGTTCAAGAGAAAATTCTAAATTACACTATTTTATTCCATAGTATTTTATATGCTAATTATTAATTATATAATAAAATCACACAATAATTTTTTAGATATTATTTTAATTTTATATTCATTTATATTTAAATTAATTATTTTTTTATTATTCATAATTATTAATATAAATATTATTAAATATGTAATCAAATATTTTTATTAATTATATAGTTATTTTTTTATGATCATATAATATTTATTAATATTATTTTCAATAAATACACATAGTTTATAAAAATATAATAAATATAAAAATACTTTAATATAAAAATAAAATAAAAAATCTTTATCATGAAAAAATACTAGAATTTTATATACTTATTTAGTAACAATCGAATTATAACTTATTAATTATAATTTGTTGAAACTTGATTGTTTTTAAAATATTAATAAAAATATATATTTTAAATTTGTAACTATTTTATATTTTTTATTTACATAAGACCGATTCTACCAGTTCAACCAATAACTTATCAATTGAACCAATAAATCAATAAACCAGTAGTCTAACCGGTTCAATCATCAATTCGGTTCTTACGACCCTTTCTCCTTAAGTCTCTCTCGCGCATAGAAAATCCTAATACCCTTCTTAGAGCAGCCACCAGCCACCATCCCAAACTCATCACCCAAACAGTCAAGGAGGTCGTCTTTTCCTTGCCGTCGCACGAAGGGTTGCTGGTCCGTCGGTCATCGTCTCTTCAAGCTTTCTGTCTCTCTCTTTGAGCTCGTTTTCCTGTTCAAGCTCTCTCTCGTTCTCTCTGTCCAAGTTCACTTCTCTTCTCTGTCGCCATCACTTCCTTCCTTCTTCGCCGTCGGTAAGTACTTTTGTTTCAATTTATTTTTGCTTGTTTTGAGTTGATTCTGTGATTCAATTTATTAATAGTTCTGATTATGTGATTCTTAGTTGCTGGGTTTTATGATTCTGAGTTTGGATTTTTGGCTTAGTTTTTCTATTTTTGGATTCTCAACTTTGGATCATGGTTCTGAAAATTGGACCGGAGTGTCTGGTCGAACCGGTCAAACCGTGAACAGACAGTATTAATGATTCAATTAACCATATAAAACCACTAATTAAAAAACCATTAACGAACCGTTGAACCGGCCAAAAATCGGTTGGTCGGACTGAAACCGGAACCGGCTGGTTTAAATGAAACTATGTCGTTTTGGTTCCCTTCCGTCTTCATTCCAAAGTCCAAACCCCTAACAGCTTCTCTCCAAATCATAAAAGGAAGTTAAAACAGGAAACCCTAGCTTCCCCACCACCGCTGCAAGGGCTGCCGCCGTCCGTCGCGCCCAGGCACTACCATTGTCGTCTGGTCGTTCGTGCTTCTTCTTCCTTCAAGAATCGCAGCTTCTTCCTCGAGCTCGGCGCGTCAGTCCCTGGTATTCATCAGCTCCGTCGCGCCCTCAGGCACCATCGTCTTCGTCTAGTCGTCGTGCTCGAAGTCCCCAACCCACCAATTGCAGCTTCTTGCTCGAGCTTGGAGTCTTTGAGTCTACTCTTCGTTTGCTCAGCCGCAGGTTCTTCCAACCACCATCTTCTGAGTCGTGTTTGTCGCCTGGCCTCTGTCTCCGTCGCGCTTCTGCCCCTTTGCTCAGAAGAAAAACCCTTCTCCATTCCAATTTTCTTCCTTCGAGTTCAGAGAGCAGAAGCTCAACCAAGAAAAAAACCCTAGACTTCGAAGGTCAGTTCACTGCTAACTTCTTCTGCCTTTTTTATTTATGCCATGTTCAATGATTATTTGATTACTGATTATTTGAATGTTTTGTGTTTTAATTTTTTTATTGAATGATTATTTGATTACTAATGAGCTCTGGTTCTGCTGTGTTGCTGTTTTTGTGTGTTGTGATTTTTTATTGAATGAGCTCTGGTTCTGCTGTGTTGCTGTTTTGTGTGTTCTTTATTTTTTATTCTGTAAGTTAACTACTTGCCCTTTCTCTAGTCCATAGTATCTTGCAATTGCATCTGTTTGTAGAATGTGGGGTAGCTGACAACAACAAGGCTTCAAACCAGAATAATATAATAGTGTCTTGTAATGTGAACAATAATTCTGACTCTAAGATGGTCATAATCAAATTTTATGCACAAAAAAATGTAATGTGACACTGTAATGCATCATTTATGCTCTGTTCTGAATTTCTGATTTTTGAATAATCATTGATAAGTTGTGTTGTTGAAATTATTGATAAAAATGGCTTTGCTATGCTGCTGCTGCTGCTGTTTTCTAATTTCAGAGTCTGCTATTTTTGAATTTTTGTTGATAGATTTATTGATTTCAGGGTTTAGGTAATTATTTGTTGCTGTTTTTTAAATTTTGTTGCTGTTAAACAAATTGCTTGAACTGAATTGTGTGTTTCGAGGTCCTCTGAATCCTAGATCCCTTTCCAAATTAAAGGTTTTGACTTTGAAAAATTGCCCGTTTTTAGGAACCATTTTTTGCAATGGGGCTATTCAATATCTCTCAGAGCTCCAGATACTGAAAATTCACAGTTGCTTTAGATTAGAAGAACTTATTCTAGTCACAGAGATCGGTGAGAATGTTCTTCCAAAACTGGAGGTGCTGCTGCTAGCTAACTTGCCAAGACTCAGATTTGTAACCATAGACATGACATTGAGATGGTCCTCTCTAGAGCAAGTAAATATATACAGGTGCTCTTTGTTGAAATCTTTACCATTTTGCAAGTATAAGGAAACAAACTTAAGATCCATGTGGAATGAGTTGAAGTGGAGACACAAAGCTCAATACCAAGATTCCCTTGAATGAGCTTACATTTTAGCCATATTTCTTCATGGTTCACATTACTGTTTTATGAAGAAATAAAAAGCGAGTTGTGCTTGTGGCTGTTGCATTAGGGTGTTTATTTGTAATTTATTTATTATTTTATTCTAAAACGGTTTTTTCGATTGAATCACGGTTGGACCGGTTAGACCGGTTAGACCAGTGAACCAATGAACCAGTGACTAAAGCAGTTCGATGACCGGTCCGGTTCTCAGAACCTTGCTTTGGATGCTGAGTTTTCTTGAATACTATGGATAATCGTAAATTTTCCAAGCCCTTGAAGTTGATGCTGGAAAATTTTGAATCCAAGGATAATTTTGATGATGATGCTGTTGTTGATCAACAAAGTGAGATTTTTGAGTTGTGGAACATAGTTAAGGATAGGCTTGCATTGCCATTATTGATTGATCTTTTTGACAAAGTTGGATTGGACTTTCCACCGTGTTTCATGTCCCCACAGAACTTAGATGATGATTTTGGAGAGTTTTCCTAGTGTTGTTGTGGCTAGGGTGGCTTGCTTGAGGAATAATGACCTCTGGAAGAAGTTTGAGGAGGAGTTTGGGGAAGCTGGGAGTAGAGTGAAGTTCTTTAAGGAATATTTTGCTTTACACTGGGAATCAAAGAAGAGATCAATGCAACCGGATTTTTATGCATTATTTCGGCAAGAAGAGATCTTAATCCTTTTGGAAATTTTTTATTTTGTAAGTTTTTATGATTAAATATGGACAAGTTATTATGCGAAATTACAAAATTTTGAATTTTATTAGTTTAGAAATCATTGAATTTGGATGTTTGAAATTGTATATTTAACTAAACTAGTTCGACTACGGTTGGACCATTGAACCATTGAATCAATCACTTGACCGGTTCAGTTCTGGCAACCTTGGTTTTCTCTGTTCTGATTCTGATTCTTTCTTTCACGGTGCTTTTACCTGTATGAGGAAGCATCGACGGTGTGGCGCACGTGTTTGAAGGAATGGTGCCAACCCGAATAGCTTCTCTGTCTCGTTTTCGCCTTCATCAACACATGGGTACTCTCTTTCACTCCATTTTCAATCTTCCTCCTTTTGCTTCTTTTCATTTCCCCATATTTCACTTTACTTCTATAGTTAGTGCCACAAACCTTGATGATCATGATGATTGTGAGAGGAATAACAAAAGAAACGACTTCAGGAACTCCTTGATAGACAAGTGTAAGCTTGGTAAACTGAGTAATGTTGGGGAAGCTTTTGACTTGTTTCATTCTATGGCTATGATGAAGCCTTTGCCATCTGTGTTTGACTTCACTTTGTTGTTGGGTGTGATTGTGAGGATGAAGCATTACACAACTGTGATATCTTTGGTTCAATACATGTATTCTTCTTTGGGCATAAAACCTGATTGCTTTACTCTTAATATTGTGATTAATTGCCTTTGTCGAATAAAGTTGACGCCTTTCGGGTTCTCTGTTTTTGCGAGCATGCTCAAGCTTGGATTGGAGCCACCTCTGTCAACTTTCACTGCTCTCATTAATGGGCTTTGCATGCAAGGCGATGTGGCTCGGGCAGTGGGGACGCTTGAAAGTTTGAAAAGCATGGGTTATCAATTGGATGTTTACACTTATGGAGCGTTGATTAATGGATTGTGTAAGATGGGCGACACTAATGCAGCTATTGAGTGGCTACATAAGATGGAAGAAAGAGATTGTAGATCCAATGTTGTAGTTCACAGCACAATTATTGATAGTTTGTGCAAGGATGAATTGGTGTCTGAGGCTTTAAATATGTTCTCAGAAATGTGCAGCAAAGGTATTAAACCAAATATCGTCACATACAGTTGTTTGATTCAAGGTCTTTGTAATTTTGGCAGATGGAAAGATGCTGCTTCCCTGCTGGATGAGATGATGAAAGTGGGGATGATGCCAGATTTGCAAACTCTAAATATTTTAGTGGATGTTTTCTGCAAAGATGGAAAAGTTATGCAGGCTAAGAGTGCAATTGGATTTATGATTCTGATGGGTGAGCGGCCAGATGCCCTTTACCTATAATGCATTGATTGATAGACATTGTTTGCAAAAGGAAATCAATGAGGCCATGAAAATATTCAACTCGATGGTTACTAGGGGCTGTTTACCTGACATTGTAACTTACACATCACTTATACATGGATGGTGTATGATTAAAAACATAAATAAGGCTATGCATCTTTTGAATGAAATGGTCAATACTGGATTCGTTCCCGATGTTGTCACTTGGACCACTCTTATCGGTGGGTTTTGTTGAGTTGGTCGACCATTGGCTGCAAAAGAACTCTTTTTTAGTATGCACAAACATGGCCAGATGGCCAATCTCCAGACTTGTGCTGTTATGTTGGATGGTCTATGTAAATGCCAGCTTCTTTCCGAGGCAACATCGTTGTTTGAATTAATGGAGAAGAGTGGTCTGGATCTTAACATTGTGATTTATAATATTATGCTTGATGGAATGTGGGCCGTTGGAGAAGTAAAGGGGGCATGGAAACTTTTTTCTTCTTTGCCTGCTAAAGGTCTGCAAATTAATTTGTATACTTATAAGTTATAACATTATGGTTAAAGGTCAATGTAAACAAGGTTTAATAGATGAAGCTGAAGACTTGCTTACGAACATGGAAGAGAATGGCTGCCCGCCAAACTACTCCACTTACAATGTTTTTGTCCAAGGGTTACTAATTAAAAGAGATCCTTTAAGGTCCATGAAATACCTTCAAATAATGACAGACAAAGGCTTTTCAGTAGATGCTACCACCACAGAATTGATTATCAATTACTTATCCACTAATCAAGGAGACACTGCATTTCGAGAATTTTTGTTCCCAAAAAGATAGTACATTGAGTCTGGCCTTTTGATTCATCCATGTAAATAATACTAGAAAATCAATATCATTCAAGAGCTTCCAGCTGACAACTTATGCAATTATGAAGTTGATCCTTGACTTAGATCCTTTTAAAATACTCAAGAATTTGGTTTTTCGTATAACTTGTTGGGGATGTTTGTGAATATAATCATTCTTTAGCTACCCAACAATTATAGTATGAGAGTTGGGTTGTGTTTGGTTTAGCGTTAGAGAGGAGAAAAGTGAGAAAAGTGTGTTTAAGTTTCTTGAATGTTGTTTTTTTGTGTTTGGTAACTTTTTCTGCTCTGAATGTGCGGTTCACTGAAGCAAGAAGAAGTTGTAGTTTTTGTGTTCACTTAGGTAGCGTTTGTTTTCAAGTACTGAGACAGAGACTGAGAGACTGAGACTTAGTATCGTGTTTGTTGGTTCAGAGACTGGTACTAAAATTTCTGTCTCTGTCTCCAAAATTTCAGTATTTCAGTACCTCCAAAAAGTAGGGACACAGGAGACTGAAATTTTTAGAGATGAAGACTGAAACTTTAATAACATTTTATACCTAAAATACTTTTATTTCAATTAATTAATTCCAATTTTACCCTTTGTGCAAATTAAATTAGAGTTTCATTCTTGTTTCAATTCCTGTCTCCCTTTTTGCACCAAACAGAATATTGAGATTTGTTTCACTCCCTGTCTCTTAGTCTCAGTCTCTCAGTCTCAGTCTTTCTGTCTCTGTCTCTCCACCAAACGCTACCTTAGGTAGCATTTGTTTTGAGGTATTGAGAGAGAAATTGAAAGATTGAGACTCAGTATCATGTTTGTTAGTTCAGAGACTGTTACTAAAATTTCTGTCTCTGTCTCTAAAATTTAAGTATTTCAGTATCTCAAAAAGTAGGGACACAGAGGACTAAAATTTTTAGAGATGAAGATTGAAACTTTCATAAAATTTTATACCTAAAATACCCTCATTTCAATTAATTAATTCTAATTTTATCCTTTGTACAAATTAAATTAGAGTTTCATTTTTATTTTAATTTGTCTTCTCATTTAGGGTTAGGACAGAATGTCGTACCTGTAAGAAGAGGTAGTTCCTTTCCCTTTTATAGTCCGTACTCGGGTGGGCCCCTCGTGTCAGGATCCGGCGGATTGGCTATCCGTAACCGGACCTAGGTTTAGGGGTGGCAATATGTACTCTACCGCGGGTACCCAACCTGATTCCACCCAGTCGGGTAGGGTTGCCAATCCGATCCGCAGCGGGTAAGGTAGGGTGCGGGCAGGGTTCTCGTACGGGTCGGGTAGGGTGCGGGTTGAACCTCAACCCAACCCGATCAACCTGCACTATATATATATATATATATATATATATATATATATATATATATATATACACGTTTTAAATAGATGTTGAATCAAAGACCTCTCACTAAATGCAAAAGATTCTTAACCACTAAAAGAAAATCATTAATTGATAATTTAATAATTTCTTTTACATAAATATTAGTTATATTTTAAATTATCATCAAGTTATATAATAATGTTGTATACTTTTTTGTAACTCGCAAGTAAGGTCGGGTACCTGCGGGTTAAGAGTGGATAGGGTTAGGGTTGGATCCAAACCCTACCCTACCCTACCTATTGTCACCTCTAATCGCAAGTGGGTTGGGCCGGAACAAGTGTATAATGCTTATTATTTGGCCAAATAATAAATTTTTTTTGGACCGATTATTGTTCACATAAATAATGAACATTATTTTCTATTATTCAAATATTATTAATGCGTACACATAACTCAGCTAAATATAAATCTCCTTTTGGATCGATTAATATTCGCATAAGTTACACACAATAAATCTTATATTTCAAAAGAGATAATTAATTAATTTTACACTAAATTAATGACACACATAATTAAAATAATCAATCATAATTCAATAATATTCAATCAATATTTTAAAATAAACTATCAATACTTATTTATAAAATAATTTTATGAGCATCATCTCAAAAAAAGAAAGAAAGAGAGATAACGTTAACACTGACGTATCATCATAAATGCACAACAATGTGTATAGCCAAATAATAACATGATACTATCTATGTAAATACATAGATAATAGTACGTATATATATATATATATATATATATATATATATATATATATATATATATATATACACGCACGCACATAATATAATATACATGTATTAAACTTAACTTAAATATTTGATGTGCACACATAGTAAAATTACATATATGTGCATTAGCAATAAACCGAACTATAGAAGAATGTTCAAAATTTATATAATTTTATTGCACAACAATTCTAAATGTAAACGACGTACGCTTTATATATATATCGATTCAAAAAAAATACGCTTATATATATATCGATTCAAAAATAATAATAAAACTAAATATTTTTTATGATTAAATTATGGATGGTTATGATATCATTTGTTAGAATAAATTATTTTATATGTCAGATAATTTATATTAAATCATAAAAAATTATATATATCACAGTGCAGAAACATACTTTTACTCATAGAAATTAGAAATTAGACAATTAATATTTGATAAAATTATTAGTTGATTTCTAGTAATTTTGAATTTCTGCCCTAATTATATTAACAAGAATTTTAATTTGACTACTAATTGTGTCTTAATTGTGAAAAAAAACTACTATAAAATTTATTGGTGGACAAATCCGACAGTAATTAACGTGAAAACACATAATATAGTGCTAAAGTTACCGTCACAATAATCCAACGGTAATCAATAACTTAGTCTCGACAAATTCATTAAAAAACCGATAAAAAATATGCTAATAGTTAGCGTCGGATGAAATAATCTGTCGATAAATAATTTTTGATACTGTTTTTATGTTAAATTCAATTCAACAGTAAATTAAATGGTCAACTCATATATATATATATATATATATATATATATATATATATATATATATATATATCTTTAGAAAACTTTTTTTAAAAGGTAATAAACCCTTTTTGTTAGGGAATATAAGATGGATAGTACATATATAGGGTCAGAGGGTGATAATGACATTCACAATGATTATGCGATACATGTTCACTTATTAATCTAGATTTCTTTTCGGTAACTCGTACATTGGTAGTGGATTGGTGGATGTATATATATATCTACCATTATTATTTGCAAATACTTATCATGATGATATTGTTTTTTATGTTTTGTTTGGCAAATTATACAAGGTCCAAGTCCAACATATTTCTATCCATGCGTGGAAATGTGGAATAATAATATTATGGTACATTTTAGGTAAAGGACGAAGAAAACGAATAAAATAAGAGTTAATGCATAGACTTAGAGTTTGTTGGTGTGAGTGTAATGTATATAATAATTGAAATTGTTGTACCTTGTTGAAAACTCTCATGCTCTTCTTATTGTTTACTATGAATAACCCACGGAATTTGTAACAAATGGATCAGAAATTCATTCATTCATAAATCATGCATATATCCCACTAAAGGCGAGTGGGTAGACAATTTATGTGGCCAATGATAAACCTCACTCGAGAATGTGTACTTGGTTGAACAAAAACATAAAAGACAGGTTGTAAAACTCAAATCGGTTATTGAAATTTATTAATTTAAAGATTCAACTGATTTAATGGTAGTTTAACTGAAAGAATCGAATTATAATAAAATATCATATAAAATTATAAATAAATACATAAAAATATAAATATATGCTAATATAAATTTTAAAAATATATAAATTAAAAATATAAAACCAACTAAAATTTTATAATTTCATATAAGTATAACATAATAGTCAAATAAAAAAATAGCTAAACCTCAAAGTTTATATAGTTCATGATATTATATATTTTATGTTATAAAATAATAAAAAATAATCAAACAAAAAAATTATTCATATAGGTATATCTTAATTTATAAATTTTTTATTTAAAAAAAAGTTTATTTGATATCTTTTGATTTTAATATATATTTAATTTAAATTAAATATATTATGTTTTTGTTATTATTAAATGTAAATGTAATAATATTAAAAGATAAAAATAATTTATTATATATAAAAATCTTTCTCTTTTTGCTCCAGACTTGAATTTATTAAAAAAAATTTGAAAAAATCATAATTATAAAAAAAAATTAAAATTCAATCGATTTAGTAGTTTGTTGTCATGAAATCACTCTTTTTCAAACAAGAATTTTTGTTTGGGTTTGCTTCACTTTTGTATAGGTTTTCTTTTTTCATTTTATTTGTCTTATATTATTTTTTTTTCATTTTTAGGATTCACTAAGGATCGAACTTAAAACCTTTCAAATATAGAGTTCTGATATTATGTTATGATATCATCTATTTCAAAAATTTAAACTAATAAAAAGAGGCAAAATGAATAGTTTTTTCTTTTAATCTGACTATGAAAGTTGAGTTAAAATTATTGAGACAGTTAATTTGTTTTATGTTCGAATTTTAAAAAACACAAACATTTTGAAGAAACACTACTACTTGAGCGTATATTATGGCTACAAATCCAAGAGATCTAAGCTATATGGGGAGAGAAAAAGTGAAAACACATATAAGTTAAAGTACTAGTCATTCATAAATTTCTCTTATGATCACTTAATAATAATAGATGATAATTGGCATGTCTTGATTTGAAGGGTCACTGGTGTAATGGCTACACCTCAATGAATGGCAGCCCTGTCTATGTAAGGGCAACTAAGCGATAGTGCTAATTCCCCTATATATGGGTATGGGTAAGTGATATGCATCAGCAATCATGTCAATGTAACTTAGATATATAAAATATCTAAAAAAAAAAATTGAATAAGATTGAGATTTTCAAAAATTGACGATCTACTTCATCATGTTACTTATTTATTCCAAAATGCTAAACAACTTGATGATTTATGGTTAAGGGTTTGCATATGATTGATAATTCTTATATATATATTTGAAATTAATGCGCCCAACACTTAATCGTATTATTATATTTTTTTTGAAAAAGACAAACTGAAATTGAAAATCGGATGATAGTAGTGGCTTTGTAGTTTGTATAGGGCCCTCAATGCAACACAAGCGCTTATCCCTTATTCTGAGTTCTCAAGCACTCAACTTATTGTAAAGCATTAAAGTCAGAACCTTTCACAAATTAAAGTCAGCATTGGTCAAATAATTATATAATGCAACTTTATGCAAAATAAAAAAGTGTTCTCAAACTCGTGCGTTTACTTGTAAATTCGTACGAGTTACAAATTTATGAATTTAGATAGTAGAATAAATTGACTTAAACATAAATTTAATTTTGAGTAAAAGTTAAATTCAGTCAAACTCACGAGTCTATGACTGAATTAGCAAGTTTATGATCTCTTTTTTGTTTAAAATCGACACCATTTTCTTCTAGGATTACAATTATACCACCAAAAAACACTCAAACTCACCCTTCTCTTACTTTGGGTAATTTCTCTAGAGTCTCACACTCTCATTGTTCTGTGTTTCCCTTGGTATCTGTCGCACTGCTGTTATTCACCTGCTTCGCCTACCTTTGTTCTGCTTTGTGCCGTCGTCCTTGGGTTCTACCTTTGTTGTTCTCTGGTTTGCTTTTCTTCACGCCTCTACCGTCCGCAACTCAGTCGTGTTGCTACCATCGCCAGTTCGCCTTCTTCCCCTACGGATTCCTACTTTTGCTCTGGTTCGCGCCGTCGTCAACTTTCTGACTCTCTGGCTTCTGCACGATGTCTCTGGCTCTTTGTTGTCGCTTCTGTTTTGTGCTGCTACTGCCGTCATTCTCGTCGCAGCTTCTGTTTTGTGCTGCTACTCTTGTCATTTTCCATCGCAGCTGGTTGCCAGGTTGTTGTTTTCCTCCCTTGTGTCGTTGTATTAAGGTAATTTTATTGCTTGAACCTTTTCCAGATTAGAATTTAGTCATTTAGATTTTACAAATTACAATGTTAACTGGTTTGTTGGGATGTGCCGAAGTTGCTTTACCTATCAAGTACTTAGGGATTTCTCTAGGGGCAAATCCTCGATTGGGGAATACTTGGAAACAAATCATAGACAAGGTGGAAGATAACCTTAGCTTATGGAAAGCGAAGTCTCTTAGCAAAGCTGGTAAGCTGGTTCTCATAAAGTCTGTTCTTAATAGTTTGCTGGTTTACTACTTAAACTTGTATAAGATGCCAAAGGCGGTTGCAGAAAAGATAATTGGGTTACAAAACAGATTTTTGTGGAGTAAAAAAGATGGGAATAACGGTATATCACATGTGAAATGGGAGATAGTGCAAGCTCCGAAGAAGCTAGGTGGTTTGGGGGTGGGGGATGCATTGATTAGAAAGGCGTCGCTTCTGTTCAAGTGGTGGTGGCACTTTTCAAAGGAGGATTGTCCATTGTGGAAGAAGATTGTATGCTCTTATAATCATTTGAACCCAACTGTAATGTTGTCAAAACAGCCATTACCGTCAAGAGGTGGCCCATGGAAAGATATCTGCCAGCTTAATATTAAAGAGCAACAGGTAAAAGATATGATGATCAGTGGTTTGTCTATGGAGGTGGAAAATGGAAGACGTATTCGATTTTGAGAGGATGATTGGTTACAAAGTGGCTCTTTGAAAGATATTTTTTCGAGACTCTTCTCTGTTCCAAATCAACAAGGATCTATCATAGGGGACTGTGGGTTCTGAGATGGATTAGAGTGGGTATGAAATTTTCAGTGGAGGAGAGAATTATTCCAATGGGAGTTAGAGTTTCTCAATAAACTTCATGACCGGTTATAGCTGGTAAGATTATCGTCTAGTAGAGAGGATACTGTTATATGAAAATTTGATAGAACAAGTATTTTTTCTACTAATTCATTTGTGCAGGTGTTGCAGAAAGAGACTCTCTCGGAGGATATCACAAGCTACAGCTTCACTAGTACCATATGGAGAGGATTGGTCCCTCCAAGAGTTAAACTATTTGCATGGTTTATCTTAGTAGGCAGGGTCAACATTAAAGAGGGACTGAGTAGGCTAGAAATTATTCATCATAGTGATAATATTTGTGTTTTGTGTAAAAAAGAAATAGCATTTGTGCATCGTTTGTTTCTTGGCTGTGAGTTTACGTGGCAGGTGTGGCACGCTTGGTTGACGTGTGCTGATAGAGCTTCGGCTATTCTGGGGACTGTCAAAGAGCTATTTCAAAGTTGGATTGGAGTGTCTAGTCATAACTTTGAGCAAAAGAAGTGTCTGATAGTGTTCTTTGTGATTATTTGGAACATTTGGTTGGAACAGAATAGTAAAGTATTCTAGAGCTCAGAGACAAGTGTTGATGGAATCAAGAATATGTCGTTTTTGAGTTACAGGAAATGGTGTGGCGTTGATCCATTTAGTTGTTGATAGCAATGCCGGAGATGACAATGGATTATACCCAATTTAAATGTGTTTATTGTCTTGTGTTCATAGTTGTGTTTTTTTTAGTTCATACCTGCTCCACTTTAATGTGTTGAGCTTTTTTGTTCAAAAAAATATTTATAATTTTGATTTTATAATTTATAGAATTATGATTAATGATTATACACTTATTGGTAATTTGATTATTTGATATTGTTGACTTAAAATAAAAATACAAAATGTCTGATAATATTAGTTCACTGACAAGGTCATGAATTCCTAATCTTCCTCCAATTTCTAGGAGAAAAAATACAAGTAAAAATAGAAGTGATATAGAATTGATGTCCAAGGGAATAGTTAAAAAGTGAAGGATTTGAATTATATGTGTTCTATGTTTGTTGTACTAATCGCATAAGCATAATTATAAATGATTGGAATGTGTATTTTAAATTTTAAGGTTGTACTTGTGATAATAATGTGTGTTATACTATTTTAGTTTATTATGTATATATTAAAAAAATTCATAATAAATTTGCACGAATCTACTAGTTAATTCATGAGTCGAGTCACGAATTTATTTAGACTCGCAAATTTGACAACCTTAATAAAATTATAGAAATTAATTAGGAATTGAATACACAATTAACAATTAACTAGTTTTCCTTGTCCAATTCAAAATTATAGTATTTTATTTGACTCTTTTGTAGATATTGATAAAATTCTTTTTATTTTTAATATACTTATATCTTTTCTTCTTAAATTAATAGTATAATGTGCATATCTAACCTGTGTCATCTCAAATGATACTACAAAAATCACACGGTTCACGACGATTTTAAACCGCCACCAGAAATAGATCTACAAAAGTCATAAAGAAAAAACCTGTGCATATTCACTTGAAACTTCACTAATGCACGCACCGACCTGGATGCCCCTTTTTTTCCTTCTTTGTTACATGTCGATAATAACTAAAGAAAGAAATAAAGAAGATTAAATTAAATTAAATTAAACTAAACTTACCAGTTGTATATAGTAGTATTTCTATGACTGTTTCTTCATCTTTGCTTCTTTCAATAAAATATTTATATTTGAATTGGTAATGAACATAAATATTTTTTTCATAAAGATATTATTTTCTTATTTTTAGAATTTTTTTTGGCAGTCAAAATTTTGAATGAGATCAAAGCTTTACTCTGCATCCTCTCTTCCCTGATTTGGCACTAGCTGTAAGTTACTTTTTGAACTGTGTGTAGCTTGGGATCGGATTATGGAATCCATCATGGGAGAACATGACGATTCGTCACTGGCATCTTTATTTGTTCACCGACGCCTTTGTGGAAGAAACGGTCAGGAGTAGTGGAAGTGAAAGGGAGGGTCCATGTAAAGGAACTTCTTCAACATGATGGAGGAGTAAGGGAAGGAGATAAAGGAATTGAGGATGAAGATGAAGATAAAGATTGAATGAGGTTAGAGTTGAATTAAGTTAGCAAAGATAATTTGGAAAATTTTAATAGTTTTTTAGGATTTGGGTAGTTTTATAAAAAAAACTCATCATTTATGAGTATAAGATTACACTATAAGAAAGGCTCTGAATATCGTCGGATTTATCGGGAGTTTCAGTGTTGAATTCGTCAGGACAAAGCATTACCAGTGGAGTTTCAATTCCGATGGTAAATTCGCTGGTAATAAATGACAGGAAGATTAGAAAGATAGGCACAAAATTTAGCGTCGAATTTTTCTGACAATGAACACGTTTAGTGGAATGCTGCGTTTTGGTGACCCACAACGCATTATTGTTGGATTTATCTGCCAGTAAATTCGATAGTAACCGTGCCCTAAATTCGAACCACGAACCCTCTTTCTTTTTACTTCGAATTTCTCTCTCTCTCTCTAACCTCTTGACTCCCAGTCTTTCTTTCTCATCTCTCCTCTCCGTCAACATCTCACCGTTAGCCCGTTCCTCTCCGACAACCCCTCTGACGACACCCTCTCACTGTTCTGCTACCGCTGTTGCTGCAAATGCTTCTGCCGCCACTTCTACTCTTCTTCTCGGCGTTGACGTGAGGGGCAAGGTCAGAAGCTCTTGCTCAGTCGTTCTCTTCTCCTGTTAAAGCTCATTTCAGGTAATGCTTCTGAACTTTTAAAATAGGATTAAGGTCTGAGCTTACTTGTTATTATAAAATAGGATTTGTGTTAATTATTGTTAATTTGTGTTAATTATTGTTGATTTGTGTTGATTATTCAGGTTGCTTAGTGAAGTTTTCGTTATATATTTTTATTATTGTTAATTTAATTTATTCTTAATTTAGAATCAGTTAGAGAATTTATAAAAATTAGTTCAACATGTTATTATGTTTCTTGAATTTGAATTTGAATTTGTTTGGACTAGATTGATTGATATTTTGCTGAATTTCTGCAATGTACTGCTGATTGTTGTGTCATTGATGCTGATTTGTGTGAATTGATGTTGAAGGAATACTTAGTTGTGCTATTTCTTATTGTTTAATGCTTTTGCACGCCAAGTGCTTGATTATATGCTTCTATGTTTAATTTGTATTTTAGTTGATAATTAGTATTATATATCCTCGAGTTAAATTTAATTTTTAGTTTTAGCTAGAGGATTTAAGTTGTTAAGATAGGTTAGATTTAAAGTATTAGGTTGTACTCATTTACTATGACAATGTAAGTACATTATTTTTAGGATTATTCTAATTCATATGTATAGTTATTGAAGAAATCATGTATTATAAGGCAACAATTAACCATCATTTTTTAAATCTTGGCAAAATTTAACTTAATTCCTTATATTTTCAAATAAATATATAATGATTAACGTTACATATAGTGACATTTGTTGATATTTAAATATAAATATATATGATATCCTTATAAATATATACAATAGTATATACAAGTTAATATATTGTGCTAGAAATGTTGTGAATTTAATTGAGTTTTGACTGGTGTTGTAGATTGAGGTTGATTAGATTTGTGGGAAGCGCAAAGATGAATATATGTCAAATTTTAAGGGGGTTATGTTAAACTTTTTTTTAAATAATATAAATGTCGAAGGATTTGTGTTGTATATATATTGATTAGTGTTAA
The DNA here is from genome assembly GCF_003086295.3 of Arachis hypogaea. Lineage (NCBI taxonomy): Eukaryota > Viridiplantae > Streptophyta > Magnoliopsida > Fabales > Fabaceae > Arachis > Arachis hypogaea. Next base: position 80,026,315 of record NC_092042.1, on the reverse strand, counting down.
TTGGTATTCTCTTTATATACATGAGGACAGGTAGCAGAGGTGTCACGAGTCGGTCTCGTGGTCGTGATAGAGGGAGAGTTTCCACCGGTACCCTAGGGACTTCTCACTCCTCGCCCTCTATCCTGACTACCTTGTCGACCCCTGTGATGTCACAGGCGGCTCCACCAGACCAACAGTTCATTATGGTCCTAAATCCTATCTACATCACTCCTTCTGCTATGCCCCTTGCCCCCTACAACTCCAGCGACAAATATCGTGGTGGGTGATTCCTCTAATGCGTCCCAGCCAAATGCCTCTCCACCACTGTCATACGAATGAATACTTGGCCTGATGGCATTCAGGCATGATTATTGTTTTAATGCCTTTTATCCGTAATCTATTTTGGATTTGTTAAGTTTTATTTGTTTGCTAATCTTAAGTTTTTCATTGATAGGTTTGCACCAAACAACAATGTATGTACACAGAAAATCTCCAATGTGATTAAGTCCATGTACGACCATCCATGGCCGAGCTACACAAAGATCCCTGCTAAGACCAGAGAGCGATGTTTCAAAAGTGGGCGATAAGAACCCAATGTTGTTGAATTAACTGTATTTTAACTGTATTTTATTTGAACTAACTAATGTTGTTGAATTACTTTGTGCAGGAGAACTTTATATGGGATAGGGAACATGATATCTTTATTAGGAAAAAATCTATGACCATCGGATAGCTAGGCGACTTTAGCAGATGATGCAGGACATTCGTCGGGGGTGCGACCACCTCACGATTTGGCTCCGTCCAGATATTAAGAAGGAACTGGACATCTATTTTAGTACTAATGAGGGGTTCAAGCATCACCGTCTAACGAACAGAACTAACAGGGTTTTCCGAGGTCGTCAAAGTATACCAGTGGGTTGGCGACTTTCATGAAGACAAAAAGCAGGCTAGTATGCAGTTTTCTAATCTTTGTTAATTATTACTTGAATTAATTGTTACTTGATTTATTTTATTAGTTGGTTTCAATATGTGTAATCTAAGTCGTTAGAGCGTGAGGCGACATTGGCGGAGACCTTTAAGTATACTCATACATTGAAGGTCAACAATGAGAGATTTGCTTATGAGCGATCTGCGGCTTATTATGTGAGTTTCAATTAATTCTAAGTTTGAAATATATTCAGTTTAAAGTCAATTAACTCTCATCCTAATCATAATGTGTGTTACACAGAAGGACTACATGCAGAGATTGGAGGCCGCGATCCAGCAATCTCAGCCTAGTGAGGACGACCTCAGCTCCGATGCTTCAGTCGTTGATCCTGATAGGGTTTGGCGTGAGACCGTCTCTAAGCCCTACAAGAATCACATCTACAGGTTGGGGTTGTTCTTCATCGGCGACCTCCGCACCTCCACATTGGCAGCTTCATTCTACCTCTGCCTCTGCCACTAGTCTTGCCGATCCCAAGGAAGTTGCCGATTTGAGGGACGAGGTGTAGAAGCTCATACAGGAGCTTCACCAACAAGCTCAGCAGTTTGAGAAGAGGTACAATGAGTTTCTTGCATGCGTGGGAGACACCGTTGCCATCAAGTCGAAGCTGACAGAGAAGTTGGATCGGTTAGAGCGCTTGCGAGATCATATGGCAGTGTACGAGCAAATGTGTGTTGGAGGCAACGGTGCTACTGGTGGGGAACCAACATCAGCACCTAGTCCACCACCTCAGCAGGGGAAAGACGACGACGACGACGACAACAATTACCGGGATCCATAGAGTTTAGGGATTTAATTTATTTTATATCTATTTCATTGTAGTTTACTTCTTTGACTTTTTATTATATTTAGACCTTTGAGATTTAATAAAATCATTAGTCAATTTCTGGTATTTTGAATTTATGTACTAATCTTGTAAAAAAAATTAATTTGACTACTAATTGTGCGCTAATTGTGAAAAAAGAAAAAAAAGAAAAGTTGCATACCGTTGGATTTACAGGCGTAATAATCGGACGGTAAATGGGTGCCACAAAACATAATATGGCGCTAAAATTACTGTCGAAAAAATCTGACGGTAGCCAACTGCTTATTTTCGTTGTATTAATTGCAAAATCTGACGCGAAATCCGCCAGTAATTAACGTCAGATGACATAATCCGCAGATAAACATTTTTCAGCACCGTTTATACCATCAAATTCATTCCGATAATATTCAACGCCTTTCTTATAGTGTTAGTCCTATTTTTTTATGGGTAGATTTATCAACATTTTAAACACTCATGGTAGAAATGATATTTATCCTTTTCAAATTCATCAACATTAAAATCTATATCAAACCTTTCAACAATCTTTCTCTCAGTATAAAGTAAGAGACAATTAATAAGAAATTCATTTTTTTCTATCTTGTTTTTAATGATTTTTTTATAATGTTCATAATTGAAATTTGAAAAGAATCTCACAATTGTAGTCATTGAAATAATGAGAGACAATACCAAACAAATTAAATAATTAATTAAAAGATATAATACATATTTTCATATTTCCATTCATCGTTGGCATAACTCATTCTTAGAAATAATGCATTCAATGTATATAATTGGTTTTTTTGTTGCAACACTTGACAAATCGTGACTAACTTCCAATATATTCTTGTTAAATATAAAACAAAAATAAATTCAAAAAATAGTATTAGAAATAGTACTAATATCCCCGCGGATCCAGAAATTACTTTTTTTTAAGTACTTCACAAATAACGTCAAACATACATACAAAATTTAAATTAAATGATAACCCTATCTAGCTAATGTCTCTGCCAGCTCTATGCAAAGTACATATCTGGTTAAGCCTTTCAATTTCATCATTAGCAATTAAGTTTGTAACATGAGTTTCTTGAACAACTCACATGACCCTTAATTGAACAACTAATGTAAGTTTAGAAAAAATTGAGGAACACAACAACTTTCTTTAGCTGTTAAAACAAGTATTAACTGCACTCTATGAGTAAATTAAACAACAAATACAATAGGCACAAACAATCCAATTTATTCACAAATCAATATCACAAGCATTTTTTTTACTCCTTTCTAACTTTATAAATAATTATGCAAAATTTAGAATTATCAATTTTTTTTCGAATAATTGCTCATATTTTTTAAGCAAAAATATACCATATATTTTTTGAACACTAAAAGAGGTATATTGAGCATTTTTTTAAACATTTTTAAGGACGAAATTGACATAAGCTAAAGGGTTATGCTAGGTAACCAATGACTTTCTTAAACAACATGAATAACGGATCCTAAAATTGACCCAGTTCAAATAAAACACACTACACTCCAAATTATTTACCTAAATTTTAATATTAGAATAACCATCTGCACACCTAGTGAATTGAATATCCGATATATCTATTGTTTACATTGTTTAATATTTTCATAGTTTACCTATATTTTTTTAAGCTAAAAACTCAATTAATTCGAAAAAATTTTCTCTATTCAAAGTTTAAATACTTCATCAAATGTAAACCATCAAATGGATGTCTTCATCAGTAAACTGATATTTTCAATAGTTTGCTTTTTAAGACTTTGTCTTTATGTTATGACTAGATTGAGCTATTAAATCATTATAATATTTCACACATGTGGGGAGTTAAGAACAAAGCTTTCATGAGATAGAAATGCACACTTATCTCCACTATTATTAGCTTCTTCCATCTTGTAGACCTAACTATGAAAATGTACTTTTTCATTATTGCAAGCGCCATCATATTTGCTAAATAAGTAACAAGCCAAACCATAACCACTACAAAATGAGTAATTTTATCCAAAACGGTGCAATTTCTTATATAAGTGCTTTTTAAAAAAAAAAATTTACGATCGTCTAGAACCATGGCAATTTAATGTGCTATAAAATTATATAATTTAATTCGAATGCATTGTTTATGTAAGTAATTTTATACATACATGAAATCATATAATTTTATATTAATAAAAATAATTATTTTTTATATTAATTTTGTGATTTTAAAAAAATAAATGTAATTAAATAATTGAGTACTGTCACTGCAGTAAAATTGAGTTCAAAATAATAAAATTGTCAATATATGCATAATCAATTTCACTTGCTAGGATAAGTCTTAGTTTTTTTTTTAAATTAAGAATGAGATTCGAATTCGTTACCTTTAAATAAGTATGAAGAGATTATGTCATTTGAGTTCTAATTCATTGACTAGGATAAATCTTAGTTGGTTATTATTACTATTATTTCTCCGCTCTTCCACTTGTATTAAAGATAAGATTGTCATTTGATTTGATGTGATTACATTCTTATTTTTATTGGTTTTCTTTTCAGTTATACAATACTTAAATGCACTTTTTGATGATGGATCTTTCTATTTTGCATTTCATTTTCCCCGTTATTTTCTTTTCATCAACTAATATATGGATGCATGCATTCATTATATTATTGATGTTGCATCATCTATCATCTTCTAATTACCTACCTTGGCACCATTCGTTGTTCTGCAAGAAAATATAATAAAAATAATTTTAGGTATTTCTGAAATATCAATATTTTAATAGTTATTATTATTGATTTTTTTTAAATTAGGAAACTCTGCCTATGTTACACTTGTAGTACATAGCCGGTCCCAAGCCCGGATAAAGGAGGAGGGTTGTGTTAGGTCTTCGGCAACCAACATAAAAATATAGCCGAACCCCCATGACATGAATCAAAGACATTATTGCACTAAAGCTAGGTCGTTGCCCGGAAGCAACGCGCCGTATGGCTCGAGTACGGTGTCAAAGCAAAAGTCGTTGCATCGGTGCCCGGATGTAGTGTTAAATGAGCAACGGTTCTTGCGTTTTCGTGAACGGACGAGGGTAAATAAACTAGTTCACAAAGTAAAAGGTAAAGGTCGAAGCGACAGAAGGTTGAGATTTGGGACATGAAACATAGGCACTCTAACAGGAAAGTCCATGGAGGTGGTGGACACCATGACAAGGAGGAAGATTAACATTATGTGCCTACAAGAAACAAAATGGGTTGGTGCAAAGGCTAGGGAGTTGGATACTTCTGGTTTCAAACTTTGGTAGACATGAAAGGTGAAGAATAGGAATGGGGTTGGAATAATTGTGGATAAGCAGTGGAAGAAGGACGTAGTGGATGTTAAGAGGGTGGGAGATCGGATCATCTCTATCAAACTTGTGGTGGAGGGATGTGATTTCCATGTGATTAGCGCCTATGCACCGCAAGTGGATTCGGACGAACAACACAAGATAAGGTTTTGGGAGGATCTAGAGAGTTTGGTTCAAGGCATACCTTTGGGAGATAAGATTTTCTTAGGAGGAGATTTAAATGGCCATGTTGGGAGAGAAGTGACTGGATATGGGAGTATTCACGGAGGCCATAGTTTCGGGGTGATGAATGCCAAGGGTAAAACTATTTTGGACTTTTCCTCAACCTTTGATCTTCTCATCGCAAATACATGTTTTAAAAAGAGAGACGAACATCTTATAACCTATAAAAGTGGCATGACAAGCTCTCAAATCGACTTCTTCTTGCTGAGGAGAGTCGACCGAAAATTTTGCATTAACTGTAAAACTATCCCGGGAGAGAGTTTGACAACACAACATAGGGTGCTCGTCATGGATTTTCGCGTTGAGTAAAAGTTGAGGAAAAGACATCATACGAAGAACCCAAGGACGAGGTGGTGGCGGATGAAAGGTGAGGAACAAAGAAGCTTCCTAAGACGGGTAGGAGAAGAGGCAAAGTGGGATGGGAATGGAAGCGCGGAAGAGATGTGGAGGGAGATGGCAGAAGTTATTAGAAGAACAGCAAAAGAAGGTTTTGGTGAATCTAAAGGAATAGGACCAAGAGACAAGGAGTCCTGGTGGTGAAATGCGAGTATACAAGAAAAGATAAAGATAAAAAGGGAATGCTTTAAAGAGTGGTCTTTATGCCGCAATGCAGATAACTAGGAAGGGAGATGGCAGAAGTTATTAGAAGAACAGCAAAAGAAAGTTTTGGTGAATCTAAAGGAATAGGACCAAGAGACAAGGAGACCTGGTGGTGGAATGCGAGTATACAAGAAAAGATAAAGATAAAAAGGGAATGCTTTAAAGAGTGGTCTTTATGCCGCAATGCAGATAACTAGAAAAAATATAAGGGGGCTAAGAAAGAGACAAAAGTGGCTGTAAGTGAAGCAAAAACAAGAGCATATGAGGGTCTCTACCAGTTTTTGGGCACGAAAGAAGGAGAAAAAGGTATATATAGAATCGCAAAGAGCCGGAAAAGAAGAACGAAAGATTTGGATCAGGTTAAGTGCATAAATGATAAGGATGGAGAGGTGTTGGTTCAAGAGGAGAAGATTAATAAAATGTGGAAGAGCTACTTCTACGAGTTATTTATTGAGGGATAGAAGACTCTTCCGAGCCTTGGTCGATTATGCACAAGGGAAGAAGATCAAAACTTTGACTACTATCGAAGGATTTGAGACTTCGAGGTAAAAGAGGCTCTAAAGCAGATGAAAAATGGTAGGGCAGTAGGACCTGATAATATCCCGATTGAGGTTTGGAAGGGTCTTGGAGAAAAAGGCATCAACTGGTTAACCAAGCTTTTTAATGAGATTTTAAGGTCAAAGAAGATGCCTGATGAGTGGAAAAAGAGCACCTTGGTACCTATCTACAAGAATAAGTGGGATATACAAAGTTGCAGAAACTATAGAGGGTTAAGCTTATGAGTCATACTATGAAGTTATGGGAAAGGGAGATAGAACGGAGGTTGAGAAAAGAAACACAAGTAACAGAGAACCAATTCGAATTTATGCCAGGAAGATCTACCACTGAAGCGATATACCTATTAAGAAGGATGATGGAGAGGTATCGTAGTAATAAAAGGGTTCTACATATGGTAATTATTGATTTGGAAAAAGCGTATGATAGGGTACCAAGGGAGGTCTTATGGAAGGTTTTAGAAAAGATGATTGTAAGGATCGCATATATTCGGGCAATTAAAGACATGTATGATGGGGCCACAACTAGTGTGAAGACTCAAGGTGGTGTGACGGAGGAATTTCCTATTGGTATAGGATTACACCAGGGATCATCCTTAAGTCCATACCTTTTCACATTAGTCTTGGAAGTACTTACAGAGCACATCCAAGAGCCTGTGCCATGGTGCATGCTTTTTGCCGATGACATCGTCCTTATGGGAGAGTCAAGGGAAGACCTAAATAAGAAGTTGGAGTTATGGAGAGAAGCTTTAGAAGTGTATGGTCTGCGCATAAGCCGTAGCAAGACGGAATATATGGAATGTAAGTTCAGTCTAAGAAGGGAAAACCCCAATATAGAGGTGAAGATTGGAGAAAACATCCTAAGAAAAGTTAAAAGTTTTAAGTATCTTGGGTGCATCATACAGGATAATGGAGAGATTGAACAGGATGTAAATCATAGGATCCAAATAGGTTGGTCAAAATGGCGGAGTGCATCTGGTTTTATATGCAACAAAAAAGTGCCTCTAAAACTTAAAGGTAAATTCTATCGCACTGCTATAAGACCGGCTATGCTGTATGGTACGGAGTGTTGGGCGGCTAAAGGGGAGCACGAACATAAGCTGAGTATGGCAGAGATGAAGATGTTGAGATGGATGAGTGGTCATACGCGATTGGATAAAATAAGGAATGAAGATATTAGGGAGAGAGTTGGAGTAGCACCCATTGTGGAAAAGTTGGTTGAATCGCGTCTCAGGTGGTTTGGACATGTGAGAAGAAGACGATAGAACATCCAGTCAGGAGGGTGGATGAGATGGAAGATGGACAAAGGGCGAAAGGCAGAGGAAGACCTAAGAAGACCATCCATGAGGTGGTCAAACAAGATCTACATGTAAATGGTCTCTCTGTAGACATGATATATGACAGAGCACAATGGCGTCGTTTGATTCATGTAGCCGACCCCACTTAGTAGAACAAGGCTTTGTTATTGTTGTTGTTGTTGTTTTTTAAATTAGGAGTAAGATTTGAATTTGTGATCGATTGTTAGTTTTATTAATTATAAAAAATATATAATATATATTAATTAAAATTAACAATTCAAACTATTAAATCAGAACACTAATATTTTAAAACTTTAATCATATGTATAATCTTTTTTCACTCACATTTTTATGATATCCTTTTTTATTGTTTCATTCTCAAAAGAGTTGGCAATGCTTTTAAAATATATGATGCAACATGGAACGAAATATATATGATTAGTGATTCTCAATGCAATTATTTCTCAACATCACGAATCTCCATTCAATCTCGTGAAGCTCCAACTAATGAATAAATTGAAGCCATGCTTGGACTTATTTTTTTCAATCGGTGGTTACAGACTCGATTCCGAAGAGGAGAAAAAGCACACCATGCTTATAAGTCAACAAAAAACAATTGACAAAAAAAAATAATAAAAAATCATTAAAAATAAACACGATAGACAACAAACTCACATAAGAATAAACACCCAATCTCAATATTTTTTTTTCGATAAATCAAACATCCTCAATTCCAACGGTAAGACAAAGGTTCAAAAAATAAGAATTAACCAAAAGAGAGACACAAGGAACTTGCAAATTCCACACTCAAGTTTTGTATGATGGGCTTCAAATTCATAGTTTTATTTCTCAAAAAAATTTGTTCCCAACACACCACCTCTTTCCCTTTTAGCCAATCTACTATGTGAAAGATTACCATGTGTTCATAACACACAGCGAAAGAAAAGAAAGTAATCCTAAAGATCGATTTTGTGCTTAAACTTTATTTGAATAATATATAGATTAGATCTGTTTTGGCAAAGATACTCTTCTCCGAGGTATAGCTCGGCTTTGCTCTTTTCGTCACTACAACGTCTCGGCCCTAAAGCGTAGCACCCTTGCGAACTTGAACCCGAGCGTGGTACTTGCAAAAAGGACTCTGATGCTCAAGTCAGTGGGAGATTACTTGATAAAAGTAAGCGAATAATCAACGTGGTGTTTCAGTGGGTTGTTGTTGAATGATCTGTCTTGTATTGTCGACCCTCAACTTGATTTATAGTTCGTGTGAAGTTGACTTATTCTTCGGTTGGTGCCGAGATCTTCGTGGCCGACGTCAGTGCAAGATATTTGGGGGAGAGGTTTAGTGGGATAAGATTTTGTTATGTTGACTTGCTGATTTTACGTTTTAGCAAGTTGAGCTTCAAACTATGTTTTATACCTCGGTCATGGGTAGGTATGTCAGCCCCAAGCTCAATGAGTATTGACGTTCCTCAAGCTTGAGCTATAATTTGAAGAGGCAATAGTAAAATTAAAAAATAAAAAAATTAAAATTTAAAAGTGTACCTTGTGAGCTGTGTTTCTAATAAATGAATTATGTAACCTCTTTGATTGGTTTTGGGCCTTGAGATCCCTCGGAGAATTGAACAGTTAAGCTTTTAATTATCCACTAAGTTAGTGCGTTGCGACTTACCTTTATTACCGTTTTTTCTTTTGGAAAAGACATGAAGATTTACCCAAATTTCTTGTTGGTTAAGTATTTTTTTTCTTTGTCTTTGTCGTTTTACCTACACCATGGTTAGGGAAAGAGGAAAAGAGAGAGAAAAGGAAAAATAAAAAGTGGTTGAAGTGAAAAATGAGAACCCCTATCATTGGGTGCACGTTGATGTGAAAACTCATTCTTCTTCTTATTGTGACAAGGAATCGCTTTGTGAGGTTAGAGCTTTTGAAGCTGGTTAGGGATGGCGCGAATGTTGGTGTTGAGTTGCTTCCCTGCGATAGTGACTAGAGGGTTTGTGAGAAGAGGGGTGATTGGGGTTACTTCTATATGTATACCCTGTGTTTTACTAAGCTTTACTTGCAGTTTCCTTTTACTGACTTTCAGTGCAAGGTTTTAACCCAGTTTAACTGCGCTCCTTCGCAGTTGCATCCCAATTCTTGGCTATTTCTTCGAGCGTTTGAGTGTTGAATGTATTTTTTGAATTTTTCTATTTCGCTGAACATCTTTTTTTCGTTATTTCAGTCTAAGCGGGTTCGGAAGGGTCTGTGGGTGTTCTTTAGTAGCTTTCCTGGTCATTCCCTCTTCTTGATGTACAAATATTCTTTTAAAAATTTCAAATCGATGTTTGTTAGGGTTCGATCCTTGGAGACTGAATACCCGTTTTATTTAGACAACGAGTTGATAAAGAGGTTTCCGCTATATTGGTGTCTGAAAACGTTGCAAATATTGGAGTCCATAGAGAGGAGTGAGGAGAAAAATATGTTTTTGGATTATGTAATAGAATGTTTTGCTGAGGCTGAGTGTCTATCTATTTCGGAGTTGTTGAGATTTAATAAAGAAAATGACAGGGAAGGGATGGAGGTGTATATAGGTAATGTATGTGGTTTTTAGGTTTTCGTACGTATTGATTTGGTTACTGATGTATGTAAGATTTTTGTTGTTTCGTAGGTGGACGCGTGCCGAATTTGAACATGTCTCGTCTTCAATCTTTTTTGAAGAGGAAGGGTGAAAAGGGTGTTGGCAGTTCGGGCATTGTGAAGGAAGTAAGTGGGGATGCCACATTCTCTACTGCTCAGGTTCCTCCTTCTCCTAAAAGGAGGAAAATGGATTTTGAGAAGTCCCTTGAAGTTTTGTCTGAGGGGGATTATGATGCCGGAAGTAAGCCAGTTTTTGAGAGGCAAAGGAGACTGCATGGATTCATTGATGGTGTGAATCCTCAGTCCGTTTGGAGTGACAAGTTTTCTTTTTTTGAGCTTGCTGATCGGGTGTCCTAGTACCCCGGAGATATGAGCTTGACCCGTCATACTGGTGTGGAAGCGATGGGAAAATTTGTTCAGGTTGAAATGCTTTTGTATTGTTTACTTTTGTTTGGTTATTATTAGTCTCGTGTCCGCATTTTTGTGATCGTCGTTTGATTTCTGTTTGTAGATCGTTGCATCTCGTTTACTGTGTGTTGGTCGGGACACCAAGCTCTTGGGTGCAGAACAGCAAGTAGCTACTGATAAAGTTGTCGGCCTTGAGCATTCTGTTAAAGAACAAGAGAATATGATCATAGATGCTACTTCTAAGATGAAGGAAAAAGAGGAGGAGATTTCTCAGCTCCAAGATCAGATCCATTTGTTGCAAAGCCAAATGAAAGATAGTGATAAAGTCAAGGGCGAGTTGACTGCTCGCATTCATGAACTCAAAAATGAGGGGTTGGAAATGTTTGCTGCTAGTTTCGATCGTGCTGTCAGTCAGGTGCTTGTGTTTTCTCCCAACTTTGACGTCGGAAGGCTTGATGTGACGAAGATCGTGATTGATGGACAACTTGTACAGGATGAGGCGGGTGATGGTCATGCTGAGAATGTTCCTCCCCCCTCTTGAAAAAGTTAATACTTGTAATTTGAAATACATGACTTTCTTTGTTTTGGTATGGTAGTTTGGATGCCAATCTTCAAATCGGTTTAGTTGTATTTGGAATACTTTATCCGATGTATGGTGTCGGCTATGACTGTTATGAATATTTTAAGATGTCTATTGCATATATACGGATGTTGTCTCCAACTTTTGATTTGTTGGTTTGCCATTATTGACTAGTAAAGTATAGTTTGTTGCAATGATCGGAGAGAGAAAAAGAATTAGATTTATTTGTATATAAAAAGGACCTTTTAGCTTTTAAAAGGTGTGGGGTGGTCGGTCTCGTTAAAACCTGTCTGAGTAAAACCCTCGATAGGGATAAAACCTCGTGATCAGGAAAAAGAGTACCTGACCACTCCACTTTTACAAGAAGAGATTAACTATAATAGATATTTAGAGATGAGTTGTTCCAAGTGTTGGGGAGGGCTGCCCCTTCCAATGTTTCGAGATAATATGCCCCTTTTCCAATGACTTTAGAAATTCGGAAGGGGCCTTCCCAATTAGCAGCTAATTTTCCATGTCCTGGGGGTTTCCGGATTTCTTCTATTTATCTCAGTACCAAGTCTCCTTCTTTTAGAGTTCTTGGCGTACTTTCTTGTTATACTGCTTTTGCGTTGCTAGTTGTATGGATCTTTGTCTTAGCTCGGTCAGACATCGGACTTTGCCTATTGTATCAAGCTCAAATGATCTGGCTTCCCTGTTGACGTTTTCGTCAAAGTAGTCGGTCCGAACTGACCTCGGACCGACTTCAATAGGGATCATGCAGTCTGAGCTGTATACTAATCGGAACGGGCTTTCTTTCGTTGTGGATTGTGGAGTCGTGTTATAACTCCACAAAATTTCTGGTATGAGTTCGGCCCAGCGTTCCTTAGAATCTGTTAGCTATTTCTTTAAGGCCTGCAAAATAACTTTGTTAGCAGCCTCTGCGAGCCCATTACTTTGTGGGTGCTCGACAAAGAAAAAATGGTGTTTGACGTGAAGGTTAGATAAAAACGAAGCTATTTTCTTATCAGTAAATTGTCGACCATTATCAGAAACAATTTCCATGGGCAAGCCATATCTACATATAATAAATTTTCAAATGAATGTTTGTACCATATCTGAGGTTATTTTTGCGAGTGGTTGTGCTTCTATCCACTTTGTGAAGTAGTCAATTGCCACTAATAAAAATTTTACCTGTCCTGGTGCTATTGGGAATGGGCCGAGTATATCCATCCCCCCATTTATGAAAATGCCAACTAACGTCTGAGGTATGCAATAGTTTGGTCGAGCTATGAATGAGTGGCATGCATTTCTGGCAGGCGTCACACCTTTTCACCTTGTTTTTGTAGTCTTCTCGTAACGTTGGCCAGTAGTATCCTGCTCTTAGAATTTTTGTGGCTAAGCTCCTGCTTCTAGTGTGGTGTCCACAAATACCATCATGGACTTCGGCAATGGCATTTACTGCATCTTCTTGGCCGAGGCATTTTAGTAATGGCCTAGAGATTCCCCGTTTGTGTAGGTTGGTTCCCATCATGGTGTAATGGCTTGCTTTATGTCTGAATGACCTCGGATTTTTCTCCTCTGGTATTGCTCCAGCTCTTAAATAGCGAATGAATGGGCTTTGCCAGTCTTCTTCCTGTGATATACTTAAAACAGATTTGATATCTAAACTTAGTTCTGTTAGCGTGAGATGATATAATTTATCTAATGAATCGGTTACCCTGTATGTAGCTAATTTGGATAAAATATCGGCTCTACAATTTTGTTCTCTAGGTACATGTGATATTTCAAAATTTTAAAAAAGCTGTATCATATTTTTTGCCGAAGTTAGATACTTTTCTAGGAGTTGATCTCATACCTGAAAATGACCGATTACCTGTTGTACTACGAGGAGAAAATCACAATATACCTTTAGATTTTTTACTTCTATTTCTTTTGCCAACCAGAGGCCTGCTAAGAGCGCTTCATATTCGGCTTGGTTATTGGTTGCTTGAAATAGAAATTTGATTAACTACTCGGCTTGGACTCTAGTGTCGTCCTTTAGTAGGATCCTTGCTCCACATCCACTTTCATTTGATGCACCGTCTACATACAGTTCCCATATCTTGTCTGGTTCTTCGAGGTCGGGAAATTCTGATATGAAGTCGCACTACAAGAAAATAAGCTTTCTGCCACACTTTAAAAATGTGCCAAAAAGTGCAAAAAAGCGTGCCAATAGCTTTTCGCCACGCTTTTTGAGCTATTGGCACGCTTTTGAAAGGGTCACATCTGCCAACGTGCCAGTTGCTCTATCGCCACGCTTTTGTGAATCTATCGGCACGCTTTTTTTGTTGGCACGCTTTCATCTCTTGCCATGCTTAAAAAGCGTGGCCATAGGTCTTAACCTATAGGTACGCTTAAAAAGCATACCGAAAAGTGCACATATCGCCACACTTTTAAAACATCTCAGAACATATGCTTTGGGTATTCTTTAAAAGCGTGCCGATCGGGGAAGATATGGATACACTTTTCAAACGTACCAATAGGGTAAACATATGGCTATGCTCCAAAAGCGTGGCTATTTATAAATACAAAAAGATACGGCTACGCTTAGAAAACGTGCCAATAGATGAGGATATAGGTACGCTTTTAAAGCGTGCCGGTTGCCAAGTTATGGCCACGCTTATTAAGCGTGCTTGTTGAACCCAAAATTAAGATATAGCCACCTTTTTTAAGCGTGCCCATAAGTTTGGTCAGAATTTTTTTTCATTAATCTTCCTAATATTTCGTGCAAAATTCATATATAATTTTAAAATCATAGACCAAAATAAAATTATATATATTGAACTAATCCAACAAATATAAACTTTTCCATAAAAAAATATATACATATAAAACTTGTCACCACAAAAGTAGGCTTTGATGACAAAGTACCAAAAAGTAAAGTTATAAGAAGTAAATAAGAATTGCAATTCCAACAAATGTCACATATCTACTTCTTTTATATACTTAGTTGGTACTGGATTCGAAGGTCCCAGAAGGTTTGGACTATTAAATGATCTCATAACAAAACATATTTTTTTAATTTTTTTTAATAATTGCTAAATAGTTCTTTTTTAATTTTAATTACAAATTAACCCTATATATTTTATTTAATTATAAAAACTGTTTTTTATTTTATAAATTATTATTTTATCATTCATCTATTATGTTTATTAACAATCAAAATAAAAAAGAATAAGGAATTAGATATTTCATTGATCGTAATAAATTTTTTGGCCATTCCAATCGATTAAAAGTTTATATTTGATCTGTGATGTTTGTACAGGGGCTGTGAAATCGTGTTTATTTGAAAATCAATGGATTGAATTATCAAAACAATTGATTGAATTTCAAGTTTTCATAACTCAATCGATTAGACTATAGATTGTCACAAAACAATCGATTGAAAATTATATGACAGTATGATTTTCGCAAAAATCAATTGATTGAACGTTAATTAAAATGTTAGTTTTTTAAAATTCAATCGATTTCTTATGTTGGTGCCATACGAGGCTAAGGAAGAGAACAAGGAGCACGACGATGGCGTAGTTCATCTGGAAGTAAGTCATGTTAGTGCGCACGCGCGAGAGCGCGTCTGAGAATCCAGATGGGAGACCGAAGGAGTGGAGGTTGAACATGAGCTTCCATGGGCGGCGCGTGCCTAGACCTTCCTTGATCCGCTGCTTGGCGCGTGAGAGGAACTCCAGATTTGAGGAGGGAGAAGAGGAGGTTGGGATGGTTCCGTACGTCGTCATCGATCTCTAAGCTTCGAAGTGGAGAAGACGACGAATCATTAATAGGAATGCCAATTTTTATTAATTATTTATTTATTTATATTATAAGCTCCAATTTTTATTTATTAATTCAATTGATTAGGTAGTATAAGCAATAGAATGAATTTTAAAAAATTTACATTTCAGTTATCGTTCAATCGATTGGGTAATATAAACAATCCATTGTTTTGTGATACTTTGTAATCCAATCGATTGAGTTATGGAAAACCTGAAATTCAATCGATTGTTTTGATAATCCAATCGATTGATTTTCAAATAAACACGATTTCACAGCCTTGGACGAATGTCACGGATCAAATATAAACTTTTAATCAATTGGAATGGGCAAAAAGTTTATTATGATCAATGGAAGATCTAATTCGTTATTGTTTTTTATTTTGATTGTTAATAAACATAATAGATGAATGATAAAATAATAATTTATAAAATAAAAAATAATTTTTATAATTAAATAAAATATATGGGATTAATTTGTAATTAAAATTAAAAAAGGACTATTTAATAATTATTAAAAAAACTTAAAAAACATGTTTTGTTATGGGACTATTTAATGGTCCAAACGTTTTGGGACCATCGAATCCTTAGTCTACTTAGTTACAAAATATCAAATTTCATGAGTAGTGTGATCATTCATTATGAGCTCCATTATTTTTATCACTGCCGTGTAGAATTTTAAATAATCTTATGTTAGTGCATGTTATAAAAACGACTTTAATTAAGACCAACAAATTCAATTCCAAATCCAAATTGATTAAACATAAAAATGGCAAGGCAACTTTAATTAGGTCCCGTAATATTACATATTCAGCCATTAAAACAAAAAACACATATCAAACACAAAAGAAATAGTCCCTATACAAAGACACAACCATATATACTCCCCTTAACACTTCTTTATCTAGCACCATTGATAACATACTTATATTCTAATTCAACAGATACTTTATTTGAATAGAAACTAAGAAAAATAGAAAGTCAACTCCTGCAATAATTGAATTGAACACATACACTTATTTCATTCTATTTATCTACAGAAATTGAAAGAAAAACTCATGCGAAGCAGCAAATTAAACAATCAACAGTACATATTCAGCAAATTCTGGGGTTAAACTTACTACATTTCTATCTCATGTACCTACATCATTATGGTTTGATTCCATCTAATCCACTTCATGGTTTCAGTCACCCCTTAAGTCCAATTGAGTTTCTTTTATCACCTCTTCAAAATTTTTGTCGTCAAATATGCATTTGGTTGAGTTTAAAAATTCACTGTTGTTTATAAATTTCATTTCTTGAATGTCCAGGAATTTTTTCCCTCCATCACGAGTGTCCACTTCACAAGACGAGAGAAGTTGTACGTCATTGATTTCGTCCTTCTTTATCACCTTATTTTTTTTGGAATACTAATTTTACCATAAATTTAGTTTTTGGTGTTAATGTATTTCATAAGTACTTCTTTTAACAAAAATTTTAAAAAGTTTAATTATTCTGTTGGTATAATTTTACAAAATTTTTAATTAGTATTTTATATTTTTTCTTTTTTTTAATTAGATTTCTGCACTAATTTTTTTTTAATTAAATCCCTTTTAGTAATAATTAGTTTAATTATATAAAAACCTAATTAAAAAAATTAGTGCAAGGACTCAAATAAAAAAAATATAAGAATTTAATTAAAAAAATTAGTATAAAAATTTAATTAAAAAATATAAAAATCTAATTAAAAATTTTACAAAATTATAAAAACTAATACATTAATTAAACCATTTTAAAACTGTCACTATTTATATCTAGTTGAACAATATCGGATCAACAACCGCTTTGACAGAGCTACAATTTGCTTGGACTCAAATTAGATTTGATTTATAATCTTTTAGCTTGGAGTGGATAACAAAGATAAAACAAAGACAACTCAGTTTTTTTTAATCTCTTTGTATACATGTGCATAGGGTTGGCATTTTATGTTTGTGGAACATGTGCATAGGCTTGGAATTATATATATTATTATGTAGGGAATGTCACATGCCCCCTGCCTAGCCCTGTTCATATTATTGAGACAACTACAATTCAAAATCTTATAAGGCCTTGGTTGATTGCCGTTAATATTTGGTGAATTTTGTGGTTTTTTTACTGCGGTGTTTAAATTGTTCAATTTACTTTTAAAAATATAAAATAAAATATTTAAAATAAAAATAAAATATTTAAAATTTATTAAATATTAAATATTTATTTTCTTTAATAAGATAGATATAATATGATAAACACAGAAATATTCACCTTAATATTTATTAGGTAACACTTCATTTGATTATAGTACTTTTAAGAAATGAGGAGTGCAGTGTTACGCAGCGAGTATATTTTGTGATTTATATCTATCAATTAATTATTATTAGTATTTTTAATGATATGAGATTATATCTAATGGTGTGAGATTATCCACTTTTTTATTGGTTAAGTGATGACGAGATTTTAATAAAAGTGCTGGTCTCTTAGACTTTCTCTTAAAAAAATACCAATGCATAAATCCTTTAGATTGTGTTTGTTTATAAAGACATGACAGTGACAGAGACATAAAATCATGTTTGACAGAGGAGATATGAACAGAGACAATGTATCTAGAAACACTAAATTAGTATATTTTGTGTTCATTCTAATAGGAAAGACACAGAGACACTAACAAATGACACAATTTATTTTTTATTTTTTCTTTCATTATTCTTATTAATTTTGCATAATTATATTTTTTATTATTATATTTTTCATCTCAAATTTTTTTACTGAAAAAAGAGAATAAATTAGATTTTTATAATTTATTTTAGTTTATCACCAAACAAAAAATATAAAAACACAAAATTTTATATTTTTGTCCTTTATATCTTATTTTTAATGTCTTATTTTATCTAATTCTAAAAAATAATGCAGCCTTAGAAAACTACCGCAAAAATCATCAATTCATCATTGCATTGACACTTGGCGGTAGGATAGCTTCTCAAAAGGGTGAAAATTTTTTTCTAAAATAAAAAAGTTAGTGAAATAAGAAAACTATTATCATTAAATGATTATGTGAGTTTTGTTATCTTATTCAAAAAATTTATTTTCTTATTTTATCAATATATTCTCGCTAAATGTAAAATAAAGATAAATTCAACAAACATAATAACATCACAAACGGCACTATGATCTTTTTCGTATTATTTTCAAGCACTTCATAAATGTCTTTTAGGTTTAATTTAAATCATTTTTACCTTAATGTTTAAAATTAGTTTTTATTCTAATCCTACATTTTAACTATGTCTATTAATATAATTTAAAATTGTTCTCAATTTAAAAATTTATAATCATTTTCACCTGTAATATTTGATTTATATTTCAAAATTATCCTAATCGATCAAACTATCATTAATAGAATGAACTAACAGATAGGTAGAATTGAAAAGTATTACAAATTTTAAGAATATAATTTATACAAATTAAATATTAAAGATACTTTTAAAAAAAAAGAAAAACATATATATATTTTGCTTTTAGCAAGACATGTTTGTGAGTTAGTATGTGAGTTTTTGTTGGCAATGAGAAAAGAAGTATGTAAGTACTGTTTAGTTGGTTTTTTTTCAGTGATATGGATTATATAGCTATATAAAAAGGATGTTATTTTTCACAATAAAATAAGAGATTAAAGAATGTATGAAACAATCTTTTTCATATGTCACAGAATAGTATTATAAATGACTCATATTATTGATGACAATGCCAAAATAACATAAGAATTGTACCACTGTTATGTTTTGTTTATCTATGTAATGCTCCATATGTGTATTGAGTTCTTTCTTTCTAAAAAGGGTTTTTGTTGACAATGAATATCCTCGAGCATATTCTGTGCACAATTTTAATATGCAAGTATTTTCCGAAAAAAAAAGGGTTTAAAACATAATTATGAATTTCCCCTATAAAAGCCTAATACTGTAATACACAAACATAAAGAGGCGCTAGAATCTTTGTCCTATTCTTTTCTGTTGAGGGTGATCTTCGCATATCCATGTAAATGAAGTAATATGCAGTTCCTAATTTGTCTTACATTGCCGAGGAATAATTAATATGCCTTATAAAGAGAATGTTAATAATGTGCTTTGAAAGTCACCAAAAAAAATAATGTGCTTTAATTTGAAAAAAATATGAAATGCAGTGTTTTTTTATTTAAATTCTAAATTTTAAATTTGAATTATTATATAAAATATAATAAATAAATAATTAAAATATATTTAATTAATGATAAATACAATATTCTTTCCTTAATAAAAACGTTTAACGATAAGAAAATTTTAGTATTTATATTCATGCTTTAATAATAAATACAATATTCATGCTTTATTATAAAATAATTTTAGAGTTAGCAACTTTTAGTATTTTTGCTAGGTAGACAACGAAAATTATGAATAATGTAAACAATCTTTGCTCAATTCAATCAAGTGATTCGATTGAGAGACAAACTCTTAAGCAACATCCCTGACCACATTCAGCAGAGTGGATTTCTTCCCAGTGGAGATGGAAGTACCCTCAATGGAGGGAGCAGTAGAATCCTCAGGGATAAAGTCCTCGTCTTCATCATTTAGGACGACTCTTTTAGATCTAGTGGGTCCTTTGTTCTGTTTCACTGAACCACCTCCCTTTAGATATGAATGTCTATTTTCATATTTCTCATTGGTCAAGTCAATACCAAAATACTCAAAAATACAAGTTAGAAACATGCCATAAGGAAGAGCTTTGTCCTTTTCACTTCTAACAGAATCAAACATGTATCTAACCATCAAATATGCAAATGAAATTTCAGTTTTGGTGAGAATGACATATAAAACAAGAGTGTCAGTGTATGAAACCCTTTGATATGAACCACTTTGAGGAAGTATAATGTGGTTGACCATTCGGTGCAACTGAGCACGTTCATATCCTAGGGCTTTGTGTGTGGGTGTAATGCCATCTATTAAGGAGACATGTTCACAAATACTAGCCAGGGCATCATTGTAAGAAACACCAACTCCTTCATCCCACTTAACTGACGTGTATGCACAAGGCCCAACATCAGTATACTTCAAAGCTTCACTGATGGTCTCATTGTTTAAAATGATATCTCGGCCCTTGACATACGAATGAGCAGTGCCTTCATGATAAGTCATGTTTGCATAAAACTCTTTGACCAACAAGGGATAAACAGGTTTTTTGATGTCAAAAAGGTGATTCCAGTCCAGAAAAATTAAGTTGTCAACAAAAGAAAAATCTTTTCTTTTCAAAGATGGCAGATTAGCAAGAAATGAAGAGCATAGGGTGCGATACTGGATGACCCCCTCATAAAAATCATTATTCATGACAGATTTGAATCTATAGGGATTATAGTTTGAATGAGAGGTCAAAAAATGAGCTTTGTGATCAAATGGTCCAATTTCTGGTTCTTTAACATTTTTGAGAGGGACTCGAGTGTTACCTCGTTGAGAGCGCATTGGAACCGACCTGGATATGGGTTGTGTTTGTTCGGGAATTGGTTCCTCAGTCGCCGGACGTTTGGCTTTGGAGGATCTAGGCTTTGCTGAACTCGGTTTTGAGGAGCTAGGCTTGGAAGGTGTGGCCTTTGGTGGTGGCGTCGACTTGGCAGAGGCAGGAAACCTTGGAGTGTTTTTGGTTCGAGCTTTTGGACCAAAGTCAAAAATTAAATTAGCCAAAAAAAAACTTTTCGGGCCACAAAAACAAAAATTTTGAAGAAAACTTAAACACACAATTAAAAAAAATAAGCAAGCAAGAATGTAACATTCATATTGGGCCCAGATGTGGTTTGAATTAATGAATCACATAGGACTACACAGATCTGAATTGAGGTTTGCCCAGATTGATTTACTAGCAATAAGCCCAGAATACGCTGACTTGAAGGAAACATTCATCATCTGCCCAGAATTGTCTCATACCTGTTTATGAGACAAAAAAAGCTCCAGCAAATACATCAGCAATTTTCAAATAAGGAATCATAGCTCAAAATTCCTAGACAAGTCCTAAGCATGCAGAATCTATCCTCAACTAATGGTTTTGTAAAAATATCTGCTAATTGCTCCTCTGATTTAACAAATTGAATGCAAATATCCCCCTTTTGGACATGTTCTCTTATTGAGTGAAATTTCACTTCAATATGCTTAGTCCTAGAGTGCAAAACTGGATTTTTAGAAATATTAATGGCACTCATATTATCACACATTAAGGGAATATTTTCAGCATTTAATTTGTAATTAGCAAGCTGTGTTTTTAACCATAAAAGCTGAGAACAACAAGAAGAAGCAGCTATATACTCAGCCTCTGCAGTGGATAAGGCCACTGTTGGTTGCTTCTTACTTGACCACACATTTAAGGACTTTCCAAGGAAGGAGCATAAACCAGAAGTGCTCCTTCTATCAACTCTATCACCAGCAAAATCTGCATCACAATAACCAATTGCAGAAAAATCATCAATCTTAGGATACCAAAGACCAAAATTGGATGTGCCATGAACATATCTAATGATCCTTTTAACTGCAGAAAGATGTGACTCTTTAGGTTTGGATTGGAACCTAGAACACAATCCAACACTTTGCATAATATCGGGTCTAGAGGAAGTTAAGTACATAAGAGAACCGATCATCCCTCTATACCTAGTCTCATCAACATCTTTCTCAGTTTCTCCCTTATCTAATTTAGAACTAGGATGCATGGGAGTTCCCATGGGTTTGGCATTTTCCATACCAAATTTCTTAACTAATTCCTTGGCATACTTTTCTTGATGAATGAAAATACCATTTTCAGTTTGTTTAATTTGCAGTCCAAGAAAAAAATTAGGTTCACCCATCATACTCATGTCAAATTCGCTTGTCATGAGTTTTCCAAATTCAGAACAAAGGGATTCATTGGCTGATTCAAAAATAATGTCATCAACATATATTTGGACTAGAATAAAGGAATCATTAGAGTTCTTGATGAATAGAGTTGTGTCAGTGGTGCCTCTTTGAAAACCATTTTTCAAAAGGAAGGAGCTAAGTCTCTCATACCAAGCTCTAGGAGCTTGTCTTAAACCATAGAGAGCTTTAGATAGTTTAAAAATATGATTAAAATGTTCTTTATTTTCAAAACCAGGGGGCTGCTCCACATACACTTCTCTATCTATCACTCCATTCAAGAATGCACATTTCACATCTATTTGGTATAATTTAAAACCACAATATGCAGCATAAGCTAAGAGAAGTCTTATGGCTTCCATTCGGGCAACAGGGGCAAATGATTCATCAAAGTCTATTCCTTCTTCTTGGTCATATCCTTGAGCCACAGCCTTGCCTTGTTTCTTGCAATGCTACCATCTTCTCCCAACTTGTTCCGGAATATCCACTTGGTGCCGGTCACTTTCTTTCCACTAGGCCTTGGAACCAACGTCCACACTTGATTCTTTTCAAATTCAAGAAGCTCCTCCTCCATAGCCTTAATCTAAGAGGGGTCACTAAGGGCTTCCTTGACGTTTTAAGGCTCTGTTTGTGAAAGAAGGGCAATGTTTGAACCTTCATTTGCCTTTCTAGTGGAAGACCTAGTTTGCACTCCATGAGAGACGTCCCCAATGACAAATTCCTCAGGATAATTCTTCAAGAATCTCCATTCACAAGGTCTGGTGGACTTGGAGGCAGATTCAGTCACCAAGGGATTCTGTGTGCTACTGTCTGCAGAATTTCCTTCAGATTCATGAGACAAAATGGAATTATCTCTTGAATTTTCAGCCTTTGCTGTTTCTGGTTAAGTTTGTCCAGAATTTTCTTTTCCATGATACTGAGCAGTTTCATCCTCCTTTTGAGCTTGATTTCCTGCATCACCATCTTCCAAAATGCTTTGCACCAAGTTAGTATCACAGAATGTAACATGTATGGACTCTTCAATAATTCTAGCATCTTGATGATAAACCCTATAAGCTTTACTATTTGTGAAATATCCTACAAACAAACACTCATAAGCCTTTGGATCAAATTTTCCCAAATTTTCTTTGTTATTTAGAACAAAACATTTGCATCCAAAGATGTGCAAGTAATCTAAGTTTGGTGGGTAGCCTTTCCAAAGTTCATAAGGGGTTTTCTTCAAAAATTTCCTTATGATTGTTCTATTTAAAATGTGGCAAGCTGTGTTAACCGCTTCAGCCCAAAGGAATTTTGGAACATTACTCTCACAAAGCATGGCTCTTGTCATCTCTTGTATGCTTCTATTTCTTCTTTCCACAACACCATTTTGTTGTGGTGTTCTTGGACAAGAGAAGTTGTGAGATATTCCAAATTCCTCACAAAAGGATTCAAACAAATTATTTTCAAATTCAGTTTCATGATCGCTTCTTATAGAAGAGATTTTCAAATCCTTTTCATTTTGAATTTTCTTGCAAAAAGGTTCAAAGGCCGAAAAGGCTTCATTTTTGTGTGCAAGAAATAAAACCCAACCAAACCTAGTGTAGTCATCCACAATTACTAAACCATAATGTTTACCACCTAGGCTTTGAGTTCTTGTTGGACCAAATAAATCAACGTGTAGCAACTCAAGTGGTCTTTTAGTAGAGATGTCTTCCTTGGGTATAAAAGAACTTTTTGTTTGTTTTCCCATTTGGCAAGCATCACAAGTGATGTCTTTGTCAAACTTTATCAAAGGAAGACCTCTTACTAATTCTTTCTTTACAAGTTTGTTTATTTGAAACATACTTGCATGGCCCAATCTCTTGTGCCACAACCACTTTTCAGATTCTTTAGAGTGAAGACAAGCTACATTTTGATCCTTCAGTTCATCAAGAGTAAGTCCATACATATTATTGAAACGCTTGGCAACAAACATCACTTCATTTGTCTTTTCATTAACAACACAGCATTCAAGCCTTTTGAAAATAACTAAATATCCTAAATCACACAGCTGACTTATACTCAAAAGATTGTGCTTTAAACCACAAACCAAAAGCACATCATCAATGAATGTAGATTGTTCATTACCTACTTTTCCAACTGCAATGATTTTACCTTTGCCATCATCTCCAAAGGTCACAAAACCTCCGTCATACTTATTTAGTTTGATGAAGTAGGTTGACCTTCCAGTCATGTGCCTTGAACATCCACTATCCATGTACCACATGTCCTTTTTGTTCTTGGATGCTAGGCAAATCTGCATGATGAGTTTCAAGTAGCCTTAGGTATCCAAATTAATTTGGATCCTTTGAAGTTAATCCATCTTGGTTGCCCAAGTGCATTGAAATCACAAACAACATTGTAGACTTTGTTTCCTATGACTCTCTTTTCAATGAAGCATTGTGGATATGAGTGACCAAATTTTTTGCAATTAACACAATGATTTTTTGGTGTGTGTCGCTGAAACTTAGGTGAGTTAAATTGCTTGAAGTGATTAAATGGTTGAAATTTTCTGGTTTTTGGAGGAGACACATTTCCTTTAACAAATTGATTTTTGTCATAATTGTTCCTCTTTGCAAAACTGTTTTCACCAGAATTTTTAAAACTATTTGGATTTTTCGAAAATGAGGTTTTGTTATAGAAAAATGGTTTCTTGAAAGCAGCCTCATTTTTCGAAATATAACCCAAACCTGGCCGGTTTGAACTCGGACCAGTTCTAGGTGAAGGCTCAGCTTCATTTGTGTATTCTTCATTAGATTTTTTTTCACAAGTTGAAACATATCCGATACCTGATTTGTTTGGTATGGATTTGGTATTTGATGAAGAGGCCACAAATTTTATAGAAGAAGTGTTAGAAACTATGTCTTCCTTGGCTATGTAGCCTAAACCAGATTTTT
This sequence comes from Arachis hypogaea, assembly GCF_003086295.3. Lineage (NCBI taxonomy): Eukaryota > Viridiplantae > Streptophyta > Magnoliopsida > Fabales > Fabaceae > Arachis > Arachis hypogaea. Next base: position 80,001,333 of record NC_092042.1, on the reverse strand, counting down.
CAAATAATGGCCTTTGACTTGCAAGTAATTTATCCAGGTTGCTAGAACCTTGAGCAAATTTTGCTAAGTCACCATTCAACCTTTTGATCATTTCATTTAACCTTTCATTTTCAGCAATTAACTCATGAGAAGGATCCACAATGTGCTTTCCTTTTAATTTTTCAAGTTCAGATTTTAGAAATCTCTTTTCTTCAATAATATCCAAAGCACATTCAGTTTCCTTTACTTTTTCTTTTAAAAAATTATTTTCAACTCTTAACACATCTCTTTCAGATTTACATTCATTGTATTTGTCAAGCAATTTTGATGTATTTAAAGTGAGATCATCAATAATAGCATGCAAGTCTTCAATGGTCAAATCATAATAATTTACCTCATCAAGATTGTTGTTTCCAGCCATGAAGCAGTCTTTGTCATCTCCTTCAGATTCTTCTTCTTAATTTGAGTCATTCTCAAGATCTTCCCAAGCTGCCATGAGTACTCTCTTCCTTTCCTTCTTTCCTTTGTCTTCCTTTTTGAGCTTTGGACAGTTTGACTTGAAGTGTCCAGCCTCCTTGCAATGATGACACGTCACCTTGCTCAAGTCTATCTTTTGCTCCTTTGAACTTGAACCCTTGTATTTGCCTTTGCTTTTCATCATCCTTCTAAATCTCCTAGCAAAGAACAAAAGCTCGTCATCTGAAATACCATCACTAGAATCACTCTCTTTTGGTTCTATTTGTGACTTGAGGGCTATTCCCTTTTTCTTTGAGTCTGTGTTTGTGTGTGTGGCTTCATAGGCAAGGAGTTTTCCTCTCAGCTCATCATAGGTTATGGGGCTTATGTTGTTACTCTCGGTTAGGACAGTGGCAGTGTTTTCCCACTCTTTTGTGAGGCTTCTAAGGAGTTTTCTCACCAAGGTTTGTTCTACATAGTTTGTACCCATAGCATCAAGGTTGTTGATTATGATTGAGAATCTCTCAAACGCTTCATCAATGCTTTCTCCATCCTTCATGCTAAACATCTCATACTCTTTTCGCAGCATATCAATCCTCGTTTCTTTGACTTGTTTAGTGCCTTCGTGTGTAACCTAGAGTTTTTCCCAGATTTCTTTGGCTGTCTTGCATCTAGACACCTTCCGGTACTCTTCAAAGCTGATAGCACAGTGAAGAAGGTTGATTGCTTTAGCGTTCAGCTCTATCTTCTTCTTGTCATCTTCATTCCATTCAGCTTCTTCTTTTGGAGTCACCACTCCATCAGCACTTGTTTTTGTTGGGATCTTGGGACCACTCACAACGATCTTCCATAGGTTGTATTCAATGGATTGGATGAAGATCCTTATCCTTTCTTTCCAGTAGGAGTAGTTCTTTCCGTTAAAGAAAGGTAGCCAGTTGTTTGACTGGCCTTCAGTGAGGGTGTAGGCAACTGTGGTTGTGCCCAGGTTGTTCGCCATTGGATCCTTGCTCTAAGCGGTTAAACTTGATTCTTGAGACCTTAGCTCTTGATACCAATTGAAGGTTGTGGTAGGCTTAGAGAAGAGGAGTTGAATCTATGCCTTCCTTTGATTTTGCTGTTATTACCCTTTTAAAATAACTTTGCAATTCTGATTCTATTCGAACTGAGCAGCGGAAATTTATGAGATAATTTGTTTTTGTCTCATGAAAATCAGAAAACAGAACACAGCAGAGAAGAGAAAAGCTAACACCAGCAAGTATCCTGATTCGGTTGCCTTGTGCTATGCAACCTACATCCAGTCTCCTCCACAACTATGGAAGAATTTCATTATAGTTAACAGTATTACATACACCAATAACACAGGATTGACCCAATCCTTTCACACTCAAGTTCTAACCTAACTTGACATTGGCTATGCTAATACCTAACTATACCTCTTAGTGCTAACCCAACTAAGAAAGGGATACCTTACAGGTACAAGATACAAGACACAATCATACCTAAAGAAATCAGAAAACAACTCTAGACTTTTCTCTCAAGTGTATCTCTCAGCCTTTTTCCACTCATGGCTTTTTCTCAAGCTTTCTCACACTGCCTTTTCTCTCAAGAAATTACAGAAAGATAAGCTTAGAAAAGTACTTTACAATCAGTAAAACATGAAGGAGATTGACTTCATCAGCAGCCTCTTTGCTATGTGCAAAACCAGATTCACAAACCTCAGCTTGAGTTCTTCAGTATTAGCCGAATGCTTCTTTGAAAGAAAGCATTATCCAAGTAGATGAACTTCCTAATAGAACACTGTTCTCACACTCTAGTTTTTTTCTCCTTGGTTTCTGAATGAACGACAAACCTCTTTTATCTCCTAGCATGTTGATGGGTTCATCTTCCTAGGTCAGCTCCTTGAGCACTGAGCTTTTCCAACCCCAAGCTCACTTTTTCTTCTCAAACATCAAAGTAGGACCTTTGCTTCTGACTTTTCCAACTTGACCGAAATCCATGAAGGAGTAACCGAAAATGTCTTCCAATGGTCAACCAAATCTGAACCATAGAGATGCAACTTGGTCCCCAAGAATCTCTTGTGACCGTGGATTTGTAGCAGTGAAGAACAGAGATCAACTTTTCCTTTGAATGCCATTTTCGGATAGAGCAGAGAGTTGGGAAGAAAGGATGAAGATCTGATGCATGCAAGATGAGATGGATTACCTTTCTTACGCTTGATTTAGCTTGGAGTTTCTGTTTTAGCTTTTGTGCTTCAAGCTTCAACTCTCTCTCTCTTGCTTCTTTGGTTACTAGCTTAGGGAGGAACCTTTTTCTCTCTTTCTCTTTCTTACTTTTCTGATTCCATGATTTGACTTGATTTGAGAGGAGAGGAACGTTGCTTACTTTGGAGGAGTGAAGAATTCAATCTTACAAGAGAAGCTTTGTGGGATGGATACGGGCTTGGATCCGGTTTTTATTAAGCAACCCGTTTGGCCTATTGGATCCTTTGACTTTGTTTCTTTTGGGCTGTGCTAGTTTATTTACCCATCAGCCTTGCTATGTTATTTTCATACCATTTGGACTGCTTAACTTGAATTATGGCCTGCAACATAACATAAATAATTAGCAATGTATATTTATTAATTAAACAACTCTAATTATTTATTTTGCCAAAAATAATATTTGTCATCAATAATTAATTTAGTTAATTTCTTAACTCAACAGAGATACTTCGGTTCTCAATTATTTTAGAATAATACAATTTTTTTATTAAAAAATCAGTTAAATAATAACGAAAATTAGTTTTGTAAAAATTTTATTTATAATTTATAGAAATTTTAAACTCCTACAAACTATTAATAAATTTATTTTTTAAAATATTTTTTATCATTGGTAATTAAATAAAAAAAGACCATTACTAAAAATTTTTTTATAGTGCCAAAAACTTCTTTAAGACATATAATTTGGATAAAGTAATTTTTTTTGAAATTTGTTAAAAATTTTAAAAATATATTTAAATTTTAATTTGTTTTAATTTTATTCTAAAAATTTTTAGTTTATATTAAATATATTTTTAACAGTTAAATTTTTAAGAAATTTATGGACAATTTAGTAATAATTATATCCATGCAAAAACAAAAAAAATTTAGAGTAATTACTCAAATCAGTTTTCGAAATTTTTAATATCGAACATTTTAGTCTTCTAACTTTTTAAATACACAAAAAACTCTTCTAAGTTTAACTTTGGCAGACAAATCAGTCCTCAGCCTTATTTTTCCATCAATAACAAACAAAAAATACTGATCTACAGGCATGAACAAACATACATAGACAACTCGACAGGACAAATTAATCCCTGGGTTTAGGGCTTTAAAATTGTGTCGTTTTGAATCTATCTCAAATTATTAGGCTTCTTTTTTCATTCTCAACAAGATAATAACACCGTTCATTGATTCCGCATTTCTAATAATCAAATATTCTCTTTTAAAACTATCAGACACAAGCCCCTTCAAACCACAAGGTCACTTGAAAAGAACTATAGAAGAAACAACTAATGAACTAAAGCACTAACACAACAGCCATCACTAATTAACAATGTGAGAAATAAAAAACCAATTTATTTTAAACACAGCAATCACCACCCATTAACAATTAAGAATGAAATAAAAATTCAATTGAAAACCATTATGAGAAACTGAAAGAAGGAAGAGAACGAGAAGATAGGCTCGCATGAGAAAGAAGGCTTTGATGGTGATGGTTGAAAGGGGAGAAAGATGGGAAGTCACCTTCGAAAAATCTTCTGCTATGTTCTTTCTATTCAGGTGGCTAGATGACGTGAACCCAGCAGTGACGGTTGGAACTGGAAGGCATGTTTGGAGGCGAGCACGATGTGAAGAGGAAGGTGATGAGAAGGCGATGACGATTGTTACAGTCGAGCTTGGTAAACTAGAATTCAAATCGCGGCTTCAAGCACAGGAAGGAAAAAAATAGCAGAACAGACAACTGGATGATCAAAGGGAGAGCCGCAAAAGTGAGAATGGTGACTGGGAGGAAAATGGAGAAAGAACGATATAGTTTTAAAGTCCTAACCCCAGGGACTAATTTCACAACTAGAAAATGGATTAATATAAATAGATTTACAGACAGATTTAGTCTTTATTATAGGCGAATTTTTGGTTACCGACGGATTTTGTCCCTCTGTAAAAGCTTTGTCGGAAATTATTTACCGACGGATTTTTTTCCGACGGATTTTTACCAGTTACCGATGAATTTTCCCTCGGTAAAATTCTCCCATCCATTTTCCTGAAACGTCGAACTTTTTGATGGATTTTTTGTCGGTAATTGGAACCTTGGAAAACCATCCCAAACTTTGAATACAGAAGAAAATTCGTCTGTAAATCCGTCAGTAAGATAAAATAGAATTTTTTTAGATTTTTCCATTGCAAAATAAACTTGTTTTTATACAAAATAAATATAAATTTAATACAAATTTTTATCTAATTTGTATTCGAATATTTTTAATATTTCAAAAAAATAAACAAATTCATCCTATTATCAAACTAAAAGAAAAGTACTATAAACAAGCAAGTCAATATAATTCAAAACATAAACAAAGTGTATTGATCATCAACTATAATTCCCAGTATATTGTTCAACCATACTAAAACTATCGGCTATAAGTTTGGTGTGTCATCCTTTTCAGCTTTTACATGTTTGTGATCCACTTTCATTTCTCTGTCTGGTTCCTCATTAATCTTCTTTTTTGAGTTGCCTTGTGGGGTGGTGACATATGGAAAGATAAACGCTTCAAATCAATTGGATTCAGCTTTTCCAAAGACTAAATTCTGAGAGTCCTAAGCAGTGAGGTACCAGAAGATCTTGGATTATTCTCTCTGGTTCTGGTAGTATATTTCATGGGTTCTGGAAGAACACTTCTAGACGTGTTCAGAAAAGATTTGCCCAAGAAGCTGCTACCATGAAAGGAAGGGGAGCCATATGTAGGTGTAGATTTTTCGAATGTCATGATATCAAACTTGTCATTTGCAATCTTAATCATGCAATCAAGTGTGGACAACAAAGTTTTTTTCTGAAAAAACATTTAAAACAAGTACTCCATTCAAATTCTGCCAAAATTCAAGTTTTTCAATCCCCTCACAAAATCTATCAATCACATACCAAGTTGCAGCATATTGCTCCTATCCTTGCAAGAAGGAAACACACAATTGACGTTGTTAGTGGAGTCACTATTCATTATTCATGACTCTCCAATAAACTTCAAAACCTCATAAAAGTAGGCTAGAGTCTGAGGAAAAAAAAAATTAGTTACATTCATATTCAGGGAGACAAAGATTTAATGAATCACAATTAGGAACAAAAACTGATGTTCAAAGGGATATTTGAACTTGATCAGTAGACTTATCTTTAATCCTCAAAATCTTATTTTTCAATATGATCCCCGAATAGAAGCAATATTTTATTTATCATACAATACTCAATGCAACATAAGCAACAACACAACACAAGTAATATTTCATTTATCATATAATACTCTATAAATTAATGAAGTTTACAACACAAGAATTGCACTAACCTGAACTCCAAACAAAAAGTTGAAGGGATTGGACCAAAAAGCTCTGAACGAACACACAAATTAGTCTTCTAACAATTAACTACTGTGCAATGAGAGAGAGAGAGAGAGTTGTAGTTATATAATAAATACTAATTATGGAACGCACATTCAGTAAGGAAAAAACATGAAATTTGATATAACAAAATACACTCTTTAAGAGCAGATTTATTCTCAACAATCTGAAACTAAATATTTAGACAAAATTGAATTTAACAAGAATGCATTACTAAAGAGCAAACTAAAAATCAATACTGCAGCTAGCATCAAGTTGGATTTCACGAGCTGGTATTGAGCTTCTGGATTCAATCAATGCTAATAATAGCAACGATGGCGATGAAGGGAGCAGACGTGACGAGAACGGTGGTGGAAGGAGCTCGTGCGACGCAAGGGATGACAGAAAGATTGTGCGATGCGAACAACGGCAACGGTGAAAGAAGCTCGTGCAACCAGAGAAGAAGCAGCTCGTAAGGAAGAAGCTCGTGTGTGAAGTGCGAATGAACGTGTGTGAATTGTCAATGAAGCTCGAGACACTAGGATTAAGTTAGGTTTACATCAATATTTTTCCACGGAAAATTTAAATTACAGATAGATTTTTCGTCGCTAATAATTTAATAAAACGCAACGCTTTTTGTCCATTTAATTACAGATGGATTTTTCGTCTGTAACCATTTTCCATGAAAAAAATTAATTTTTCCGACAGAATTATCGACGGATTCTCTTTTTCGTCTGTAATTTATGGTAATTTATTTTTTTGTTTTCCGACAAAAAATCCCTCTCAAATTTTGTCTGTATTTCCGTGGGATAAAATCTGTCAGAAATATCCGTCTGTAATAACTAATTTTCTAGTAGTGTTTGTCCTGTTTGTACACGTGAACAACTGAGTATCACATGTGTTTGTTCATCTTTCATGTCAGCATTTTTCGTTTGTCATTGATGGAAATATAAGGCCAGAGACTGATTTGTTTGTCGGAGTTAAATTTAATGAAATTTTTTATGTATTTAAAAAGTTAGAAGACTAAAGTGCTTGTCTTAAAAATCTCGAAAATCGATTTCTATTGTTACTCTTAATTAAATTATAAGTATATTAAAATTTGTCACTATTTTTTAATGCTTACTGTGACCCAAAATGATTCCAAAAAATATATGAATTTGTACTTTCAAAGTTGACCCCAAAACACTGTTGAATCTTTCTTTGCATGTGATGAGGAATGCAAAGTCTGATTTAATTCAGTAGTGCTTTGAACATGTGCGTAGAAGCCTGATTGCGCAAAATGGTTAAGACTGAAGAGAAGGTTCAGAACAGTGAACTATCCCCCTTTTTCTGAAAATTGCTCAAAGTTGAGAAGCACTCATTGGGATCCAGAAACTCCTCTTAAACTAACAAGATGCTTATTATATTAGCACGTGACATGTTTTATATCGGATAGTTATTTTTATTTATTTCTTTATTTTACTAACAAAATTTTGTTTTAAAAACTTGCACAAAGCAATTTTTGAGTTGAGATGTTTTATTTGCAAGATGTTTTATTAATATCTAAATTTTAACGTGCGTTACTAAAAATTAATCTAAATACCATTATTATTGTTATAATACTATGTTGATTTATTTTATCTTAATATTTACACTTGTAATAAGTACATAACAAATAATAATATCTAATTAAGCTTTATTTTCGCCATATATAAAGATTTAACAAAGTTTTACGTGTTTTTAGTCAACAATTTAACGCAACTTTCTTCTTTTATTCAAACTTGAGAGCTGATGAGAGTGACTAGCTAACTACAAAAGAAGATTGTTTTTAAGAAAAAAGGATATGATAGAAAGAAGCTTCAATAATAAATAACAACATAGATAAAGTTTAATACATAATAAACATCAAATGAAAAAAAAAAGTAATCTATTTCTAAAATACAACACCCGTCCCTCTCTCTTCTTTCAATAGTAAAATATATATATATATATATATATATATATATATATATATATATATATATAAAGTTTATACAAATGTGACCAATCTTACCACTATGCTCCAAATGCTGCTGCTTAATTATTATAGGACGACACTCAACACTGTCCCCTTTAATTTCTTGATTTTTTCTAAGCATCATAATCTCAATGATACACAAATGTATCAACAATAATCACAAAGAATTGGGATGATTATTTTTGAGGAACAATAATGATCCCCTATAGCCCTAAAGATAGAATGCGAATTATTAATATGGTAGAAACTCACATGCGTGCAGTTATCCTCTATTGATGGTTAAAAATCGTTAGATAATAATTTAGTCAAACATATTAAATTATCTAATGATTTTTAACTATGTAAAAATAACTGCATACGAATCTTCACCTATTAATATTAGTACTATTAATCAACGATGATGATGAGGATTAGGACCACCTGGGCTAAGTCTATTGATTTTGTATTGGGTTCCCAGCAACTGCTTCCTCCTTATGATTTCCTTCAACATTTGTTTCGCATTTTCTACAAAGACACGGTGTCCTAGGCTGCTCGGCCGCCTCGGCGGCGGCTGCGGCGAAGGAACTGGCCGAGCCTCGTGGTTGATCAAAATTGATGTGAAGAGAACAAGAAAGCACAAAACTCTCCAGCTTATTATTGCCATGAGAAATAAAGAATGAGCTAAAAAATGGTGTATATGTGTGTGTGATTATTAGGCTATGAGCATTGATAGTTCGGTATTTATATAGGCACACAAGTTGTCGTGACATGTGTTGTGGAATGTAGGAAAATCATAATAGAATATAATAATATTAACATTAATCATAACATATGTAGTCAAATACTATTAATTGGGATTAGACATTCCTTCTATGTTAGGAATAGTGGTTTTCATCAACATCACAAAGTCAAATAGAAAGTGCTATCTTTTGGTTATATATATATTAGGGACTGACCGACTGAGGAATTTTTGTCAAAAATTTTAGTGATAAAAATCATGATGTAACACATTTCTTACCTATTAAATGCATATAGAGACTACATGCTATTTCAGTCCTGCCAGAGGTGGTTTTTGTAATAATGTGATAATATATTTTTCTATTGTCATTGTCTTTCACCATCTATATAAAGAGCATATTTTATTTAATCGAAATAAAAATATTATTTGCACACTATATATTTATATATAAAAATATATATATAATTTTATTTATTTTTTATGTATATTTTATATTTAAATATATATTTTACACTTAATAATTAATTTTAATAACTAGTTTTAGTATATACTTAAGATAATTGAATTTGAATATAATGTTTATCGTATTTTAATTTGTTCAAAGACAATTCACATAATTGGTACAATACTAAAAATATCATTTTTAACTATTATTTATTTTTTTAACAACAATAAAAATAAATGTTAATATATTTATTGACAATTATATAATTACCAGTAAAGATAATTTTAATGTCCATAAAAAATATATAATTGTTATTGTAACATATAATAATAACGACAAATATATAATTACTATAAAAAATAAGTTAAATAAAATATGTTAGTAGTTATCATATTATTATCACTAAAAATAATTTTTGTTATGGTGATAAAAAATATATTTGATGCGCCTGTTATAAAACGGTTACATATGACGTATAAGTCGGTAATTAATAAATCATAAATTGTCTTTTATATTTATTTATTTCTGGCAATAAATCATTTATGTAACGGTAACTGCATCCTCAGAACAAGAAAAGTATTTTGAAAATTTTACTTAAGTATAAGTGAGAAAAAATTAAGGGTAAATCACCAAAAATTATATTTAAAATATTTTGTTGTTGATAAAAATATTCTTAAATTTTGTTATTGATAAAAATATTTTTAAATTATTTAAAAGCGTGACAAAAATATACATTTATGAACTAAGAGATTTTTTATTAACAGAAATAAGTGATGTGACAAATAAATTTTTTTATGTGGTAAATAAAGTTTTGATATTAACAAATCATATTTTTTTGTTAATAGAATAAATCCCTAATTACAATTAGATATTTTTAATATATTTTTAAATTATTTAAAAATATTTTATCGATAATAAAATTCAAAAATATTTTATCAGCACACAAATAATTCAAGTGTATTTTGATAATTTATCCGAAGATTTAAAAGCTGATATCTATAATTCGCATATATCTCATCTCGAAAAAAAAAAAGCTGAATTCAATTAAGGTTGGATGAGCTATACAACATTGAAAATTAATCAAACAAACAATATTCAAATTTTATAAAAGTTTTGAGTTTGATTTTTACTGTCCAACATTGGCAGAGTTTTGTTAGGGCAAGGTCCCATGCCCCAAAGTTTTTGTAAAAATATTAATAATTTTACTTTAAAAAAAATAAAATTAATTTGTTTGATTAAATTGATATACTTTTAATTTATGTATTTAAATTTTATGTCCATCTTTATCATTCTTTCAAACTTTTTATCCTATCCTATTTGACATAACAAATAGCATATATTTAAATCAACAACAAGTGACATATTTTTAAATCAATATTACAAATTAAATATCATTATAGAATTAACACTAAATTATATTTAACTACTCATATAGTTTCATACATTATTTTATTTTTAAAATAATAAAAATTATAATATAACTAATAATAATATTACTTATTAATAAAAAATTATTATTTTATTTTTAAATCAACTTTACAAATTTAATGCCATTATAGTATAATACTGTTTATATTAATAAATTTTGATATTTTTATTTTATTAAAAATTTAAGATTTTATTTTGTTGTATTATATTATTTAATTTGTAATAAAAATAATAATAAAAATAATTAATCTTAAAATTTTTGAGAAATAAATATTATCAAAAGTAAAATTAATTATATATAATTTAAATAAAAAATCAATTTTTAAAAGGAAAAATCAATTTTTAGATAAAAAATTAAATTTTTAAATAAAAATAGATTTTTATATGCAAAAATTAATTTTTTCATGTAAAAACTAATTTTTTTATAATTAATTTTTTATTTAAAATCAAATTGATTTATTAATTTAAACAAAAAATTTATTAATCAAAATCAAAATTATTTTTTATTAATTTTAACCATATATAATCTTACATATTAATAATAAATTTAAAAATAAAATAATTATATTTATTAATTTTATTTTAATATAAATACTATTATATAATTTTTTATTAAGATTTTTAGCCCTTTTAAAAAAAATTTTCAAGCTCCCCGACAGCTGTCCAACTATGTAAAAACTATTTTAGTGTGTAATTTGTAAATATTTTTGAGTATTTAAACAGATAGAAGACATATTCTGACTTTGTCGGGATAATTGATTATCTGAACCTACCTAAATTTCTGTTTATAATTTCTTTTGGGTTTTTATTTTATGCTTATATACGAATCTATTGTCGAATGAAGTGCATGATTCGCTTATAGTTATACCAGAATCCATCAAAAACAAATAAACGATATGCCAGCTAAAAATATAATGATACTTGTGTAAATTGATTTACAAAAAAAAAACATTACTCTTAAATAGAAATCCATATTAACAATATGGTATATTAAACATTTTCTCGTATTTGTATGTGCTGTCTCTTTCTTTTTATTTTGTTTTTCCTATTATAATGGTGTAGTCTAGTAAAAAAATAATATTTATATATTAAATTAACTATTAAAATTAATTATTATATATTTTTATATAAATACATATATAATATAATTATTTTTAATATATATTTTATATTTTAATATATATTATATAATAATAATTAATTTTAATAATTAATTTTAATATACACTTTACATAATTGAATCTAGCATTATCAAACGCATCATTTCTAAGTCACCAAAAAAAAAAACGCATCATTTCTTTCTCCCAAGTTATTCTAGAAATAGAGCTAATAGCGTGAATGAAGCACAGAATTTTTTTTACAACAAAGCATTTGACTTGAGAATATTTTTTACAACAGAATTAATTTTATATTTGTAAAAAAAAATAAATTATTATTTTAATCTATACAAATTTAAAATATTAATAAATTTATCTATAAATAAAATTAATATTTAAATATTTTTATCATACAAAGAATATTTTTATATACAATTAATTTTTATTATATATAAATAAATTTATTAATATTTTATATTTTTATGTTAAAAATAATTTATTTCTTTTTAAACTCAAAAACTTAGTCTTGTACATTTTTTCTCCTAGTTAAATCTTTGTCATCAAACTCTTCTACTATGAAAAATAAGTATCTAATTACTTTTAATTAATATAAAAATAAATATCCTTCTCATTTCGTAATTTTTTTATGAGACATATCGTACCTTAATTATTCTTAAATTTTAACCCGACTCTCACCCATTAGTAAAATTTAACAAATCGACCCGTACAATTTATTGGTAACAAGTTATCCGTGTCAAGTGTGTGTCAAGTGTCAACTTCAAATAATTGTAGGAATTAAAAACTTCCTCCCTACAAAAAAATAAAAAATTTAAAATAAAAAATCCTCCTCTTCTTTTCCTTTTCTTTCTCCTCTTCTTCTTTTTTTCTCTTTTCTCTTTGCCAATCACCATCATCTTCATCACCACCATCATCGAGCTTCTCCTTCACAACTATCACCGTGGCATCACTATCGTCAAACCAACTTCTCTTTTCTTCTTCCTTTTCCTATCCTCTTTCTCATCTTCTTCTCTTTTTCTTCCTCCATCGCGCCATTTTCATAACCACCATTTTCTCCCTCTATTTTACCATGGATATAAGTTCCTCCATTAATCGAGAGAGTGGATATGAGCAAGAAAAATAACTATATGATTTATAACCAAAAGTTTAAGTGAATTTTATGTGAATCAGTCTACTAGCGCTAAGAAATGTCTTTAATATTTTGTTAAAAAATCAAAATTTTTTAAATCAATAATCACCCAACAAAATAATGGATGAATAAATATTAAGGAAAAAGATGGTGGTGATTATTGGTGGCAAAACAAAGGGAGAAGATAATAGTTTTAAAAATGGCGTGATGGAGGAAGAAAAAAGAGAGGAAAAGCAGAGAAAGGAAGAAGAAAAGAGAAGCTCGTTCAGCGATGGTGGTGCCGCAGTGATGGTTGTGAAGGCGAAACTCGATGATGATGGTGACCGGCAAAGAAAAAACAAAAGAAGAGAAGGAAGAAAAAGAGAAGAAGAGGAGAAGAGAAGATGAAGATTTTTTATTTTTTTATTTTTTTGAAAGGAGAAGATTTTTAGTCTTTATAACTATTTGGGATTGACACTTGACACACACTTAATACGTCAGACGAGTAACCTGCTATCAATCGGTTGTAAGGGTCGATTTGTCCAAGTTTATTAATAGTTAGAAACCAAATTGATGTTTGAGAATAATTAGGGTGCGATATGTCTCACGTGAAAAAGGTGAGGAGTCGAAAAGAATATTTACCTTTAATATAATAGATTCACAGACAGTAAAAAATATAAATTCAATAATAATTAATTTTTATTTTATTAATTTTTTTAGTTTGAAAGATCTTTTTCAAATCAATGAAATTGTTAAACACAGCTTATGTATCATAAGATAGATGCATTTTATTTTAGATGCAACACAGTGAGATAAAACTTTATTGTTACTATGTACAAGAAAGAAAAAATCTAAATACACATATTATATAGAAATATACTATAGTTGTCACATATTCTGCCGCCAAAGTTTGATTTGCAGAAAATTGAAGGGAAGGGATCCCTTGAATGTGAAGAAAAGTATCCATTCAATGTGTCATGCCCCATGTGTGAATATCCTCTTGTCTTTATTCTTTAGTCTTAGCTTCCCTTCCATTTGTTCAAAAACAAACAAGCAAATAATAAATTAATAATAATAAAAAATAGCCATGTGCTCAATACTCTGTTTTGCTCTGTTGCAAATTGAAACAACTCAATGTCAAACAAACCTCTCTTTGAAACTGATGCGGTTCAATCTTCAATGGAAAGTGATCTCTCCACCGTTATTATTAAGTAGTAACAACTTTCAAAAAGGGTGACAGAATACCATATCCAATTCTATGTAAAAAGTGATGTGATATGTCTTTGGTAACTTCCCTTTTGTTGAATTTGACATATGGAAGAATGAATGAGGAATGCACTGTTTCATCTAATTCAGCTGCAACAAACTTCCAAAACCTTGCTGAATCCTTCAGAATTTGGAGCCCCCACAGTCAAAGGGGAGCATGATCATATCACTCTCTCTGCTCTCTATTCATCAATACAATCTCAATTATTTTTTCCATCTCTATTTATTACTTCATCACAGGAGAGTGAGCCCCTTAGCACGTAAGGGTATAATAGTTAGAATTTCGATTTAACTGTTAAAATTTGTTGATATTATAATTTTAAATAAGTCAATCAATTTTATAAAATTTATATTAGATCTAATTTTTTTAGGATTTAAAGTTTATTATAATTTTACGTTTTACGTATTTAATTTACTTTTTTAAATTTAGATAAGATTTTGATTTCTCTATTTTACATAAGGACACGCAAATATCTTAGGATAAAAAATAGTAGAAACAAAAAGTAATAAAACAAAAAAGTTTACAAAATAATAAAAGTCAATTTAAATTAGCCAAAATTTATTATATTTTATATTTGTTAATTATCGTTACAAAATGAATAATATTAAATATTTAGATACGATAAATATATAATTATAAATATTATATGTATGAAATTATAAATATTAAATTAAATAAAATAGTTATATAAAACTGTTATATAAAAATAAGTTTTCTTCTTCTTCTTAGAGGATAAATCCATTTTTGTGAATTTATCAAACTTCTCTAAAGTTACATTCACAAGTTCAGAATTTAAAGAAGTAGGAGATGAAAAGAAAAGATGGCTAAACCCATTTTTGCATTGGTGAATTTTCCTAACGTTATATTCATCCACCTAAACACATTATTAGGCTGCAATTTATGACATGGAATAAAAAAGGTCTTAGCAAAAAGTGTGCCGTAATTTAGAAACCAAATCTTGGATTTTATTTGGTGATATTGTCAAATTTGACAAGAATCTTTTCTAAGATTGCTGTCCTTTAAACTTCCAATAACTAGAAACGGCAAAACCTTTTTCCATTTGCATTTTAGAACAACATAATTAAAACTAGAAGTTAGCTAAATTGAGTCTAGCCAAATCCAATTCAAACTTGGCACATGGCTCGATTCGATTAGTTAGCCATCCGCCTATATCAAATTGGGAAATACTAGATAAACAATGATTATCTTGAACAATATGAACAACCATCAATCACACTACACCATAATTTAATTTTATTAATTAAATTTAAAATCAATTTACTTTTTTAACTCTATTAATTCACATTGTTCAAACATTGTTAAAAAATGTTGTTGGTTACCTATACTTTTTTTATCAAATTTTATTGATTAAAAGTTTCATAGGTTGACTTTAACATCAACTATATCTATAATTCATATATAAAACTATTAATTATAGTCTATATTTTTTATTAAAATCATATTTAAAATTGACTATACAAATTTTGTATCAAAACATTAATATATAGATGTGTTTTTTTTGTCATAAATAATTTAGTTAGACTTTGTTATCTATTTAATCTATAATAAAATAAATAAAGATATTACAATTTAGATATGACATAAATAAAAAATAATACACCTTAACCAATATAAATATTGTAATTATGTGTGTGTATACAATTATTATTATTATTATTATTTTTATTATTATTATTATTATTATTATTATTATTAAAGTTATAAAATGTAAATATATAATATATAATATATAATATATATTAATATAAATAATTATAATAAAAAATATATATAATTGAGTCAACTTAACTGAATTTATCAAAAAAATTCAAATTCAACTTATTTAATATATCTCTAATTTGGATTAAAACTCATCCCAAAAACTTATGAACTCAACCTGTTAATATTTAATAACAACAAATAGAGCTCAAACTAGTTCACAATCTGGCTTCACACACCTCTTGTCCTTAATTAACACAAGAAAATATAAGAATCGCTCATGAGAGGAAAAGTTAGATGTTTTAGCAAACTTTTATTCCAAACTTCCATCTATTTTTGGTCTGTGTGTGGAACCAACTGGTGTTTATGTGTGAAATGAAAATGATTAGTAAGTGGAACATTTTAAAAGGAAAAAGGCATAGCACGGTCACGTTTAATGGTACTAGATAATAAGCAATATAATATATAATATAAATAATAAAAGAACAACACTATATACCCAATAAATATTATTTTTTTCCAGCAATAATTTGTATTTATATTATAGGAGTTTTGCATACAATAAATAATAAATATATAATCTGTACTTATATTTATGATAATTTTACACATATAAATTAATATAATTTACACTCACACTTTTTAGAATTTGTTAAAAATAATTTAATGTTTGTAATAATTAAATGATAACAAAAATACTAAAAAAAATAGAAGAAAAAAAATTTAATTTTAATTTTAAAATTTAAAATTTAAATTAATTAAATATATTTATATTTAATGGGTATAAGATGTAATCTATTAAAAGGAAGCTGGCTAGCAAGCATGAGAACTTTCTGAAAAAATCGAGGGATAGGGTGGCTGTGCTCATGACCTTCATTGATAACCTTCAAAATGATGAAGACGTTGCCACTGATGTTGAAGAGGAAGCTGCTTCGGAGGGGAGTGGTTCTGATGCCTAAGATTTGTCTCATGAAAACTGCTGCTGCTGCTTTCTTTTTGTCTCATGAATTCTATTAATTTTGCAACTGTTGAACTGTTTTTATTTTGGATGACTGTAATAACTCTAAATACTGCTGCACTTTTGTTGGTTTAGTTAGAACTTTGGACTGTGATCTAACATTTTCTTGCAGGATTTGTATTGATGTTTTTGTTGATCTTGTTTATTTTCCACCCTTGATGACAAAAGGGGGAGTAATAGCACTAGAATGATGGTAATTTTTTGGTGTTGATGCAGCTACTAGTAACTCTTTCGAATTTTTGTCTAATTGCTGCACTAAATATTGATTTCACATGCTGAATCCTTTTGCTACTGATATTAGCTTGATGTTGGGCTGATTATGTGATGTAGCTCATTTGATATCTCTTATACAAGATAAATGTACATAGCTCTTTATTATGCTTTCTTTAAGTACAATGCATAACAGGAACAAAGAGGAAAGCATAAATCCAGAAGGAGCTAATCTTGAAAAGGAAAGGGAGAGCAACATAAGAGCAAATGACAAAAATCAAAGGGAGTTTCTATACCTTACTCAATTTACTTCCTTTTTGATAATTGCTTAAATTATGTTTGTCATCAAGGGGGAGATTGTTGAGTTAAGAAATTAACTAAATTAATTATTGATGACAAACATTATTTTTGGCAAAATAAATAATTAGAGTTGTTTAATTAATAAATATACATTGCTAATTATTTATGTTATATTGCAGGCCATAATTCAAGTTAAGCAGTCCAAATGGTATGAAAATAATATAGCAAGGCTAATGGGTAAATAAACTAGCACAGCCCAAAAGAAACGAAGCCAAAGGATCCAATAGGCCAAACGGGTTGCTTAATAAAAACCGGATCCAAGCCCGTATCCATCACACAAAGCTTCTTTTGTAAGATTGAATTCTTCACTCCTCCAAAGTAAGCAACGTTCCTCTCCTCTCAAATCAAGTCAAATCATGGCATCAGAAAAGTAAGAAAGAGAAAGAGAGAAAAAGGTTCCTCCCTAAGCTAGTAACCAAAGAAGCAAGAGAGAGAGAGTTGAAGTTTGAAGCACAGAAGCTAAAACAGAAACTCCAAGCTAAATCAAGCGTAAGAAAGGTAATCCATCTCATCTTGCATGCATCAGATCTTCATCCTTTCTTCCCAACTCTCTACTCTATCCGAAATTGGCATTCAAAGGAAAAGTTGATC
Organism: Arachis hypogaea; assembly: GCF_003086295.3. Classification (NCBI taxonomy): domain Eukaryota; kingdom Viridiplantae; phylum Streptophyta; class Magnoliopsida; order Fabales; family Fabaceae; genus Arachis; species Arachis hypogaea. The sequence goes on along the minus strand of NC_092042.1, from coordinate 79,983,323 downwards.
TCTGTTCTTCACTGCTACAAATCCACGGTCACAAGAGATTCTTGGGGACCAAGTTGCATCTCTATGGTTCAGATTTGGTTGACCATTGGAAGACATTTTCGGTTACTCCTTCATGGCTTTCGGTCAAGTTGGAAAAGTCAGAAGCAAAGGTCCTACTTTGATGTTTGAGAAGAAAAAGTGAGCTTGGGGGTTGGAAAAGCTCAGTGCTCAAGGAGCTGACCTAGGAAGATGAACCCATCAACATGCGAGGAGATAAAAGAGGTTTGTTGTTCATTCAGAAACCAAGGAGAAAAAAACCAGAGTGTGAGAACAGTGTTCTGTTAGGAAGTTCATCTACTTGGATAATGCTTTCTTTCAAAGAAGCATTCGGCCAATACTGAAGAACTCAAGCTGAGGTTTGTGAATCTGGTTTTGCACATAGCAAAGAGGCTGCTGATGAAGTCAATCTCCTTCATGTTTTACTGATTGTAATGTACTTTTCTAAGTTTATCTTTCTGTAATTTCTTGAGAGAAAAGGCAATGTGAGAAAGCTTGAGAAAAAGCCATGAGTGGAAAAAGGCTGAAAGATACACTTGAGAGAAAAGCCTAGAGTTGTTTTCTGATTTCTTTAGGTATGATTGTATCTTGTATCTTGTACCTGTAAGGTATCAATTTCTTAGTTGGGTTAGCACTAAGAGGTATAGTTAGGTATTAGCATAGCCAATGTCAAGTTAGATTAGAACTTGAGTGTGAAAGGATTGGGTCAATCCTGTGTTATTGGTGTATGTAATACTGTTAACTATAGTGAAATTCTTCCATAGTTGTGGAGGAGATTGAATGTAGGTTGCATAGCACAAGGCAACTGAACCAGGATACTTACTGGTGTTAGCTTTTCTCTTCTTTGCTGTGTTCTGTTTTCTGATTTTCATGAGACAAAAATAAATTGTCTCATAAATTTCCGCTGCTCAGTTCGAACAGAATCAAAATTGCAAAGTTATTTTAAAAGAATAATAACAGCAAAATCAAAGGAAGACATAGATTCAACCCCTCTTCTCTAAACCTACCACGACCTTCAATCTCCTTTTAAAAAAAACGTAACCAAATTAAATCTTTACTCTATTAAAAAGTAAAATGAGTAAGTGTGACACTAAAGGATCATCAGTCATAAGAAAGATTCCTACTATATTGCCCGAAAAAAAATGCTTGCTTCGATAAAATCTACTTATGAGAAGAAAATATATATTTTTTTAAGAAAACTTATCCAAACAGGTTTTTTAAAATAATTTTTAATCAAAAGAAGTCCCTTTATTTTTGTGAAAAAACGAGAAAAAGGTACCCAAAGCAAACCCCTGTTTCTTTTAATAGTTTTATTACGAATGCCACTTTGAAATGGAAAATTAAAGAAGCGAGAAAATTATATAACTTGATGAGTAAAGTATAGAGTTTATACATATATAACCAACAATACTAAGCCTACACAAATATATATATATATATATTAAATGAGTTATCAATACAAAATATATTTTAAAATACATATAAAATAACATATATATTTATATACACTATATGATAAGTGAATTAGTTAATTAATTTTATCATACATACAGAATTATATACACACATATTATATATATATATATATATATATATATATATATATATATATAATATTTTATTTTTATACCAGAATTTAGTATTTATCATTTATGATTTAAAATTTAATATATTAATTAAAAATAATAAATTTTATTGGTAATATAATATTGTTCTATTTAAATCTTTTGTTGCTCTTTCTTGTTCTTGTTTTTTAACCAAAAATAAAAAATCAACTGTCTTCTTTGATATCAATTCTGTTTTCTTTTTTCCTCTCCTAATCAAGTGAAACCCACTAACAAATGGTATAAAATTTAAAACGAGAAAAATTTAACGAGAGTTAGGGAGTCAGTAAATTTTATAATTTGTAGTTATTAATTAGTTATTATTGATAATTTTAGTAGTGTAAAATTTTATCTAATAATATGAGATTATTCATTTTTTTAATGATTAAATACTGACCAAATTTTAATAAAAAAAATAGCTGTTAATTAGTCTTTCTCAAACTTAATTATAATTTAAACAAGTAGCCAGTAACTTGGATTAGTAAGTGCCTCGTAGGGCCCTAAAGGATCCTGTTATCAACCGATTAAGATTGGGAACTAAAAGAATTAGATTGAAATTGACATTTTGTTTGTTAATCAATAATAAAGTATGTTTCACTACGTTTACATAGGTGGTATTCTGGATATTATTCAATATATCTAGTCAATAGTCATCATTAATTCTTCCGAAAGTCAAAATGCCTTTTCCCTTTTCATTTTAGATGGCGATTAATTGATTGGGTTAGTATATTCTATCCATAGAATTAAGGACTAATACATATAATTATCAAACCGCTAATTAATCTGAATGCTAAAAGTTATATACTAGGATTATTAGTATATATTTGTTATATTTTTTTGGAGTTATTTCAATTCTCTTTCACACATGATTTATACATAATCACTAATTTGTTTAAACTAATACGATAAAAATCGGCCAACTTTAATCATGTTAATATGAATAATTTATAAGAAAATGATATTGTCATTCTTATTTTTAATAAAACTTTGTATGAATTTATAAAAAAAAATGAGGTTAGCTTAGGGGCTAATTCTTTTTGTTATAAAAATAGAAATTGTGATATATCTTAACATTGTAATTTTTTGTATTTTTTAAAACGGTAGAAAATACACAAATTAGAGGGTCCGATTTCTGTACTTCAAATTTTTTAATTTTTTTAACACAAATCGGACGGTCTGATTTGTGTACCTCTCACAAATCGAACGGTCCGATTTATGTACCTCTAATAAATTGGACGGTCTGATTTCTACTTCTCTAGTTAAACGATTTCACATTTGAGTATAACACTCCAACAATTCACATTTTAAAAAAACACCACTACCACTCACAAATCGAACGGTCTGATTTGTGTACCTCTCATAAATCGAACGGTCCGATTTGTGTACCTCTAATAAATCGGACGGTCTGATTTCTGCTTCTCTACTTAAACGATTTCACATTTGAGTATAACACTCCAGCAATTCACATTTTAAAAAAACACCACTACCACTCCAATATTAAAAATAAAAAGTTCTAGCTTAGAACGAGATCATAAAAGCAAAATAAAAGACACCAAACTTAAAGAAAAAACTCTCAAAACTTGAAAAAGTAAGAATTCAGTCAAAAACAGACTTGCAACGATGATGAAAGGGTAGCAGCATATTTCAGAAAGGAATTTACTGAAATTGAGAAAACTGATGAGATTCCTATCAGAATATGATCAAGAGATCGAGAGAGAAATTTTCGTTTATAAAATTAAACTTAATACACATTCTTCCTATCTTCCTTTACAAATCGATGACATTTGAAGCTGGCACTTGATGCACAGACCTTAGAATAAAAACATTTGCATAAGCTGAAGAAGGATAAGATTAAGAAATAGTGGGGTAGTGACAATTTCATGTTTAGGGATTACAAAATTGAAGGGTGAGTGGCACATACATACATTTGTGGGTCGGTTATGAGAGGAAACTTTCTCTTGTCAAATGATGACCACTTTCTTTCGGTCACATACATAGCCACATAGGAAAAGATATATGCATACTTAACACTTTCTATGCAAATCCAACAACCATCAAAGTTTTCAAATTCTTATATATATCCATCATTGCTTGTTTGTGAGAAAGAATAAAGAAAATATTTTATATTCCATGGCGGGTTATAACTTATTAAGTAAAAACAACGAGGCCAATTCTACCAAATAAAGTTCATTTTCTTTAAGAAAGCCATCACCTGCTTCAGGATATCTTTGTTGGTTATGGCTACCCACATTGCCTCCGTCCTCTACATTATTCTTTTCTTCTTGTTTGTTCTTTTGCAAAGATAATGTTTTCAAGTTTTTTCCCTCTAAAAAATAGGGCTATATCTAGACAAACAAAAAAACTATGCTAGCAAGTGCTGGGGAGAAAAAAAAACATCTCAAATCATCATCAAACAAAGAAATAATCTCATCTCATTAAGGTAGCGTAGCGTTTGGTAGAGAGATAGAGACCGAAAGACTGAGACTGAGATAGAGATTAAGAAACAGAGACCGAAATAAATTTTAGTATTCTGTTTGGTGCAAAGTAAGAGATAGAAATTAAAACAAGAATAAAACTCTAATTTAATTTGTACAAATAATAAAATTGAAATTAATTAATTGAAATGAAAATATTTTAGGTATAAAATGTTATTAAAATTTCAGTCTCTATATCTAAAAATTTTAGTCCATATGTCTCTACTTTTTAGAAGTACTGAAATACTGAAATTTTAGAGACAGAAATTTTAATACCAATTTCTGAGCCAACAAACATGATACTGTGTCTTAGTCTCTTAATCTCTATCCCAGTATTTCAAAACAAACACTACTTAAGAGTACTAAAATAGACATGTAGCCGTTGTTTATAAGATCATCTGCTGTATCTTGTTATCTTTTCGATAAACCTGCAATATTTGAACTTTTCAATCACAAATTAATTAGAAAAACTTAATTTTTAGAATAAGAATTGCATATGAGTAAAGATGACTCGTTGAAAGTGAACGAAAGATAGACACTGCAATCTAATAATATTTTTAAAATTAAATGTATTAAAATTATATATAATTTTGATGTATTAATAATATATATATTTCATTATTGTATGATAATATGTCATTCGGATTTATTAATAACATTTTCAAATATTAAAAAAATTCACTTTACAAAAAACTACCAAATTTTAAGAATGAAAAGATTTTATTTTTTTAAAAATGTATCAGTAATGCAAATTTTCGAATACCATTTTAATAATTTACTTATCTACTTAATATACTAAAATTGGGTTTTCTCTTTACTAATGAAAGTGAGGTGTCAATTTATCATGAATTCATTTTTTCTCCAAAATAAAAGTACTATTCTCTCTTTTAAATTTGTTTTAGAAAAATATTTTTATTATAATTATATTGCAATTATATTACAATTAGCATTTAACGAATAATGCATGATTATACTAATTTAGAAAAATATATTTATTATAATTATATAAAATCAATATTTAATGCATTATCAATTAAATAAAAGTAAAGTATTAATTTTTCGTGAATTTATTTTTTCTCCAAAATAAAAGTACTATTCTCTCTTCTAAATTTATTTTAGAAAAATATCTTTATTATAATTATATTATAATATTTCAATTATATTACAATTAGTATTTAATGAATAATTCATGATTATACTAATTTAAAAAAATATCTTTATATAATATAAAATCCATATTTAATACATTATTAAACTAATTATCAATCGAGAATATTTTTTAAAATTTTAATTATATTGATACAATTCTAATTCTCATTTATCATGCAATAATTTTATTAGTGACAAATTGTTATATTAATAGTGACCTATTTATATTGATATCAATTGATAATAATAATAATAATAATAGATATCAATAATTAAATACTAAAATATCTACCAAACAGTCTTTACCTAGCTTAGTTAACAAATTTAATTTTAGTTGCTATATTTTATTTTTTACATAATTATATTAATTGTCAATATTTTTTTATAATTATATATCAATCAGTATTTAATATATAATTATGTTAATTGTCAATAATTTTAATTTTCAATCATTGTAATATAATTTTAAATCAATCATAATTTCTAACAAGTTAATATTGATATCTATCTTAAAAAAATAAAATAGAAATCTATGATTCTAATCATGATAAAAATGTATATAATATGATAATAGCTTATTCAATCACGGCAAATATATGATGTATAACGTAAATAATAAAAAATTAACTTAATATAACTAATTTATATAATTATTTTTGTTTTAATAAAGGCTATATATAGTGTTTTTGTGTGGTTTGTGATCTTAGATTTGGGAGTCAACTTATTTTTTTTAAATTTATTATTCTTCCTTGACTACTTCATAAAATAAGAATGTATTCTTCGTTTTTTATCGAAGTTGATCCTTTTAAAATACAATTTATAATTTTTTATAGTATTTTTTATATAATCATCATTCTATTATATTATTCGTTTGATAATTTAATGATTGTTCTTACTCGAACTTATTCTTTTCGTCTGATGTTCCAGTGTGATTGTCTTTTGCCACAATTGTTTGTAATGCACCACGTCCATCAAATATCATCATAAGTTGTATTCACTGATTCGGGTTCTAATTACATGGATGTAAGCGTCTAACGAAGGGGCAATAAACTCTATTTGACCAAAGGATAGTCGCTGGATCTATTCACATATTATGATCAACCTAATGGAATGTGGGAGGAGCTCGATTTTTTATTGTGGAATTATTTCCACGGAGTTTTGTAAGCCAAGTTCAAGTTCCATCCCCTCCGAAAATTCTCGAAGTAGATCACATAATGAGATTAAATTTTCTCAATTTAAGTTCAGTTTTAGTAAATTTGTGTCAAACTCGAAAATGCAATTTCAACGATTGGTGATATATTCAAATTTTCTTATTTTTAAGCTTTTTGTAATTAAAATAATTCTATAACATATTGTGATTTTTTTTCAGAAATTACCAGCCTTCATTTGCATTAATACAATGCCATTGAGGAGAATAAATGTCTGTTTAATTTTTCGGTGTGACAATTCTATATCTTACCGCATTGCATGGATAGCGAATGATGAAGCTTATTTAACAAGAAGATGGTTTGAATTTACACGAATTCTAAATGTTCGAACTTATGACATTGTTTCAGTTGGTTGTCATTACGAGAATGACTCTAATCTATAAGTGCCTAAGGATTAGAATAGATTAAATATTATTTAAGTAATTTAGTTCTAATATTGATATTTGATTTAATTAATTTTAAATTAATTTAAATTTAAATTGTTACCTCAATTTATATATTACGACTATTCTTCTTTAATATGTTATTTTTAAATTTTTTAATATGAAGTTTCTTTCTTTTTTCGGTTTATAAGTTATTTTTATTTCTACTTTTATTTGTTCTCAGTATAACCAAGAAAAAAATAATTAAATTATAAAAACTACAAATAAAAAATAATATTTTTTATATGATAATTATTTTAATCAATTAAATAAAATTATTGTAAACAAATAATAAAATAATTAATAATTGGATACGAATAAATCAACAATAATATTTATTAAAAGTTTTACACGTCCAATAATATTCTTAGTTGCGTTTAAATTTTGATAATAAGTTTAACTTACTTATTCTATATAATAAATACATTGGAAATTATATTATTTTTTATAGAATACGAAATTTTTACTCTATATTATTTGATAATTATTTATTTATTTAATATTATATCTTTTTTCTTTTCTTTAACTATTTAGATAATATATATACTAAGCAAGTATCTCCATTGAATTAATCATAAAGATTAATAAAATATAATAGCATAATTTTTATCTAATTATAGCAAGTATCTCTATTGAAAATATTGTCAATTATTGTAAAAAAATATTTTTATTATAATTATATTACAATATTACAATTATATTACAATTAGCATTTAATGAATAATGCATAATTATATTAATTCAGAAAAATATCTTTATTATAATTATATAGAATCAATATTTAATATATTATTAAACTAATTATCAATCAAAAATATTTTTAATTATTTTAATTATATTGATATAATTTTAATTTTCATTCATTATATAATAATTTTATTAGTGATAAGTTGTTACGTTAATGGTGACCCATTTATATTGATATCAATTGATGATGATGATGATGACGATGATGATGATGATAGATATCAATAATTAAATGCTAAAAGAATTGTCAAACATTGTTTACCTAGTTTCAATTAGTTAATAAATTTAATTTTTGTTGCTATGTTTTATTTTCTATATAATTATGTAAATTGTCAATCATTATACATCAAATTAGTATTTAATACATAATTATATTAATTGACAATAATTTTTTATAATTATACATTAAATCAGCATTTAATACATAATTATATTAACCTACACATAATTATTTTTTATTTTAATTTTTACCAACAAATTATATAATAACATCATTTTATCAATAACATAAATTTTAACATTTAATTTATGCAAATGGTTGAAATTTTATTGTGACTTTTTAAGGGTATATCCTTTTATTAATATATTGTTAGTTTTATCATTTAGTATAAAATTAATTGATAAAATCACTTTAATTTATAAGTAATTTATTATATTATTTATTTATTTATCCTTAATTTGATACTTTTAATTTAATTTTTTTAATTAGATGTTATTTGACTCTTGACTAAAAAAGAAGAGTTTATATCATGGTCAAAAACAAGAAGAAATAGCAATTACATTATGATTGATCTTCATGATTTGCAGTATGTGAAATTTAATATTTTACAACGAGATTTTGTTTTGAAACAATTATTTTAATATTTCACAACAAAATTTTGTTTTGAAACAATTATCTATTCATATGCAAAATCTTTTATCTTTTTCATGATATATTACTACTTATTTCTCTTAATTCCATTTTTATTTAAAAATGAGAAAAAAATAAGGTGCACACTGTGGGATCAATTTGCAATCCAATTACTCAATTATCTGCGTGATCACCAAACAACCGAATATATATTTATTCTCCAATTTGCAAACTCTAACAAATGTATTGATAAACATATTGGTTTAACTTTTTATTTAATATATTTGTTTATGTTATATTTATAATTATATTATATCTATTTTATGTGTATATTTTTTTAAAAAATACTCTTAGTATTAACACATGATGTATTAGATAAATATTTTAAAATTAACTATAACATGATAAAAATAAAAATTAAACTAAATAGATATTATAAATACAAACACAGGCACAACCCATTTAACCTAGCTCCAAACATAATCACAGCAAATAACTCTCTAATCCATCCATTTAACTACCTCACCTATTTTTATAAATCTAACTAGTAATTATCCTCTTTTCCTGACTGGAATAATGAAACTCATCATAATTGGGATCTAACTGCTGCGTGTTACAACCAAATTCACAAACAACCCTAAACACAAATAAGTGAACAAACCTAGCAACCACTCAACGACATAAAGAATAAATCTGTCGCACCATCACGTGCTCGCCATCGCCACTCATTCGTCATGCTGTCACGTATTCGCCGTTAGAGTAAATTAATAAAAACGATTAATAACTGTATTAGAGTTGATACATTTAGCATCAAATTAAAAAAAATAAATAATTCATAATATATTACTTTTTTATTAATCAAATTATTATAATTTAAATTAATTTTAACAAAACAATTTAAAATTATAATTTTTATTTTATTACGTGCATGATGCGGATTATTACATTTGTTTATTCTAAAATAAAAGAGTTATATTATTTTTTTTCCTTTAAAAATTAGGATATCTATCATGATAATATTGGCCGATTTCTTCCATGCGAAAGCTATTCTAAATACTCTCAATTTTTTCTTCTCAATCTTTTTATTCTCATTACATTTCCTCCTCCAAATAAAGGGTTATGCCAAGAAATCTATTAATATAAACAATTTAATTTACTTTTACATATGATCAGTATAAACATGTTTTATATAATTATTTAATTTGACATTAAACATAACACAAATAATTATTATAAAAAAATGAATCCAATTAAATTATTATATTTAAATATCTTATACTACTATAAATATATTAAAATTAAACTCTAATAAAAATTCTTTAAACTTTCAAGTTTCAATATAATCAATACTTATACTAGCTCAACTATTACCAATTCAGAGTTTCTTAATTAAATTCTTTAATCAGCGATAGACATTAGGAGGCTCTATCAACTTTAACAATAGGTTGACAAGTTGTTGTTTGAAAAAAAATAAGAAAAACTCTGGAGAGTAAAATGGAGTTCATTTTATTATCTAATCCCCCCACTTTTTTCTCTCTCCCCCCAATTTTAACTAAAAAATAAAAAAAAATTATTATAAAACTTTATTAATGTATGAATACTAAGAAAAGTTATTAATGTATGAATATTATTAATACTTTTAGCATTTTTTGTTTATTAGATATTTTGTGACACTAATATATGATAACGGTCTAATATAAAGAAGTAGTTAGTATAATTTTTTTTCTTTTTTTTTTTAGCTATATATAGTTGTACCTTTTATCTTTATAATGGTATAATTTCTCCTCTAATATAATAGACATATTTTTCTCTTTTTTAGTTTGCATAGCAAAATTTTTATTTTTCACCAAGAAATCTACAGATCAGATTTCATCATGGTGTGGTGAGCGTAGAAGAACTACAAATATTGTTAAGTAAGAATTGTAAACTTTGCCCCTTCCTTCTATGACATCCATGGCAAATCGAGAAGTGGGAGTGGATAATCAAAAAATTCATAACTGCAAACATTTTAAGTGAGTGATTTACAAAATCTCAAAAGATTGATGAATCAAGTTGTCAGCCTTCAAACGCAAGTAGGGAGATCAACATTGAACCCAATTCAAGACTAGACAAGTTCCTTCTACCTCCATCCAAATCAAAGCCCAGGTTTATCACTAATTCAAACTCTTCTTACAACTTGAAATTATCACTCATGGACGAAATCGCTTTGGCTATCCATCAAATCGAAGAATAAGTTGGGATTCATTGATGGAAGCATTCTAAAACTTGAAAAAACTGACTCAACCTATGAAACTTAGGACAGATGTAATACCTTTGTACTATCGTGGTTGCATTCTTCCCTAAGCACAAAGATTCTTCAGAGTGTTCTTTGGCGTAACGCAACCTCGGAGCTCTGGAACGATCTCAAGCACAATTCTATGAAGATGGTTGTTTCGGATAGCTGATCTTTAAGAAGAGATGTTTGCGATAAAGTAAGGAGATCTATCCATCACTACATATTTCACTAAACTTAAGAAAATTTGAGAAGAACTTGATGAGTTCAAACCAATCTCATCATGTACCTGTGGAGCATCATGCTCATGTGGATTGAAGATCATAAGAGAATATAGAGACTAAGGACATGCTGTTAGAATTTTGAGAAGGTTAAATGAGCAGTACACAACAGTGAAATTACAGATTATATTGATGGTGTCACTGCCCTGCCCAGTGTGAATTTCATCTACTCTTTGCTTTTGCAATAAGAAAGACAATTAACTAACTCAGATCAAAGTGAAGAAAAGGTGCTAGTTAATGCCGTCAATATTGGAGGAACTGATAATAAAAACAAAGAAGGTTCGGTATGACCTTGAATACAAATTATGGTATCACAAATTGACGTAATATATAGAGGCGGACATGACCGAGGCTGAGGCAGAATTAGTAGTGAAAGAGGAAAGATGAGAAGTTGTTCTCATTGCGAAAAGACTAGACACACCATAAAGACCTGCTACTATAAGCATGAATTTCCTCCTCATTTGCAAAAGAGATTTAGAGTAGCAAATTTGAACAATATGATTGTTGCTGAGAAAACATGTGGAGATGGCAACATACCTGATGTGCGTTCAACTCAAGAGGAGAATAATAAGAGCCTAGACAACTTGTTTTTCAAAGATAAAAAACAAGTCTTGATTTCTCTATTCCAGTAACATAAAGGTGATCTGCTCATAGTTCTCTTCAAACACAAGGCATAAACACATCTCTTTCAACACGTATGCACCATACTTTATCAAATTTTCACATTTTTTTACACACATGACTGGATAATTGACATTGGTGCCACTGCACATATTACTTTTTTTTTTCATATTTCTCACTCTCATCACAAAATAGATCCTGTATTAATCAAATGTCCAAATAGAACTGAGACCACGACAACAATGAGTAGAACTATAATTTTAACCCGTAATTTTTACCTTATAAATGTGTTATATGTGTTCTCTTTCAATTTTAATCTCATATCTGTGTCTAAAGCAACTAATTTTTTACCTTGTCAATTCTTATTTAACAATACATACTGTTAGATACAGGACAACTTTTTTTTGAAGATGATTGGTCATACTAGACAAAAAATGACTTCTATATCTTCAATACAAATGCAATTTATGTTAACTTAGAAGCAACGAATAGAGAACTAGTTAATAGCAGCAATTCAGTTAGTGTTGCTGCTATCACAGACACTATAAATCATGAAATTTGGCATTGTAGATTAGGACATGTCTCAATTGATAGGTTAGAGGAAATGAAAAAGAGTTATCCTTTTATTGTATATCCTTTAAAAAATAAACCTTGTGAACCATGTTATTATGCAAAACAAAGAAGATTATCTTTTCATTTGAGTCAAACAAAATCTGTTAATTTATTTGATTTAGTGCACATGGATATTTGGAAACCTATTTTTACCTCATCTTTTGCTGACCATAAGTATTTTTTAACAATAATAGAAGACAAAAGCAGGTTCACAGGAAAAAGTGAAACTTCTTTTTTTATCCAACAATTTATGCAATTAATTGAAATCTAATTTCAAACAAAAATAAAAAATATCAGGACTGATAATGGAGCTGAATTTATCATGAGTTTCTTTTACGAAAAACAGAAAATAATTCATCAGACTTCATGTGAGACACCTCAACAAAATGGATTTATAGAACAAAAACATCAAGATATTTTAAATATTGCAAGAGCACTCATTTTTAAGACTCATCTTCCTAAAATTTTTTGGATATGTGTTGCATTACATGTATTCTCAATAGAGTGCCTAGTTCATCTATTAATAATAAAAGTCCTTATCAGATTTTTTTTAGTAAAATGTCAAACATTTAACATTTCAAAATTTTTTGATATCTTGCATTTGCTTCAATTTTAGTTGCAAATAAAAAGAAATCGGATAAAAGAGGAAGAAAATGCATTTTTTTTGCTTTAAAGCAAGAACAAAATGATATCTTTTGATGGACATTAATAACAAACAATTGTTCATATCTAAAAATGTAATTTTTTATGAAAATTTCTTTCCATATAAGAATAATCAAGTTCTCATCAATTTGAACATGTTTCCAATTCTAATCAAGACACTAAGTCTACACTACATAATCATGATCCTATAGATGTCTTTAATAGCAGCACATTGTCTTTTCATACCTTAGATTTACATCCCATTCAACATACATTACTAAAAACTCCTTCCAACACAATTGATGTTCAACCATAGCCAACCTTACCCATCTCTTTGAGTTTACCAACAGCACCAGCATCATGTACTACCCTATCATATGATGAAAACCAATCTAATCTCTAGCCCGCTGATATTAATCTACCTCTTTCACTAAGAAAATCTCTTAGAGAAAGACACAAGTCAAAATATCTTGATGATTATGAATGTATGCAAACCACTGTCTCTGATAGCATGGTCAAATTATCAGTCACAAAACGGTATCCTATTTTCAATTACTTGAGTTACAATTCTCTATCACAATCACATAAAGCTCTTTCCATTATAATTTTCACAAATTCGGAACCAAAGAGCTATGAGCAGGCAATTCTGAGTGATTGTTGGCAGAAAACAATCAAAGCTGAGCTTGAAGCATTGGAAGAAAGCAAGACTTGGAAACTTACTACACTACCGAAAGCGAAGCATGCAATCAGATGTAAATGGGTATTTAAAATCAAGTATAATTCTAGTGGGACTATAGAGAGTCATAAAGCAAGGCTTGTAGCCAAGGATTTCACTCAAACACAAGGGTATGACTCTTTTGATACCTTTGGTCCTGTAATCAAAATGATTACCCTTTATGTACTCTTAGCAATTGCAGCTGGTAAGAACTGGTTTATTTATTAATTAGATGTGATAACTTTCTTTTTTCATGGTGATCTATCTGAAAAAGTCTATATGCAGTTGCCCGCTGGTTTAAATGCGCAGCCAGGAATGACTTGCAAGTTGGAACGATCCTTATATGGCCTTAAGCAAGCAATCACCACTGGAACTCTAAGTTATGCTCTGTCTTGATTACTTTAGGTTACTCACAATCAAAGGCAGATCATTCTCTTTTCACCAAATCTTCTCCAACAGGTTTCACTTATATTTTTGTTTATGTCGATGATTTGGTTCTAGCGGAGGATGATATAGAAGAGATCCAACGTGTGAAGGTGAAATTCGACACTTTGTTCAAAATCAAGGATTTAGGCGAACTAAAATTCTTCTTGGGCATGGAAGTTGCAAGGAGCAAAAGGGGAATAGCTTTATATCAAAGGAAGTCTACTCTTGATCTTCTAAAAGAGTATGGATTATTAGATTCAAAATCAACCAGCACACCTCTGAATTATTCAATTCATCTCTCAAAGTCATCAGAAACATTATTGAATGATGCTAAGCCATATAGAAGACTCATTGGAAGGTTGATATACCTCACTAATACTAGGCCTGACATAAGCTTTGCTGTTAGCAAGTTAAGTCAATTTCTAGATTGTTCCACAGATGAGCACTTCAAAGCAGCCTCACATGTGTTGAAGTACTTGAAAAGAGCTCCTGAAAAAAGGATTGCTTTAAGATTCTATTTGTGACTTGTCCCTCCGTGGTTTCTCAGATTCTGATTGGGGTACATGTCCAGATACCCGAAGATCAATGTCCGGATATTGCTTTTGTCTTAGAGGAAGATCTTTGGTGTCCTGGAAAATTAAAAAATAGTAAATAGTTACTCGATCATCTTCGGAGACAGAGTATCGAGTAATGGCTCTTGCAACTTGTGAAGAAATTTGGCTTATGTACATCTTGAATGACTTCAAAATCAAGTTACCAAACCCTATGACATTATTTTGTGACAACCAATCTGCTAGATATATTGCAGCTAACCCAGTGTTTCATGAAAGGATGAAATACATTGAGATTAGTTGTCACAAAGAGAGAGAAAGTTCTATATGGTTCTTTAAAGCTCATGCCAATTCCATCAAGAGAACAACTTGCTGATGTTCTTACAAAGGCACTTCCACCAGGTCCTTTTGAAGAGATATATAGTAAATTTGGAATGTATAATTTGTACACTTCCAACTTAAGGGACTATTAATGTACGAATACTACAAGTACTTTTAATACTCCCTGTTTATTGGGTATTGTATGACACTAGTAGCTGACAGCTGTATAATAGAATATGAAGAGGTAGCTAGTATAATTTTTTTTCTTCTTTCTTTTTGGCTATATATAGTTGTACCTTTTATTTCTATAAACGTGTGATTTCTCCACTAATGCAATAGACACATTTTTTCTTCTTTAACTTGCATAGCAGAATCTTTATTTTTTACCAAGAAATCTACAGTTCAGAATAGATTTCATTAAAGACTGTAAGAAAGATTTAATTATTAAAAAAAATCATTAATTAAAGAAAGGTGTACGTATTCAAATTTAATGCATAAGATTTAGCTTCAAACCTAAGAAAATATTTAAAACAAATATGTTACTTACACGATCAAATTTAACCAATTTCAACTCATAGATCTTATTGATACTAATAGTGTTAATCAATTTATCTCATTTAATGATGATACAATTCATGTATACAAATCTTTATAATAGATATGCCTTTAAACTAATTTTTATTTTTCACAATTTTCTGTTATTATTAATGACTAGTGGATTTTATAAAAGTAATTTGCCATTTTTTTTTATGTTCAGCACACTATTAAGTAATTCAACTCAAAGAGTCAACGTTTTCAATACTGATGGTTAGAATCTATTAACATCAATTCTTTGTACAACTCAATTTGTTCTTACACTTTACACTATCGATGATTCTACTAAGTGAAATGATCTTATAAAAGAAGATGGACAACTTTTTCAAAATACAAGTGAGCTGAGGAGAACATTATTTGAATATAGGTCTTTGGTGATGCCTATTTCTATTTATTATAGACAAATAAATAAACCTAGGTACCTCCAATAAATTTAAACAAGCAATAAAGTCCAAATTTCATCAAATCCCCTAACATAAAAAAAGAAGTTAGTAAGTTTGGCAAAAGTTGTATGGTGCATCTAAAAAAATAGATTTATGAAAAATTCAGGGATAGAGTGAAATTTATCGGAAGAGTCCCAACAATGATAAAGGCATAACATAATTACCTAAGTGTAGTAAAGATATCTGTGTACAAAAAGATAAAGACCATAGAAACAAAGAAGATATATTAAAAAGAAGGAAGAGAAAACATAACGGCCATAGAGAGTGAGACAATGAAAAAGAAAAAAACACGAAATAAGGAACAAAGAGAAGAAAATAAAACAATGAGATAATTTTATTATTTTAAATTCTATTTGTTGGTCCTTCTTTAATATGATTTTTATTTGATTTTTTTAATAATTTTAATATAATCGGTTTTTTTATTAATTAAAGTCTCATAACGGTCTTTGGCATTAATTTTTTCACATAAAAAACTTAGAAAATTCCTTAAATGCTCTAGGAGCATAATTTACGGACATTCTGATTACAATCAATTAAAAAGTATTATTTAAATTTCCTTAGAAAAAAAGAATTATCCGAAATGAACCTCCAAGATTCAGGTTCTATACTAGCAGAAATTTAACCAATCTAGCATGATCAGTTTGACATTTCATTAGCTGTGTAAAAGTTTTCTCGACTCAAATATCCTTAATTTTACCTTGACTATAGTCATACACTAATATTTATTCAAATAACATTTTTTATGAGTTGTGATAATATTTGTATGTTATTTTATAACTAGGGTTAATGCTTAATTTAATTACCATAATCACATAGATGAGTCATTTTAGTCGCAATAACTATTAAATATCAATACCTAATTCACTCTAAGAAAAACATTGAGTACCGTCAGAATTATTAAAAAAATCTATCAGTAATATATTTATCGTCAAAATAAATCCGACAATATAAATCTCACCGGTAATTGTTTACTAGTGGATTATTTCGTGCACCGCTAATTACCGTTAGAATATTTCCGCTAGTAATTTTTATCGTCGAATTTTTCTCTTGATAAATCCGACAGTAATATATTATAAATTAATATTTAAATTAATAACTACTACTATATTTAACCGATGGTAAATCCGACAATAAACTTAAATTTTAAATTAAAAAAAGTGTTTAAAAATTAATATATAATTCATGCATATTAAACAATTGACTTCGAAACTTAAGGGTAAAATGTTTAGGGTTATAACAACAAATTTCAGCAAATAAAAAGAATTTACAAACAAAACTAAAAAAAATCCCAATAATCCAGAATGAAGAATTTACAAGTTTCAGCAAGTAAACACAATTTACAAATAGAGTTCAATAAATAAAATCCTAAGATTTGAAAATTTTAAAAATCATAATAAATAAAGAATTAGAACAAAGAATGAACAAATAATACCTAGACTCCATTGGAAGATGCAGCCACGGAGGCACAGAGATTGAGAGACAGAACAACATGGCTGGCACAGCGACGACATGAACGACGATCTAGTAGTCATCCAAAAAATAATTATTAGAAGTGGCAGAGAGAGCAAGAGACAAATTCAAGACTATCCAGATAGTAAAAGCAGTTTAGTCAAACACAACATTAATGCTGGTAGCAAGCATTCTGTGTATAAAAACTAATAAATTTTATAGATAAGGGAGAAACCTTAGAAAATGATAATCTTATTGAATAACTTACTACATCTTCAGGGTCATCCGGTTTTATACAAAGCTTTGTCGGTAAACTTTGTGATTGGACATCGATAGTTACCGCTTGTGTAATTTTTTGTTTGATAGTCGAATTTGTAGTTTCAGCAACTCGCTCAGCTTCTAACAAAATATCGAAAGAAATTAATTGTTAAATATACTATTTTTCATCTTCACTATAAATAGCCTGAACTTTACTGCCAATAGAATATTTATCTTGAGGATCAGAACAGATCTCCCAAGTGAAATTAAAAAAGCAATTAATTATGATCATGAGAAAAATATTTGTATTTAAATCATTTCAATCATTTGAAATGAGAACTTGTCCATATCATCTCAATTCACCAAGGGGCTGCTAAGTACAGTTGTGAAAGCAAAGTAGCTTAAGCTTTAAAGATAATATCATAATATGCTACACTATTCAAATTCACATTTTCACTGATAGTCAGAATAGCAAATTAGACATAGTACTTCATTATCCTTATGTTTTGCAAAGAAGGTACACTAGCATTTGGACCGAAATTTAAATCACATATTTCATTATCTTGTTCAATTTCTCGATTTCAGAGTAACCAATTCGTATTCATAATCAGCAAAACCAATTCATAAACCAATTCAACAATTAACAAAATCAACATATTCATAGTCAGCAAACCTAATTCCTAACCTAATTTAACAATAAAATTAACAACAATACCATTTCAACCATTTCAACATTTAAGTTCAACCTCTTTCTTATTCTAATCAGATTCATAAATCATATTCTAATTAATGAATCAACTATTAAAAATTAACATAAAATATTAGAATAACTAAAAAAAACTTACATGTTGATTGTTATTGTAGCTGCAGAATCGAGCAGTACAGTGCAGGCAGCAACACCCACAGAAGAAAGGCGAGGGAGGGATGAGGAAGCGGCGCGGCGCGGCGAGACCCGAGCACTCATCAGGCGTGGGTGCAGTAATGTTGGATGAGCAGAATATGAGATAGAGGGAGCAAGATAGCTAACGACGAACACGCGAGGGACGACGAGCAGAGGAGGCGCGACGAGAGGCCAGCATGCGGTGGATCCGGAATTCGTGAGCACATGATGTAGTGGATCTGGCAAGAGGCGCGGCGATGGAGGCGGGCGTGTGGTAGCGGTGAACCGAGGTGAGAGTGAGAGGACTGAGGGAGAGGGGGCAGTGTTGTGCCTCTGTGTGTGGGAGTGGGAGTGAGAGAGAGTAATGCGAAAATGAGGGGAGAGAGGGTTTGTAAATTTACGGTAAGATTATTATCAGATTTACCGTCGAAAAAATTCGCGGTAATACTGTGCAAGTGACCAAAGTCCAAAACGCAGCACTACCTTAATCAAGGTTACCGGCAAATAAATCCCACTGGTAAATTCGACGGTACTGCTCGCGTCAATTTTTCCTTTTTTTTCTCTATTTATTACCGGCGAATTTATCGTCGGAAAATCAAATCCGACGGTAATTTTTTTACTCGACAAATTTATTGTCAAATTCATCGATAAATATGTTGGTAACCCACCGCTAATGTTCTTCGCTAAATCCGACAATATTCAACGTTTTTCTTGTAGTAATTGATCAAAATACTCCACAAAATGACTGATTTCTATCAAGTAGGATGACTTTTCATATTAAATGCCATGCAGTGTCACAACTTCACAAATAGTGTTAGAATTAAAAATGTTTGAATGGACTTATTCAATTTACAGTAATATTAGAGAGATAATAATTTAAAATTATTTTATTTAACTAAACATCTATAATAATGTAACATATATAATCATACATTTATTACATATAATATTATTTTACTATTCTATTGATAATTAATGAATGTAAAATAAGATTAACAATAATTAAAGAATGTAAAATAAGAAAACTTTGAATTATTTTGGTAAACTTTTTATTGTCTCTCAAACGTTTTGTTTAATTTACAAATATATTTTCAGTGATTAAAATAACTATGTATTTGAAGACAACAAAAATAGAAAAAGCTCATGTATATTGCAAAAATTAAAATGACTCTTCATTTAACTATGAGAATTAAATGAATTATTAACCCTTATAACTAACCAAAATGTAGGCCCTAAGGAAAAAAATATTGTCTGGCAATAGGAGCCAAAGTTGAGGGGAAATGGATCCTCTCCATTTTTTTTAACATTTGAGAGAATAAAGTGTGGTCTATCACCTTTAATTCTATAAGTGGAACCAAAAATAAATAAGAGAGAGCAATAAAAAATAAAATTAAATACTGGACACCATTTAATTTTTTTTCTACTGAAAAAGATCCACTCCCAAGTTGAGTGGTATGAGATATGTGCTTTAGAATCGAAAAAACTGATCCAACTAACATGTTAGTTTTCATACAAACCGACAAACCGTTAGGGATAAAGCCTACTTTAATTGAAGGAGGTGCCGCAACAATTCATTAAACTAAAGTAGGAATTCAAGGATAATCTATAAAATTGATTGTCTCCTCTTAAATCTTACTTTAATTCATTGATTCATTCATCTTATATTGATTGAGATCAGTCTGACCATAATTCAAGTTATACATTTCCATTTAATATTTCAACTTTTCAAGATACAAACCAAGCAACATACTGGACAGATTAGATCATAAACTATCTAGCTAGTTATGGTTTTCGGTTTAAGTATTTCTTTTTAATTTGAGTAATTGATCAAATTATGCTCATAACAGTTCATTAATATTTGTATCCTAACAAGGGAAGAGAGACAAATGTCGAATAAAAATTACAAATTTAAATATTAGAGATTTAATTACTAAATTATAAGTTTAACTATTGAGTATTGGTGAATTATAAAATAAAGACAGATTTTTTTTTATAGAATGAAAGAGAGATTGAAAAAGTTAGAATTTATATTTTAAATAATAATAAAATAATAAAAAATAATTATAAAAAAATTTATATTTTTTTTTTATACAATTTTAATCGGTATAATAGAGTGTCCTTGAGTATTACATTAAGTCAGTTTTCAATTTGGCTTCTAAAATATTCTACCTCTCATTGTCAGATAAGATATGATATTTTATGAAATATGCAATGTCAATGCATGACTATCTTTTTCAGAAAACAAAAAAAGTATATTTTCTTTGTACCATAAAGGTTGAATCAAGCTTAACCATTGGGCCGCATCCCATTGTCCACTTACGAAACCTATGAGAGGAATGCTAAAGAATAAATGAAAAGCAATGCTTAAGCTTAATTGTTATGTATTAATAATATTAAAGAATTCTAATTTATTATCTAATTAGATATTCATAATTGTAAGATTTTTGAACTAATAGGTAAATCAAATTTCTCTTTTATTTTTTGCTTAATGTAATAACATCATTTTTCTTTTGTATTCTTTTTTCACACTAACATTCTTATTTTGATATACTGACAATGTAAAATATTTTATACAGTTATACAATCATATGATGTTTTGTTATTAAGGTTATGTTTGTTTAAAGAGATATGACACTGAGACAAAGACACAGAGATACAAAATCGTGTTTGGCAAAGGAGACGTGGACAGAGACAATGTGTCCAGAGACACTAAATTAGTATATTTTGTATCCATCCTGACAGGAAGGATACGGAGACACTAACAAGGGACAAAACTTATTTTTTATTTTTTCTTTCATTATTCTTGTTAATTTTTCATAATTATATTTTTTATTATTATATTTTTCATCTCAAATTTTTTGAATAAAAAAAAATGAGAATAAATTAAATTTTTATAATTTATTCTAGTTTATCACCAAATAGAATATAAGAACACAAAATTTTATGTCTCTCCTGTCTTGTTCTCAGTATCTTATCCTGTTCTTGAAAACAAACGCAGCTTAAATGTACTATGTACATATAAAATTATTTACACTTACGATACATCAAAATTAAATTCTATTTTTATAGACTACAAGCTTACAACTTTTAATTCACCAAAAGAAGGGTTTTATCTTCTTTTGGTGTAAAATTGCGTATATGGCCATATAAATACAAAGACGGCATGTAAGCTGAATAAGCAGCTGTTTGTCTGAGGCAATTCTGGCGTGGCCCATGTGATTTGTGGAGAAAGCACACACATCATACATTAATATGACGCAAATTTGCAAAAGGATTTGGACTGGAGTCTAAGGAATCTTGCCTCTAATACTCTTTTCATTTTTCTTTTTTCTTTTTTCTTTTCTTCTCTTAATGGAGTCAATAAAATAATGGTTTAGTTAGAGGTGAGAACGACAATATATGATGAATAGAAGGCTAGGTGGCTAATGCTTAATGGGAGGATGAATCAACAAGTGACGGTTGATCTAGGTGGTAAATAATCAAAAATAAGAGGAAGAATCAAATTGAATGAATTAGGCATATAATGCAATTAGGAATAGACACTATACATTTATAGAAACCAATATAACCTTATATGGAAAATTGAATGAAGCCCAAAAAGAGATATATGACAAGTTGTTTTGGATTGTTGGAATATGCTTACAAGGCTACCAATAAAGCTCTTATTGTAAATGGAATTCCAACAGTTCCTACCACATGCATCACATTCAGCCTCGGACGCATGTGTATAAATGGGAGTGCCATTCTTATCCTCCAAGCCACACTCACTCACTCACTCACTCTCATTGATAGCTTTACGTTATAAGCACTTGAGCTTATTGTTCTTGCTTCTTGTTGCAAGATAATGGCTATTACTTCAATGATGCCAAGAAGAGAGTTTGTTATTCTCTTTATGATTGTTGTTATAGTTTCTTTGCTTGTAGTGAGATCGGAGGGAAGACATTTCCCTAAGTACAAAAACACCATTGGTAATAAAAGGATTAACAGTGAGGTTCACTTACATGACATGCTCAACAATGCACGAAGAAGTATAGAGTATCACAAGAAAAGGTTAATGTTGGCCGGAGACAAAGTGATGAGGGTGTCGCCGGCTGGTCCAGATCCTCAACATCACTAGGGTTGTCAAAAATGTTATTTGAATATTTTCTGTGAACATTCTAGTGTCCACACAAATATTTTGTATTTTTCGCCTTCCAAATGATACTTGATTGAAACCATAATAATATGAGAAATGCTATTTGTACACCAAAATTAGCCACTAAAATCAGCCACTAATATATTTGTGTATAAATACATGTGTGGTTTAATTTATTTTCAATATATATTTGTATTCCAACATATATTTTATACTAGTGGCTGACTTTGGTGACTGATTTTGGTGTACACGTAGCATAACCCTAATGATATTTTTCTATCAAGGTTTACACACCAAATCCCACCATCAATCTTGTATTGTGACCTAATTTCTAAGGGAAATTGATGGTTGTGGTTTTGAATGCAAACTTTTGCACCAAAAAATGAGTGTGTTAATTATTATTGGCCATATAGCTCAAGTTGCACAAAATCCCCCCAGCGTATATAGTATTTACTGAGAATGACTCCCTTCTATAAAAAAAAATATTAAATTGGTTTTTGTTCATTTTTATCATGAATTAAATAGATGGAGTCAACGTAGGATATCCACAAAATTATCTAATCAATAATAATATTAAGTTCTAAATAAAAAGATTCATTCCTATTGGCTTATTAGAGGATACTTTGAGTGACTAGACAGTTTTGTCTTTTGCATCATTTTATCTTGAAACAAGCCTGACTTCTAGGTTGATTTTATCTGAATAGGATATTATCCTTGTAAGCATAAACTGAGTTCGGTAATAAAGGAAAAAAGTATCCATCATTCACTACCCGAAAGAATACATTTTATCTTGATTGCTAAAAGACTTGCGCTATAGCATACCAGCATATACAGTCATAGAGATATATGTCTCATCGAGTTGGTATGTTGCTCATCAATGCATCAAATCCATCAAAGATAACCCCAAAGATATTTTATTTGCCTGAACAAAAATAACTCAAGATGAAAATAACAAAAAATTCTTGAAGGATTTAAAATTTGACAAGAATAATTAATTGTCAAATAGATCCATTTTTGTTGCCGAAAAACGTTATGACACAAAAATGTTTATGTGACAATCTTACATGACGTAATTCATTCTTTTCTGTCAACAAAAACTGAACTATTTGACCATTGGATACCTTTGTCAACTTTTTAAATCTATCAGCAACTCTTCTATTGTCTATGTTTTGAAATTATTTTTGTCAGCGCATAAATCTTTTTGGTGCGTTTTTGGTAATTTACTCGTTGTTCGACGTACGAAACTAATCTGCAACGATAAGCTACTAGAATCACAAAACTAGTAGTGTTGAGGATCTGATCCGGCGAGGGTTGACACAGTCCAATTTTCTTACCCCTACCATTCACCTCCGTTGGTGATACTCACTACTAAGAAGGTATTGGAGATATGAGCAACAGTTAGTAAAACTGTTAATTAGCTATAACTGATTTAGTTAGAGATTGTTAGTTTTCTAGAGATAAGATCTTCTAACAAACTCTGCTGTATAAATAAAAGGTTATGATTCTGTTGTAAAGGACTGAAAAATAGCACAATAGTTATTCTATTTCAATTTTCAATTCAAATCTCTTGTCAATCTCTCTCTTCTCTGTATTCTTTCATTTCTATCATGTTATCATGAGCTCAGGTCCAAGATCCATGGCAGCAATTATCCCACACTCTTTTTCTCCTTCTTCTACAAATTCAACTACTTTTTCTGCGCCTATGATAGATAAACTCAATGAAAACTCTTTCAAGATCTGGCAGCACTTGGCTCTTCATGTCATCAATGCTAATGAATTGGTGGATCATCTTAATCCAGAGAAAATTCCAACCAGATTTGATAATGAAGCAGCTCGAATTGCATGAACAGAATCAGAATCCTACAAGAAATGGAAGACTAAAGATCACTACCTAACGACCTTGCTTCTTTCATCAATTGATGATAGTTTCAAGAACAGAATGTTGGATTGCACTTTTGCACACCAGGTTTGGGCAAAAATTCAAGATTATTTCTCTAAAACTTCAAAAATCAAGATTCAACAATTAAAATTTGATGATAGTTTCAAGAACAGAATGTTGGATTGCACTTTTGCTACTGAATATCTCGCCAAGATAAAAAAGATTGTGGATTCTCTAGCAGCAAGTGGTTATACCCTCTTCCTTGATGATCATATTACCGCCATTACTGAAGGCTTGTCTGAGGATTATGCATTGTATATCTCTGCTGTAATGACAAACATTGAGTCAATTTCTCTAATGGAAGCTGAATCCCTCCTTCTTGGCTCATGAACGTATGTTCGATCGTTTTCGAAAACCTGATTTTGGATCAGTTTCTGCCAATTACACACAAAAAACTCCTCCGTATGCAAGACCACCTTCAAGAGCAAATTTCTATGGACGTCGTGGAAGGGGTGGTAGATTTTCTCCGGTGGTAGATACTCTTCTTTGGACTCTAGGCCTCAGTGTCAAGTATGTGGGAGACTTGGACATGTGGCCTTTTCTTACTTCCATCGCTTTGATCACAACTTTCACCCTTCTTCTCAAAATTCCACAAATCAGCAAACAAATACACCTTTGGCTCTTCCACCTCCATCATCATTTCATGCTCCTCGTGTTTATCTTGCAACTCCTTCCGCCTTATCAGATTCTTCCTGGCTTCCTGATACAGGTGCCAATCATCATGTCACATCTGATCCAAACAATCTAGTTTGCTCATCTGATTACAATGGTTCTGAACAGATTATGCTAGGTAATGGTACAGGTAGTAGTATTACTTAATATGTCACTCACATCTTGTTAATCTTGATACAAAACAAAAGTTTCTGCTTGACAAATTATTACATTCTCCTGAAATAACTCAGAACCTTATAAGCGTGCATAAATTTGCTGTTGAAACAAATGTTTCTGAGTTTCATGCTAACTATTGTTGTGTTAAATCCCATATTACAAAGGAGATTCTTCTTCAAGGAATTCCTAGGAATGGCATTTATCATTTTGATAGAGTGGCTGTTACTCAAACTAAATCTGACAATGCTGATAAGAATTTAGTGCAAATTGACAACTTTTATCCTAAAGTTTTTCATGCTAATTTGAACTCATATGAACTGTGGCATGATAGACTTGGCCACTGTGGCACAAATACTGTTCTAAATGTAATGAGACATTGTAATTTGAATGTTCAATCAAATAAAGCCACTTCTCATGTTTGTTAATTCTGCTGTATGGCAAAAATGCACCTTCTTCCTTTCTCTCTGGATAAATTTAACTTTAATGCTCCTCTTGAAATGGTGTATTCAGATTTATGGGGACCTGCCCCTATTACTTCATATCATGGATTCAATTATTATATCTCATTTGTTGATGCTTTTACTAGGTATACAATGTATTTATCTTTATCTTCTCCATTCTAAATCTCAGGCGTTTCATGCTTTTTTACAATTCAAAGCTAATCTGGAAACTCACACGGGTCTAAAGATTAAAGCTTTACAAACTGACCATGGCCGTGAATACCTATCTACACAATTCACTGGATTTTTGGCTACTCACGGTATCACTCATAGCTTCTCTTGTCCATACACTCATCAACAAAATGGACGGGTCGAAAGGAAGCATCGTCACATTGTTGAAACTGGCCTTGCAATGCTTGCAAGAGCTTCTCTTCCTTTGATACATTGGGACGATGCCTTCCTTTCGGCAACCTACATCATCAATAGACTACCCTCTCCAAATACTCAAAATATTACTCCTTATGAACTCCTTCACCATCATAAACCAGACTATTCTTTCCTTAGGACCTTTGGGTGTGCTTGCTATCCATGTCTTAAACCATATTCTACCAATAAATTTGACTACAAATCTCAATTATCCATCTTCTTAGGTTATGCTCCTAATCATAAGGGATATAAGCGTCCACTAAAACTGGAAAAATCATTATTACTCGTCATGTTATATTTGATGAATCTAAGTTTTCATATTCTATTCTTTTTCCATCCTCACCTCCTGCTTTGCCTAAGCAACAATTTCCTCATACATCCTTGGTACTGCCTATTATAACTCATACTTCTTCAAATTCACATCTTAACAATGAGTCCAGTTCTGCTCTTCATTCCTCCTACCAACCAGTTCCATCTAGTTCTAATTTTGACCATCTTTCTCACTCTTCCTTAGATGCATCATCACCTAAGCAAGCCTCTAACCAAAAACCAAATGAGCCAATTCCTCTCTCTAAAGCCAATACAGCTCAACACCACTCAGATAGTGTCCCTATTTCAGGTTTAGAAATACAATTTGGAAGTTCTCCAAAACCAAAAATTTCAACTAATACTCACTCGATGCAAACCAGATCCAAGTCTGGTATTGTAAAACCAAAACTATTCTCAACTACTACTTCTTCCAATCTTGATCTTTATAATAATGTTCCTACCACCACTGCACAGGCTTTACAGGCTCCTCATTGGCATCAAGCCATGTTGGAGGAGCTGCAAGCTTTATATAAGAATCAAACATGGAGTTTAGAAACTCCTTCCCCTACTGCCAAGGTGATCGGTAGCAGGTGGATTTATGCTATGGAAAGAAAACCAAATGGAGATATTGCTAAGTATAAAGCTAGATTGGTTGCAAAAGGTAACCACCAAGTTGAAGGAGTTGATGATGAACAGGTTTTTGCCCCTGTAATCAAACCTTCATCCATAAGAATTGTTCTCACCATTGCTTTAAAGTATCATTGGCAGATTCGGCAGTTTGATTTCAATAATGCATTTTTGAATGGGGATTTGAATGAAGTGGTTTTTATGAAACAACCTCCAGGATTTTTTCAAGGTGATGTTCGACAGGTTTGTAGATTGAAAAAATCCTTGTATGGCTTAAAACAAGCCCCAAGAGCATGGTTTGTTACACTTTTTTCAACTTTAGCTTCATTTGGTTTCTTCAAAACCAGGTCAGATCACTCTTTCTTTGTCAAGCATGATCCTACTATCACTATATATATTCTAGTATATATAGATGATATACTTATTACTGGGAATAATACAATTGCCATTCAAAATACTATAAACCAGCTTCACAACATTTTTTCCTTAAAAGATCTTGGTGAATTTAGTTATTTTCTTGGAATAGAAGCATGTAAGATTGATTCAGGAACTTATCATCTTGGCCAAACAAAATACATCTCTGACTTATTGAAGAAAGTTGGCATGGCAAAATTAAAAGGAATTCCAACTCCTATGATCACAAATGTTAAACTATCTAAAGAAGGAAATGATATCTTTGATAATGCAACATTATATAGATCTGTTATAGGGTCTCTACGGTATGCTACCTTAACAAGGCCAGAAATCTCTTATTGTGTTAACAAATTAAGTCAATATATGCAAAGATCCTTGATTAGTCATTGGAAATGTGTGAAGAGATTGTTACGGTATCTTGCTGGGACAATAGAACAAGGTCTTTTGTTTAATTCCAGCACTGACTTAAGAGTTTATGCTTTTTGTGATTCAGACTGGGGATCAGATGTTGATGATAGAAAATCCACTTATGGTTATGGAGTTTATCTTGGTGCAAACCTGGTATCTTGGTGCAGCAGGAAACAACCCTCCGTCGGCAGATCCAGCACAGAAGCTGAGTATAGGGGACTAGCTGAAGCAGATTCCCAAATAGTCTGGCTCCAAAATCTTCTCAAGGAACTTCACATCCAAGTTGACACTGTTCCCACTCTATATTGCGATAACATGAGTGCAGTTTTGCTGGCAGCTAATCCCATTTTACACAGCAAAACTAAACACTTTGAGTCAGTTTTACGTTTTGTTAGAGAAAGAGTAAAGAAATTGTTCATATTAGTGCAGTGGATCAAGTGGCTGACATTTTTACTAAACCCCTGTCAGCAGAACCTTTCAACAAGTGTAAAGACAAACTTAAAGTTACTGTAAGAGTATCTTCAAGTTTGAGGGGGGATATTGGAGATATGATATGAGCAACAGTTAGTAAAACTGTTAGTTAGCTATAACTGATTTAGTTAGAGGGTGTTAGCTTTCTAGAGATAAGATCTTTTAACAAACTCTGCTGTATAAATAAAAGGTTATGATTCTGTTGTAAAGGACTGAAAAATAGCACAATAGTTATTCTATTTCAATTTTCAATTCAAATCTCTTGTCAATCTCTCTCTTCTCTGTATTCTTTCATTTCTATCACAAGGCAACTAATAATCCTTTTACTAATGTTTTGAGTACTCACTTCATGCAATGGAACTATAATTAGAAGAACAAATTCTTCTGGCATAACTGAAGTAGCCACTTATCTTAAGAGTAACTCAAATCTCAAGAAAACAGTTGGCTTAATTTGAGTTAACCTTCAATCAAGTACAATTTCTAGCAATTAGATGGAAGAGGGTACTGATATATATTACCTCCATTTTGTTCAGGGACCAAAGTCAATACCATTGAACATTTGGACTTGCATGGCCCTTGGAAGCCATGGCATAGTAATCAAGCATGCAAGTATGTTTTGTATCCATCATAAATCAAATCAGAGATGTATTGAAATAAATCATAAATCATCTTTATAAATCAGACCAAAAGAGAATTCTAAAAGACTATAACTTAATATTTGAAATGTACAAAATATCCCTATTTATAAGTGAGTGTCTATTCAAAATGGTTTTCTCAAAAGTAAAGTTGTAAAATAAGATAATTCTACTCATTTAAAAATCATTCCAAACCAAAGAATTGAATTCAATTCTACTAATATATTAAACTCATTCAAAACCATGAAATTAAATTTCAAATAAAAATCAATTCCTTTTTTAATAGAATAGAATTCTTTTCTCACATTAAGAACACTTTCCAAACACACTCTAATCGCGTAGATCAAATAGCAAAGTGAATAACTTGAAAAGGAAAAAAAATTAGATAAATACTCATCTCGAAAAAAAGTAGCTAGACATTTGTATGTCCTTACACGACCTGAAAATTAATTAGCACCAAAACATTAATATTTTCTTCTTTTTATTAACAAAAGGGTCCTTATCTTCATCTTTTTGTAATAGTGTTAAAAGTACATTGATCTAAATTGCACAAAAAATAATAGTGCTGTATAATAAGGAACAAATAGAGCATATATAAAATCTTTTGTCACTATAACATTAAAATCTTTTAATTCAAGAGTAACAAATGATCATCTTCCTTGAATATAAAATGCAGCAATTCTTAAATATTTGTATATCAAGATACCTAAGGTGCTCCTTTCAGACTCTCTCATAATTTGCCTCTCTTGGATTTTCCAGTCTTTGTATCCCACTGCAATGGAAATAAACAACAAATATTACATTCAGCTAATGTTTCAGTCATAGATCTCAATTCCTGCTTCCTATAATAAATTGAACCGAATTGAACTTAATAAAGACAATTTTTTGACACACAAAAAAATTAAAATTTTAAAAAAGGAGAGAGAATGAAGAGCATAACTCAAAAATTTTAGTTATAATACTCTTTCCTTGTAAATTCAAATTGAGAAATGATCGTTGAACACCAAAAAAAAGAGAGAGAAATGATAAATTCTTATAATTGGTACATCTGAAAATCTATCTACTAAATAATCCTTAGATATTGTATAAATTATAACTCCTGCCATTGTGAATGAAGTTTTGAATTAGGACAATTAATAAGCTTATCATTAGAACTTAGGAGATCATTAAAACTATCAAATTTGTGGCCAATTGATGATGAATCCAGAAAGAGAAGCTCCATTTACTTCACCTTTGGGTCTCCCCTATCCAGTCCAGAATATGAGAACAATCTTCCCGCTTCAAAAAATGCCTTCACAAGAAAGTAAATGTTAATGTTGTTCCATCAAGAAATATATTCAATATTGTGTTTGTACACATATCTTCTGCACACAATCTAAACTACCTATTTCTGGTTCTGTAGGACTTAATTAAATTAGCTTCTCGGTGATTAGAAATATCTCGTGGCATTCTTAGACTCTCGGGCACAACAAGCCTTCCATTCCTGTTCTGGTATGAATCAACAATGAAGTTGAGTACTGTTTCCTGCCATGAGTTGTTCATCTCAAGATCAACATAAGGTAACAGAAAAATAAATGCATGGGGCAAAAAGAAAACGGTCAGAAGCAAACCAAAACTCAAGTATAAGAAAAGGAATTTAATAATGTTTGGCACAGCAGCACTAGAAAAGCAAATAGCGAGTAGTCTGTTATCTAAAGCCATAACAATAAGGTTATGATCTTGTAAATTAAAGAGGTCAGAAGTTCAAATAAAGAAAACAATCCAAAATACTTTCCCTAGATGCCACCAGTTAGGACATAAAGAGATGTTGGTTAGCAGTAATTAAAGCAGGTCGGGCTGAGGACATAAGGTTAACTTGGTTTATAGTTGTTCTAGCATAAATAAGAAATTACAAGAGAATGGTTATATATGCACATGCAGTAATGATCAGTGGCAAGAAAGGTTCAATAGTTATACCAGAGGTTTAGAAGCATCAAGCCAGTCATATATTTTTTCATTTCGAAACCATGTAAGCTGTCTCTTCGCAAAATTCCTGCAGAAAATTTCAGGGAATATTCCTAAATAGCCAATAATATGCATCAAAGATAAATGGAAATCAAATACCAAAAAACAGGAGAGATGATGACAAGCAGGGGGAATACAGAAGAAAAAGGAAGCAACTGCTCTTTTAATAACTTTTTACACCATGGAGTGGTAAAATCAGTTAGTACCAAATAAGATTTAGCGTTGACACACAGCAGAGTGTACGTGAATAACAGAAGAAAATTTTTTTGCAACAGTTATCTTGTAGAGGATATAATGCAGTACCGTGATACTTTTTGAAATTCAGATAAGAACTTGTAAAATTCTCCTACTGAACTCTGACCATTTAGCTTTCTGCAACTTAATAAGTACTCCATGGCCTGGAATTATTGACTCATGTTAATAAAGAATCATACTATATAAATATTCATGTTAGTCTGTTACTCCATAATTTATAGTACGCATTTATTTGCATAGCCTATGAGCATCATTTTTTATTTTATATATGTATTAATTTTCATATACACTATTTTCTTATTTTCATAACACACGTTTTCAATTTTTTTTTTCTTATGATTATATCTTCAGCATGCATACAGCATCCATGCTTATTTCCTTTAACATAACAAACCCAGTTAAACTGTGGTTTAACCACAGTATTACCTCAAAACAGTTCAAAGATCAGTTCAATTCTGAGATTTTGGTTCAATCACGTATAGTTCAAAAATCAAAAAGAACTTTAATGTTTTACCTGTCGTGCAATGTGGATTATTCAAGCCTATTTCAGTAATGAAAATTTGCAAATATAAAAAGTTAAATGTATATACAAAATATATAGAGATAGTATACTTGTCTGTAACCAATTCCTCGTGTTGCAGAATTCGAATTTGGAAGAAGACCCAAATTAAGAAGCCACTGAGCCTCAGATAGAATCCCATCCCTTCCTGTAGCCAAAGTGAACTAAGGCAATTATTGGAATTGAATATTCATGATATTGACAGACAACATAGCATATATTATCATCGTGGACCTTTTAATGAATAGTTACTTGCAACTTGCAAGGAAATTGGTATCCAAGAAGATAATTACATATCAACAGAGAAGTAACACAGAAGAATGCTCAACAGAATGTATAAATCATGTTTGTTTCCAGTTTATGATTATACCTAATAGCATTTCTTCACACCGATAATCAAGTGATTTATAGAGGTCAAGTCTTTGGACAGAAAGGAAAAAACACATAAACTCGTAGTCCAAATCTGACATATTGGTTTCTTCTGTTGTGTTTGCCTCAGATGACTCAGAACCATCAATAACACTAAAGTCATCCTGTTTCCTGAAAGAATCATATGGTACCCGAAAAGCAGAAGGAGGTGACCCACTGGACTGCCATTCCAAAGAATAAAAAAGAGTAAATTTACGAACATATCTCAGATAGTAATCCATTCAAATCATACATTTGAAATTTATATCCACAGAAAAATACAAGTAATCCTAGTAATTCATTCAAATGTACTCTTCAAATTTATATCCACAGAAAAATACAAGTATAAATAATTCACAAGTAAAAATCAGTTGATTGTTACATTTAAGCAGATTCCGCATTGAGAAAAATTAAGTCTGAGATACCCCGTTAAGGCTGGTAAAATAATTATTATTGTGCTTTATATTTACACTGTTGCAATAAAATGAATAAGATATATAAAGGCAGGACGAGAACTGATATTAAAATGTTAACATCAAGATTTTTTTTATTTCTGGAAGAGCTTTTGTCAAAGCCAGAAAGGCTTAGAAACCATGCAGAATTCAAAGTTGCTAATATGCAGCTTATAAAATTGCAAGCTTACCTTAATAATTTCCAGGCTACGCCGTAAGCGATACCAATCATTCACTGGTAAAAGTTGGGCCTTCGGATCACCGGCTTTTACCACCAATTGCACAGCTGCATCCCATTCTTCTTTTCTCTGTAGTTCAGCCAACTCTAGATGTACTTTGGATGCAATCTCCGGAGAAGCTATAGGCACATCTGGCTTTCCATATATGAACCTTTAAAATCAAAGTTCAAACAACAAAACTCACAGGTATCAAATGTGCCACATTAGATTGTTTATAACCACTTAATATTTATAAACAAGAAGCTCAATAATGGTATGTGATAAGACAGTAATAATTCACAACTATAGTGAATGCCCTATAGCAGCAGTTGAAAGGAGTTTATGATGCTTATTGAAATAATGGGTTTTAGCAAGGGGAGAAGGAAAAGAACAAAAAAGCTAATGAACAATATGAAACTGTGATATATAAGACAAAAGCATTAATTCCTATGTACCAGTGGCAGATTGTTAATCCTGATTACATAATTGAAAAAACCATAAGAATTTTGGATAATCTAAGTTAGTCTATGATGTTTAATATTTTAAAATAAAATCAAAATGAAATAAGACATTTTCCTCATTTCTAACAAGATTTCAAAGAAGACAAACTACTATAACCCATAGCTGGTTATCAGTGTGTTAACAAAGATTCGTGAATTACAATAATATCCTAGGAATATAATCATATATCCACATCCTTCAAGAACACAAGTCTGCAGCAATTGGAACCACATCAGCAACATCTTTTTGTGCTGATTTACAATTATATTAATGTTAAACCAAGCTTTTCCTACCCTTTTCATTCAGCAGGTTGCAAAATAAGAAAAGTGTCTCATTTTAATTTTGCTTTCATATTGCCTTGTTATTGATACATCATACAACTACTGTACTACAAATAAGCAGTTCCATTTGAAACGATAATTAGTTGACAAATAGGAGGCAGAAAAAGGCATACCATCTTAAATACAGTCCAGTGCCCCCGACAACTATGGGAACACGTCCTTTGTCAAGAATAGATCTTGTAGCTTGCCTTGCATCCTCGAAAAACTGTCCAACAGAATAGTCTGATAAATAATAATTAGTTTTACCTATAGAAAAAATAAGCTCTTCAAAGATCAAATATGAGATGAACTAATATGCAGTGATGATAATCATAATGAATAGACACAAACAAATATAGCCAGCCAACAGACAACACACCTTCAGATGGATGCAGTATGTCAACCAGATGATGTGGTACCTCCTGACAAGAAAACACAAATAGAAACAGTGATTTCAAATTATCTTAACTATATTTGCAGTTGAATAAAACTGGTTACCAGATATTCAGTAATTCAGTGCTAGCACTAATTAGTAATGCAAATTTCAGTGAACAACGAACATATTCTCAAAGAATTTACATTTTCAAAACTTTAAAAATGAATATATTCGATCAGCTTCATCATTCAGAATTTCACTACTTGAAGCAGTTAAAATCCTTGAGATGGGTTGAATTTTTTGCGCCGATACAGAGTATGGCCAAAATATTAGAACGTAAGCAATGTATTCCATGCCTCGTCTAAGACACAGCCATCAATGATTCAATGGTCCTCCATAATATTTACACATGACCACCACATCCAAACTATTCATATCTGTATTATTAGTCATTGAACTTCAGATTATGGTTACCAATTATTATAGCTGGGTGGAAAAAGAAAAATTCATGTCGCCCCTTCATAATTAACAATTATCTTAAGAAGATAGAAGCTGGAGTTTTGTGAAACTTCTTGAATATAGAGTAACCATGGACAAGAGAAGAAACCAGAAAGAATTATATTAAAGCAAGATCTGAACTAGAATGTGCATATGAATATGTCCCACTAATTATGAAGCTACCCTCTTTAGATGGTTTTCCTTTTGAACGATAAGTATATACTTAGTCATCAATTCTCATCTTTTCCTTTTTTTTCCCCTTCGCAGTCATCGAAGCTTAAAAATTGAAAAATCACGAGCATTTGTCAAATATGAATCATATGTATAATTATTTTAGAGAAAAAAAACAACCTTGTTTGTTGAAACTAAACCAAAACTCTACCAACCTCATCACAGCTTACTGTCATTAGAGAGTATGTTAACTACCAGAATAATTTCAAATAAAATAAGTAGTGCATTTCCAAATGACCCATCTGATTCAATTAGTCAACTAATTACACCAAGCAATACGATCTACTGATAAAAATAAAGGAAAACCGACATAACAGACAATCCATACAAAATTTCAGGGATTTAAAGTGAAAATCTATCTAATATAAACTAATGCAGAATAGCATATGATGTCATAGGTATGCACCTTTCTATCATTTTGGGAAGGCTTTGCAGATCCAATATCAAGACCCCGATATACCTGCGGCACAAGAAACCATTTTCATTAAAAAAACTCAAAACAACAACATCAACAGTTGTTAAATCACAAAAAGTTCCTACGTCAAAGAGGAAGTAACACAAATACAGCAAAATCCAAGGAGATGGACAAGCATCATTTCCATGGTATTCCCTTGAAAAATCAACCTATCACCGTTCTCATAACTCGTTCACCAAAATATTATCTTGGTACAATTTAACATAATATGTTTCCCCTGCATAATAATAACAATGATTACAATAATATCAAAAGAAAAATAGCAAGCAGCCAGAAATCCAGAATTATCTAAGCTTTGGACGAACGAATGATTTTCGCTCTTATTGACTAATCTCTGAAAACACATGACAATAATTCTAACACAAATACAACCAACAATGAAACATTACTATTACTACTGCTACAGCTACTAACAATAACAACACAATAATTTCTCAACAGCTGAAGTCCAAAAGTTAGCTCAACAGAATTTTTTCACTGACCATGTGAATATTGAAATTCAGAATTCTAAAAGTCTAAAACTAGCAAGACATTCAACAACAAGAACAATTTCAAATTATCAAGCAGAAAAAAGAGGCGCCAAAAATGCTGGTTTGGTTGTCTAAACCTGGATAGAGTCGGCACTGACGATTTCCCCATTGAGGCGCTTGGCGAGCTCAAGAGCGAGGCGGCTCTTGCCAGTACCGGTGGGTCCGGAAATGACTATCACCTTCTCTTTCTCCTTCTTGGCGGCGGCGGAAGCGCCGGCAAGGTATCGCCGGCGAAGAGCGAGGGAAAGCGGTGGTGATCGAGAAAGCGAGGTCTCCGGGAGACGGAGGCAGGTGCGGAGGTTACAGACTCCATTGTGAATCATCTTTGTGAATTCAGCTGAACTCTGAGTCCTCACTGCATTCTGAAGTCACAATGGATAAATATGTTGATGGAGAATTGGAGATATTTGTATTTCACTATTTCCCACTTGATTTTATTGTTTTATTGTTTTTATTTTCGATCATGCTAGATAGCCAAATAATATAGAAAATTAGAAATGTCAAAAGTAGAAGTGATCTACTTTTTTATCATTTATATTTTTTATTATCTAACCTTCTTTTTCTCTATTTTTTTTTTTTTTTTTGGGTAGCTTGAGACATTAATGTTTTTTTAAAATTAATTTTAGTTTTATTCAAATTTTTAATAATATCTTTTAATTTTATTATTATTTATTAAAATACAATTTTTCTATAAAAGTTATAGATGTTAAATTAAAAAATTTTAATAATTTTTACTATATAACTCATATTTTGTTTATAAATTATTAAAAAATAAAAAACAAAATATAAACAAAAATTAAAAAATAAACTTTTAAAAATAATTATTATACTCATCATATTAAAATCAATAAAAACATACATATGAATATTAAATAAAAAATATTAAAATAATTAAAATCAAAACTTTTAGTGCACATATGAGATAATTTGAAAAATACAATAAGATACATAGTTTAAAATTTGATAATATTAATTATAGATATTATATATATGAAATTATGAATATTATGACTTATGAGTACGAAATTATGTATGTTATTAATATGAAATTATAGATGTTATGTGTATGAATTTATGGATGTTATGAGTAAATTTATTAATTGAATAAATTAATTTAAGAATTTTATAATTTTTTTTAAATTTAATCTGGAACCCACAACCTCTACATGAGTACGAGATGACTATGTCATTTGAGTTATAACTTGTTGGCAACTTGATAGTTACTTATGCAATAACTAAAAAATGATATGTATATGGATGTAATATCTAATAAATATTAATTTAATTTTTAGATGTTAGTTGTATGTAATTATACATATTATGTGTATAAATTTAGTTAGTACAGTATAATTATAAATGCACATAAAAACACAAAAAAAAAGTTTAGATCAGTTTATTACCATACCCCATCAGAGCTAGTGTGATTTTTCATATTCTTAAAAATTAGTTGATTGGCAACAATTTCATCGGATAAATCCATCTATTGTTCAAATTATTTTTCAACTCCTTTTAACATAAATACTATGTTAAGGTCAAATTCAAATACCATATTATTTGCAATGATAACTATGACTTGTTATAAATTTTTTTTATCTATCCCAATTATGCTTCCAATTGAACTAAAGTCGTAATTTTTAGGTCCTTAAAATAGATTCCTTACTGTGCTTCAATTACACTAAAGTAATTTTTGTCTTTGAACCTATACGGCCTTCACGATTTTTCTAGCAATTATAATTAATGAAACAAGGTTTTTATGTTTCAATTAATCTCCACATACAAGCATTTCTGCTATACAAGTTTTACAAGTCTTGAAAATTCCTTACCCTTAAAATGTGCCTCTTTTAGCAAGTCTAGTCCACGCGCCTCCTTAACAGATTTTTCAAACAATAAACGCGCGAATATATAACTTTCTTTTTCGAAAGGATTTGTTTTCTTTTTCAAATTTCTTCTGCGTTTTCTTGCATTTTCTCTTCGATCTCTTTCATACGTTTCTCTCTGCGTTCT
Organism: Arachis hypogaea; assembly: GCF_003086295.3. Taxonomy (NCBI): domain Eukaryota; kingdom Viridiplantae; phylum Streptophyta; class Magnoliopsida; order Fabales; family Fabaceae; genus Arachis; species Arachis hypogaea. The sequence continues at coordinate 79,945,305 of NC_092042.1, read as the reverse complement.
CCATCGACGTTTACTTGTGTTTCTCTCTCTATTTTCTTTCTTCATTTTTCTTGATTTCCATTCTTTCTGAAATCAAGCTCTAAAATTGTTTTGAAGATAATGGATGATTCAACTTTAAATTGTCAGCTGAACCAAAGCGAAGTGGATTTTGAATTTGAATCCAATAAAGTTTCTAGGGTGTGGTTTAATTCCAGTTAATATTTTTGTTAGTAGTTTATGATTGTGGAGTTGAATAATGTGTGAACCTTGCTTGTGAAATTTGTTATTCATTGTTCATTGTTTGAATTGAATCTAATGTACTAGTTCTGATGAATTTTCTTCATTTTATATCAGACTTTCGAGTGTAAATCAGGAATATTTAGGTGTATTTACAATTTATGACTTTTTATCTGGTTTAGGGTGAATTATCTTAATCTTTTAGTTGAATTGTTTTAGTTTCTGTTTAATGATGATTCATGACTCAGATTTTTGTCATTTTTTATGATGGTTTTATAGTTGTATTGGTATTATGCTTGTTTTAATATGGTGTATTTTGGGTGTACTTTGTAGCCCCTCTGTGATTGATGAGCAGTTTATTCCTAAGATTGGGATGACTTTTAACACCCTTAAAGATGTTGCAAAATTCTACAAGAATTATTCAAAGGCTGATGGTTTTTCTACAAGGATTCGTAGCACAAATAAGAAGGGAAACGAAATTAAGAATCAATTGATTACATATAGCAGAGAGGAAAAATGGAAATCGAAAATATATTCGACCGAGAAGACAAACCCCTCAGTTGGTTTAAATTGTCCTGCAAGAATTTATATACACATATTGAACGACATTGGTGTTTGGATCATTTCCAATGTCGTGTTGCATCATTCACATCCCTGCTGTCCAAATCAAGCAGATATCTTCAAACAGCACAGGGAACTAAGCATGTCCGTGCGTCGTACAATAGAAAATAACGAGGAAGCCGATATCAGACCAAGCAAAACTTACCAATCATTTGTTGCAGCAGCCGGGGGTCACGGCGAGTTAAATTTTATCGAAAAAGACGTGAGAAATTACATCACGAGAGAAGTGCGGAATATTTCGGAACTAAACGATGCAAAAGAATTCGGGAAATACTTATTAAGAATAAAAGAGAAGAATCAGAATTTCTTTTTCGAGCTCGAAATCGAGGACGATCAGTTGATTAAGTTTGCTTTTCGGGCGGACGCAAGGAGCAGAACTACCTATGAGTATTTCGGAGGTGTTATTTCATTCGACACCACCTACAATACAAACAGGTAATATGTTGTTCTGGTTTATGATGCTGAATTAATGTTGTTTTATAAATCTGCTATAGAGGTCTATATTGGATGTTTTTTGGTATATAGTTACATTATTTGGGTGTATTTAACGATTTGAATTTGTTTTGTCCTAATCTGTTTCAGGTATAATCAACAAGTTTGCGGTTACATACGACTTGGTAGCAGCCCAAGTGAAATGCTAGTGCTTATTATTTGAGTCAAGAGGGATATTGTGCCATCACGTCCTAAGCGTGTTAAGCTTTGAACGAGTAAAAAAGTGTCACCGAGATACATATTAGAACGATAGAGCAAGAATGTAAAGAGGAGACACACACACATCAAGAGCAGCCACGACGAGCCACTATTAGAGCCAAGAAGCAAGAGGTTTGACGAATTGGTGTTTCGTTCGCAAAATATATGCGAATTTGCATCAGAATTCAAAGAGCTCACCGCCATTCTCCACCGCGCCTACGATAACGTTGTGGTTGAGATGCAAGAACCGAAAGTCAAAAGGAAGGGGACACGTTCGTTATCTCACGAAGATGCTAACTTGGAATCCATTAGCGAGCTTCAAAGCCTTCCAAATGTGAGAACAAGAGGACATCCCAAAAATAAGTTAGGTTCATAGTTGGACAAATAGATTGCAAATGCGTCAAAGATAAAAAAAAAAAAACGAAAGCTCCAAGCGAGGTAAAGTGATGTTCTTTAAATAGCGAGTAATTGAGTTTATTTTTTTTGTTAATAGTTTTGCTAATATGTGAGTCTATTTTTTTCAGTTGAACCTTTTTGGTGGTGCATCAGTAGTGCAACCAAATTTCAGCCAATATCATGGACATGTTATGAATTATTAGTTCAGGGATCCAGCAGCAGGGGATAGGTTTTTGGGTGTATAATGATAGTATTTTGGTGTAACCCTCAATCTTTTGGGTGTATTTTTGCATTCTCTTGTGTTTGACATTTTTTTATATTTTTTAGATGCTGCTGTTTGTGTTAGAAATTGGTGTTTTGTTTATATTTGTTTGTTTTAAATTTACTATACATATACAATCAAATCCTAAAGAGGTTAACAGTTCAAATTTCTAAATTCCCATACCTCTTGATTGGTTTTTCCATGGAAATATGTGAGGACTCAATTTAGGTGTATACTGATTATATTTGGGTATAGTATTAAAATAATTGGGCGTATTAGCATGTTTGGTGTTGTTTTTCTTCATTTTTTTTAAACCTGTAATTGACAGCTTTTGAATACAGCACAGACAATTTATGCAAAAATAATTTATAATAAGATTGGATTCACAAAATTTACAAAAACTGTTCAAACTATTCCAAAACTATACACCACTCAAACTAATCACCGTCAATATCATTTAATTCTATTTGACAATATGGACTCAATAACACTGCAGATGGCTTGGACAATCTTATTGCTTCACTTTTTCTAATTGTTGTATCTCTGTCTCGATTCATCTCATGAAACAGAATCCATGAAGCATATTCAACTCGAAAGTGGTCTACCTCCGCCTATAGTTTAAAAGAATATTCGTTTAATGAACTCTGTTAATTTAGTAAAATAATAGAGAGTTATAGAATTTTAAACATAATTACCTGTGTTCAATTGTCCCAGTTATATTTTCCCTTTTTAATATTTTGAGGCTCGATTATTTCAAGCCATTTCATTACATAAACAGCACAATCATAGCTAAAAACCAAAAATAAATTAGCAAATTAAAATAGGACGGTAATGGAAAACACAATTTTCAGAGAGAAAGATTTATATTGTGTTTTTTTTTTGCCTAAAATGTTGATGTATGGGGGTTCAATTTTACGATCGTCTTTCTTGAGTGGTGCTCCCCCAGCATATACCCTCATTCTGGAAATCACATACCCCTAAAAACAAAAAACAGAAATAACTTACACCCAAAGGATCCCATAGTACACCTTATTTTGAACAGAATTACACCCAAATATTAAAATGCAAACAACAGAAAAAGAATTGGCACATAACCAATGCTCTGCGTAGCAAACAGGTGCAAATATCTGAAGTATGGCCATATTGTACAGTGTTTTAGTTTAATTGGCACATAATCAAAGAATTGTGATAAATTTTAGAAACAAAAACTTACATATAGATGGGATGCTAATTTTTTCAGGTGCAAAAAAGGTATGAACATTTCGTAGTCTTCAATCGTAAATGGCTTTTTTATTTTGGCTATAAGAACTCGTCCCTCCCCCTATGATTCTCAATAGTCATATTCTGCAGCATTTGTGAAACAACAAAAGAAATATTTAATACACCCAAAATATTACATAAATACACCCAAAATTGAGTTCAATACACCTTACCACAATAGTAGGGGGAGACAGTAAATTTTTTCTTCAAATCTTTTAATATTTTGTTTATTCAAAATCAGACACATAGCAGTGACAATCTAGAAAAATAAAAAATCTAAATTAATTACATCAATCAACATTGCAGTCACATGTCATAATAAAATCATTAATCTTATTCTAATATTACTTCAGCTTCAATATATGTACTAGCTTTTAAAGACGCAAAGTGGATTTTTGATAATAGCAATGGTTGTTGGGCATTGAGGGCGCAAACTGGCTCATACTCATTAGTACCTCCATCCCCGTATGTCTTTACATGTGTTACCCAAAAGTAGCACTTTTCTTTGATTTCGGCCGACAATTCCTTCCTCCTTGCAGGAGTTTCAAACTTTTCAAAATTTTGGCCGGCAGGCTGCTTTTTTAGCGGCAGATTTTTAGCCTCTGCAAACTCTAATGCTGCCTTAACCCCAGTGTTTGCAATTTTTTCAACCAACTCTTATAATTCCTCAATTAGTATTGGTGTCTTAGGACTTTTTCCCTTTTCAGATCCTGGTCGCCCCTCTTGAGTCATGGTTTCTTCTTGACTTGAATTAGTGAAGCCGAGGCTGAATGATGGCGCTGAAAACTGTTTTGGTACATAGGATGCTGTGTTGGCAATCATCATCAATGCAGCAGTGGCTTCAGGGGGTGGATTACTGCGTGTTGACATATAAGATATTATAAGAATAAGAATAGATGAATGATATCGAAAGAGAATTATATTATGCTGAACTTACATTTTAGATGGAGCTTGTGGCACTATAAGTGTGCTTTCAGCAGATTTCTGGGTTGTGGAGTGCTACAGGGTTAGAGAAAAGGATTCAAATTATAAAAAAACCAATTACAGCTCAATTCAGATGAGATACACCCAAATAAGAACAAAATACCCCCAAATAATAACCAAATACACCCGAATATTTTTTTCTCAACCCTTAATTGTTTCTTTGCTAATTTTCTTGCTCGGAAACTTTGGGGGGATGGTTCAATTTGGACAGGACTTGTTGCTGTTGTCTGCGATGGAGGCATGCATACTTGAATCGGAACTTTAAACAAGACAAAAATAAAAAGTTAAAAAACTCCCTTAAAATAGATGATTAGAAGGTTGAAATTTAGTTGTAAAACTCACATATCAAGTGGTTCAGTTTGTGGATATGTCTCCATCCGAACAACGATCATCTTCTGTTGAGCTGGGTTACTGACAGATTCTTCTTCCAGACCCAACCTGAAATCTACCCAAATAGTGTCAAAATACACCTGAAGCATTGAAAAGAAACACAGGCTCTCTTTTTTGAGAACTTTTGTAGTTGCAGATTTTTTTTTCTTCCTTTTTTTTCTTGAATAAAATATTAAAGGACTTTTTTTCTAAAAAAGATATATACTGAATTAGAAGCATATGGTAAAAAAAATAATTAAGCAACCGGTATTAGAAACAGAAGTTACATGCCAGCCGTAGGTTTGTTTACGCTGCTTTGATCCGTTTGTGCTTGAAACAAAGGATCATTCTCACTTCCTAAGTTCACCTCCGGCATTCTAAGCATAGAATAAACATCATTCAGTAAAAATACTATTTAATTAAATCAAGATCTCAAAATTCTATCAAATAAAGGATCTTACATTTTGGATGAGTCATAGTGGCCTTCCGTCGATGGGAGCCGAGCTTCCTTCATCCTGCGAAAGCAAAAACAATTATCAGCAACCAAAGCACCTTAAAATCGGTAATATACACCCAAATTCAACATATCACTGTGCAGCATCCTTTTCATTGGTTTTGTTTTTTTATTCTCTTAAGAATTCTTCTATATCTTCAGTTCTGACAGTACATGCAAAAGAACATGTTAACAAATATAATTTTGATGATAAAGGGTAAGATAGCTTTACAAAGTATCTTACACATCATAGGATTGAATTTGTTCTTTAGAAGACGAATCCTCAACAATGTGCTTTCTTTTTTTGGATTGTGTCTTGGAAATAAAAAAAGTATGAATCACAAGACATAACAAAATTGATGATAAAATACTCTCGAAAGTAGTGCATACTTTTTGGGTGGAGTCTGAACTTTTTTCTTTGATTTTTGTTTTATTATTGGTGACGATTCTTCACTTCTGAAATTAAATGAGAAACACTTTGTTAATACATCAAATTCTGATAATAAACAGAAAAGAAAGCGATACAATGATAATTTTAGAATCTTACTCATCATTGGATTCACTTTCACTTTCTGAAGAGGAATCCTCCAAAATCCGCTTCCTTTTTCTAGATACCATTTTGGATGGCAAACAATTATTAGCAAAAAAACACCCTAAAAATGACAAAATACACCAAAAAATATTACTTACTTTTTAGCTGTCCTTGTGGATTATTTCCTTCTTTTTGTTGCTTCCTTTGAGTCTTGTTCAAACTCAGACTCACAGGTAAAATCAAGTTCAATATCCAATGAATCACTCTCGAATGAACTTACTTTCTTCTTTTTTGTCTTTTTTTCTTTTTTTTTCATTTTCTTCAACTTCTTTTTCACTTCCGCCTTCTTGACGATACCCTGAAACAGTAAAAATGTTAGTTTACACCATCTACATAAATAAAATATAACCAAATTAGAGAAGGTATTCTGTTTTGTTACCATATGACCATCAATTTTTGCTCTGATCCTCACAAGCAGCAGCTTTCTATACCAGTGGCTAACCCAGGGCAGTCCAGGAATTGCTTCTCCTTTCTTATTTGCGTATTTTGTTAGATAAAAATAGACTATCATCAAGGCATAGAGGCAGTCATCAATATATTTTTTCTTTTTCAAACGGTAATTGATTATGCCTTTGATGATGAAATTGAGCACATGGGCGCCCCAGTCGCACTCTGTTATGTTGTCCATCCAAAAAATTGGACCTAGGTGGACATGAGATATTTTGTTTATCGCAATTGGCAACAAGAACGCCATTTGAATATAGAGGATGAAAATCCTCTTGTATATTAGGCGATCTTGGTCGTTGTCAACACCGATATCCATCATCTTATCGGTCAGATTCTTTAATGACTTTCCCTGGAACCTTCTAAAAATATGTTTGTTCTCCTCAAAAAGTTTCTTAAAACTCACTTTATCGGGAAATAGGTCTCCTATAAAAAAGAAAATAAATTACACTCCAAATTATTTAAAATACACCTAAATACCAGCCATATACACCTAAATTTATTTCTTGATTACATGAGATCAGAATAAGATATTACAAAGAATAGATTACAGAGAATGAAAGTATAAAGATTTTCTGTAATCAGTTACCTGATGCATTGAGGCCAAGGACAACCCTTATTATTTTGGGTTTAATTTTAAATGAACTAGCTAACTCCTTTAAAAGTTTGTGTGGCACATTCATCGGTGGTATGTGCATGAGACCACCAAATCCTAATTCGCGAACGATGGCCTTCTTTGCCTCACTCATCTTTTCAAACTTTTCACTCAATAGTCGCGTGGCACATTTCAAGTCCTTGGTTTGCTGTAAACAAAACAAAATGAGAGTCATTTAAATAACCTATATTTATACTAGGAAAAATTGACTTGTTCTATATATATATATATATGTCAGTTACTGTAAGGAATAAAAAATTTTGTCAATAGAAAAAAATACCAACCAAATACCAGCGGCATACACGCAAATACCAGTAATATATACCAAAATAACTGCCTCATACGCCCAAATACCAGCCCTATACACCCAAATTCAGTTCTATACACATTTATTATGTTTAGGATTACACAACATTATATGAGTTCAAAATGATATTCAAGTCAACTAAACATGCATATAATGACACTACAAGTTAAAGCACAAGTACAACAGCACCAGTTACAGTTGAATACTCTTGATATATATACTAGACACATACACCTGCATTTTTTTAATAACATAACATTATATGAGTTCAAAATGATATATAAGTTCAAAAGTTTACTAGAGGCACCAGTCACATTCGAATTCCATGATATACACCAAAATTTGTCATATACACCCAAATATGTGTTCACTTGAAATATAGTACAAAATTTATATGTATGCAAAATGACTTCCAAAGATACAAACATGCACAAAAATAGATGAAAAAATACGTTAGACCATTCACTAAAAGTACATAAAACAGTGTAAATGACTTGAATAGTTTCACTAGAACAGTATTATCAACTTTAAACCAATAACATATATATAAATCTACTTAATAAAAGAGAAATACGACGATATAATGCTTCGTTTTCAAAATCAGAAAGAGAAATCTGAAAAATCTAGAAGATCAGTGAAACAGTACCTTGAATAATGTTTCTTCTTTATTTTTGGTATTTTTTATGGAGATTTGGATGTTTTCTTATTGATTTCGTCGATTGTTGGCGAGGAGTTTGAAAGTTTCTTCAGAGTTGCGGTTGATTTCGAATGTGTCTTGAATCTCGAGGGTTGCGATTTTGATTGAAGAAGAAGAAGAAGAGTCGTTCATAATGGTGAGTAGCGCGCTTTGGAAACGGTTGAGTGACGCGCGTGTTTAACACGCTTGAGTTGGGTGAGAGTAGTTTTTGTTAGGTTTGGCCCAACTTATAAGACTTATAAACCAAAAACACTTGTATGAATAGCATAATTATTTATGTTTTCTCACTCCTATAATGATAATGAAATGGAATAAAGGAATTATAAATCAATTACAATTAAAGTCATTTAATGAATATATTATTACGGTTCTTTATTATTATTAGTCTTTATTGTATTCTTAATTATGATATTCAAATTGTAAAAAAAAAAAACATTAAGTAGTGATTGAAAAGATGTCTAATAGTTAGAAATATGATATTATAATTAATATGATTAATATATAGGGCTGTTAAAAGTATGATAAGTGGATTGATAGGAGAGTAAGATAAAAAATCAAAATGTTATTAAGTTATGTAAATAAAATAAATTTTAAAAAGTTTTGACTAATTATGGCTGAAAATTCTTAGTTCTTAAACTTTTTCCTATCGTAAAAATAAATTGATAATACTAAGAAAACAAAAAAAACATTTGTCTTATTTAAATTAATAAATGTTAAAGAAGACAAATTAAATATAATTAATAGATATTAAATAAGATCAATTTTGACTGATTTTGACTAAATTTTTATTGTTACTAAATATTTCCATATTTTTATACCAACGTCTGGGGAAAAAATTTTTAATATTGAGTTCAGAAGGGTATTACCTCCAACATAACTCGATATGTGTATTGTATTGTATTAAATTGTAGGAGTTCTACAACTTTAATTTTTTAAATTTGTTAAAATAACAAAACAGTGATGCTTTTTTCAATTTCAAAATTTTAAAAAAAATATATAAAATAAAATAGCAATGTGGTTTTATACTTTAATAATTTTCAAAAATTTTAAAATTTTTTTAATAAAAATGTTAACGCTATCTTTTAATTAATTAAAAAATATTTTTAGACAAAACGTCAATGTATTTTTTAAAAAGTAAAAATAAAATTATAGAAAAGTAAAGCTTATCTGAAGTCAAATAATCTGATTTAACATACATTTTTTACTAATATTAAAAAAATTAGCCCAAAATTTATTCTTAAAAATTTGCAAAATTTTGTGCATTCTCTAGCGTGTGCTTCTTCTTCAAGAAGAGGAAATCTGTTTTTTAAAGGAATGAAAAAATTGGGAGTATATTTTGTTCAGCTAAAAAGATATATATTTGTTTTATCTTTTTAGATATTTCTATTAGCAAAATAATCCTCATAACTAAGAATTTATATAAATTTTATTATTTGATAAGAAATTAGAATAATTTTCCATACCCAAATAATTATATATTCAAATTTATTCAAGTGATTTGAGTTACACGTTTCTTTTTTTCGTTTTTTTTCCTCCCCTATTGCGCCTCTTCTTCTTTTTTCTTCTTCACTCCGAATGTTATGTCTTCTTCTTCTTCTCCTCCTTTTTTATTACTTTTCAATTTTGTTACTATCGTCACCAACAACACCTCTTCTTCTTCCTCCTCCTCCTCCTATTGGAATTTCATCTCTTCCTTCCTTTTCATCCTTCTCCTCCATCATCATCATCATAACCATTATCGTTATTGCCATTGTCTTCTTCTAATACGTATCGTCATTAACGTTATCATCGAATTCGAATTTATATAATGGACAATTTTCGATTTATTTGGTATTATACAATAGTTTCGTTTTGAGCTAATTTTTGGTTCATTCGAGACGCAAGTGTTTCTGAATTCGAATTTATATAATGGAGAATTTTTTATTCATTTGGTATTATACAATGGTTTCATTTTGATAGTATTTTCGGTTCATTCGAGACGCATATGTTTTTGAATTCGAATTTATATAATCGATCATTTTTTGTTCATTTGATATTATACAATGATTTCGTTTTGATAATATTTTTGGTGCATTCAATCACCACAGAGAATCAAAATCGATAAAGATGCTAACAAAATGTTAGTGTTGTTGGTGTTGATGATGATGATGATGGAGGAGGAAAAAGAAAAGGAAGGAGGAGATCAAAGAAATTTAAATAAAAAAGAAACATGAGGAGGAGGAGAAGGAGGAGGAGGAGATGGATGTAGTGGTATGGTGGTGGTGACGATGACGATAATAAAAAAAAAGATGAAAAAAAAGAAAAGGAGAAGAAAAAGGAGGAGGAGGAGGAAAAAGAAGAAGAAGACAAAATCCCGCAGCATAAACTAAATGACTTGGATTAACTTAAATGTAAAATTATTTGAATGTATTGAAATTAATATTTTGCATAGAATATTAACATTACTTCTTGAAAAATGAAAACTTCAAGTATTACTACATGTAAATAAAAATTTATTTTCTATTTAATATCTATTTATAATAATTTTTTATGGTATAGTCTTTCCACACTCATTTAAAAAGTTACAAAGTTACGAGTTCGAGTCTTCCTATTTTTAATAAAAAAATAAAAATAAAAATAAAAGTTTATTTTCTATTTAATATCTATTTATAATAATTTTTAAAATGTTTAATATTGTTTAAATTTTTCCTTTATAATCTTTTAGTACAAAGCCAAAAAATTAAAAAACGCAAATGAAGTGTCAAAGTTTTTACAAAATTTTAGTTATACAAATATAAAGTTATGAATTTCATATCAGCATAATTTTATTGAAAATTTATAGACAAAATCATGTCATTATTCTAACCTTCTAAATCATGAATAACCCAAATCTGTACTGATAATTTTATAGGATAAAATACTATCTTAATCCTATTATTTGGGATAAATTTTAATTTAATTTCTAATGTTTTAAATATTTTATTTTAGTCTTAAAATATTTTAAATAGATTGAGGTTTTGTTTGGTAAAACTTTTTGAATAGGTACTTGTACTCTTCAAAAGCATAAGTGACTTGTTTTACGTTTAATAAATAAAAAAAACTCATAAGCTTGTGTTTGTAGCTTTTAAAAAGAAAAAAAAATCCTAAACGACCCCTGACAATAATATCAAAAGACAATAAGGCCCCTAGAGAAAAAAAAAACCCTTTTCGGCCCCTATTTTTTAACTCTATTAGACAAGTTAGTCCTTCCGTCAATAATTTGTCTCTAGAGCTAATTAACTATTTTCTACGTGGCACGTTAAGTTAATGATGTGTCAGTTAAATGCCAACTTGGATGAAAAGATTAATGGGCACCCAATCCGACCCGTAACAATTCTATTAAAAAAAAAGGATCCTATTGTGATAAGAGAGAACCCCTCTTTCACTCTCTAGAATTACAAAAAATCCTAATTCTCTCTCTTCCAAAATTCGTTGAAGACGCTTCACTTGGAGGAAGACGTTGGCTCGACGGAGCTATTGCGGCATTTTGACGGCCCAGTGACGGAGGAACTGTCTGTTGAGAGGTAAGCTTGGTTACTCACTCTCTCAAACATTGCATGTGTATGATCAAATTGAAGCTGATTTTATTCACACTCTCTACCATTGAACATGCTTTGAAACCTATGATTTGGAGTATAGTTTATATTCAAATTTTGCATAAAAGATTGAATTAGAACATGGCTTAGGATTCAATAACAATAAATATGCTCTGTATATTTTGATCAAAAAGCTTATGTGTTTTGTAGAGGTTGATGCTTCGATTCCTTATTATTCATAAGTTTGCATTTTAGTCTACTGCAATGCAATATTGTGTCTGTTTTGAATCTTACATACTCTTCTTGAAAATGATATTTGTCTTTGCTTCACCACATATACATATACGTACACACAAAAATGTTTCATTGGTCATAGATTTTCATTAACTTGTTACATAGTTTTATTTAAATTTTTGCAAGAGTTTAAACAAGTATACCTTGAAATCATTTGGTATGAACTAATCTATTTAAATTTTAGATAAATTGATATATAATTCACATTGACCTATTTAGTGAATAATCTACATTATAATTTGTCTATTTATCTATTAAAATTTGATAAGTTGATATATAATCTACATTAAAATTTGATATATTAATCATTAAAATTACTAAATAATCTATATTACTTTTAAATATATCTACCTATTAGCTATTGTTATTGTTGCTGAATTTGTCTTTTATTGGTACTGCAGATGTCTAACTTTGCAGTACCCGTGTCTCACCATAGTGGGAGACTTGGGAAGGATAGTAATGGGGTGTTGCGGTATTTAGATGGAAAGGTATATAAATATGTTCCAATAGACTTAAATTTAGTAAATTTTTTTGATCTAGAAGAACTATTAAAGAGTTTAGGATATGCTGATTATGCTGCAATGTACAGGTTAGGACCCACAGCTCGAAATTTAGAATTTGGTCTTTATGGGATTAAGGGAGATTCTGAGATAAATGATTTGAGAAACAGTTTATTGGCGAATGACTGTTCAAAATTTAATTTATACTTTGAACACCCAGTTGGTGAGTCTTGCTATGTTAACGAGGATTTAGGTGAGACTGCCGTTCAAGTTAAGGATTCTTCCTCCTCATCTTCATCTGCTGAAGATGATGAAAGTTCCGAGGATGAGGCATACAATCCTCCTTCAGATGCATATGATGAGAGTAGTGACACTGATAGTGACGAAGATAGAATGAAGCTGAGGACGCATACTAATAAGAAGTAGACAATATACTGAGCTTAGTGGTTCTAAGGTCCAACCTGGTTCTAGAAAAGATAAAAGTGGGTCAAGTCACACTAAGGGTGTTGAGCCCATTATTGAAGAAGTTGATTCTGAAGAAGAGAAGGAGTATATTTATGAGAGTGAAGCATTTGTGTCCCCTATTTCATCAGATGATGAGGGAGGTAATAAACACCAGTGGCCAGAGCACAAAACCGATTATGACTATGGGGAAGTGTACTTTGAGTTGGGTATGGAGTTTGACACAATGGCTAAGTTTAAGGAGTGCTTGAAGGATTACTTTGTTTATAACACAAATCCGGTTAGGGCTTCCATGCAAGCATGTAGTTGCTGCAATTTTTAGATTTAAAAATCTGGGATACAAATTAGAAGACTTTGTTGATAAGTCACTGACAATGGATACTGTTCGAGCAGCATACTCCTATGTGATCCAACAAGTAAACAGTCAGGAATATTGGATCTCCACAGATTGTCAAGGAATCCTCCCTCCCCAATCGTACGTCCAGCTGACTAACCAAAACTTAGGAAGATGAAAGCTCCTATCAAAATGGTGATTGGCAATAAAATTAGAAATTCGCACCAAGTAACTTGTAGTAAGTGTGGAGAGAAAGGTCAATATCACGAGACTTGCAAAGGTGCACCTAAGGATTTAAATTGGCAGTCAAAAACTAAAAAGACAAAGAAGGCAAGCAAGACTCAATCAAGAACTTCCGTTGGAGCAACAATAAACAAGCTAGGACAACATGATCCAATGGTTACATTTGTTATGTTTTGTATTCTATTTTTTTTAATTATGTTAATTCTATTAGGTTTGTTATGTGTTGTTGATTGCAAATTGCTGAATCTATATTTTATATTTGCATCATTATTTCCAGGCAAAGACAAAAAAGAATAAGAAAAAGATGCCAAAAGTGAGGACTTCGTCCAATGTAGACTTTGTTGAAGAGATTGATTTATCTCAATCTGCACCCTATAATGATGGACATGTGAGTATAGAATTGTATTGGTGACTTTAGTGTTGCTCATTTTTCGTTTCTAAATGGTTATTTTATCTTGTGCAGGCTACTCAGCAAATTCCCAAATCTCCTGTTGGGTTTCGAATGAAGCAAACTATTATGAGGCCGCCAATACCACCCACTCAAAACCATCTAGAGCCACTTGGACCAGCTACCTTAAGGACATCCGGCAACTTGTTTATCTTCATACCAACACCTGATTTTAGGCCTCCAACTCACACTTGAAAAGATTCATTAATGAATTGCAAGCACCAAATGAAGATTCATATATATTTTGCTGGTCTATAAGTGAAGAGTCATATGTATCTTATAAACTCAATTAATTATCTTTTGGTTCTTTCATAGTTGTAAATGAATTCACTGGTATATAAGTTAGACAACGAACAATTTAAAGACATATTATTTTGCTACTGCACAGCACAAACAATCATACTTTGGTGCTAGGTTTATTATAATAAATTATGAAATTATTTTGGATTGTGTTTATAGTTCCATCTTTATTATCATATAGCACATATGAAATATATATTGTACAGACTTTTTTCAAATTGATGAAACATATATTTAGCTTACAATATTTTGTATATCTAGATTTTTATATCTTCATCCATCAAAATATGTGATTACACATTTGTAATATAATCTAATTTCTTTTAATACAATATCATTTCAGATTAAAATGATAGCAAATTTATTAACATAAAATATAATATTACACAAGTTTAGTTACATCTTAAAAACATTACAAAGTAACATAATTATCACAAAATGTCACAACTAAGATTATGACAATTACTTAGAACATGTCCTAAAGACTAAAGCAATTATGATACTAAGGCTTGGTTTGGTAAAGCTTTTGCTTTTTAAAAGTAGCTTATGAAAGCTGTCTTTTAAAAGACAGCTTTTTAAAAGCTGCAGCACTTACGTTTGGTAAAATCAAATTAAAAATGGCTTTTAATAAGTACAAGCACCATAATTGTGTTTGGTAAAACAGCTTTTAAAAGTTGAAAAAATTATAATAAACATGTTTATAACAAAAAAATAATTTTTTTTTCAAATTCTTTAAAATTTTATATAATATTTTAAAATAAAATAATGTTAAAATAAAAAATTCATAATAAACATAAATATAATAAATAAATTCTTCTATTTTTTAACTTTAATATGTGATAGAGATGTATTTGTGTTGAAATTTGTGAAGATTAGGTTGAAAAATAAAAAATATATGAAGATTGTGTTAGATTTTATGAAGGTTAGGAAGAGAAGTTAGAAATATATGAAGATTTTAATGGCAATATAATAGCGGGAAATATATACGGGAAAATGAAAAAAATTTGGTAAGCATAAGCCAGCTTTGAAAAGCTCCCTCCTAGGTGCTTTCAAAAGCACCCCTAACTTTTAAAAGCCGCAAGCACAAGCACTTGAGCTTTTTAATTTACCAAGCGCAAAATGACGTGCTTGTGCTTTTTAAAAGCACAAGCACCTCCTGAAAAAGCTTTACCAAACCCAGCCTAATTATACCCAAAATTATAAGCCTAAAACATCTGAAGTAATATCTACCACCTTGAGATCCAATTTTATTTTGATTTTTCAAATTCAATTCCATCTCTAACTCCTTCATTTTATGTTCTACCTCTTTCAATCTCTTTTCCATTAGAATAGCATTCTTAGAAATAATGTCTTCATCAATATTTTTGTGAACTAATACATCTAATCACTTGAAATACTTGCAATGTAAGATGGGTGCATGAAAATTAAAAATTTTGATTGTAAAAAAATCAAAATTACATAAATTTTTCAGATTTAAGAAATATACAAAAAAACTAATTTCATACAAAAATTATAAATCAATACTTACATTGTAATTAGGGCATCCAAGAAGAACCTATCTGGATTAAGTTTTGTGCAAGATTGAAAGAGAATCGCCTAAGAGCCACAATGACATTTTAGAGATATGAATTTCTTTTTTCTTGACTGCCCAACACCTCCGGAAGAAAAGGTGCAGCACTTATTCTTTTCGCCAACACTATAACCACACAGTGTACGTCCCCTAGTTTCTGAAGAATGATCTTCATGGCTGATGGTGGTAGACAGTTAAAGTTCTACACAAGAAGAAATGAGGAAGAGGCGTTTAGGGTTACTCATGTTCTGTGCAGATAAAACACGAAATTATATTTTTAAAAAATTGTCAGGAGCCGAATTGGGTGATTCATTAATATACCAATCCAAGCTGGCACTTAACGGACACATCATCATCTTAACTTGCCACGTATTCATGTTCTGAACCTATTTTATTTTTTTATTTTATTCAAAAAAAATATTTTTGTCTCTTCCTCTCTTCTCTAATCCAGTCATTGAACATCATCATCTCATTGCCGCCTAAAAACGTCGTGTCTCCGCTGCCATACAGTCCCGCCACTCGCCACGACCCGCCTGCCGCAACGCCAGCTTGAGGCAGAGACTCTGATTCTGACATTAACCCAAATTTTTTGGCATCAACCCCGAACTCACGCAAAGCGGTTTGAAGCCAGAAAGGAGCAGAGGCGACGACGTAGTAAAACGACACCATTGAGGAGAAGAAGAAGCGACGAGTTCAGGTAAAACCAGGGAAGAGCAGAGGCGTTGCAAAACCAGAAAGCCATAGTGATGGAGGTGGGTTGATCGTGGAATTGGATCTTCTTTGAAGAGTGGCCAAATTGCATTCTCAGTCGATTTCGATCTCTCCGTAGCAGGCTATGAGCACTACGGATGAGCGGTGGCAGCCATAAAGATCAAAACCGTGACAGTGATTTCTCTGGTCTTCGAAAGTCTTCTCGTCATAGTGCGGTATTTGCAAGCTCCGGAAACAATAAGTCACAGCAGAGACACACGAGCTACGAGAAAGATAAAGTTAGGTTCGAGTCAGATAGGGGTTGATTTTTTATTTTTTTGTTAAATTGGATGTGATTAAAATTTAAATTTAAATATAAATTTAAATAATTAAATATAAATGTTTAATTGTTAAAATAATTAAACAACTCTAATCTTAAAATGGTATATTTTTCTATAATTAAACTAAAATGAATTGTGCTCTTTTTTAAATTAAATTAAATTAAATAACTTTAACCTTAAAAAGTAATATAATCTTTTAAATATAAATTTTGAATCTTTCAAACAATTAAGAGCAACTCCAATGTGCAACAAATTGAGGTCCTATTTCTGACAATCACAGAAATTTACGGATGGAGAAATGAAGGAATGGTTCCCGCACACCTTTTGAGAAGGAAAAGTCTCTCTAAATGGGGACTCATCTTCACCAATAATAACTTGCCACTTGGCAAGTTATTATAAAAATAAATAATTATATAAAATTTTAATTAATTAAATAATTATATTAAATAATTAAATAATAATTAATTTAATAATAATTATAATAATTAATTATATTAAATAATTATATTTTTATTTAATTAATAATTTATATTAATAATTAAATAAATAATTAAATTATAATTAATGTATTAATAATTATAATAATTAATTAGATTAAATAATTAAATTTTTGTTTAATTAATAATTTAAATAATTAAATCATAATTATAATAATTAATTAGATTAAATAATTAAATTTTTATTTAATTAATAATTTATATTAATTATTTATTTTTTTATTAAATAATTTTATAAATTAGTGTAATTTCAAATTATATATTGTGTATTTATTGTTATATATGAATTTTTTTAATAATTAATATCTTTTAATAGTAAATTATTTTTAAATTTATAAATTTAAATAATATTATTAAAAAAATTAATTATATTAATTTTAAGTATTTTAATTAATTAATTAAGTGAGACCACAATAGGGACTAAAGTTAGTTCCTTCTAATGGAGAAGAGAGAGATGCTTTGAGTTCCTATTTACTGTTTATGACGCAAAACCTGATGTGGAGTTACTTTTTATGACAGGTAGGCCATAAATAGGAACTGGGATAAGTTCCCTACTGGAGATGGTCTAAACAACTCTTATCTTAAAAGAATATTTTTATCTATTTAAAATTAATTACAAAATTATTTTACTTTTTATAATTAAATTAAAATTTTAATTAAAATTAAATAAATTTAATATTAAAATATATTTTAGTTTTTAAAATTAATGATAAAAAATGTTTTTAATTTTTTAAATTTTTTATTTTTGTTATAATTTTATAATAATTTAATATCAACTCAAAAATAAAATAAATTTAAATTAAAACAATAAAATGAAAAGAATAAACATATGAAGCACGGACACTTCGTTGAATTACCGTGTACGTGTATCGGACACCACATTCACCAACACTGTTCTATCTGCTATGTTCAATTGTGTCTTAATAAAAAATTCAAAATTCTTTTTCAGACACGTTTGGACACACCTATAAATATCATCACGTGTCAGCGTATCCAATCTTATTCTTATCATATATTATTAAAATTAATTTAGTTATAGTATATATTATGATTAAAGAGTACTAAAACTCCATATTACTTGAGAGTACCAAATCACGTGTCAAGAAGGAATTTTCAAGTTAGCTTATACTTATCAAAATTAAAAAATTTATTATAATTTTATACATTAATTAATATTTAAATTTAATTCTTACATTAATGTCTATTATAATATTTTTAAATTTTAAAAGCTATTATACCAAATACACTTCTTGTTACCTATGCTTGTTAAAAATTATTTTTAATTTAATTTATCAAATAAAGATATTATAATTTTAACAAAAGCTAGCTCTTAAAAAATGGTTTTTATTAACTATTTTTGAAAAGTAAAAGCTTTACTAAATTAAACTTTAATATTACTCTACTATTAAATTTGACTCAAATAATTAGTAAATTAATTTTACTTATAATCAAACGTTATATTAATTTTTAAATATATTCATTATTCATTTCAAATTCAACCGTAAAACATTAAACTCATTTAAGATGTTAAAGACAAAATTAAAATTTAACTCAGATATTAAAATTCCAAATAATAATTTATTCTAATCTTAATATTGTAATTATGTTATAAATAATTAATAATCTTGAATCGTTTTTCACTTCTTAAATACACAACCCATCCCAAATGTAGGAGGAGATTTTGCATTATAAAATATTTTTTCACATATACATTAAAATTTTTTTCCAATTCAATTGCATTTTCCTTGTACAATATTATAAGTTTGTAAACAAATTATTGTATCTGGTCTTCAAAAATAGAGAATTTCAATTCCATGACTAAAGTAGAGCAATAAGTAAAGTATGACTAAAGTAAGACTACTTCATAATAATTTCTTTAGGCAATGAGGTAATTGTAGGGGTTTATTTTTGGTGGGTGTGGAGGCATCGTTGCAATGATATTTTTAATAATGGAGATCAGTGGTCAAACTATAAGGTGGTTGCTATGGCTCGGATTACTGCTAATGATTTAAGAAAGTCTGCCAATACCAAGTGTATAACTTTTAACCTGTTGTTTTAGTAGCTATCCTCATAGTTGTAAAAACCGGACCGAACCGACCGGTTCGACCGAAAAACCGGTGAATCGGACCTTGTACCGGTCCGGTTTGGTATATTGACCGTTTAAGGAAATGAATCAGTCAAAACCGGTACGAACCGATTAAACCGGCTCAAACCGACACGAACCGGAGCCGAACTGATCCAGTCAACGGTCAACCCGCATGCCGATGACGTCACGTCAGCATGCGGGTTGTGAAATTTGGAAAACTACATTGCGGGGAGTAGGAGTCAAACTTGGGTCTTCTGAATTGAAGACCAAGTTGACAACCACTGCACTAACCCATTTCTTTAGTCTTGTTAATGCTTTTTATAATATATATTTCAATTTTTTATAACTAATATATATATATATATATATATATATATATATATATATATATATATACATGGAAATACTTAACTCAATATTTTTTAAATTAATTATTTTTTGATTGAAGTACGGATTAATTAATTTTAAAATAAAAAATAATAATGAATATAAAAATTAAATAAAAATTATTTATTCTGAGAAAAAAAATTATATAATTATTTAATTATATAAAAATATTTAGACTTTGAAATTATTCTTTGGATATAATTCATAGATTGTTATTCTTATTGTATCTAATTAAGATACTATATAGTAGTATGAACTAATTATATGTCTATTTTTGTATTAGTTATTTATAGAATTCGACTTAATTGTTCTTAAAATGTTAGTAAAAATATGTATTTCAAAATTTAATTTTAGATTTTTGACTATTTTTATTTTTTATTTGCATAATACCGAGTCAACCGGTTCAACCAGTGACCCACCGGTTGAACCAGTAACCTAGTGACCCAGTGACTTGACCGGTTCGATTACCGGTTCGGTTCTAACAACTATGACTATCCTCCAGGGTCTATCGTCAGATGTGAGATTTTTGCTGTTTGGAGGGGTTTGATTTTAACTTGGGATTATGGCTTGAGAGATATTGTGTGCGAAACAGATTCTCTTGACATTTTGCACATTTTAAAAAATCTGGCAAATGGACTAAATTGTGATGTGGTTGATATTCTTGAGAAGATACAGGACCTTCTATCAAGACCTTGAGTTGTGGATTTTGAATGAATTACCCGTGATGCTAACGCCGTGGCAGATTGGCTGGCGAGATATGCTGTCAAGACCAATCCAACTCATGTTATTTAGTCCGAACCTTGTGATGAGCTTCAGCATCTTATACTTGTTGATTTAGGATAATCTCTTTTTTTTTCTTTGTTTCTTTTTGTTTAGTCACCAAAAAAAATAAATTCAAAGTTATCTTCAAGACAATTTTTTTTATCTATATTGTAGTACAAGAATAATCTCTACGTATCATCACATCTTAGGCCGTGTATGTTTTTCACCAGTTGGGGCTCTGAATTTGTTTGTCAAGATGATATGTGAGTAAAATTTAAATTTAAATATAAATTTAAATAATTAAATATAAATATTTAATTTTTAAAATAATTAAACAATTCTACTTTTAAAATAGTATATTTTTTCTATAATTAAACTAAAATGAGTTGTAGTTTTTTTAAAATTAAATTAAATTAAATAACTTTAATCTTAAAAAATAATATAATCTTTTAAATATAAATTTTGAATCTTTCAAACAATTAAACAATTCTTATCTTAAAAGGATATTTTTTAAATTAATTACAAAATTATTTTACTTTTTTGTAATTAAATTAAATTTTTAATTAAAATTAAATAAATTTAATATTAAAAGATATTTTAGTTTTTAAAATTAATGATAAAAATATTTTTTATATTTTATATTTTTTGTTTTTATTTTTGTTATAATTTAGTATTAATTTAATATCAACTCAAAAATAAAATAAATTTAAATTAAAACAATAAAATAAAAAAATGGTAACTAAACAAAATTTTGATTCCGAAATTTTATATATAGACGTTTTCTCTTTCTTATAATTAAAGAGTATTAAAATTTCATATTATTTTAGAGTACCAAATCAATCACGTATTAAGAAGGAGCTTTTTAAGTTAATTTATGCTTATAAAAGTTAAAAAATTTATTATAACTTCGTACATTAATTAATATTTAAATTTAATTCTCACATTAATATCTATTGTAATATTTTTAAATTTTAAAAGTTATTTTATCAAATACACTTTTTGTTACTTATGATTATTAAAAATTATTTTTAATTTAATTTACTAAACACAAATACTATAACTTTTAAAAAAATTAACTTTTAAAAATTAATTTTTATAAATTATTTTTGAAAAATAAAAACTTTACTAAATTAAGCCTCAATATCATCAATTTTACTTACAATCAAACCTTATATTAACTTTTAAATAAATTAATTATTTATGTCAAATTCAACCATAAAATATTAAACTCATTTAAAATATTAAAAACTAAATTAAAATTTGACTCACATTAAAATCTCAAATAATATTTTATTCTAATCTTATATTTTAATTATATTATAAATAACCAATAATTCTGATTATTTTTTACTTGTCAAATACACAATCCATCTTAAATGTAGGGAGAGATTTGGGATAATAAAATTATTTTCTCACACATACATTCAAAAATTTTTCCATTTTAATTGCATTTTTGTCGTACAATATTATAAATTTGCAAATAAATAATTGTATCTAGCCTTCAAAAATTGGGAACTTCAATTCCATGACATACCAGGTCCATTAGAAAGTAGAATAATAAAGGAAGTAACTAGTAAGACTAAAGTAAGAGTAAGACTATTACGTAATAATTCCTTCAGCCAAATCAAATAAATCCGAAGTTAACTTCAAGACGATTCTTCTTTATCTCTATTGCAGCACAAGAATAATTTCTGCATATCGTCACACTGAAGGTGGTGTATGTGTTCCCAGCCCTCAATTGAGTTTTCGAATTTGTTTGTCTAGATTAAGTGTGGTTGAAATTTAAATTTAAATAATTAAATATAAATATTTAAGTTTTAAAATAATTAAATAATTTTAATTTTAAAATAGTATATTTTTCTTTTTTTATAATTAAACTAAAATAGTTATACTCTGTTTAAAATTAAATTAAATTAAATAACTTTAATCTTAAGAAATAATATAATCTTTTAAATATAAATTTTGAATATTTCAAACAATTAAACAACTCTTATAGATAAGAATATTATATTTTTAAAATTAATTATAAAATTATTTTACATTAAAAGATATTTTAGTTTTTCAAATTAATGATAAAAAATATTTTTTATTTTTTTAGTTTTTTTTATTTTTTATTTTTGTTATAATTTAGTAATAATTTAATATTAACTCAAAAATAAAATAAATTTAAATTAAAACAATAAAATGAAAAGATTGTATCTAAACAAAATTTTGATGTTTTTTCTTTCTTTTTTTTTCATGATTCCGGAATACTAAAGTTATGTATAGACGTTTTCTCTTTTTTATAATTAAAAAGTACTAAAATTCTATAATTTTTTTGGACAAATTACACACCAAGAAGAACTTTTCAAGTTAGTTTATACTTATCAAAATTAAAAAAATTATTATAACTTCGAACATTAATTAATATTTAAATTTAATTTTTACATTAATGTTTATTGTAATATTTTTAAAAACTATTTTACCAAATATACTTCTTGTTATTTATATTTATTAAAAATTATTTTTAATTTAATTTACCAAACATAAATACTAAATTTTTTTAAAAAAATTAACTTTTAAAAATTAATTTTTATAAACTACTTTTAAAAAATAAAAACTTTACTAAATTAAACCTCAACATCAATTTTACTTACCTTTAAAGATTATATTAATATTTAAATATATTAATTATTCATATCAAATGTAACCATAAAATATTAAACTCATTTAAAATATTAAAAATTAAATTAGAATTTAACATTTTTCCAGTTCAATTGCATTTTCGTCATACAATATTATAAGTTTACAAACAAATGATTGTATCTAGCCTTCAAAAATTGTGAACTTCAATTCCATTACATTATATGCAGGTTCATTAGAAAGTAGAGCAATAAGTGAAATAAGACTAAAATAAGACACTACTATATAATAATTCCTTCAGCCAAATCCAATAAATCTGAAATTGTCTTCAAGACAATTCTTCTTTATCTACATTGCGGTACAAGAATAATCTTTCCAGATCGTCACACCTCAAGCAGTGTATGTGTTTTTATCAGCTGAGTCTCTAAATTTATCTGTCTAGATTAGGTGTGATTGAAATTTAAATTTCAATAATTAAATATAAATATTTAATTTTTAAAATAATTAAACAACTCTAATTTTAAAATGATATATTTTTATTTTCTATAATTAAACTAAAATGAGTTGTGCTCTTTTTAAATTAAATTAAATTAAATTTTTAATTAAATTAAATAACTTTAATATTAAAAAGTAATATAATCTTTTAAATATAAATTTTGAATTTTTCGAACAATTAAACAACTCTTATCTTAAGAGGATATTTTCATTTTAAAAGTATTTTACCTTTTTTATACTTAAGTTAAATTTTTAATTAAAATTAAATAAATTTAATATTAAAAAATATTTTAGTTTTAAAAATTAATAATAAAAAATATTTTTTTATTTTTTTAGTCTTTTTATTTTAGTTTTTTATTTTTGTTATAATTTAATAATAATTTAATATCAACTTTAAAATATATTTAAATAAAAACAATAAAATGAAAAGATTGTAAGTAAACAAAATTTGGATGTTCTTTTTTTCTTCTCTTCTCTCCGAAGTACTAAAACTCTATATACAGACATTTTCTCTTTTTTACAATGAAATAGTACTAGAATTTCATATTAATCTGGCATATCAAATCACGTGCTAAGAAAATTTTTTTTAAGTTAGTTTATATTTATTAAAATTATAAAAATTATTATAACTTAATATATTAATTAATATTCAAATTTAATACTTATATTAATGTCTATTATAATATTTTTAAATTTTAAAAATTATTTTAACAAATGTATTTCTTATTACTTATGTTTACTAAAAATTATTTTTAATTTAATTTATCAAACATAAATACTATAAATTTTAAAAACACTGACTTTCAAAAACTAAATTTTATAAACTACTTTTAATGAGTAAAAACTTTACTAATATTACTTATTTATGTCAAATTCAAACATAAAACATTAAACTCATTTAAAACACCAAAAGCTAAATTAAAATTTAGCTCACGTTAAAATTCCAAATAATACTTTATTCTAATCTTAGATTTCAATTATGTTATAAATAACTAATAATCTTGAATAGCTTTTCACTTCTCAAGTACACAAACCATCTAAAGAGATTTAACATTATAAAATTATTTTTTCACGTTTATATTAAAAAAAATTTAGATTTTACATTATAAAATTATTTTCTCACACATATATTGAAAAATTTTTCCAGTTCAATCGCATTTTCGTCAGACAATATTATTAAGTTTGCAAATGATTATATCTAACCTTCAAAAATTTTGAACTTCAATTCCATGACATGCAGGTTCATTAGAAAGTAGAACAATAAGTTAAGTAAGACTAGAAGTAAGAATACTACATAATAATTCCTTCAACCAAATCAAATAAACCCAAAGTTGTCTCCAAGACAATTCTTCTTTATCTACATTGTAGCACATCATCACACCTCAGGCAGTATATGTGTTCCCACTCGCTGGGCCTCCAAAATCCCTGTTTGGAACGTCTCTAGGCTGGTAGTCCCTATTGGGAGCATTGTTCGACCATCCTGCGTTTGGTGGAACTCCGCCCATATTCTGGTTTGGTGGAACCCCGCCCATGTTCTGGTTTGGAGGCACTCCTCCTCCCATGTTGCCGCCATAGTTATTCTGTGGCACACCTCCCATTTGACCATAGCCACTGTTTGGAGGCGCAGCCCCCGTGTTAGGAGGTGGGTTGCGGGGAGGATAGGCACCTGGTGCATTCTGAGGATGGTATCCGCCAGCATTTTGAGGTGCATATCCACCTGCATTTTGAGGAGAATATCCACCTGGGCCGCTAGGAGGAGCATATCCACCTTGGTTGTTGGGAGCATATCCACCTTGGTTGTTGGGAGGAGTGTATCCACCTGGGCTGCCAGGAGCATATCCACCTTGGCCGCCAGGAGGAGCATATCCGCCTTGGTTGTTGGGAGGGTATGCACCTGGGTTGTTGGGTGGTGCACCACTCATGTTAGGACCAGGACCAGGACCAGCACCAGGATTTGGCACGGGAGGCCTACCCTGCATGTCTCGGTTCACCACATTTTCCCTCCTCCTATCAAAGTTTCTTGACCTGTCAGCATTCCGAGGCCTGTCATTGCGCCTGTTCCTTTCATTGGCTCTGGCATTGTTTCTAACCCACTCCTCGTGATACTTGGGATCATATGGTACAGCTTGTCCATTGATGAAGGGTTCACCTGGTGAAGGAACCAAAAAATCCATAATGCATTAGCCAATAGCCAACACCATAAAAATTAGGCATCATGACGTACCAATGTTAAAAAGCCTAAGAATTGTTTATCACGATTTTCCAGTTGGAGGAGTACAAGAATTAAGAGAAAGAAACATAACACGTGCACACGAGTGTATACACAAACAAACATGAGCAAGGTGACAAAACACAAGGGACTTTACCTCCGTAATCTTTTTCCTTGACATTCAAATACGAGTCAGGAAGTACCCAACGAACTCTAGGCAACTCTGCAATTTCAACCAAAAAAACAAAAATCAAAACCTATTAGCAAAGACAACATAAATAGAAACCAAAAAAAGAGTTGGGAAGCATATTTATTAACCTTTGATTTTGTATGAAAGTTCTTCGGATACAAGTGCCCCAAACGCAAAGTAGTGCCTAGTTGAAACCGAATATATCTTCATCCTTGCTTCTTCTTCACTGCACCCCAAAAAAAATAAAAAATAAAAAATACCAAATGATCAGAGCTAAGACCGCAAAAACATTTTATACAACCATTACAATAATAATCATAAGAATCCTCATCTCAAATAGCAACAGACACACAGTTCCAAATTTTAATAGAACACAAATAGCTCTAGCACTGCCCTTCTTCAAAGCTCAATAAAAAAACGTCCAATTATGAACTACTAATAACAGAATACGAGCACATTCCCTAACTTCCTTGAAATAATTGTTCTTCAACCCTAAGAACATATAGATAGTTTTTGTTGCTGCCAATTTATTAAAATTAGAAAAAAGGTATATTTTTTTTCATTTTACATATATCTTAATTACAGAAGGTAAACAACAGTAATTAAATAACAGCATATCGAATTACATAGAAGAACACTGTAAAATGTTAGAACCACAAAAAAAGAAACTTAATTAACACTTAAGGTTTCTGATGATCACCTTCCAATGACTTGAGCTAGGGTTTTGATATAGGAATCAATGATCTCATCGCGGGTTGGGTCTCCTTCAGGCTTCTCCATGACGACGAGCCAGTGCTCGAAGTCGCAACCGTCGAGGAGGATAGTTTCCTTCGGTGGACGGTTGGACCAGTTGGGGTTAGGGTCGTTAAGCGAGGAGGTGGAGGCACGGGTGGAGAAGAGGGCGGAAGAGGAACGAGGAGGATGGAGGAGGCTGCGAAGGGTGGTGGGGTAGGCGACGGAGGCAAGAGGGCGGAGGCGGCGGAGGAAGGAACCAGTAGCGAGGGAGGTGGAGGTAGAGGAAGACAGTGAGCGAGAGATGAAAGCGGTTAGGGTTAGGGATTTGGGGATGATTCGAGAGAAGATCTGAGTCGCCATCGTTTCGAGGAAGAAGAAGAAAAAGGTTCAGAGCTCAGAATTGAGTGCGAGAGTTTGGAAAAGGGGTTTAGGGTTTTGTTGATATAAGCTGAGGAGTGAGGGGGATTGGGTATTTTGTTGTTCCGGAATAGTCCTTTTGTGTCTTTTAACAAAATTGAATGTGAAATATAAAATATCATTATCTTTTCTTGTATGAGAGAGATTTTTTCGGTTAATTTTTTTATATATTGAAAAAATTTGGGTGTAATACTTAATCATTGGATTTTATGGTGTTTTTCGAAATTGTGGGAACAATATAATACGCCCCTCTTGTATTGACAATACGCCCCCTTGTATTGTATATTAATTAAAATATACAATACAAGGGAGACGTATTGTACTGTTCTCACAATTTTAAAAAACACCATAAAATCTAATGATTAAGTATTACACCAAAATTATACCAATATGTAAGAAAAAAATCGACTTTTTCAGTTTTTTTTTAAATTAATAATTTAATTATTTTATTTACTAAAATATGTAATTTGTAACATATTTACTAATTTGTATAATTTTAGATTGTTATCAATAAGACAGTATATAATATAATATAATATAATATAATTATTATATCGTTAGTTTATTTCAGTTGTTATTTTTAAATTTTAAATTATTTTATTTAAATATTTATTTTTAAAATTTTAAATTATTTATTTAAGTTATTGTTTTTTAAATTTTAAATTATTTATAAATTATTCTTTTAAATTATAAATTATTATTTATTTAAGTTGTTATTTTTAAATTTTAAATTATTTATTCATTAATTAAAATTTTAAAAAAATAATTTAAATTTATTTTAATTCAAATTTATTTCTAAGCTAATAAATTTACATAATTATTGTGATTTATAACTAAGTGCGAATTAGTTTTCAGTTTTCGCGTAATAAGGATAATAATTAGGTTGTTATAATTTTAAATTTTTAAATTATTTTTAAATAAAATCATTTCTAATTTAATAATATTAAATAAAATCATTCCTAATTTAATAATATTCTTATGTTAATGTAAAAAATGATATCTTGCGTAAATTTGTTTATACTTTTTAAATAAAATTATTTTTAATTTAACAATTTTCTTTCGTTAATTTCTACTAATATCTTTATTTAGTTAATCATTCCTAATCTAACAAGTTTTTTGCGTTAGTTTTATATTTGTCAATTATAAATTATTATTATTATAGGATAATGAATATAAATTAAATTCGTTGATTAGTTTTAAAATTTTATTTATTAATTATAACCAATTATTTATTTAAATTGTTACTTTTTAAATTTTAAATACGTTTTTTAGATTGTTAGATATTTAATTTTTAATATTGCTAAATAATTTAAAAAATTATCGTTTATAAATTGTAAGTTATTTGAGTTAATAGTCAAAATCGTCCCTAAAATATACCTCGATCTCCATTTTCGTTTCCGAAAGATAAAATTAATCAAATTCGTCCCCAAAAAATAACTAACTTGGTCGCATTAGTCCTTCCGTCATCTCCTGCACTGAGGTGGCTAACTCTTGCTTACTTGACCTGTTAACTAGCAGCGTGGCACTCGTTTAATGTACCCTCTTATTGCTGATAAGATAAGTTACTTACATCAATTCAAATCAGTCCCTAAATCCATGAACATAATCCCAAATTGCACTCGAGGCATGAATTGCTCATCATCATCATCATCATCATATGTTTCGTGGTAGTGTTGTTGTTAGGGGTGGCAAACGTGCCTAAACCCGCCGGACCGGCCCGCGTAACCCGCCAAAAAAAGGCGGGTTGGGCTGGAAAATTGGGACCGCCAAATAGTAAAAGCCCGCCTAACCCACACCGCTTAAACCACGGGCTTTGGCGGGGCGGGGCGGGCTTCCCTTCCGGGCTTAGAATTTTTTTAACAAGGGGTATTTTTACAATTTTTTTTACCAAAACTCAACTTCCCCCAACCCAACTTACAAGAGAATGAAGATAAAAATTGAGTATTTTGGATTATATTTATTTTGTTTTAGAGACAATATTTATAATTATGTTTTGGATTATGTTTATTTTGCTTTGGAAACAATATTTATAATATGTTTTGGATGAAAACTTGGTTTATAATTATATTTATTAGATATTTATAGTTACAAAGACTTTAATGTTTGTGAATATAAAAATTATTATTTGTTTATACTTTTAGAAATTATAATAGTTAAAAGTAAAAAATATGAGAGATTTTTTTATGCCTTTATATATATATTATTTAATAGTTAAAAGTAAAAAAAAAAAAAAAAGTTATTTGGCGGGCTTAGCCTGCCGTTAGGTGGGGCGGGCTAGGATTCTGGGACCGCCTCACTAGGCGGGGCGGGGCAAGCTAGCCCGCCAAAGGGCGGGCTTCTGGCGGGGCGGGGCGGGCTTTCCCGCTTGCCACCCCTAGTTGTTGCTGCTTTCTTCTCATCTCATCTTTCATATTGACATCATGTAATGTGGTCTCCTCACATTCATCCAGTTTCATATCTGTCAATTGGATTTTTGAGGTAATATTGTCTCTAATAATCGGCATTGGTCAGAAAAAAGGAACCCTGAGTCTGGAAAATCCACATTGAACTTGATGTAAAAACAACCCTTCATGAACGACCTATTGTGTTGTGGCATCCCGTCATCATTTATGGCTTTTTGTTGGCCTACATCGCAGATTTTATAAGTTATTTGTGAATCATAACTACATTCATAAAATAAATTTTAGTGAAGCACAATCCCAAAATTATCTATAGATAGTACCTGGTTTGATGACTTCTCCAGGGTTTGACTTGATCAATAGTTGTCTTCCATCAAGATGGGTGACAACAAACTGGAAGCCACAAAGAGCCTCGGACAAGTTGAGATTGTGCTCAATATAGAAGTCATCATGCTCTCGTTTGAATTGTGGGTGCTCCTTCACTTGTAAGACAAAAACAATATCTCTTGTGCATTGTTGTCAAACTCGCAAGTTAATTCGGACACAAACTCATTTCTGGGTAGACTCGGATACACTCGGGTAAACTCGCATAAACTCAGTCAAACTCGCAAGTTTACGGGTGAGTCGGCGAGTTTGCTTTGTTTGGCCTTTTTCGCCAAAACAACGCCGTTTTGGGCCCAAAAAATATAAAAAAAAAGGAAGAAAGGGAGCAATGTATGAATGTAACCCTAAACACCTAAATCCCTCACTTTGCTCGCCGCACTCACTCAGTCACTCTCTTCTCCAAGCCCTCTTCATGTTTTGTCCGTCCCTCGCTGTCGTTCGTCCCTTGCCACCGTTCGCCGTTTCCCAAACAGCTCGTCACTGTCTCCCTCTCTGCCGTTCTCTCACTCTCACTCTCTCTTTCTACTCTCTATTGACTTTGTTCTGCATCAAAGCTCATGGACTCGTGGAGCCTCTGCTGTTGCCACGCTGTCGTCATTCGTCGCGTCCTCTGTCGATTCATCGCGTCCTCTGCCAGGTCCTCGCGTACTCTTCCGTCGTTTGTTCTTGTCTGCCTGCACAGCACAGCAACGCTTGGTTCCTCAACTGAGCCTACTCCATTCAACCATTCAGATTTACATATGTTTAAAAAAAGTAGTTACTGAATTGCTGCATGTTGTAGTTGTTACTTGTTAGTGTTAGTTTAGTCTATTCTTAATTGCTATTTCTTGTAATTTGTAGTTGTTACTTGTTAGTGCTAGTTAGTTATTACTTATTACTGAATCTGAATGTCTGAAACTCTAAAATCTCATATCTGAATTTATCAACTTTGTGGATAACTTTGCAACCGAATATGAAACTCTGTAATTTAGTGGATAATTATAAAATAATTTCTAATCATTTTTTAGAGATGGATAAAAATAAGTGGATAACTTTGCTAAATCAATTATTTGGTTTGTTGATTTGTTTATTCAAGGACAAAAATACAAAATGTCCGTTGAAGGAAGAACATGAACATGTGAATGATGATGATTTTGTCGACCGTGTGGAACCTGAACTTGAAAGAAATGAGGTTTCTGATGAAGATGGTGAAGATGATGATGTTGATGCAATGGAAGATGAAGATATTGGAGAATTTCAGTTTTAGACTTTTAGTTGATTAGAACATTTAATTGTTGCTTTGTTATTTTTTTTCCGGTTATATTCTATGAGCTTTGATTGTGTGATTATGTGTTTTATGTTGAACTAGATGCATATTTGTAAAGAATTTGAATGTGTGTTCTAGAGTACTTGTTATAATTGTAGTATTATATTAATTTATTATGTGTTTTGATGTTAAAATTGTTGAGTCTGAAAGTCTATATTTGACTAAATATATATATTATATACAATATATATATATATATTTTACAAAAAAAATTATAACAGGTAAACTCGTACGAGTTTACGAGTCGAGTCTATGAGTCGAGTCTAGGTCAGCTCCACGAGTTTACCTAGACTCGCGAGTTTGACAATCTTGCTCCTGTGATTGTGTCAAGTTGCAAAAGGTTCGCATGCATTAATTTAAGAAACACCCATGGAGTGGACTATGATGATTAACTTCAGCCAATCTTACAAAGAATTAACATAGTATACAACCAATAGGAGTAGCATGATGGAGTCCATGAATTCGGAGATAAATCTGCATTGGAGGAATAGCTGGAACAACGGAGACATGAAGAAATATCAAGTCGGAGATGATGCAATAGGATGAAGCAGTAGTGTCGAGGAGGAAAAAGGAAACACTGCCACAACCGAGTGGATTGCAGTGTGTGGTGGTGAAACGAGATGGATCAGAAGCGTGAGAACTGTGACAGAATCTGTGGCGAGGAGCGGCGTTGATGATAGACTTTGTTCTACTTTGGGCGACGGCTAGCGTTAAAGGCATAGGCAATGACGTGGGCGGCAGCAGGGACAACCTGGGAACATGGAATCTGCTATGGAGGTGAGGTTCAATTCCTTTGAATTTGGGATTAGAGTTCATGAACTTAGAGACTGATTTGAATTCATCTAATAAACTTATCTTATCAGTAATAAGAGTGTACACCAAGCGAGTGACACACCGGCAATTAACAGGCCATGTCAGTGATCGTTAGCCACCTCAGCATAGGAGATGACGAAAGGACTAACGCGACCAGGTTGATTATTTTTCGGGGGCGAATTTGATTAATTTTATCTTTCGGAGACGAAATAGAGATCGAGGTATCTTTTAGGGACGATTTTGATTATTAACTCTATGTTATTTTCTTAGGTTGTTATATATTTTAAATTTTTAAATACTTTTTAAATAAAATCATTCCTAATCTAAAAATATTAAATAAAATCATTTATAATCTAACAATATTCTTACGTTCATTTAAAAAGTGATATTTTGCATAAATTTATTTATACTTTTTAAATAAAATTAGTTTTATATTTGTCAATTATAAATTGTTATAGGATAATGAATAAATCAAATTCGTTGATTATGACACATTTTTTAAAATTTTGTTGATTCTTTTTATTTGAACCTTATGTTTGGAACTTTGAATATTTGGGACAAGTTACCTAAATAAAATAATTAGAATCCATATTTACCATATTACAACTTTGTAAAAGAGCATATTCATATGCAACTTTTCTTATTCTACATATATCGCTACCGGGTGTAGCAGTTTTCAAACTTAACGTAGTTTGCTAGAGGCAGCCGCGAGTTACGTAGAAAAGTGAGTTGGACAGAAACTGCTAGAAACTATAGCAGTTTCTGAAGGAGATGCCAAACTATATATACCGTTACTGACTATAACGGTTTATGAGGATACAATGGGTAGCATAATCCGTGACAGCTTGTAGCGAATTATGTATACATAGAGATTATCTTTAATTCTGTAACAATTATGCATGAAATGAAATGAATAATAGAATGAAATTGAATAATGAAATGAATAATGGAATAAAAAAGAATAAAAATTTAAGATTTTTACTGTTATTCAATTAAATTTATCCATTTTCTTAGACGATTATATACAATTGATCATAGTTATAAATTTCTTTTATATTCACATAACATAAAAGTTTAGTTCTTTTCTTTAATACTCTTAAAAGGTAATGAAAATAATTTATAATATTTTTAAAAAATAATTTTAAATATATTTTTTATACATATTTATTATTGCTTCTAGCATAAAAATAAAATTTTTAAATTTTACAACAATAATTTTTTGTAAGAATAAATTATTTGGATAAATTAAATTTTAAAAATTTTAAAATAATATATTTTCAAAGACAATTTTTTAAAAATGAATTAAAATTTTTTAAAATAAACAGTTGAATATTGTATTCTTATTAGTATACTTACTATTTTTTAAGTAAATAAAGGTGATTGCTATTAATCTATTGTGTTTAAAAAATGGTCTACGAAAGTCTATTTTTTAAGTAAATAAGAGTGATTGCTATTGACGTACTCCTCATGTAGCGCCCATGGGTTCGTCCACACTCTGTTAGGGTTTCACTGCGCCGCCTCCATGGTTACACATTTCTTTGTCTTTTCTTTGTCAAAGTCTTTTCCATCTTCTTCTACTTTGTTTCAATTTTTTTAGAATGACTCTGACGTGACTCGAATTGAGAGGGGTTCGCCTTGGTAATTCAAGAGTTTTGTTCTTCACATTCGCACATGGAAGCAGTCAATAAACATGGAGGATAATCACATCTGCTCTTTTCCTGTATGGGCACAATTTTGGGGATTGCCTGAACAATACAAAACGCTTGAGGTTGGCCAAAAAACTGGGTGGGAGACTTGGTCAAATTGAAGATGTTGCTCTGTTTGAAGTTAGAGGCAAAGATACACGCATAGTGAAGGCTAAAGTGGAACTGAACGGTGATAAAAGAGTGAGGGATACACTAAAATTGCTTGATCCTAATTAGAAAATGTTAAAAATTGGAGTACGCTATGAACGTGTATATGTGTGTTCTGTACTTATTGTGCAAAAATGGGGCATGAATCTAAGATCTGCCAATTTTTTATTGATGATTCTACCCAAAACAATATCAAGAAAGATAGAGTTGGTGAATGACTTAAGGCAGATAAAGTTGGTAGGCGTTTAACTGAAAAGAGAGCTTCCTTCAATTTTAATCAACCTCGGGATGGTTCTATTCCAACTCAACAGAAGAAAAAATCTCCACCTGCTTGGCTTCTTGATAGTTTCTCAAAATTGAGTGTGCAAGATGATCAGAAAAAAATAGAATAATGAAAAAATTGCCGCCAATTCGGGTTTTAAAGCAGAAAATGAGGGTGAATAAGAAAATACTGGTATGGCTACTGATATTAATTCTTTTTCTAATGCTTTATTGGAGATATCTTATCGCATGAATAATATCCAACACAATAACAACGTCATGTCCAAGCTTAGAAAAGAGAACAAAAAGCCAAACCTGAAATAACTTGCCAGAAAGTCTGTGATAGATTTCAAACAGAAGAGTGGAAGTAACGTTACTAAAGATATTTCAAAGAAAATTTGTCTCAATGATATTGTCTCTGATGCTATGACAATGGAGGGTGCCAGTCTTCAAGTGGTACCCAAAGAAATACAAAACTGCTCTCGTAGAATTGTCGGGATTTGGGGAGACCCTTGACAATCCATAATCTTAAAGAGATTTGCAAATTTTACTCCCCCGAGGTTAGTTTTATCTGTGAAACAAAAAATAAATCTCAACAAGTTGAAGAAAAACTAAGATATGGTTGTTTCAAGGAATGGTTTATTGTGGATCCGGATGGATTATTTGGGGGTTTGGCAATGACATAGAGGGATGGTTGCACTGTTCAGATTTTACAGTATGGTAGATTCTTCATTACGGCATCAGTTCTGACAACTAGTTCTAATGATCCCTATGATGTTCTAGGTGTTTATCTCAATTCAAATGATCAACATAGAATGGCTCAGTTTGCTTAATTAACTTCAATCACCCAACAGTTCGATGGTAAGGTTGTGTTAATGGGTGATTATAATGTCATTTCTAATCAATTGGAGAAAGCAGGTGGGATTGTTAAATTAAAACTTTTAATAGTTTTATTGATGATAATTCTCTGATTGATATTGGTATGGTCGGAAGAACATTCACTTGGTCAAATAGGCGGAGTGGTGATGAGTTGATATAAGAAAGACTAGACCGATTTCTGGTAGAAGTTAATTGGCAGCAACTCTAGCCCAATACATCGATTCTTAAACTGTCAGAATCAGGGTCGGATCACTCCCCTCTTCTCTTAAACTCTAATTCGAGGACTGATAGATCTAAACGGCGATTCAAATTCCAAGAAAGATGGTATTCCAATGATGAAATAAGGTAAATTGTTAGAGAGGTTTGGCACGAACAGATTGATGGTTCATCCATGTATATCCTAACTCAAAAAATAAAACGTTGTCGGCATAAGATTGTCAGATGGCAGCAAGAACACAGATTTAATTCGAAGGTGGAGATTGATTTACTACAGTTTGAATTAGAGGAACTTTGTTTAGTAGAAATTCATGGAGGAGACATTATTTCAGAAATAGAGAACAAACTTGAGAAAGCATTGCAAAATAAGGAATCTTATTAGAAAGATAAGTCTAGAGTCAAAGGGCATAAATCCGGTGATCAGAATACAGCTTTCTTCCATCAGAAATTTAGAAATCAAACTCGAAGGAATAAAATTTGGCAATTAACTGGTAGTGATGGTGAAGTGGCTACTTCAAATGCTGGTATTGCTTCTGTGGCTAAATCTTATTTCAAGGACATCTTCTCCTTCACTTGTCATGAGAACCATGAACCTCTGTTTATTGATTTTTGAACCTAAGGTTATAGCTCACATGAACCGTAGTCCGTAGGCTTCAAAGACCAGTGACTATGGAAGAAGTGAAACGTGCAACATTTTCATCCTCAAAGTTCTCTAGGAGATGATGGTATGAGAGCAAAATTTTTTCAAAGCTTCTGGAACATACTTAGTGGTGATGTGTTTCGAGCAGTTAAGAGCTTCTTTTCAGGGGACAGAATTTTGAAGGGTTTTAACCACACTCGGATCTGTCTTATTCCCAAGATTTCTGATGCTAAACATATGACTCAGGTAAGACTAATAAGCCTATCCTCAGTCTTTTACAAGATTATCTCTAAAGTACTTGTACATAGACTTCAGGGTATGATGAATAGCTAATTAGCCCTACGTAGAGTGCTTTATTAAAGGCATATCAATCTCTGATAATATCCTAATTGCTCATGAGTGTATGCATTACTTGAAGAACAAAAAAATGGGACTCGAAAATGAAATGACGCTAAAATTAGATATGAGTAAGGCATATGATAAGGTTGAATGACACTTTCTTTGGTTTATATTGGAGAAGTTTGGTTTTGACTCCCGATGGATCATGTGGATTCGAGAATTAGTGACAACTGTTTCTTATTTTGTTATTGTGGAAGGACAACCCTATGGTTTCTTCAAACTAAATAGAGGTATTCAACAAGGAGATCCTCTATCTCCCTATCTTTTTCTTTTCTGTACAGAAGGTCTCTCCTTCTTGCTACACAAGGCAGAACAAAACAGACTAATTCAGGGTCTTCAGATACATAGGCGATGTCCCAAGGTCAACCACCTCCTCTTTGCTGACGATTCCATCTTATTCTGTAAGGCTAATCTTGAAGCATGTTCAAATATCTTGCATTTATTGAATTCTTATGAAAGCATCAGTAGCCAGAGGGTAAATCTTAATAAATCTATTGTATTCTTTAGCCATAACACTCCCTCCACTATTCGTACACTACTGGCTAACTCTATGAATATTAATCATATTGGGGCTCAGAATAGATACCTTGGTTTGCCTTCTACAGTCTCTAAATCGAAAAAGGTTTCTTTTAGTATGATCAAAGAGAAGGTTCGAAAAAGAATCCAAGGGTAGAAGCGCAATCTTCTATCGTCAGGTGGTAGACAGGTTTTGCTTAAAGCAGTGAGAGAAGCTATTCCTATTTATACATTGTCTTGCTTCAAGTTGCCTGATGGTTTAATTTCGAAAATTCACTCCTACTTTCCCAATTTTGGTGGGGACAAAAAGGTTCTGAAAGGCGGATGACTTAGATTAGTTGGGACACTATGACTCGCCCACGAAGAGAAGGAGGCCTTGGATTTAAAGATCTCAAAATCCAAAATTTGGTGCTTTTAGGCAAACAGTTTTGACGTAACACAACCTACTTCCCTATTATCCAAAATCCTAAGAGATAAATACTTTAGCAATGGTAATGCTATAACGGCAGAAATTGGAGTCTTACCTTTTTGGGGATGGAAGAGCATATTGGAAGGCTGAAAGACTGTTGAAAAAGGTTTTAACTAGGCTGTGGGTATTGGAGAGAATATTCGAACTTTTAAGGATCCTTGGCTGCCTCCTCTGTATCCTTTAATAATTTCTGACATGCCAAACAGACATGTTATTTCTGAGTTGGTTCCAAGAGTTAAAGATCTAATACTGAAGACAGAAATTGAAATCAGAATCTCATTCAAGAATTATTTTTCCAAGACATTGCAAACAGGATTTTGTCAGTTAAAATTCAGCAGAGTAGGGACAAATTGAAATAGGATTTGAACAAATCCAAGCAATATGATACAACTTCAGGTTACAGAATTGACTATTTATTTTACCATCCACCTCTGGAACTTTGCCTTAATTATATGAAGCAGA
Organism: Arachis hypogaea; assembly: GCF_003086295.3. Taxonomy (NCBI): domain Eukaryota; kingdom Viridiplantae; phylum Streptophyta; class Magnoliopsida; order Fabales; family Fabaceae; genus Arachis; species Arachis hypogaea. Next base: position 79,907,586 of record NC_092042.1, on the reverse strand, counting down.
AAAAGCTGTGGATTGATCTATGAAAGTTGAACTTGCTTCACAAAATTAAGCTATTTATCTGGAAAGCTCTCCATGGCCTGCTTTTGGTGCTTGCTCAGATTCATCACCGCATCCTATCTATATCACCAATATGCCCCTGCTGTCATGAAGCAACAGAAACAATCACTCATTGTTTGATCAATTGCTATAGAATTAAAGAAATATGGTCTCAGAGTTATCTTCGTGACTGTCTTCCCCCTCAGAGTCCTAACGACTTTTGGACATGATGGACTGTTTCAACAGAGATGCTTAACCCGTTGAATAATGCTGACCGTAATTCTCAATTTCTTGCCATCATTTGCTAGAACTGCTGGAAAGCTCGCAACTAGTTAATTTTTAAAGGTTCTACTTCAATGCCGTCTGCCATTCTAGCAAGCTCTGTCAAGTTGCTCCATAAAATCCAAAGAACTCCCAGTTTATATCGTCATCTCCATAAGGAAAACTCTTAGTTTCATTCAATTTGATCTATCATTCTTTCTTCTTTAAGATTTTTTTTCGTTTTTCGACCATGCACCGTTGGATGAATACCTTCGGTGTATTATTTTGGAAAATCTCCACTTTTTATTATGCTGTCCTGTTTTTGGACATCTTTGTATTTCATTTTTCAATAATTAATGAAATATAACCTACTATCTTTAGGGAGAAAAAGAGTGATTGCTATTGATCTATTGTATACATCTATAATATTTTTTTAGGTGTTACATATCTCAGATATTTAGTATCCAATTTCTATACCTATTTATCTTTTAATCTTTGTACTCGAGATGTATAATAATATAAAAATATAAATATTTTATGTGGTACCCATTCAGTAAATATAGTATTTAAATAATTTAGATAAAAAAAATTCATTATTGGTATTTGGAAAGAAAATGATGAACTTCTGGAGATAATTTACTTAGTCTTCAAACTGATGTGATTAGTGTCTAATGCCGTCAAAATGATTAAATTTATCGGGTCAGTCTATTTATCTGTTTAAATGGATGAATTTTATCTCTAAAATTAAGTCCGTTAAAATTTCAGACTAAATGTGTAATTCGCTTAATTTTTTTATTATTATTTTTTATAAAAATAATATTTTTAGCTAATATTTTCTGTGATTCGACCTAAAGATCCCATCAGCTAAAAAAATAATATTTATTTAAGGTGATCATCTAAAAATGATATTTTTGTTAATTTAAAAAAATAAAATTAAAGAATAAACAGGCTAACTTATCCGGGTAGTATAAATAGCTCGAATTAAAAAATTATGTTTTATAAATAAAACAAATTTAAATGGACTAACTTATTTAACCCTGCAAATTTAAAGGGTTAAGTACGATTTTGGTCTCTAACGTAGAAGCCAAAAATTTATGTCTTCTTTTTTCACTACAAAATGATCTCGAAGGTTTCACTTTGTTTTAAAATTGTCCTTTTTACTAAATTTTTAATTTTTATTACTAAATTACTCCTAATAAAAAAAATCCTAATAAAAAAATAAAAAAAGAAAGAAAATGCGTAAAGGGGAAAGGGGGAAGGGAAAATGCGAATGGAGAAGGGGGATTTCCAGGAAGAAGAGAGGGAAGGGAAGGGAAATGATCCTCGCCGCCGCCGTTGCTGCTCCTCGTCGTTCGGTCCTCGTCGTCTTCGCTGGATCTCACCGCCAGATCTTGCTGCTGCTCCTCTTCCTAGCTCGACGTCGACGCCAGCAGATCTGCGAGGGTGGATGTCGCGTGCCGCTCACCGTTTCTGCTCTTCCTTCTTATTCGGTCGCCAGTCATCGTTGCTCCTCGCCAGTTTTTGGTTTCTTCTGGTTCTGCTGCTTCTGCTCCTGATTATCAATTCTTCTGGTTTCTATTCTTTTATTGTTGTTATTCTCCTGATTCTATTATCCATTATTTTTTCTGAGTTTTGAGTTCTGAGTTCTGGATTCTGAGTTTTGGTGATGATGATGATTTTCTGAGTTCTGGATTCTTGTTGTTCTTTTGTTGTTGTTGTTCTTCTGCTTCTAGCTGTTTTTGTTGTTCTTTTGATTCCATTGTTGTTCTTTGCTTTTGGTTGTTATTGTTTCTATTATGGTTCTGTTTTGCTTTTGCTTCTGCTTCAACTTCTGTTTTTGGTTGATTTTAGGGAAGAAGGAAAAATGATATTTTCGTTCGAAGAAAGATTTTAAAATAAACTGAAACCTTCAGACTATTTTATAGCGAAAAAAGATAAAAAATAAAATAAATTTTTGACTTTTAAATTAGAGACCAAAATTATACTTAATCCAAATTTAAATGAAACGAAATTAAATAAATCGGACTGACGTATTTAACAATCCTATTGGTGTCAATTAAATACCAGGTTACATAAGTGGCACATATGACATAACAAATAAGAATGTTGGATTAAACAAGGTATCTTATTTATTTTTTTTCAAAAGATTTATTTATATGTCATATATTATTAACTTTTCTCTCTTATTGTCACAAATCTTTTTAGTAATTCTGTCGAGTAGACAATAACGTTATATATTAGAGCAATGTTAGGGAACTAAAACGGTATTAGCAAAAAATCAGCTAAATATTTTTGGATGAATTTAAAATCTCTACGAGTTAATATATATGGATGTTTCTTCTACTAGGTATCAGAATGTTTCTTTTTCATACTAAATGGATGTTCTTTTATATATTTTTTGAATTTTTTTGTATTGCAAATGTGAATGTCTCTATTTCTTTAAGAATTTCATATTTTTTTAAATTTTATAGATATTTAATTATTTTTGCTAAAATATAGCTGAATATTTTTTTGTTAAGTATTAGGATGTTTTTTTCATATTAAATGAATGTTTTTTCGGTGCTGGACCTGTGTAGATGCCCCACCCCTGAGAAGGCAATGGCTACGCTGGTGGCTACTGCACCCAACACACAGCAAGAGTGTCTTATCAACTAGAGGATCATGTGCTGCATAATCTTGATTGGGACTCCATCATGAAGGACCTTGGATTCCACGAAGACTCCAACCTACCCTTGTTCAAGACCACCTTCCCTAATGTTCCTGACTTCTCTCCTTCCTTCGACCCACACTCCGAATTCCCAGACATCCAAACCATGTCCTACAACTACACCAACGCCGTTGCCACCCTCGACCGCCTCTTCCATGACACCTCCAATAATTCTCCCCCCACCGGCTTCGATTTCATAGAGGAGTTCATCCGTGCTGCCAATTGCTTCGACACCAACCACCTCCACGTCGTTCACGTCATATTGGATCGACTCAATCAACGCCTCCAATCCCCTGCCGATGCAAAGCCTCTCCAACGCGTCGCCTTCTACTTCAAGAAGAGGAGTGGGTTGCGGTGGAGAGGCGGAGAAGGTCTGACGGTAAGAGAGAGGTATGTGTGTAATTATTGGAAGTGGGTAGGTTAATGTGAGAGAGAAGAGGAAGATATTTATAAGTTTTAATTAGGTTTACTTAAATCTTTTAAATTTTGAATTTAAAAAATTTAAAATTAATTATTACTATAAATTAATATGATTTTATTTAATTTTTGGCTGATAACCTCTTGATTTCATATACTTTTCCTATATAGTATTACTTAATTAATAAAAAAATAATCTAATTTATTATTGTATCCTTTAAGAATTAATTTAAAGTGTTCAATATTTTAAGTAAAAATTGGTCTCATACGTGATACGTGATATTTTAAAAAAAAAAAACCGTTTTATCTATAATTGACCCATAAAAATATTCTTAAAAGTGAACTTGCAAATAATTTTATTTTAGGATAAAATATTAAATTGGTCCCTACATTTAAGAGTAATCCTGTTTTAGTCTTTAAAATTTAAAGTATCGTATTTGAATTCAAAATTCTTTTATAGCTTTAATGTAGTTTCACCGTGAGATCAAAGTTAAATAATTAACAAAATGTCAATATAAAAACAAGGTCGATAATTTGAAAAACAAGTACAAATTCCAAAAGTACAAAATCAACCGTAAATGCATCATAATAAATTGTAAGAAAAATATTTATTTATCATTTTCCTTAGCTCTATAGAAAATATTTCATTTAAATTGTAAGAAAAATAATAAATAAATATATTGATGCATCCACAATTGATTTTGTACCTATGGAGCTTTGTACTTGTTTTTCAGATTATCGACTTTATTTTTCTACTGCTATCATTCAGGATGTTCTGTTAATTATTTAACTTTGGTCTCACGGTAAAACTACATTGAAATTAAATAAATTTTTTTTAAATTCAAATAGGATACTTTAAATTTTAAGGATCAAACTAAAATTACGACCAAACATAGAAGACCAATTTAGCACTTTATCCTTCGTTCTATAATTGTAATTGCTATAACTCTTTCTCTCTTTTCATTTTAAATCATAGTTACAACATGTTATTGATTATTACCTATGTCACTTTTAGCATTAATATAACGGTAACAAATTTCACAAACAATTGGCGATATTCTCAAATCTCAATAGATAATGGTGAAACATTGTTTAACAACACGTAATAGGTCATCCTTAATTATTAAAAAGGAAAATGTCAATTAGATACATTCATATGATTCAATGATTCACTGCTTAAACAAATCTATACAATACAATACAAGGCTTTACACCCATTGGTGACATAATAGAGTTATATTTAAGACGGAGTGAACTATTAAAATGGTAAATTTAAAAAATACTAATGATAAATAAATTTTTTAAATCTATATAGAGTTAGTATTTTTAAAATTTTTTTTATTAAAAATTTAAAAATACTAATGATAAATAAATTTTAAATTTTTTTAAAATATAATAAAAAAATAATAAATATATATCTTAAAAAAGATTTTAGAAATTAGATTTTAATATAAATTTTTATAATTATTATTAAAAAAAGATATTTTTATCTTTAAAATTTGATAATTTTATATTTAGTGAATTTTTTTAATTTTTTATTTTGAATTACCTCATCTTTTTGAAAAATAAAAAATCTAAAAATTAAATTTTATTCTAAATTTTTTGTGTACTTTTTAAATATTCAAATATTCACATAAAAATTCAGATCAAATGAATAAGTTGTTTATTAAATAATTTTTTTTGTTACTTACAAAAAATATAATAATTATTTGTTATTTTTATTACATTTTCAAATCATTTAAGGACTATTTTGTCAATAACATCTTTCAAGAACTTTTTTTTCGGCAGTTGAATCTTTTGATACCAAATTGATAGTTAACCCTCCAATCTATTACCAAGAAATAATCATTTTTTTTCTAATAGTAGAATAAAATTGCTAACAAAAAAAGTTCCTTAAATTATATATGTATATTATTACTAATTTCAACTAATTTATTTAGCTTGTAAAACTATGTTTGATCCTTGTTTTAATTTTCTTCTACCAACCGAACTATGAGGTGTCTCAGTCTATGATGCATGGGGAAGATGGTGTAGCAACCAAACAATAACCCTAATTAGTCAATGTTTAGCTCAACAGAAAAAATAACTTGGTACTTATATTATAAGCTTTTTTTTTTCTTGAATCACTTGAACTTGTCAAACTCAATAAAAATATCCCAAAACTTCCAATAGAAAAATTAAAGACTATTAATCCCATGTTGGATTTGTTTAGAGTGAATAAATTAGAATTGAACTAAGTTTGGTGTGTTAGTTCATCCTCCCTCTATTCCTCTATGAATTTTCATTTATCTTCACATAACATTGATACTACTAAATTCTTTTTCTTCTTCTTCTTCTTCTTGTTCACTTAACACAAAACAAAAATAGTGAAACTAACACAAAATGGGAACACCCTTCAAGCCAATACCAAGCACAAGAAGAAGCACATACTATAGACTAGAAACCAAGAACTTATCTTACAAATTGTGCAGCCAATTTGATGAGTTTAGAAGGCTTTGTTTTGGGTCGAATCGGAGGAGGAGGAGCAGCGCAGGGAAATACATTTTGAAGGATGTTACTTGTGAAGCAAGGCCAGGGGAGTTGACAGCCATTGCTGGCCATAGTGGAGCTGGAAAAACCACCCTGCTTGAAATCCTTGCTGGGAGAATATCTCCCGGCAGAGTTTCTGGCCAATTGGTGGTGAATCATCGGGCGATGGATCCGAACCGGTTCAGAAGAATTTCAGGTTATGTGACACAGGAAGATGCTCTGTTTCCATGTCTTACAGTGAGAGAGACACTCATGTATAGTGCTATGCTGAGGCTTCCCGGGGGCAGAAAAGTGGCTGCTACAAGAGTTGAGGAGTTGATGAAGGAGCTTGGGTTGGATCATGTTGCGGATTCAAGAATTGGTGATGGATCAAGCCATGGAATTTCGGGTGGCGAAAGGAGGAGAGTCTCTATTGGTGCTGATTTAGTTCATGACCCTGCAGTTATCTTGATTGATGAACCAACTTCAGGGTTGGATTCTGCTTCAGCTCTTAATGTAATCTCATTGCTTAGACTAATGGCATTCAATCAAGGAAAGACTATTGTTCTGACTATCCACCAACCTGGTTTTCGCATCTTGGAGCTTCTTGATGGCCTCATTTTGCTCGCGGATGGATTCGTCGTGCACAATGGTTCCTTGAGTCTTCTTGAGGCTAGGCTCAGGCTATCCGGCCATCAAATTCCGCGTCGCGTCAATGTCCTTGAATATGCACTTGATGTCATGGAAAGCTTGGTTATTCATACATCATCAGAGTCTGAGGACAATCAATATCTTCTTAGAGACAGAGAGTATGAAGATCACAGGATGAGAATGCATTGTTCCAAGATTGCTAAAGAAAAGGCTCTCTTGTACTCCAATTCTCCTATGGAAGAGATTCTAATCTTAGGAAGAAGATTTTGCAGCAACATATTCAGAACTAAGCAACTCTTTCTCACCAGAGTTATACAAGCCTTAGTAGCTGGATTCATTCTTGGAACTATATTCTTGAATACAGGTAACAAGCAAGGTCAATTAGCATTGCAAACGCGAAGCGGCTTCTTCGCTTTCAGCCTTACCTTTCTGTTATCTTCCACTACAGAAGGCTTGCCAATTTTCTTGGAAGAGAGAAGAACTTTGATGAGAGAGACCTCAAGAGGAGCTTATAGAGTTTCTTCCTATGTTCTTGCAAATACACTTGTTTTTCTTCCTTTCCTTCTAATGGTTTGTGTTCTATATACCACCCCGGTTTATTGGCTTGTAGGATTAAGGAAAGACATTGATGCATTCCTCTACTTCTCTCTAGTTGTTTGGTTGGTCCTCCTCATGTCGAACTCTCTTGTGGCGTGTTTCAGCGCTCTTGTGCCGAATTTCATCCTTGGAAACTCAGTGATCGCAGGCCTAATGGGGTCTTTCTTTCTGTTTTCGGGGTATTTCATATCGAAGGAGAAGATGCCTAGCTACTGGATTTTTATGCACTATTTGAGTTTATTCAAATACCCTTTTGAGTGTCTTATGATAAATGAGTATGGAGAAGAGCAAGGAAGAAGAAGATGCCTAGAAACTAGGAATGGAGAATGCATATTGCATGGAGTTGAGTTCTTAGAACAACAGGGTTTGAAGGAGTCAAAAAAGTGGACCAATTTGGTTGTAATGTTGGGGTTCATAATAGGGTATAGAGTTCTTTGCTTTTGTATTCTTTGGTTCAGATGTTACAGAACCAGAAACTGAAATCAGGTTTACCACAAATTATTAGGTGCTAATTACAACCATTTTACTGTTTTCATTTATTTATTATTCACCATTGTTAGTGAATATTGATAAGCATAATTCATGTTCACATGAAAATTATGAATATTGCTTTGTAATAACCAAGCAAAAGTTATCTGATTTTTCTGAAGTATTTACATACAATGCTTCTTATCATGATCATGATTGTGCATTCATTTACCATTAAGATCAACACTGATGAAGGAAGACAAGAATTTGCAAAGCTTATTATACAATGGAAAAGCATTATGCTTATAATAAACATGAAAAACCAAAATTAAAGCACTTTTTATTTAAATCACTGACTAACCCTATACAAATCTGTTCTGTAATGGAACCATTGATTATGATCTATAAACAATAGAAGAATATTTAGTACAAAATTGCATACAGTAATTTGTATCTCCACAAATCATTGAAGACAGAAAAGGGTCAAGCAATAGGGAGCTTAATTGCTTCCATCATCTATCATAAATTGAAGTGAAGGTCATTGTAGCATAAGATCCTGTGCTTCCTGAAAAAGATGAACTTTCCAAATCATCTTTCCTCTCTGAACTAGTCATAGCCATCAAAGATGTATTTTCCACTTCAATTTCTTCAACCTTGCCTTTCTGTTTTCCTTGATCTTTCGTTTCCACAAACTCAAATAGTAAGCCTGGTTTTGACATCATCTTCTCATTGACATCTGTTTTGCCTATCAGCATGTCGTGCACAGCAGACATTGAAGGCCGGAGCTGAAGAGAATCCTGAATGCAAATGAGACCAATCTTGCAAAACCTTATCGCCTCCTCGACATCAAAGTCGCCGGCTAGCGAGGAATCAACCAAACTCTCCAGCTCCCCCCTCTCATACAAATCCCAAGCCTGAAGACATAATCATTGGTCACTTTTTAAAGTTTCAGTTCCCATCAATACTACTTCAAAATGAACATTAATATCCTAGTAGTAGTGGTAGTAACCTATGTTTGGCAATTGCTACATTACTTAACATAAGATTGCATATAGAGATATTACCACTTTTTAAAATACCAGTGATGTTAGAATCCCGGGTTAAGCATATCATAACTGTCATGTTGTAAAACTATACAATATAAGACCTAATTCACATTGCATCTGTTATGGTTACTTCCCTGCCCAGTCACAAGCTTAGTAAAAAACTTGTATGGAATTATCACATTTTTTAATTGTTTCTCTCTTCATAACAGTGAAATTTGGAATCCAAATCAGAAGCCAAATATGTATCTTAAATTTACTTTGATATTTAACTAATTATGAACTTCCAAAGACTGATGCACTTACCCTTGTGTGTAGATACCTTTCTTTTGCAGGTAAGCGTCTATTTGTGTTACACCTTCCGCTAACAATTTCTAATAGCAGAACTCCAAAACTGTAGACATCTGATTTTCTTGTCACTTGACTTCGAATCGCATATTCAGGTGCTAGATAGCCACTAACAAAGGCAAAAATGAATGAACTAATCCATGATTCTGAAAGAATTGAAAGATAGAAATCAAGAATGAACTTACGCTGTGCCAGCAACAAGCGTACTAATATGGGTAATGTTTGCCGGAATAAGCCTTGCTAGACCGAAATCCGAAATTTTGGGCTGCAAGTCTTTGTCAAGTAATATATTGCTAGCTTTAATGTCTCTATGGATAATATGTGGCTCAACTTCATGATGAAGAAATTCAAGACCACGCGCAACGCAGATGCAAATGTTCCTCCGTGTATGCCAGCTTAAGTACAAGCTACTATGGCCTCCACCTATAAATAACAGCTAATTTATGTAATTTTTAAATAGGATGGATACAAAATACACTAATTCATTATCTCTCGATATATTGTCTCTGTCCAGTCTATGTTCCAAGATGGGAACCAAAAGCTACCTAGGAGATTTATAATACAGTCAGATGAAATGTGAAAAGTTTACTCACCACCAAGTGTTTGTGCTAGGCTGTTATTCTCAAGATAGCCATATACCAAAATCCTCTGGTTCCTTTCCACACAGCAACCATACAACTTAACTAGATTCTCATGCTCTATACTAGAAATCACCTCGATTTCTGTCAAGAACTCTTTGACTCCTTGTTTAGATTCAGCTGACAAAACCTTAATAGCAGCCAGAGTACCATCTCCCAACTTTCCCTGCTCAGTATACAAACTACAAAATTAAAACTAGAAACTTTCTTTCTCAATAAGTGTGAGGCACTTATGAATTGTGGCAATCACCTTATATACCGATCCGAAACCTCCCTCCCCTATCTTATTTGCAGGACTAAAATTTTCTGTCGCAATCTGCAATTCCTTGTATGTGTAGAGATTGATGTTCATAAAGCTAGAAAGATCTGTTGCAGCATATAAACATGAATATAAACATAGAAACATTTTGAACATATCAAATTCTCAAAAATCTGCACACCTATATCAGCTCCGGTTGGTTGCGCCGCCGAAGAAGACCCCTTTCTTCCACAAAGAAGAGAGAAACAACTCATCACAAAGAAACTCAACCAACTTCAGCATCAAATTATAATCATATGACTACACTATACTCAACAACATTAATATCCAATCCTCAGCCGAACATAACTATTTGTCACGAGAGTATGTGCTGAAAAACAAACAAATAATTCAAATTACAGTGTTCTCTAACCAACATATAAATAAAGACTCACCCCGTATGCTATTTATTAGTCAACTTGAAAAAGTCTACTTGCTTGTGCTACCTTCTGTACAGCACCGGTTTATATAATTATATGTTACTTTATATCTCTATTAAAGAATAAAGATAAAGTATTATTTTGATTTAATTTAGTACTTAATGTTTTAAATATTTTATTTCAATTTTAAAAAATTTTAAATTTTTTTTTCAGTTTCGAAAGTAATGTTATTTTATGATTAAATTTGATACAAATAATTAGTATATTGAAGAGCTAATAATATTTAATTTTGATACATAAGTAAAAATGTAAAATCAATTCATTAATCATCACTAAGATAAAAGTTTTTTTTTTATTTCTGGAGTGTTAATAATTGATTGATAGAATTTAAGAATCTTTTAAAAAAAAAGGAGATTGATTAAAAAAAGTATTACTAAAAAGTTTTGGTTAACTTTTTTAATATACTGAAAATATATGACTTAATAATAATGTTGTTCACATTCATGTCGATCATTTTATGAATAACTCAGGTCAAATTTAAATAAGATAATATTAAATTCGTTTAAAATTTTTTGGAATAAAAATAAGATATTTAAAATATTAAAAATTAAAATTGTATTTTTTTTTAAATTAAAAAGAGTGCAATTGAATCACATTGAAATAATAAAATTGCATATAGTAACGACACGAAGTTAAATAATAATGAATATACATTGGACATGTACAGTTGTGAGTTGCTCAACAAACAAAAATGATTCCATGTCGAGAGAAAAATATATCAAAAACCATTGTTTTATTCCTAGATTTTCTTAAGAAAGAAAGTAATAGACATAACAGATTTGAATTAGCCCAGAGCAGGAAGAAGATGAAGATGAAAGTAGTGACTTTTCAAAGTCAAATACTAACTTTTCAAAACCTTGGGCAGCGTTAAGAAGTTATAGAGGGATAACGTAACACGCCCCGACTCACATTTGATATTCAGCATTTTTGTTTCGTGGATGGGAATCAAGTTGCATGTCTCTTCATCACTCTCTTGTCTCATGCCAGCCTGGGGTGGGACCTACATACAACTATGTGTAATAAAGTATTTTTTTGGCGTACTTGTTCTCTCATTTTGGTATATGATTTCTTTGGTTCATGCCGGGGAATAGCACTTCTTCAAGATAAACATATGAGAATTTGATAATATAAATCTCAAAGTAATACATAAAATGAGACACAAAATAATAAGAATGGGTCGTTAAATAAAAAAAATTAGTTAATATAGGACACATAATAAAATTATTAATTAAAAATTTATTGTAGAAAATGATATAAAATTTAAATTTTTAATATATTTATTAAAATAAAATATTTAAAATATTTTATTATTATTAACCTAAAGACACATATTAACTAAATCTATAAAAAATGATTTAAAGTTGGTTTTGTTGTGATAAAGATAATGTGGATGGCCTTAATATTTGGGCGATTCAGTTTTTCAATAAAAGAAAGTTCAAATTCTCATTAATGAAATTTGAAAATAAAAATCTTGATGCGTGTATAAATAGATGGTTAAACTTTTGACAATTAGCATGTGTTTGTTTGCTTAGACATGGACACTGGTACATAGACACAGTGGTATATGTCTACTGTTTGTTTGCTAAGACATGAATTTTAAATCGACACGGTAGTACACAGATACATACAGAATACATGTTTTCAATGTCTCTCCTTAAAGTTGAGACACTGAGACACAACTTATGAGACACAATTTTTTCCACTTTTATTCCTAGTTAATTTAAAAAATTTTAGCCTTATTCCTACCTCAACCCAATCCTAACCTTTTCTCTACTCCCTTTTTCTTCTCCGTCAGTCTTCTACCCGTCTCTAGATTCTTCTCCTCTGCCATAGATCTCATCGTCACTGTCATTGCCACACTCTTCTTTGTCGCATTCTTAAATTTGTGTCTCCTATGCGCTCTTCTGTCGTCGTCTTTTTCGGATCTGCACCGCCTCTGCATCGCTGCCGCCACTTACCAGATCTGTCGTCTTTGCCGTCCATCCCTCGCGACACAGAGACAAAGCATCGTCCAACCCATAGCGAGTCATAGCACTGTCCAACCCTCTCGACACAGCAAATCAGTGTTGCCATCCAACACTTGTGACGCAGAAAATCGCAGCACTCTCCTCTACCCCTTCTCTCACCGTCTCCCTCATCTCTTTCATTTTTCTGTGATTTTTTTAATTTTGGTTATGGTTACTGTGATTATTGCCTCTGTCTTTTCTATCTTTTTTTTTATTTTTTTGAGATAAATGATGATTATTAAAAAATTTATCAATAATTTTTTGGTAATTATAGACGATGATGAAGATGATAAATCTGATAGTAGTAGTGATGGTGGTAAAGGGTGATGATGGCAGTAGATGGTGGTAGTTGTGGATACAGTGGTGTTATTGGTGAGGATAAATTTATCATTTGAATAAATTTGTGTATACCAGTGTACTACTATGTATAATGTTGCCAAACAAGATAAAAAGTTTGTGTATGTTCATATCTATGTGATGTTGTGTCTTTGTGTCTCTATCCATTGTTGGTTAAGACAGCAAACAAACGGAGCCTTAGGCATCAATAACATAAACACTCCCCTCTCTCTCTCTCTCTATTGGTAAATATTAATACTAGAGTATTCTATTTATACGTCTTAATTTTTTATTTATTTATTTTATAACACGTTATCAGCACGAAACTCTGATCAAAATTTAAGAATATTTAGGTAATAATTTTTTATTATGTCAAAACTTTCTCATCTTGAATTTAATGCTCTTGATATATCTGGAAACAACTACTTATCATGGATACTAGATGCTGAAATTCATCTTGATTCAATGGATCTTGGAGATACCATTAAGGCTGAAAATAATGCATCCCAAAAGGATAAAGCCAAAGCCATGATCTTTCTTCATTGTCATCTTGACGAATGATTGAAAAATGAATATCACACACTAAAAGATCCTGCAGATCTGTGGAAGAATCTTGAAGAAATGTATAATAATTAAAAGACAGTGATACTTCTCCAAACTCGATATGAGTGGACACACTTGCGTCTACAGGATTTTAAATCTATAAATGAATGTAATTCAGCAATGTTCTAAATTACGCCACGAATGAAATTATGTGAAGAAAAGATAATTGATAATGACATATTAAAGAAAACTTTCTCGATCTTCCATGCCTCGAATGTGCTCCTGCAGCAGTAGTATCGAGAAAATAAGTCTTAAGTACTAAACAGATAACTAGTAAGGGTAAAACAGTCTATTTAGTGCTATAATCCACTTCTAGGGCCCACTTGGTGAGTGTTTGGGCTGAGCTTTGATGAGATCCACGTGCTATGGGGCTCCTTGGGCTTTGAACGTTGGTCCTCTCTGGGCGTTTGGAAGCTGGTCTCTGCTCTTTGGACATTGGACGCTTGGAAGGGGCAGGAAGTTGGTGTTGGACGCCAGTTTTGTGCCTTCTAATTCGAAGCAAAGTATGAACTATTATATATTTCTGGAAAGCTCATGAAGTCAGATTTCCATAGCCGTTGATAGTGCTCTATTTGGACTTCTCTAACTTCAGAAAAGCTCTTCCGAGTGTAAGGAGGTCAGATCCAGACAACATCTACAGTGCTTTCTCTGTCTCTGAATCAGACTTTTGCTCCAACTCCTCAATTTCAGCCAGAAATTACCTGAAATTGTACAAAAACATAAAAACTCAAAGTAGAATCCAAAAATGTTAATTTAACATTAAAACCTATAAAAACTTAATAAAAACTAAACAAAACGCACTAAAAACTATATGAAAATGATGCCAAAAAGTGTATAAAATATCCGCTCATTATGCCTCTTAGAAAAACAATTTTAATCAGGGAATGCAATGTTACTGCGCATGTACTTTTACTCATTTTATTATTATTATTCTTTGTCTTTAAAGAAAATGGCAAGGACATATAATGAAGATATTTACCTTACTGATAGTGCAAGTTCGCATACCATTCTCAAAAGTAATATATATATATATATATATATATATATATATATATATATATATATATATATATATATATATATATATATTACTCATCTTATACCAAAAGAAGAATATGTTAATAATATTATCAGCTCGGGCAATGTGATAGAAGGCTCCAGAAGAGCTATAATTTTGTTTCCTATAGGAGCAAAATTCATAATAAATAATGCACTATTGTTTACCAAGTCTCTAAGGAACTTATTGAGTTTCAAAGATATTCGCTGAAATAGATATCATATTGAAATAATGAATGAGAGAACTTATGAGTACTTATATATCACAACTCATGATTTAAATAAAAATGTTATATTAGAAAAGTTACCCTCACTTTTATCTGGGTTATATTATACTAAAATTAGTGCAATTAAATCGCATGCCATTGTAAACTAAAAGTTTCCTAACTCAAATAAATTTATAATTTGGTATGATCGATTGGGTCATCCTGGAACAACCATGATACAGACAATTATTGAAAATTTTCATTGACATTCACTAAAGAACCAGAAGATTTTTAAATCTAGTGAATTTTGTTGTGTTGCATGTTCTCAGAGAAAGCTAATTTTAAGGACATCACTAGTAAATATTGGATTTGAGCCCCTTAAATTCCTAGAAAAGATTCAAGACGATATACATGGACTTATTCATCCACCATGTGAATTTTTTAGATATTTTATGGTCCTAATAGACGCATCATCGAGATGGTCACATGTGTACTTATTGTCCTCTCGTAACCTGGCGTTTGTAAGATTACTTATTCAAATTATTCAACTAAAAGCATAGTATCCAGAAAATTCAATCAAAGAAATTCATCTTGATAATGCTGGTGAATTCACTTCTCAAGCCTTTGATGCTTATTGTATGGCTAACGGAATAAGCGTTGAACATCCAATAGCTCATATTCACACGCAAAATGAGTTAGCAGAATCACTTATTAAACACCTCCAATTAATTACTAGACCCTTATTTATGAGAACAAATCTCCCCACCTCTTCTTGGGGACATACAATTTTACATGCTGTAGCATTTATTCGTTTGAGACCAATAAGTTACCATCAATTCTCTCCTCTGTAATCAGCTTTTGGCCAGCCGCCAAATGTTTCTCATTTAAGAATATTCGGGTGTTCGATAAAGTTCCAATCGCCCCGCCTTATCCCACCAAAATAGGACCCCAAAAAAATTGGGGATATATGATTCTCCCTCTATAGTGAGGTACCTTGAGATACAAATTGGAGATGTATTCAAAGCCCGATTTGTAGATTGTCATTTTGATGAATCAAAATTTTTAACATTAAGAGGAGAGAATAAGTTTCTTGAGAAGGAACTTAATTGGAATACATCATCTTTGATGCATTCAGATCCTCGATCAGGAAAATGTGAACTAGAAGTTCAAAAAATTATACATTTGTAAAGAATAGCAAATGAATTGCCTGATGCATTTTCTGATACGAAAAGGAGAACTAAATCCTATATACCAGCTAAAAATGCTCTAATTTGAATTAGTGTCCTAGTCGGACAAATGACCACCGAAACAAATTCACGTCAGAAGCGTGGTAGACCTATCGGTTCCAAGGACAAAAATTCTCAAAAAGGAAAAGAGGTTAATACTATTCATGTTAAAAAGGATAAAGACATAATAAAGACACATGCAGTTGTCCAAAATTTTGATATAGTTTTGATACCAGAAGACGTTCAGTTACCTGAAAATTCTGAAAATTGTGAAAATGATGAGATCTCGATAAATTATGTCTATGCATGAGAAAAATAAAACCGAAATAAAACAATTCTCAATGAAATATTTGCATATAATGTGACATTACACATCATGCATGAAAGTAAGGATCTTGAGTCAAGAACAACCGAAGAATGTCGATAAAAGAATGATTGATTGAAACGGGAAGAAGCCATGAAGGCTGAGTTCGACACACTTGCAAAGCATGAAGTCTTTGGACTTGTAGTCCGTACACCAGAAGATGTAAAACCTGTTGGATACAAATGGGTATTTGTGAGAAAACGAAATGAAATGAGAAAATAGTTGTACGCTACAAAGCTCGACTTTTGGGGCAAGATTTTTCACAAAGGCCCGATATAGATTATGAAGAAACATATTCCTCTATAGTTGATGCAATAACATTGCGTTATTTGGTCAGTTTATCCGCATACCATAAACTATATATGCATCTAATGGATGTGATAAGAGCTTATTTATACGGATCATTAGATTGTGATATCTATATGAAAATCCCTAAAGGACTAAAGATATCTAAACTATCCAATGAATATTCACAAGGGTTATACTAGTCAAATTGAAAAGATCTTTATATGGTCTAAAGCAATCTTGGAGAATGTGGTATAATCGTCTTACTGAGTATTTGACCAAAAATGAATTAAAGAATGATGATATCTGTCCATGTATTTTTATAAAAAAAAATATGGATTTGGATTCATTATAATTGTTATGTATGTTGATGATTTAAATATCATTGAACCTCTGAAGAGATTCCAACAATTATAAAAGTTCTAAAAGAAGAATTTGAAATGAAAGATCTTGAAAAGACTAAATTTTGTCTGAGCTTGTAGATCGAGCATACAAAAAACGAAATCTTTATTCATCAAACAATATACACAAAAAAGATTTTGAAGAGATTTTATATAGATAAGTCACATCTATTAAGTATCCTAATGATCGTAAGATCTTTGGATGTGAAAAAGGATCAATTCTGTCCTAAAGAAGAAAATGAAGATATCCTTGGTTTTGAAGTACCATATCTCAGTGTCATTGGAGCACTAATGTATCTTGCTAATAATACACGACCTGATATATCATTTCCTGTGAATTTACTAGTAAGATATAGTTCCTTTCCAATCAGAAAATATTGGAATGGAATTAAATAAATCTTTCGATATCTTTATAGAACAGTTGATATAGGTTTGTTTTATCCATATGAATCCAAGTCACATTTAGTTGGCTATGCAGATGCAGGATACTTGTCTGATCTACATAAAGGAAGATCTCAAGCAGGATACCTATTCACATATGGTGATACAGCTATATCATAGAGGTCCACAAAACAGACGATAGCAGCAACATCATGTAATCATGCTGAAATACTAGCGATACATGAAGCAAGCGCGAGTGTTTTTAGCTCAGGAATTTAATCCAATATATTCTGTCATCATGTGGACTGATTGATCATAAAATAACTCCAACTATTCTGTTTGAAGATAATATAGCATGCATTACTCAACTTAAGGGCGGATACATAAAAGATGATAGCACAAAGCATATTTCTCCTAAATTCTTTTTCACTTATGATCTTCAAAATCAAAGAACAATTGGTGTCCAATAGATTCGCTCAAGCGATAATCTGACAGATTTATTTACAAAGTCACTTCCAAAATTCTCATTTGAAAGACTGATACATCATATTAGAATGCGCTGATTTCGAGATATTAAATAATGTCGACAAGAAAGGGAGACTATATTCTTTTTTCCTTGATCAGGTTTTGTTTCCTATTGGATTTTTTTTTACAAAGTTTTTAACAAGGCAGTCCTTATCATAAAGGATATTGTATTTTTTTTTCTTTACTAAAGTTTTTTTCATTGGATTTTTCTTTAAGAAGGTTTTAACGAGGCAATAATTTTAAATGGTCATCCAATGGGAGTGTTGTGATAAGAATGATGCAGATGTCCATTAATATTTGGGCAGCTTAGTTTCTCAATGAAAAAAGTTTAAATTCTCACTAATGAAAGTTAAAAATAAAAAACTTGATGCGTGTATAAATAGAGGGTTAAGCCTCTGACAATTAGTACAACAATAACATAAACACTCCTTTCTTTCTTTTTATGCACTACAAGATATATATATTATTCATGAATATTAATACTAAAATCTTCTATTTATACGTTTTTATTTTGTATTTATCTTTTTTCTTATTTATTTGTTTTACAACAGGTTTTGAATAAAGAATAGTTAGCATTTAAGGGTCATAGAGTTGGTGGTTGCTATAGGATATCGGCTCTTCAAGTCTTCAGGACATCTGGACATGGCATATGACAGGCTAGGTAAGTTAATGGACCTAACGTAAGTCCTTATGTATGAGTTGACACAGTCTTTTTTTTCTCTTTCAAAAAAGTAGTTCTACACTTCTCATTAAATTTTGGATCTTAACTAGGTTTGAACTAGGAAACTGTTGACTTCAAATTGTTCTAATATTTTAAATTTCAACATCAATTTTATTTGCTAAGCTTCAATATCATACCCAATCTTAGGATTAGACCTGCACAAGAGGAAATGCGGCGGTACAAAAGATCAAGGAAGAAATGGGTCAAGTTTACAGCATACACGACGACGAAGTGAACCTTCTTTGATGCTCAGACAATCAATCATGAGATGAAGACCAAAGTTATTAACAAAACCATTTCTCACCGTGTTATTTATAGTTTTATACCTCACTCAGGGTTCAGATATGACTCACATTATTGATTATTCATACACAAACCTCTAGTACATCAGCACAGTAATTTAAATACACTATCTATGGGCTTGTAAACACTATGGTCTTTGCAAGTTCTAGTCCTAGCTTGCGTCCAAAAAGCTTCTCCACAATAGCTAATGCGAATTCTATAGAAGTCCCTGGGCCTCTGCTGGTAACAAGATTGCCATCAACTACAACCCTGTTTTCGGCTTCACTCGGATCTGATAACTTGTTGCACAAGGCAGGAAATGCCGTGGCTTTTTTCCCCTGTATTCAATAAAATATATGTGCATGTCTAAAATTAATAACGGGACCCAAGTAAAGTCAATAAAGCCCATATATCACTTTATAAAAATGCAGAATAGTAATGAATTTGAAAGTTAAATGCCACGTGAAATCTTGTTATGCATCCCTTTCTCACTGTGGGCGGCTTGAAAATAACTTGGGTTAGGGGTAATGAAAACTAAAACTAAGCCACATGAACTCAGATAATAGGGGGTAACTAAGAAAAATCAATGTATATATCATTGTCAATGGCCTAGGAAACAGATACCTTTAGTAAGCCATGAGGCTCCAAGACCAAGGCTGGGGATGCACAAATTGCTCCATAATATCTGTTTTCCCTCTGCTTTTTCAGTAAGCTCACCAAGGTTTCTGACTTTGCAAAAGTTTGAGCACCACCAAGTCCACCCTGCAAGTGATAGGAATATATTTAGACAACCAAAATACTACATACTAAATTAGTTGCTCTAAGAAAGCAAGACGACCACTTACTGGCAATACAATAAGGTCATATGAAAGTTTAGCTGCCTCATCAAGGAGCATATCTGCCTCCAGTTTGACGTTACGTGATGCAACAATCTCTAGTTTGTCCTCAAGAGAAGCTACCACAACATTTGCCTTTGCTCTACGCAGTATATCAATGATGATCACAGCTTCCATTTCCTCTGAGCCATTAGCAATTGGTACAAGAATCTAAAAAGAGTGCAAATGCATATAGCATTTAATAAACTTTGTTTGTGGTAACAATCACATCAAGAAATTTCAAATTCCAATGAAGATAAAGTACTTTGTCCTCCACAGATAATTCCAATTTTTTTCCCTAGTCATACATAGATAACTCACTGAGAATCCGAGCCAGTGTCAAGGCCCAAACCTCACCTTGGGAGGATTTTCAGTTGTCCATTGCACAGGGTTTAGCTCCGCAAAAACATATTCATCACTGTGATTAGAACGCATGACCTGAATGTGAAATTAAAAGAATACCCATGAGGAAGGTAGAAAACATCGTAGCGGGAAAATGACATCATGAAGCAAACATAATTGTCAGCAATTTTCAATACAAAATTTGCCAAAAAACCCCCACAATCCCCTCCGCAGGTATACAGCAGGAACACCCCACCCACATAAAAAAAAAAAAAATACCATCTCTCCTATGCCACCTAAGCATAACTATCTCCCACCTAACCTCACTTTCTTGCTACATCAAGCTCACCTGATTCCTCCTCACTTTCTTTCTCTGAGGACCAACCCATAACAAATTATATGCAAGTCTTGAACCTAGGCCATAACCATTTGCAATATCCATATATCAGAGAACATATTGGAGAGAGCTAGCTGTGGAAATGACAACACTTTATAAAACCTTGCTAAACTTCTCACAAAAACCATATCACCATTTATCAACCATGTTCAATGCCAAATTACTCCCAGATGCAATCATGCTAACCATACTACTAGTAATAAGTGTACAGCATCATGAATGAATTTCTTTTCCACATTTTTCCCTCTGCAAAGAATAAAATAATCAAGAATGAAAAACTCACCAATGGACCAGCAACTTCATCAGCTTTCTGTTTTCCATATAATTGCTCAACCAGCGCAACCCCAAACTCCATGGTCGTGCCCGGTGCACGACTAGTCACAACTTTGCCATCCAGTTGCACCCTTGACTCAACAGTTGTCGTGTAAGATGCCAATTTTTCCATAAATGCGGGATAACAAGTTGCCTGTCCAACAATAACACAGTCATTCATCTTGGATTCTTAAAAATAAGCAACATAACCAAAGAGAATCAACAAGCTTTTACCTTCACCCCCTTCAGCAAGCCCCATGGACCAAGTACTGCAGCAGGAGCAGCACACACTGCAGCATAAAGTCGTCCATCCTCAACATGCTTTTTCACCAACTTTTCCAGAACTCCACATTCTCTAAGATTATCAACGCCTGGAACACCTCCCTGCACACAAAACAAACATAAAATGACTGATAATTACTTAAGGTTATCCAACTAATCACTCAAAAATTGAAAATATTTGTCTCCGATAAATGTTACTCCACCAATTTTGATAACCAAATATAAAATACAAGAAAAAAGAAAATTAACGAACCAATTCAGTTTACAACGGCACACAGTACCAAACATGTTCACCAATAATACAATTAATCCACCAATTTGATCACTAAACATGACAATCACAGCTCGTAACAACTCCCAATCCAATATCAAGCGAGAGAGAGGGAGAGAGAGAGAGAGAGAGTTACTGGTAGAGCGACGAGGTCGAAGGTGGTGTCAGCAACATCGGAGACGACAGCGTCAGCTACGATCTTAACGCCGTGGAGAGCTTGAACGGTGAGCTGATTTCCGGCGGATGCAACGGTGACGTCTGCACCGGAGCGCCGTAGCACGTCGACGGTGATGACGGCTTCCATAGGCTCGGTGCCATCGGCAATCGGAACTAATACCTAGCAATTTCAAGTTTCAACAGCACAATGAGTAAATAAAGGGAGTGAAGCCTAAGGCTTTGTTTGGATTGTTATAATTTATTTGTTACCTTTCGAGAGATGGAAGCCATTATTGGGGAAGCGGAGAGTGAAAAGCAAACGCGGTGTTTGGGACGGTTTGGGGAGAGTTTAGGAGTGAAGTTAGTGAGTGGGTGAGGGAGGACTCGTAAGTGACGCAATGCCATTTGCGCTTTCTATAATCTATATTCTTAAGCCTTCTAGATGACTCTGTGTGTTCGGAAAATGAGTCTCTGTGTTGTGTATACGTGTCTCCTCCACGTGCATCCTCAGCTGTGGCTGCTACTTCCACGTTCCAAAATATGCTCATTCATCATCCATGGTAAATAACTAAATATTAAATGGAATTGTCTAACTTATTTTTATAAGTAAAAAATAAAATATATAATATAAAAATAAAATATTTAAAATTTATTAAATATTATTTTTTGTCTTTTTTAATAAATTAGGCGCTATATTTTAGACGAATAACTGTAATTTTGTTAACATTCACCATATTAAATAACCAGAATAACTGTAATTTTGTTAACAAAATTATTGTAAGATTTTTTAGGAGTACGATAATGATACATGGCAGGTTTTCGCTCTTCACTTTTCACCCAAGAAATGGGTATTTCCAAACAACTGGTAATAAAAGTAGTATGTTCAATTTTTAAGAGGAGGTGCATAAAGTGAAAATAAAAAAAAAATTATTAAAATGTCATTAAAATTTATTATTTTTGTAATTAATTATTATTAATATTTAAAAATATAAAATAAAAATATATTATTAAATTATTAGATAAAAAAAAATAAATTTAAAAAAAATAAATTAATAATTAAATAATAACAAAAAAAATAAATTATGATGTCTCTAACATTTCTCAAATTAAAGCATAAAAATAAAAGAATTATTGTTTTACTTTCAAAAATATTTAACAATTGAAAATAATCTTCAATATTTATCTCATTGTAATGTTATTTTATTAAAATAGTAGTAGGATTCATATAATTAATAGAACTAATTTTAATAATAGGATGGTTATTAATTAATAAATAAATGTTAATGGAAGTTTTTAAACAATAAATTTTTTTTATATTTTGTTAACATCAATATTCTAAAAAACAAATTTGAATCAATTCTAAAAAAATTTTTATAATTGTCTTTATCATGTTACATACTTGTATTGTTATCGTCGTCTAGAGATGGTAACGGGTCCCTATCGAGTAGGGACATGCCCTCCGTCCCTCGTCTCCATAACCTATCTCTGTCTCGCGATAGAGATTCCGTATTCGCCGAAGACTTGGGTCTCTGCGAATATCCATAGATTTTTGTATAAAATAATAAAAATAAAAAAATAATAATAACATAAAAAATTAAAAAAAATAAAAACAATCCTCAATTGTTACTACAAACATAATTTTCATAGTCATTAAAGACTTAAATAGCAATAACCAACAAATATTTGATACCAGACATATTTATAAACAACCAAACATAATGCATCACATTGTAAAAACATAATTCTCAAGCCTTCTTTCATCCTATAATGGTAGTAATAGTAAATTTCAATTTGTTTGAATCCTACATAAAAAAGAAAACAATTTAACATTAAAATTGTATAATAACTCAATAATAAGTCAATAATATGAAAAAAGACTGAATTGTATATAATTTGGTAGTTTACTTACATTAACATCTCTTTTAATGTTATGAATTATGTAGCACTCAAATTCTGTGTTAGTTGTGGTGCCAAGTTCATTCCAAAGCCAATATTGATTACAAATTAAAGCCTCTAATGTATCTGGACGCAACCTACTACGATGTGATGTAACAAATCTACCGCTCGTACTAAATGAAGATTCAGAGGCAATTGTAGAGATAGGAATCGCAAAAAAAATCTCTAGCAATAACTTGCAAAGTGAAAAACTTCGCTCCGTTTTATTTTTACCAATTTAAGATACCAAAATCATGTTCAATTTGTGGCACTGGTCTCTCTTCAAGATAATAATCCAACTCGCTCTTTGTATCAATAAATGCGGATTCTTCACTTACATGCACAGCAAAGTCAGCTTTCCAAGATTCATGGCTAAACTTTCTCCCCCTTGAACCTAAAGAAATTGGTGGTGGTGACGGCATATCTAATTGAGCAGCTTAGTCTCTCTCTCTCTTCCCTTTATTGCATGTTCTAGAACTAAATCTTGCACTACTATTTTCACTTGACCAATTACATTGCCGAACCGTGTCGCCTTCCGTGAAGCTGTTTCCGTCGCCACCGAGCCAAACGCAAGAGAGAGGGAGCTGCCACAGTGCGCGCTCCGTCGTGGCTGCCGGAGGTTGCTGTTAGAGCTGCTGTTCCAATTTTTGTCGTTCTTCTTTTTCATAGTAAGTTACTCTCTCTCTGAAGCTCTTACTGTAATCGTTCTGGTTATCTGTGGTTAAAGATTTTGAAGTATGGATGTTGTATAGTTAATTTAATGGGTTTGCATGTCGAAATTGAGGTGTTGCTGAACCACCGGAGCTTCTAACCAATGTCGGAGCTGCTGCCGGATAAGTTCCGAATGGCTTCTGCATCGTTCTTTTATTCCAGTAAGTGTCTCTATCACGGAATCCTCGCCATTAGTATTTCTTTATGTTTTTTTAAGGTTTTGGCAATGTTAATGTTTTAGAATTAAGTTATCGGGGCCACATGTTATGATTTATAGTTGTTCATGTTGTGGCGAAGCTGTGGATACTGCCGCCGCTGATTTCAGGTCGAGAGAAAAAAGGTTTCTTGACGCATTTGGATTTTGGTTTGTGGGTTTCAACTCTTCGAGGTAGGAGCTTTTCTAAAAACTCAATTTTATAATTTGAAATTGTTATAAATGAATATTGATGCGAGAAATACATTTTTTAGTGATTGTATATGTCTTATGTATTGTTTGGCTATTTTGGATTAATATGATTGTTAGTTTGATTGGATTATTGTTTGGTTTTGTTAAACGGAGGATTGCTGAATTGTTTCTTGAAAGTTTTGAAAATGAGTTTGATTCGTTGAAAATGATTTGATTTTGAATCGGTTTCCTTGAGATATGAAAATGGTATGAATTTTTTGAATTAACCTGATTTTGAACTGATTTAGTTTTGAACCCATTAAAAAGGATTGTGAAATGGTTTGGTTGGGACTCGAAAAGGGTGGCAAAGTCCAAGTTTTAGGAGAGGTGCTATCGAAATTTCTATAAATTTGAGACCTTTTTAAAATGTTATTTAGAAAATTATGAATTTAAGAATTGTATTATTTTTCTTGAATTATTTAAGAAAATAATGAATTATGTTTTGGATTGAATTATTGAAAAGAGAATTATGATTGAGCTTTATTTCTTAAGGAAAAGTATTATACTTTAAGTGCAAGTTATTTAGAAAAGACTTATGTTTGAGGTTGATTTAAATGTGAAAAGGGTTATATTTTGAATTGGATTAAAGAATCACATTCGGAGGAGTTTTAGTGAATTTAAAGGAAATTGGACTTTGATTGAATAATTTCGTTTGTGACATTTTGGAAGAAGTCTGAGAATTGGTTTTAAAAGTGAACCTGAAGGTGGTTTTGATTTGAATAGATTGGTTTTGTTCTAAGTGATTTCAGTTTTGAAATTTGTTTGGAACTTTTAATTCATATGATTTGGTTTTGATTTAATTTAGGAACTTTATTTAATTGATTCAAATTAAGAAAAGCAATGATTTTTAAGGATTTTGAATGAGTTTAAGAAATTGAGAGTTGGCGAACTTCTCCCTTAAAGTCTTGAGACTTTGTCGAGATAGTTAATGAATAACTCCTGATTCAAAGTACTTAAGTGACTATTTTAAGAATGAATGATTTTTTAGGTTGGTTTAGAAAAATTTAATTGAGTGGAAATGAGTGTTATAAAAGAGGAATGATTTTGGTGTCAAAGTAAAGTGATTTGAGGAAAACGTGATATATGACATGAATGATGATTTGGCTTGATGTGGATTGTTGAGGAAGTACGGAAATGATGAGAAATGAATGATATGAAATTAGTACTTGGCTTATGCAAAGTGCAGAAATGATGATGAATGAATGATATGAAATTATTATTTGGCTTATACACTTCTGATTATCTGAGATACGAGTTTTCTTGGGTAAGATGCAGTAGCTTGCCACCACGTGCTCCAGGTTGAGACTCGATATTCTGTTGACCCTACATCGCAAGATGTGACTGGACACTTTAACTCCTCAAAAATTCTCCCAATGAGCTGAATTTATTTATAATTGAGAAAAAGCTATGCATGGACTCTTGGGATGCGCTCACGGGGGACTGTCCAGGGTTTAGCAGCTGGACATGTTAGGTTAGCTTTATAACCGAAAGATGAGACTCATCATCCATAGGATAAGCATTCATCATATGCATCTATGTGACATTGTTCGGACGTGCATATTGTAATTGGTTTGTCTATGAAAATAATTCTGTTTAATTGCTAATTGCTATACGTGACATGACTGCTCTTGATTGTGTTTGAATCTCATTTCTTATGTTTGTGACTGTAATTGGTTGGATTGTGGTGAGTTGGATGTTGACTGAGTTGTTTGAGACTAAGGCCGTGTTTGATTATGTGATGGGCCTGAGATCGTGCCTGGTTTGTGTTTGAGGTATAATTTTGTATGAAAAATCATACTGGTTCAGCATAGACTTAATGAACCTATGCTTAAAACATGATGGTCTTTCATGCTGTCTAGAGAAAGCTTTTAAGAATTTTATAACTATGGAAAAAAGTTTTCTAAGTCCCTGGGTAATTAACTGATTTCTCTTTTGAAAAGGATTTTGGATGTTAAACCTTTGATTTTTGAAAACATACATAAGATGAGCAACAATCTCTGTACTTTGAAAACAGTTTTATTTTACGTATCTTATTATAGCAATGCTCTAACCCTATAATGAGAACCAGCAAGGACGATATTCTCACTCCCCTACAAGTTTTTCTTTTTCAGGATATGGATGAAGAAGTCATGAAGAGTTCATTTCGTTTTCTATTTACACGATATTTTGTATTGTTTTAGATATTATATTTCCCTCGCCTCTATTCTTGTAATTTTGCAAGAGGGATAGGAATGATGATATGAAGTGTTCGTAAATTAATACTATATATATGTGTATATGATTTTGTTACCTAACTTATTTTTTTATCAATAATAGGCTTACCATTGTAATTATTTTTAGTGAGAGTACATAAAAAGTACATAGTATATAAGGTGAAATAACTCAACAAATATTTTCTAAAGGGATTTTTCATTCTCTTCAACAATGAGAAGAACTCATTTTTTCCCTCTCTTAATTCCTTCTGGTTCATCAAACCATCAACATCACAGCTTGAATAGCTTAGGGGATGAGATTTTCTTCATGGTGCGGTGAGCGTGGAGAGCAACTAAGCTGTGACTCAAATAAAAAAATTGTGAATTGAGATCCAATCCAATTTTGCCATTTTCTTTCTATCCTAATTTTTCTTTCGATATTTTCTTTCCCCCATTCTTACCTTTTCCTTCAAACTCATCCAATAGAGTTTGATGAGAGGCTATTTCGCAAGATTCTTTCTTAGAGAACATAGTTGTTCCGATCAATGAGTTGGAAGGAAGAATATCTGAATCCTTATTACTTTGTGATTCATTAATTTCTCAAAATGGCGAACATGGTAAACAGATCCTCCCATTGTAGAGGTCGTGGAGCTACATTGACATGCTCTCATTGTAACAAGCAAGGCCACACAGAAGATGTATGCTATAAGAAGCATGGGTACTCCTCCCATTTCTATCAACGGCAGCAACATATAACACCACCATCAATCACGTGATCACTAAGGGGCATGATGATATACTCAGTGACAAACAATCCCAGCTCAATTGCCTCCAAGAGAACACTAGAATATCAAGATCTGGATTCACTCTAGAGCAAAGATTTGCCTTGTTAGAGTTGATAAAAGACAAAAGTGTGCAGCAACTACCTCATAATACAAATCAAATTTTGACTAATTTCATTCAGACTTCCACTCCAGGTAAAACCATTGCATTACATTTTAATGCGAGAATTATGAGTATTATCACTCCAAAATCTGCACTATAGGTCATTAATTCCGGTGCAACAGATCATGTGACTTTTGACTTAAAAGATTTTGCAAGCTTTCAAAATATTGCTCCAATCAATGTGATATTGCCAAATGGGACCAAAACTGTTAGCACTATCATTGGCACAATCACATTCTCTAAAAAAAATTTTCTCAAAAATATTTTATATATTCCTTCTTTTGATTTTAAACTGATCTCTGTGTCAAAGTTAACCTCAAACTTACATTGTCAACTGTTAATCAATGATAAGTGTTGTGAGATACAAGATCGATCCACATTAAAGATGATTGGCATTGCTGAGTGTATAGAAGGGTTATATACAATGAGTAGAGAACCAAAATTCTCTCACTTTCCCCCTCTTCCAACAAAGCAAGCTTCATTGGCGGCAACTACGTGGTGCGGAATTTACAACCACAAACTAACCGGCAAGTGCACCGGGTCGTACCAAGTAATACCTCAGGTGAGTGAGGGTCGATCCCACGAGGATTGATGGACTAAGCAACAATGGTTAAGTGATTTACTTGGTCAGGAAAACAGAGAATGGTGTTTGAAGGTTCAAAAGCATTAATAGTAATTCAGAAAATTAGAAAAGCAAGCAATAAACAAGTAGTAAATACTATATGGAGAAACAGTTAAGGCTTTAGAGTTATCTATTTTCTGGATTGACTTTTCTTACTAACTATTTTAATCAAACAAGATTTAATTCATGGAAAACTATATGTGACTAAACCCTAATTCCTTAGACCTTTTTAGTCTCCTCTAAAATTCATCAACCGCCAATTCCTTGGTCAATTAATTCCAATTAGAGGGTGAAGTTCAATTCTAGTTATACAACAACAACAACAACAACAAAGCCTTATCCCACTAAGTGGGGTCGGCTACATGAATCAAACGACGCCATTGTGCTCTGTCATGTATCATGTCTACAGAGAGACCGTTTACATGTAGATCTCGTTTGACCACCTCATGGATGGTCTTCTTAGGTCTTCCTCTGCCTTTCGCCCTTTGTCCATCTTCCATCTCATCCACCCTCCTGACTGGATGTTCTATCGGTTTTCTTCTCACATGTCCAAACCACCTGAGACGCGATTCAACCATCTTTTCCACAATGGGTGCTACTCCAACTCTCTCCCTTATATCTTCATTCCTTATTTTATCCAATCGCGTGTGACCACTCATCCATCTCAACATCTTCATCTCTGCCACACTCAGCTTATGTTCGTGCTCTCCTTTAGCCGCCCAACACTCCGTACCATACAGCATAGCCGGTCTTATAGCGGTGCGATAGAATTTACCTTTAAGTTTTAAAGGCACTTTTTTGTCGCATATAAAACCAGATGCACTCTGCCATTTTGACCAACCTGCTTGGATCCTATGATTTACATCATGTTCAATCTCTCCATTATCCTGTATGATGCACCCAAGATACTTAAAACTTTTAACTTTTCGTAAGGTGTTTTCTCCAATTTTCACCTCTATATTGGAGTTTTCCCTTCTCAGACTGAACTTACATTCCATATATTTCGTCTTGCTACGGCTTATGCACAGACCATACACTTCTAGAGCTTCTCTCCATAACTCCAACTTCTTATTTAGGTCTTCCCTTGACTCTCCCATAAGGACGATATCATCGGCAAAAAGCATGCACCATGGCACAGGCTCTTGGATGTGCTCTGTGAGTACTTCCAAGACTAATGTGAAAAGGTATGGACTTAAGGATGATCCCTGGTGTAATCCTATACCAATAGGGAATTCCTCTGTCACACCACCTTGAGTCTTCACACTAGTTGTGGCCCCATCATACATGTCTTTAATTGCCCGAATATATGCGATCCTTACTCTCCTCTTTTCTAAAACCTTCCATAAGACCTCCCTTGGTACCCTATCATACGCTTTTTCCAAATCAATAAACACCATGTGTAGATCCCTTTTATTACTACGATACCTCTCCATCATCTTTCTTAATAGGTATATCGCTTCAGTGGTAGATCTGCCTGGCATAAATCCAAATTGGTTCTCTGTTACTTGTGTCTCTTTTCTCAACCTCCGTTCTATCACCCTTTCCCATAACTTCATAGTATGACTCATAAGCTTAATCCCTCTATAATTTCCGCAACTTTGTATATCCCCCTTATTCTTGTAGATAGGTACCAAGGTGCTCTTTCTCCACTCATCAGGCATCTTCTTTGACCTTAAAATCTCATTAAAAAGCTTGGTTAACCAGTTGATGCCTTTTCCTCCAAGACCCTTCCAAACCTCAATCGGGATATTATCAGGTCCTACTGCCCTGCCATTTTTCATCTGCTTTAGAGCCTCTTTTACCTCGAAGTCTCGAATCATTCGATAGTAGTCAAAGTTTTGATCTTCTTCCCTTGTGCATAATCGACCAAGGCTCGGAAGAGTCTTCTGTCCCTCATTAAATAACTCGTAGAAGTAGCTCTTCCACCTTTCATTAATCTTCTCCTCTTGAGCCAACACCTCTCCATCCTTATCCTTTATGCACTTAACCTGATCCAAATCTCTCGTTCTTCTTTCCCGGCTCTTTGCAATTCTATATATACCTTTTTCTCCTTCTTTCGTGTCCAAAGACTGGTAGAGACCCTCATATGCTCTTGTTCTTGCTTCACTTACAGCCACTTTTGTCTCTTTCTTAGCCGCCTTATATTTTTCCCAGTTATCTGCATTGCGGCATAAAGACCACTCTTTAAAGCATTCTCTTTTTATCTTTATCTTTTCTTGTATACTCGCATTCCACCACCAGGACTCCTTGTCTCTTGGTCCTATTCCTTTAGATTCACCAAAACTTTCTTTTGCTGTTCTTCTAATAACTTCTGCCATCTCCCTCCACATCTCTTCCGCGCTTCCATTCCCATCCCACAGAAATCCTAATTATCCAAATATAAGAGGATTATATGTCACGTATCCCATTAAATCCAGATAATTAAAAAATTAGGAGAATATGTTTTCAAGCTGTTGTTCAAGTAAAGAGCTTTTCCAAGTTATACAAGAACTCATTTAGAACAAGGGTCATACCTCCGTTCCACCCAAATTCATAAGATAAAGAACGAAAACAATTCTTGAATTATAAATCAGTACATGAATTAAAATAGAAAAATAATAGTATCAATCCATACAATAGACAGAGCTCCTAATCTTAACAATGGAGGTTTAGTTGCTCATGGTGCAGAGAGAAAATAAGGATTCAGGTAAACTGTAAAGTGCGGAATCAGGTTGATAAGAAGAGATTCTTTTCCCTTTTATATGTAATCCTAATTAATGTAAAATATATTTCCTAAAACTAAATAATATCTTTTTATATTTTTAAATAAAATAAAGTTTAGATCAGAATTAATAGGAGATTGCATGCTTGCTTCTTGGAGAGTTAGGGACCACTTGATTCCTTAATAATCCATGCCTAACTTGAGAAATCTCAAATTAGCTGCAGCCTTGGCTGAATTGATGGAGAAGAAGTATAGACTATTATATATCGTTGGAAAGCTTTGTAAGTTAGCTTTCCAATTTTACTAGAATCACGTCAATTGGACCTCTATAGCTTGAGTTATTCAGGTTTGAGTGCAGAGAGGTCAAGGTTGACAGCATCATTCGCCTTCTTCTCCTTTGCTGCGGAAACTCCATCAAATCCATCCGAATGCTACCTAAAACAAACAAAATTTTACATGACTCAAAGTAGCATCCATAGTGGCTAAAAGATAATTAATTCTTGATTAAACTCAACAAATTGAATGCAAATTTACTAGGAAAAAATAGGAAAGATGCGCACGCATCACAACACCAAACTTGAATTGTTGCTTGTCCTCAGGCAACCAAAACTAATATAGGCCTAGGATGTGAATTTGCATGAGAGTGAAAGTTTGATTAAGCTCATGCCTCTTCTTAAAGTGGGGTTTACAACTGCAATCCTGAATAGGTTTGGCATCTCACTATCCTTTGAATCAGAAGAATGTTACTGTCATTCGGAATTAGAATCCGAATAATATTATGAATTCTCTAATATTTTATGCTTCAATTTAATCCTTGAACACAACAAATTTCTTTTAACTCTTTTTTCTTGGGTGCTTTGCACCCTGAGCCTAGCCATGACTTTAAATATTTTGTCTCAAACTTTACTTGACACAAAAACACCACAAGCACTTAACTGGGGAACTCTCTTTAAGTTCTGATTTTTCTTTCAGTTACTCCCAGACAGTGGTGCTCAAAGCCTTGGGCATACTCTACTAAATGCACTTGATTTTGACTCTTAGTACTCTGTCTCAAGGATTACTTGACACACTCACACCACAAACATATGACTAGGGAAACAACTCTTTGACCTTTTAATCATGTTTGACCTTCCTAGTCATTGATGCTCAGAGCCTTGGACCTTGCTTTTATTTTTCTTTTGCTATTTCTTTTGCTTTAATGATTAATCTTTTGTTTAATTCAGATAATTCATAATAGTTCTCTAAATTCCTATTCCTTATACATCAACATCCCTTTATTCAAATTCAGATATGCACTGTTCATGTCATGCATTTAGAATCACAGAAAACACCACCACATTTAAGTAAATAAGACTACTCTTAGTTATAACTCAATTTCTCATGCAATATACCACTTTCTTTTCTTTTTCTTTTTAGATTCAAGCTCAGTGAGCAATACATGAGACACTTTTTCAGAATTAAAAATAAATAACAGAATAAGAATAACAAATTAAACTAGAACCTAGGAATTGAAATAACAAAGGATCATGCAATAACTAAGATAAAATAGCAGAAAACAGGAATATAACATGATAAGAACGGGAGGAAATATAGAATGAAAGGAACTCAACCACCTCAGTTATCCTAGTGGCTGTCTCATTCTTCAGGATGTGCTCCTCCGTGAAGATGATTCGCCTCCCTTTGGTGCCATTAAAATAAACAGAAAAGCCACAAGCGAAGCAATAACACCAAACTTTAAAGTTTGCTTGTCCTCAAGCAAAGAAAAAGAAAACATCGGGTTGCCTCCTAACAAGTGCTTCTTTAATGTCACTAGCTTGACACTTGATTGTTGAATTTTCTTCCTCTTCTTCCAGTTGGTTAAAAAAATGTCTCCAAGGGGGGAGAGGTGAAAATTAGTGCCGCCTGATATAAATTCTTCGTAACAAGCTTTCTTTTATTGTTATTAGCTTGATTCACCTTGCTTGTTGGGGTAGAGGTTGGATTGCTTTTTGTTGACCTTCTCTTTTTCATGGATATTGTCTTTTGTTTCTTGGTCGCAATCCCCTTTTTTGTGCTTTTCTTGATTGCCTTCACTTCTTTAATTTTAAATTTTGGGTGTTGTGTGATGATTAGAGTGTACCCTTCATCAAGAACTTCTTGAATTGGTGGTTCAATAAACTCACCCTCTATGCCACTCTCTGCTTCATTGGAGTGTAGATTTCCATAATTGTCTTCATCCCTTACAACCTCCTTTGTTTGTGCATCTTCCTTCTTTGTTGGTGCATCTTCCTCCTTTATTTTTGTATCTTCTTCTTCTTC
Organism: Arachis hypogaea; assembly: GCF_003086295.3. Classification (NCBI taxonomy): domain Eukaryota; kingdom Viridiplantae; phylum Streptophyta; class Magnoliopsida; order Fabales; family Fabaceae; genus Arachis; species Arachis hypogaea. Next base: position 79,874,298 of record NC_092042.1, on the reverse strand, counting down.
CATGTGTGAGGGTGGAAAGTTCTCTAATTCACTCGAGTATGAACTCCTTTGATTGATTTCCTCACTTTCTTCTATAGGATCTTGCATTATATCTCTTGGGAAGGAATTTGCTTGTTTCTCTTCCTGTGACTTGATAATCAACTGCACATATTTCTCTACATTTTTGACACTCGTCTTTATATCATATATGAATTCTTTCATGAGAAGTTCAAGATCTGATGGTTCTTGATATGAATAAGAAGATGGTGGCTCTTGATATGAATAAGAAGGAGATGATGATTCTTGAAAAGAGTAAAAAGAGGATGGTTCTTGGTATGAATAAGGAGATGGTGGCTCTTGATATGGGTAGAAAGAGGATGGTTCTTGGTATGTATATGGAGATGGTGGTTCTTGATAGTTGGAACATGAAGTACTGAAATTTCTTTGGTTTTGACTTTGTCAATCAAAATTCAGATAGTTCCTCTATCCATAATAATATGAATCACTACTTGGGTGTGAGTAGTAACACATGTGATCTCTCTCCATTATTTTTTCTTAGCACAAAGTACCAAACAAAATTAAACGCACCATGTGGTAAATAGGAAAGCAACGAAGAAATAATAGAATTTTTTTCTTTTTTTTTGAAACAAAATAAAATAAAAAATAATAAAAATAAAAGAAAAATTCGAAAATAGATGAAAAGAGGTGAACTAAAAATTTAAAAATTAAACAAAAAAATACTAGTATTCTAAAAAAATATTTTTAAAAGAAAAATTACTACGAGACATCAAATATAATTTCAGAAATTAAAAAAATAATTGATGCAAAATTTGAAAATTAAAACCAAGAAGGAAATAAAACTAATAAGATAGAAAAATAAAATTTATGTCAGGAACCGAATGAAATAATATGAAATAAATAAAAAAAACAACGAAAATAGAAGAAAATAAAATGCACAAGACAACTAAAGACTAAAAAAAGAAAACTAGTAAAAGGAAGTCAAAATTAAAAGAAAAGTAAAATCAAACCAAACGGAAAACAGGGAGAGGGGGTTATGAACGAAAAGGAAACAAATAAGAAAAAAAATGAAAAATAAAAATTAATAATACTAAAAAAAATAATTAAAGGAAAAACTATCTGATCTAAGTAACGAAACAACGAGTAGTTATTAGTCACAGTCAATTCCTGATAACGGTGTCAAAAATTTGGTGCGAAATTTACAACTACAAACTAACCGACAAGTGTACTGGATCGTACCAAGTAATATCTCAGGTGAGTGAGGGTCGATCCCACGAGGATTGATAGACTAAGCAACAATGGTTAAGTGATTTACTTAGTCAGACAAACAGAGAATGGTGTTTGAAGGTTCAAAAGAATTAACAGTAATTCAAAGAATCAGAAAAGCAAGCAATAAACAAGTAGTGAATACTATATAGAGAAACAGTGAAGGTTTCAGAGTTATTTATTTTTCGGATTGACTTTTCTTACTAACTATTTTAATCATGCAATATTTAATTCATGGCAAACTATACGAGACTAAACCCTAATTCCTTAGACCTTTTTAGTCTCCTCTAAAATTCATCAACCGCCAATTTCTTGGTCAATTAATTCCAATTAGAAGGTGAAGTTCAATCCTAGTTATATGCCATAGAAATCCTAATTACCCAAATATAAGATAATTATATGTCAGTATCCCACTAAATCTAGATAATTAGAAATTTAGGAGAATATGTTTGTTCAAGTAAATAGCTTTTTCAAGTTATACAAGAACTCATTTAGAACAAGGGTCATACCTCCGTTTCACCCAAATTCATAAGATAAAGAACGAAAATAATTCTTGAATTATAAATCAGTACATAATTTGAAATAGAAAAATAATAGTATCAATCCATATAATAGACAGAGCTCCTAACCTTAACAATGGAGGTTTAGTTGCTCATGGTGCAGAGAGAAAATAAGAATTCAGGTAAATTGTAAAGTGCAGAATCAGGTTGATGAGAAGAGATTCTTTTCCCTTTTATATCTAATCCTAATTAATGTAAAATATATTTCCTAAAACTAAATAATATCTTTTCCTATTTTTAAATAAAATAAAGTTTAAATCATAATTAATAGGAGAATGCGTGCTTGCTTCTTGGAGAGTTGGGGACCACTTGATTCCTTAATAATCCATGCTTAACTTGAGAAATCTCAAGTTAGGTGCAGCCTTGGCCGAATTGATGGAGAAGAAATATAGACTATTATATATCATTGGAAAGCTCTGGAAGTTAGCTTTCCAATGCCACAAGAATCACATCAATTGGATCTCTGTAGCTTGAGTTATTTAGGTTTGAGTGCAGAGAGGTTAAGGTTAACAACATCATTTGCCTTCTTCTCTTTTTCTGCGGAAACTCCATCAAATCCATCCGAATGTTACTTAAAACAAACAGAATTTCACACGACTCAAAGTAGTATCCATAATGGCTAAAATATAATTAATTCTTGATTAAACTCAACAAATTGGATGCAAATTCACTAGGAAATGATAGGAAGGATCCTCACGCATCATTACGACTACTTCTCATTCCACTACACCTTCACACAGTGAGCACAACAACATTTGGCATCTTAGATTAGGACACATACCCATGCATAAATTGATTTTCCTGAAGAAGTATTATTCTTTTATAGATTGTATTGCTTCAAAACTTCCTTGTGATTCATGTCATTTTGCAAAACAAAAGAAATTATCTTTTAATCTTAGTACAACTGAAATAAAAGATTGTTTTGACTTAGTTCATATGGATATTTGGGGTCCTATTTCTGTCCCTTCCAATAAAGGACATAGGTATTTTTTGACCGTGGTGGATGGCAAGAGCAGATTCACTTGGATTTTTTTTATGAAAACCAAATCTGAAGAATCACAATTGGTTATTAATTTTGTGAATTTTGTCAGAGTACAATTTGAAAAACAAGTTAAGTGTGTAAGGACTGACAATGGGTCAGAGTTCACTTTGAAATCCTTTTTTGCATCAACTGAAATTTTACACCAAACTTCTTGTGTAGAAACACTAGAGCAAAACGGTATTGTAGAGAGAAAACACCAGCATATTTTAGGTGTTGCTAGAGCACTGCTATTTCAATTAGAAATTCCACATTGTTTTTGGCAATACACAGTTGCTCACGCCATTCACCTAATTAATAGGCTGCCCAGCACTAACCTGGATAATGCTAGTCATTACAAGCTTTTATATGGTAACTTACTTGACCTTTCATATTTAAGAGTATTTGGTTTTCTTGCATATGCCTCCACATTAACAAATTCAAGAATAAAGTTAGCCCAAAGAGCTAGAAAAATAGCTTTTCTCGGTTTTAAATTAGGAACAAAGGATTTTTGACTTATTGATTTAAAATTAAAGGAAATTTTCATATCCAGAAATGTAATTTTTTATGAAACTCATTTTCCATTTTTACATTCTACTAACACTGATATTTCATTGGGGTCCACTCGTACTCCACAATGCATTGATCTTTTTTAATATGATACACCATCCACACATCATTTACAATCACTGATAAACTACTATTTTATGGTTTACAATGTGTTTAATTGTGTGGTTTTATCATGGTCTTTACCCACTTATTCATATAATTAGCATGCATTTATATTTCCTTCCTAAAATTATTACATGATTGAAAACATGCTTCTTTGGTCTTAATTTGGCTAATCTTAATCCTCTCTTATTACCATTCGATGCCTTAATCTATGTGTTAAGTGTTTCAGGCTTTATAGTGCATGAATGAGTGAGAGATTGGGAAGGAAGCTTGCAAAAATGGAAGGACCACAAGAAATTGAGGAGATGACCAGTGAGAAGTGACGCGTACGCGTTAACGATGCGACCGCGTAGAAGAAAGGGATTCGCAGTGACGCGGTCGCATGGCTCACGCGACCGCGCGAATTGGAAAAGTGCAAGTGACGCGGGAGCGTGGACGACGCGAACGCGTGGCAAGAAAAAACGCGAATGACGCGTCTGCATGGATGACGCGATCGCGTGACGTGCGCGATCTGCAGAATTACAAAAGTCGCTGGCAGAGATTTTGGGCCGCATTTCAACCCAGTTTTTGACCCAGAAACACAAATTAAAGTCAGGAAACTTGCAGAGACTCATCAGACTTTCATAATTCACGATTTTAGGATTAGATGTAGTTTTTAGAGAGAGAGGTTTTCTCCTCTCTCTTAGGATTTAGGATTTTAGGATTTCTATTAGTTTAGTTCAATTCATCTTCATTCCAGGTTCTATATTCCTTCAATATTTATTTTCTACTTTTATTTACTCTAATACTTTTATTTGTATTTGATTTATGTTGCTCAATTGGCTTATGAACCTTTCCATGTTATGACTTGAATTTATATTTAGACGTAGTTTGATTGCTTTATTTACATGAATGCTTTTAATTTAATTGAGATATTTTCCCTTTTGGCTTTGGTTGATTAATTGGTGACTCTTGAGTTATCAAACTCATTGTTGATTAAAAATTGGAATTCTTCAAGAATTGATTCGAGATCCAATAACTCTAACTTTTCCCAAGGAAAGACTGGGACTTGAGGATTCGAATTAATTCATCCACTTAACTTACCTTCATAGTTAGAGGTTAACAAAGTGGGAGAAAAATCCAATTCTCATCACAATTGATAAGGATAACTAGGATAGGACTTCCAGTTCTTATACCTTGCCAAGAGATTTTATTATTGTTAATTTATTTTACTTGTCATTTAAATATACCTGTGCCCATTGCCCAAACTTCAAAACCCCGATTTATAATCTTCATAACCAATAATAAGAACATACCTCCCTGCAATTCCTTGAGAAGACGACCCGAGGTTTAAATACTCGGTTATCAATTTTAAAGGGGTTTGTTACTTGTGACAACCAAAACGTTTGCACGAAGGGATTTCTGTTGGTTTAGAATCTATAACTACAATGCGACTATTTTTATAAAATTCTTTACTAGCAAAAATCCTAACGTCAAAATCGCGTCGCTTGTGTCCCACAGCTTATCCTAATCTGCCAAATATCTTATCTTTTCTTCCCCAATCCTAATTTTTCCTCCCTCCTTTCTTACTTACTTCTTCTTCCCTTTTTTCCCTTCTCATTTCTCTTATCTTTCATTTTCTTTTACTTAATTGCATACTTTCATTCATTGCATTATTTTCATTGGTGTTGGAATTTTATTTGGGTCATTGTTTTTTCTATATTTTTGTAGATTATTTGACAATTATATATTACTTTTTAAAGGGTTGCTTGCATGTTCAATTTAATACTTTCAAATAGCTTATTTACCATACATGCTATGTATTTGTGAAAACGCCCGTATGGCATTGTGCACTATTTTTTAGATTTCTTTTAATCTTCTACTATAAATGCTTGCTTTTCACAAAACCCTTTTTATATTTTATTAATTAAATATAATTGTTAATACAAACGTTATTGTTAGTTTCTTACGACTAACAATACATTAAAGCTTTTGATTCTTGATCTATGCTACTCATGCCCTTGCCGGCATGCTAATAAACATCTTGCATCCAATACTCCCCATGCCTTGCTATATTTCCGTTGATGAACTGATCACATGGAATCGCGACCATGTCTTCCATTCACTATTTTCCTTACTATCACTCGTACCGCCCTCCTCTTTGCTCTACACCTTTGGCTTCATATCCCTTTCTCCTCTCCCTTTTTCAGGCTGGCCACCAGAACGGGTAAAGAGAAAGCTTCTACAACGAGCAACAGCTGAGGATCCACAACACCCACCCACCTGTACATCTCAGCATGCACCGAGGACGGTGCAATCTTTAAGTGTGGGGAGGTCGATACCGATCTCCACGGATCAGTTAGCCCCTTCTTAACACCAATTTTTGTTTTTCATTGTTGCATTTGCATGTCTGATTGCATGTTTGTTTTCTGTGCATATTTTACCACTTGGTTAAAGTAATATTTTCTTTTTCAAGAAATTTTTATAATATTTCACTAATTTGAATAAAACTTTTTGAAAAACTTGTTTGAAGAAATCTAATTTTGGAACATAGTTTAGAGCTCGAACACACAAAACCAGTGAGATTTTGAGCTTATTTGATTGGTTGCATTTTATCAACCAATATTTTATTTTTGGTGTGTGTTTTTCTCTCTAAAATTGTGATCTTTGTCTTGCTTAATTCTATATTTCCATTGTTTGATGTATGCATGCACTGATATGATTGAGGCCTTTGTTTCACTAAGCTTACATACCCATATGGCCTTACCCTTTCATTATCCTTTGCAAACCAATTTGAGCCTAATATACCCATTTGTTCTTTACTCTAGCTCATTACTGACTCTAAGCGGAAAACAATAATGTCCTTAATTTGAATCCTTGGTTAGCTTAGACTAGTAAAAGTGCTTATGATTTAAGTGTGGGGAAGTTGGGTTTGAAAATATTTGGTTTGAATAATTTGGTGTTGTATATTTTAGTGAAAATGTACAAAATAATGGTTGAGCACATGTTATTGCATTCAATACTTTAATTATATGCATTGAGAAAAAAAAGTGAAAAAGAAAAATAAAAGAGCAATTAATAAAAGGGGACAAAATGCCCCAAAATAAATAAGTGAAATCAATGCATATGAGCTGTACTCAAAACTTAGAATGCATAAATATGTAGTAAACACAGTTGATGGGAAGTTAGATTTTGTATTTTAATTAAATGGATTGTCTTGAGTTAGGTGGAAAGTTTATGTTAATTAAGGATTCAGATTTTAGTCCACTTGGCCAAATTCAATCCTACCTTGACCCTAACCCTATTATAACCCTTAAAAGACCTCTTGATTTGTGTATTGGTACATTAAATTGTTGTTGATTATTAGATGAAGAGTAAGCTATAGAAAGTAAGATTAGTAGAGAATTGAGAGAATTGACCCTAGACACTTGAGAGTTAGAATGATATACACTACTAGTAAGGGTTCAGTGCTTAATTCTATGTTCCCTGCTTTTATGAGTTATCTTCTTTTTGCAAGTTATTTATATTGTAATTCAGTTCATATTTATTCTTGAAAGATTTATTTACTTTTTTTTTTTACCAAGTAGGTAGAATCATTTTAGCATGTAGTTGCATTCACATTCATAGGTTGCATTGCATGAGTCTTGCCTTTCCCTACTCATTTATTTGGTCTCCTTGAGTTTAGCATGAGGACATGCTAATGTTTAAGTGTGGGGAGGTTGATAAACTACTATTTTATGGTTTACAATGTGTTTAATTGTGTGGTTTTATCACGGTCTTTACCCACTTATTCATATAATTAGCATGCATTTATATTTCCTTCCTAAAATTATTACATGATTGAAAACATGCTTCTTTGGTCTTAATTTGGCTAATCTTAATCCTCTCTTATTACCATTCGATGCCTTGATCTGTGTATTAAGTGTTTCAGGCTTTATAGGGCATGAATGAGTGAGAGATTGGGAAGGAAGCTGCAAAAATGGAAGGAACACAAGAAATTGAGGAGATGACCAGCGAGAAGTGACGCGTACGCGTCAGCGATGCGACCACGTAGAAGAAAGAAATTCGCAGTGACGCGGTCGCATGGCTCACGCGACCGCGCGAATTGGAAAAGCGCAAGTGACGCGGGAGCGTGGACGACGCGAACGCGTGGCAGAGAAAAACGCGAATGACGCGTCTGCATGGATGACGCGATCGCATGATGTGCGCGATCTGCAGAATTACAAAAGTCGCTGGCAGAGATTCTGGGCCGCATTTCAACCCAGTTTTCGGCCCAAAAACACAGATTAAAGTCAGGAAACTTGCAGAGACTCATCAGACTTTCATAATTCACGATTTTAGGATTAGATGTAGTTTTTAGAAAGAGAGGTTCTCTCCTCTCTCTTAGGATTTAGGATTTTAGGATTTCTATTAGTTTAGTTCAATTCATCTTCATTCCAGGTTCTATATTCCTTCAATATTTATTTTCTACTTTTATTTACTCTAATACTTTTATTTGTATTTGATTTATATTACCCAATTGGCTTATGAACCTTTCCATGTTATGACTTGAATGTATATTTAGACGTAGTTTGATTGCTTTATTTACATGAATGCTTTTAATTTAATTGAGATATTTTCCCTTTTGGCTTTGGTTGATTAATTGGTGACTCTTGGGTTATCAAACTCATTGTTGATTGAAAATTGGAATTCTTCAAGAATTGATTCGAGATCCAATAACTCTAACTTTTCCCAAGGAAAGACTGGGACTTGAGGATTCGAATTAATTCATCCACTTAACTTACCTTCATAGTTAGAGGTTAACAAAGTGGGAGAAAAATCCAATTCTCATCACAATTGATAAGGATAACTAGGATAGGACTTCCAGTTCTTATACCTTGCCAAGAGATTTTATTATTGTTAATTTATTTTACTTGTCATTTAAATATACCTGTGCCCATTGCCCAAACTTCAAAACCCCGATTTACAATCTTCATAACCAATAATAAGAACATACCTCCCTACAATTCCTTGAGAAGATGACCCGAGGTTTAAATACTCGGTTATCAATTTTAAAGGGATTTGTTACTTGTGACAACCAAAACGTTTGCACGAAGGGATTTCTGTTGATTTAGAATCTATAACTACAACGCGACTATTTTTATAAAATTTTTTACTAGCAAAAATCCTAACGTCAATCACCCACACATACCACACTCACAGATTCAAATGAATATTTCTCAAGCTCAATGCACTCACCAATTTTCTCACACACTATTGCACTCATTACCACACCACACACTAACAATGCACATGTATCACAACACTCTGACATCACACATGATTGCATTACTAGAAAATCTGAAAGAGTCAAGAAATCGCCTGCTTATTTGAAGGACTATCATTGTATGACAACCCACACAGCTTACTCTAGCAATTTTGCCAACTCTAACTCTTTATATCTTATCTCACAACACTTGTCATATGATAAACTAACCCCAAATATAAGTCACTTTCTCTAGCCATCACCTCAAATCAAGAACCTAGCACTTATGAGGAAGCGGCTGCACATGAATGTTGGAGAAAGGCAATACAAGATGAATTGACAGCTCTAGATCAAAACAAAACTTGGTGTCTCACTGAACTCCCAAAAGACAAGAAGGCTGTGGGTTGCAAATGGGTTTTTTGGGTAAAATTCAATCACAATGGTACCATAGAGAGGCACAAAGCGAGACTAGTTACAAAAGGATTCATTCAAGTGCAAGGAGTAGATTATGGTGATACTTTTAGTCCAGTTGTCAAAATGACTACCCTACGAGTAATGTTAGCATTAGCAGCGGCAAAGAAATGACATTTGAAACAGCTGGACGTCAACACTGCCTTCCTTCATGGAGATTTGGACAAGGAAGTTTATATGAAGATACCACCCGGTTTGCCTGTGTCACAACCAGGTTTGGTTTGTAAATTGCAAAAGTCTCTATATGGACTTAAGCAAGCAAGCAGGCAATGGAACATTAAGCTCACTCAAACTCTTATGGATGCTGGTTATAAGCAATTTTTTTATGATCATTCACTCTTCATCAAGAAACAATCTGGAAGCTTCACTACCATTCTAGTATATGTTGATGACTTGGTTTTAACCGGGAATAACATTGACAAAATCAATTCCATCAAGTAAAATTTAGATGACAAATTCAAAATAAATGATCTTGGTGATATCAAATACTTCTTGGGAATGGAAGTAGCACGCTCTAACTTTGGAATTCATATTTATCAGCAGAAGTACACCATGGACCTTCTCAAGAATTTTGGTTATCTGGATTGCAAGCCTCTCTCTACCCCCATTTGATTATAGTTAGAAACTCTCAAAGGAATCAGGTACCATTTTAACAGACAACCCTGTTTACAGACAGCTCATCGGCCGACTCCTTTACCTCACAAATACTAGACCCGATATCTCTTATGCTGTGGGACATTTGAGCCAATTTTTGGACTGTGCAACCACTTCTCACCTACAGGCTACTTTTTGTGTACTCCGATATTTAAAAGGCCGACCTGCAACTGGTCTCTTCTTCTCTTCTACTTCTAATCTGCATCTCACTGGATTTGCCGATGCTGATTGGGCTACCTGTGCCGATACTCATTACTCTGTTTCGGGTTATTTCTTCATGCTTGGGAACTCTCTCATTAGCTGGAAGAGTAAGAAGCAAACCACAGTTACTAAGTCCTTTGCAGAAGCTGAATATAGGTCTCTTGCTGTTGCCACTTGTGAAGCTAGTTAGTTATCTTTCTTAATGAATTTTATTGGTTTGCCGCTTCAAAAGTCTATCACTCTATTCTGTGACAACCAGTCAGCCATTCATATTATAAGTATTGAAAAAATATATTTAGGTCAAAACTCAAAAAAAAAACGAATGAAAAAATTCAACTAATAAACAAATTAAACCAATTAGATAGAAGAGAAACTCACCACTGTCACAATGGTAGTGATGAAATGTTGAACGAAGCTTCAAAGAGGGAGACAATGTAGAGAGAAAGTGAGGGTAGTGAGAAGGTTGAGAGAGAAATGAGAATCTGAAATGAAAGGAAGGTGAGGGAGGGTTGAGAATTTGAAATCTGATTCGCCCTTTATCGATATGCGACGGCGGCGAAACACTGCATTTCATTTATTCAGTTTTGCCGACGACAATTAACAACGTTAAATTCATTCATTTTATTAAATTAAACTTATAGGTCGTGGGTAAATATAATATTTCATTAACACCATGTATATATTTATAGATGGTTAAGCCGTCGGGTAATATTTTCTCACACCGAAATTTAGTGATGATTACTGTCTTACTGATAGCTATGGCATCAATAAAATAAATCCTCGAAAAAAAATTAAAAAACCAACTAAATTTACTGACGCCTTCAAGATTTATTGATAGCCAGACCATCGATAATCTTCATCACTGAAACGGTTGCCAGAGGGTCCGTCCATAATCACGACTCATGTAGTAGTGTGTTTTGGTTTTTTAATTCCATAAAAATCAAGCATAGTATGTTTCGGTTTTTAATTTAAAGATGGCTTTTGTTTTGGTGGCGACAGAGAAGACCTTGCGAAAGTTTGAGGCAGAGATGAAGGTGACACCACTAAAGTTTTTTGGAGGGAGAGAGCGCAGTTGAGGTTTTTGGAAACTTCGACCGTGATACGGCTAAAGGGTCGCTCGTTGAGAGTGGGGCTGCTAGGGGCACTTTTTCTTGAAGGAGTCGCTCGTAGCACTCGGTATTGAACGAGTCATCCTCGTTAGCCGCCGAAAACTCGCTCTGCGACCATGATTAGGTATGAGAGTTTGTCATTGATTCACTTTTTTTGACGATGTTGTTGTTGCTGCTCCGACAACGCCATTGCCGCCATCTCCTAGTGACACAGCCATTGAGGTCAAATGAACCCTATAAGTGGAGGATATAGGCAAATTAGTAAATTCATATTACATATAATTTTTTTTAGTATTTACTGTTAATAGGGTTTAATTACAAAATCTAATATAGTATAGGGACTCAACTAAAAAAAATTATTAGTCTGATTGAAAATTCGATAAAATTATAAAGACTTTTAGAATAATTAAACTTAAAATATATGACAAATATCATATTTAAATTATATAATTATAAATATAAGTATAAAATTATTATTTATATTGAATTATATTTAATATTCAAGGTCAAATTAATGAAATGATCACAATTCTAAAATAATTAGATTTTAATTATGATATAGGTTTTAGTTTATCATTATTTGTTTTGAATCGATCATAATTTATTTTCAATTTTTTATCCAAGTATGATTTTTTTAAAGAAATAATTTTTGCTATTTTCCAAACATAACTAGTAACTTGCATAAGTTTTAAAACCTTTTGTACATATCATTTAAGTTTAAAGTATATATTTGACTCTTATATTACTCATCTTATAATAATAATAATAATAATAATAATAATAATAATAATAATAATAATAATAATAATAATAATAATAATAATAATAATAATAATAATAATAATAATAATAATAATAATAACTTACAATATTTATTTCTAATAAGTGTATGATAACATGACAAAACCAACTAAACCAGAGATGGATGGAAGCAAATTAAACCCTAAATCATCATCTTTTTCACTATCTACCTTTTTTTTTTATCAACATGACATCAATACCAAATTTGGCTTGCTCTGTGGAACTAATTGCAGATGGAATATAAGTTCCATTAATTACTCCAATGACATTCTTAAAAGATGATCAATATTTTTTTATATTTTTGGATAAACTAAACTTGATGTACTTGAATAATAATTTTAGACAAATAACTAATATCCCATGAAATTGTCTATTTATAATCTTTCATGAGTGTTGAATCATTTCTTTTGCTATCTTGACTAAATATGTTTAAAAATATTAATATCATCTATTGAATCTCTTTTCTTTTATTAATAATTTGTAGACCATGTTTAACTGTCAGTACAAAAAACATATTTTTTCATTCAAAACTATTAACATTATCTAATAAAATAATTTTATAAATTTTTTTACACCCACAAATGATATGTTCTTTGATTTGTTTCTTGTTCTCTTTACATATATATTTCACTGCTGCATGTGGAGTAATTAATGTGTTACCTCCTTATCTTTATTGTAGTCCCTTTATAATAAAAAAAAGTAATTTTGACTTTTTATCCTTCTTTTTCGACTGTGACATCTCGTCATAAAAAATTTATCAACAAGATTATTTTGTATTGGATTGAGATATAAACTTTTGATACTTTTTTATTAATAGTGCATTTTTAACATTTTACATTGTGATTTCACATCTACCATATAATATAATATTACAGAAATTGTCATATAACAATGGTAGTGGTGTCAAATAAGATCATAGCTTGATCCAATGGTTATTTACCGTTTGATATATCATAAAAAATAATCTAACGATATAAACTTTGTTCGTAAATATTTACCATCGGATTACCAGCTCAAGAAATTAATTAGTTATTGTCAGATGTTTTTGACGGTAATGTTAGCGCCAAAATATATTTTTGCACACCATGTTATCGTCAGATTATTTCTATGGTAATTCCAATAGTAATATCATTGTTCTTTTAGAATTTGAAATAAATGGTCAATTTTAATTTTAATTTAATTTTTTTTCACATAATTAATAGTCAATTCGTAAATAATAAATAATAAATAGGAAGCATTGCATTAATCCTAAAAATGAATATGGTTCTAAATAATGATAGCATTTTAATCAAGTTCACATAAGATAATTTTTATTTATAGTGTCTTTTAGTATGACAATCAACAAGACTCAAGGATATAAGTTAAACTAAGACCGATTTTTACGCACCGATAATTATATGTAACACTTTCAAAAGTTAAGAGCAAGCAAGAGATAGAGATTTTAATTCAGAATCATAAAGCGGTATTTGAATATTGCACAATTAATATTGTGTATAGAGAAGTATTTGATAAATTAAATTATTGTTTAGGTACTGTTTAATCAATTAGTATTTGTCTGTTATTAATTATGTTTTTCATATATATTTTTTTATATTTGGATAGAAATTTTTAAATAAATAATATTTAAATTTTATTTAATATTAGAATAGAGATATAACCTATAATGTGTAACGATTAATAATGGAGACAAAAAAATGTGCACGCATATTTTTTCATAGAAATTAAAAAGTTAATTTATTGCATATTATGCTTTTTTAATTAATCTAATTATTTTATAAATTTTTTTTGTTATACACTATTGTTTAATATTTGCATAAATAAAAAGCAATAAATTTATTAATTTTTTTTAAAAATACCTCAAATATAAATAAAATATTAAATATTTTTTATGAATGTAGTGGTATATACATTAGTTTTTTTTTTTTTTGAAAGTAATTCAACTTTATAAACACAAGTACCAACTACTACACAATGAAAAATTCTAAAAAAAAAAAGAGACTAATTAAACAGAAGAAATGTTTGTCTGTCTAGCATTAATTATATAATATACCCTTGTGTATCTTGAATGAAAAATTATACAGAAAATTAAATTGCATACCATCTTAAGTGTCCCATATTTTCTCTTACCACTCTCTTGTCTGATTTCACGTGGAATATGATATGCAATGCGAGAAATCGTGAGATGTATGGAAGTGTGAAATGGGTTTATGTTCCCTTAGTAGGGGCCCCAATTGCCCATATTTCCATAGAGAATAAATCAATAAATAAACTCCTTCCTCCAATTAAGTTGGTCAAGTAGTTAGTTTACTCTTCTATTTAAGTAAATATCGATATACTCTTAAATAAAATTTAGATCTATGACAAATTAATTTTTAATTTATTGAATTGAGAAATACCATAAAAAACAAAAAAAAACTCCTCCCTCAAAATATGATGGTCTCATTAATTAATAATTAAAATTTTTTATTATTATCTTTCTCATTCTTAAATAGTTAAAAACTAAAAATTTTAATATATATTTTAAAACATTATTAAAAATTTAAAACTTTTTAAAACACCACAATTCATTTTTAATAGTTGACTAATGAAATTTATTGTTTATAATTTTTTTTCCTTCTAAAAGTTTAACTCAAAACATAATGTTTAAATAACTAAGAATATTGTTACTAAAAATAAATGTTTTTAAAACTTCTTTGATAAATACGCTATAACAGTATCGAAAACTTCATACCTTTAATTTTCAATAAAAGATTTCTAGAGTTAGCTAAATCTTCATTTTTAATAACCGTTAATTTTTATAATTTTATTAAATTTTTAATAAATATTTTTAATTTATAATTTTATAATTAAATTTCTATCATAAATAAATATTTATAATAGATTTTTATTAGACATTTTTTGAAAAGAATTAATATTTTAAAAATATTTATTTTAAAATATTTATTTATAATTTATTTTATATTAAACACAAAAACAAATATTTTAAAATTATTTATATTTAATAAAAATAATTTTAAAAAATAAAATTTTTATCTACTACAACAGATATCCAATTAAAAATTTAGAAAAATTATAAAGATTAATAATGACTTTGTTAATGGGTATTTCTATTAAAAAAAAAGAAGAAAAGAAAGACAAAGACAAGAATAAGTGATAATAAAAAAATTGAAAATTGAAGAAAATAATTCTTTAAAATAAAAAAATTGATAAAGTGATAAAATAAAAAATTAATCATTATTATTGATTTTGTAGTTTTTATAAAATATATGTTATATTATCTTAATTTAAGCGTGAATTCTTATTTTATTATTTTACTAATTTTTTCACCTTTTAGGATCTTAATTTAATAATCTAAAATTAATGACATTGTTAATAGGTGGCTAATTTTTTTATATAAAAAAATATTGATATCTTTGAAAATAGAATTATTTAGCGTAATTATATGTAGGTGAATTTTACATATGAAAATTTAACATGTAGAGTGCATGTTATAATATGCACGGTGCGTATTAGACACATGTCATCATGTTAGTATTTTGGCCAACACGCATATATTTTTTTTTTGGATTTTGTTAGATAGACAATGCCTTTTATAAACAATGTAAACAATAAGATCTAAAATTGACCTAATAAAATAAAAACAAACTACAGTGTCAAATTACCTACCTAACCATTTGCACGGTGGAAACTCAGATGTAGTCGACTTTACGTAAAATTGATACTTGAGAGCCGTTAGATGATTTGATTAATTTGACTAAATTTTCATCTAACAAACTTTTAGATATCAACTTCACGTGAAGTCGACTTCACCTGAGTTTTCACCCCATTTGCACACCTAATGAATTGAACATCTAATATATCAATTATTCACATTGTTTAATATTTTCATTGTTTATCTATACTTCTTTTTTCAACACACTCATAAAACTTTAATATATTTCAAATACCAATATTTAATCAAAATATCATTTTTGTCTCTGTATTAAAAATAATTTCTGTTGATGGCTTTCCTGTCAGAAAATAAGAAAAAGAAAAGAAGATAGACCAGAGCAAGTGGTAATGAAAATTGAAGAAAATGAAAAAAAATGAGAGCACAGTAGTAAGTAGTACATGACAATATCACATTACAACACTTAACTTACACAGTTACACATATAGTCACATGGGAGATGCTTCTGTAAAAGAGAGAGAAACAAGGCTTATGCGTTGCGAGATACACATATTTTAGAGAGAGAAAGAGAGAATAGAGACTTCTAGAGAGAGAAAGTGGGTGTTTTATGTCTTTTTTGGGTTAGACTCTTTTTCCATATCTGTTGCAGGGTGGTGTGGTGTGGTGTGGTGTGTGGCACTGTGTGGGTGAGTTTCCCAAAGCTCTCTCTATTCTGAAAGGTGTGTGGTGTTGTTGATGCAGCAGAGGGGCATGGAATAGAATGAATGAAGCCATGGCATCCCTCAATTGGTGCTATTTATTTGCTCAGAGACTTTCACCCGCTTCTGCAGAAATTTGAGGAACCCTAATTTCTGATTGGGTTTCCTTTTTCTTCTCCCATTCTGGTGGGTTTCTCTTGGGCTTTAAACCTGAAACTTTTTTTTATGCATATTTGGTGTTTGTTGAAATGCTTGATTCATTTTCATGGCTCTTGGGCACAGATTATGAATTTCATTGAAAATCTGAGCTTGGTGGGTCCTGATCTATGACATAATCTTAATTCTTAGCTCTTTTGCTTTGGATTTATGCATTATCATCCATTTCTGGGTCTAAATTTTTGTTCTGTGTTTCAATGCTGCTTATTCGTTCATGCATGTTGATTTCTGTGTTTTCCTTTGCAATTCCGACTCTCTCTCTCTTTCTCTCTCTCTCTCTCTCTCTCTCTCTCTCTCTCTCTCTATTGAATGCTTAATTCAATTAATTGGTATTTGTTAATCAATGTAATTTTATTTTACTGTTTTAAAAAAAAGAAAAAAAAAGAGGAAAAGGATGAGGTTCTTGTCCAAAAAGATTTCCAGAACTTTAGTCGTTGAAGTTTGGTGACAACTTCAGTGTTGTATGTCATAATGTCTAAAGAAAATGTCGTTGTATATGTGTAAACTATGAAAGGTTTGTAGGATTTAGGATGTTTTGAATTTGTATTTTGATTTCATTCAGATTTCCCATTTTGCATGTCTTCGGTTCTGTGTTGCTTGCTAGGTAATGTTGCTCAGTTTAATGAAACTGCTTTGCTAATATAACCAGAAAAAAGTTTATTAGACATTGTTGTCTTGTTTTAAAGACCATTCCCCGCAACTTCCACGAGGGAAACATGATAAATACTCTGATTTTTTAGGAAGAGTACAATGGGTGAATTTCCAGTTAATGGTTTTGAAGCGAACTCTAATGTTGAAACATGAAAGCGCTGTTGCATGAAAACCGTAACATGTCTGATCCTCGTTCCCTCGGTTAAATGCATGTTTGTCAGTGAGAAACTTTCTCTATATTATGAAACACTGCTGCATTAAAAATAATGTGTCCAATTTCCTATCCACTGGATTGCTAATGAAAAATTGTTCTAAATTGGGGGCAAAGAAAATGTTGCTACCGGATTCTGTTAAAGGAGGAAACAATCATAATACCAAATTGCTCTTAGGGCAATGATGTTAGTTCATCAAAGAAAACAATCATAATTCTCACTTATACTCCAACTTTCTGCTTAGTTCACTTGGGAGGAAAGGAAAAGACGTACGACGGAATAAACATACCTACTTGATGATTTATTTATTTATTCTCATTACATTACAATTTCTATTTAACGAATTTCTATCTTCGGATGACATATGGATGACTTCAATATAGAAGCTAAACAGTTTTGGATGTTTTAGTTTTGATTTCCTTTTCTTTTTAAATTTATTTATTTGTTTGTTTAATTAATAACTGCATCTTGTTAGTGTAATAACTTACTTCACTTTCTTATGCAGATTATCAGGCCTTTGTCTTTTTATTTGTCAACCAAGGTTTGAAATGACGGAGTTTGTAAAATACTAGTTTATAGCTGAAAAAATGGCCAACTACTTCCTTAGGTTGTTTACAAAAAGCCAGAGGTAGCTTCTTAATGTAGCAACATGTAGATTACCAAGAGCAGTTGCAAATAAAGTGATACTGCATTAATCAGCACAGATATCGATCAGCAAACAAATGGAAGGCTTATGCGAGGAGGGATCTAATGAAGAAAGACAGATTTTTACTGAGGTCTTTTCCAGTAATGGCATTTTTCAGTCTAGTCAGAGGTGTCTTGTTTCTGGAGTTATCAACTTTGAATGTGAATCTGCAAAAAACACTTTCAAATCATTCTGCTCTAGTAATGAAGTTTCAGCTGTACTGCGCTCCTCATCTTCAAGATTTAAACATCCCGAGGAGGACCTTAATGCCATTCAAGATTCCAAAGAGACTGCTTTGGGGTGTGTGCCAAAGAGTTTCACATGTGAAGATGATCAAAATGACGAGGAAATGAATGTCAAGCGAATGAAGTTTTCTTTACATGAAACTCCTAGTGGTAGATCTGATTCAGAAAATGTTTTGAATCCATCAGAACTTTCAAAAGATACAGTTTCTAATTTATCTCATGCTGACTGTGATAGTGAACCCATTGCTTTTCATTTAGTTGAATCATCCAAGTGTGGTGTGATATCTAGTAGCTATCTGTTGAAGCATAATGTGTTACAGAGCAAACCAGCGGCTAAGGGTGATGTAGATGCTACAAAATGTAAATCAGCAACTGCAGACAGTAATGTTGCAAAAGAGGTGATTGTAGGTAAGGCAATTGCTTCTCCTGCTTCCCAGGAGAGCTTTGCAAACAGGCTTGTGGTTACGACATCATCAATCAGTGCTGTGAATCCTTTACATCCTGAAGAAATGTCAAAAGACTTCATATCTGCTGACATGGATATTTCAGATTCATTATCAAAGCTGGACAAAAAGGATCCTCGTACTTTGCTGCAGTTTCATATTTTGCGGTTGCTTACAGCGGCAGGATGGTCAGTTGAGAAGCGTAAACGCCCTAGTAGGCGATACATTGAGTCCGTTTATAGGACTCCAAAAGGAAAAACTGTCCGGGAATTTACAAAGGCTTGGAGATTATGCGGTCAGCTTCTGTCTGTTGAAAAATGTAATTTAGCATATGAAGAATGTAAGGAATGGAGTGATATTAGTCAATTTTGGTCTGATTTGTCCATTGCACTGATAAATGTTGAAAAAGGAATGAACCAGTTAGAGACTGCTTCTATGTTGGCTTATCAATGGTGGCTTCTGGATCCCTTTGTAGTACTAATTTTTTTTAATAGAAAGATTGGTGCACTGAAAAAGGGAGAAGTAATCAAATTAACTCGAACTTTAGTTTCGGGTAACAGTGCTTGTAAACGGAAATCAGATGAAGATATATATGTTGTAGCGAATCCCAGCAGCATAGAAAACCATTGTAGAAAAATCTCTGTAAACAAAAGCAGTATGGATCTAGTTTTCTCACCTGGTTATGGATTAGATAGCAGTGGCACTCAGCAAAGTGCTTGCTCTTTTGATATTCTTACAAGTTCGGGAAATTCAATACAAATGCTTGAAGGGTCTAAGGTAAATGATGTTCACCAGGCTAACGTTGGAAATTCTCAAAGGGTTGATGAAGATAATGGGATTGAGGGAGATGTACTATTGGAAATGTCACAGGAAAAGAATGCATCTGAATTAAGCCATGCCCTTGTTCATTTTCATGACTCTGAGGCTATTCAACAGTCTAATTATAGTGATGGAGAGGGCAGAAAAATCTCAACAGCTTCTGTATCTGAGACAGATAAGACATGCTCTGCCACCAGTGTTATTCTTAAGAAGAAAATGAGGAGGAGGTGCAAAAGGGTATCTCAGATCAAACTGAGTATGTTATACCGTAGTGACATGGTGGGCTCAACTGTTACTGAGCAGATGCAATCACTGAATGGTGGTCCAAGTGGAACTCAGTTTGGGTTGGAAGAGGCTCACGATAATCTAGTAGACGATTCAGGAACAAAAAGAAGCTGCAGGAAGTTATCATCTGTCGGTGCATCCCAGCATATTAGGAAACCAAACTACTCCATAAATGGAATGAATAAGTCCAGTAGATGCCGGATTAAAGATGATGATCTGTTGGTCTCAGCAATATTCAAGAACAAGGATTCTGGCCAAAATATGATTCGTGGTAATTCTAAAGCAAAATCTGGCAAATTGAGAGGCCGGAGAAATCTTAAAAGCCAAAAGGGCAGATGTCGGTTGCTACCAAGGAATCTTTGCAATGCAGGGAATCACAATAAGGATGGCAAGAGGTATTATTTGGGGTCAAGGACAGTCTTGTCCTGGTTGATTGAGAATGGTGTGATATCTATAAATGATGTGATTCAATACCGAAGCCTTAAAGATGATGCTGTCATTAAGGATGGTAGGATTACCAAGGATGGTGTTGTGTGCAAGTGTTGTTCTAATGTGTTTACATTATCAGAGTTCAAATTTCATGCTGGTTTTGCACTGAATCGTCCCTGCTTGAATCTTTTCATGGAGTCTGGTGAGCCGTTTACACTGTGCCTCCTTCAAGCTTGGTCTTCTGAGTACAAAGCCAGGAAAAGTCAGAATCAAGCTGTGAAAGTTGATAATGATGATAGAAATGACGACTCATGCGGCCTATGTGGGGAGGGGGGTGAGCTGATTTGTTGTGATAACTGTCCGTCTACTTTTCATCTGACTTGTTTGTCCACTCAGGTATATGTGCTTTCTGGAGTAGGCTAGTTTCTTTCTTATGTTCCCTAGTTTTTCATATTGTTTTTTCTGCTACTTTTTAGGAATTAGACTTACTATTAAGTGATTGTTATAACGTCATCCTTTACAGTTATTATTTATATACATACTATATATAGTCTTTTACAATAGCATCATACAAGTAGTACTGCCCCTTCCTTTGTCAAATTGTGGTAGAAGATTACTTCTTTTTTTCTTGTATGGAGTCAGGAATGTTTATCTGTACTTATTGCTTGAAAACTATAGTAGATTGTAGTAAGGGTTTTCTATGGTTAGTGGATGTTCTCTATCACTTCTATGAACTTGACTATGTGGTCAAGAGTAAGGTCATTTTGTTCCCTGGTATATATTTTACTTGCAATTTCTTGTTTAATAGCACTTAAGCTATGCGCTTAATTTGTTTTGATTTGGTATGGAGATTCTGTGAGCATATTCACACTTGACTTTTTGACTGTATGCTGGCTGGGTACTGGTCAAGTTTCTTTTTTATGTTATCAGGATTTAAAGGCGTGTATTTATGTTGTTCTAGTCTGCCCTTTTTTCTTGTCCTCTTTAGATCTTGTTTATATTTTGTACTATGTGGATGTCGTTATTGTTGGAGTTCTATCACCCTACCATGAAAGAATGATGACTGTTTCTTGTACATCAGGAGATCCCTGATGGCAACTGGTACTGCACAAATTGCACTTGTCGGATATGTGGAAAATTGGTCATGGACAAGGAGGCTTCAGATGGGTATGATTCATTGCAATGTTCACAATGTGAACATAAATGTAAGTATGCCCTGTGCACATTGCATTTATAGATCTTGTTTATTTGACTCTCCTTACACTCCAGACTGGTGGGTGATTGGATGCCTCATTCACTCATATCAATGCCTCCCTAACTACTACTACTACTACTACTACTACTATTATTGTTATTGTTATTGTTATTGTTATTGTTATTGTTAGGCAGACATTGATCTGAGTGAATGAGTGTGATTGGATGCCTCATTCACTCAGATCAATGCCTCCCTAACTATTATTATTATTATTATTATTATTATTATTATTATTATTATTATTATTATTATTATTATTATTATTATTGACTGCTTAATTTGTTCATGAAGAAGGATTTCTCTTGGCTGAAAGTTTATGCACTTTTTCCTTTTTGGTGCTTCAGTAATGATTTTGTCAGATTATTATTAACATGTATTTGAACAGATCATGATAAATGCCTGAAAGAAAGAGATAAACAAGAAGGCTTTCTTCCAGATACTTGGTTTTGTGGTCAGAGTTGTCAGGAGGTACTTGCTAAATTTTTCTTAAGAAGTTTCCAGGCTTCCGTTTGAAATTGATTTCTTGAGGCAGTGGTGTGGGGTGTTGGCGCAACTACTTATTATTATTATTATTGTTATTGTTATTATTATTATTGTTGTTATTGTTATTGTTATTGTTGTTATTATTATATACTCTGTAGAGTAATTGGGAATTATTGTTGGGGAAATGGCATGGTTTGAAGAAAGCTTTGGAGAATGAGTGACTCAGTAACCAAGTGAAGTGAGTGAGTGTGATTGGTTGGTGAGTGTGGGTGGTGGTGGCAACTGTCCGGTTGGGGGGGGGGGGGGAGGGTGCGGTAGTGGCACTGTGGTGATGTTGGATTGAGAAAAAGTGATGATGATGAAGAAGAGTTGATGATTAGAATAAGGATAAAATATGAAAAAGAATAAAAGAGTTGACTAACTGTTGACCATAAGGAAATTAACGGTAGGGGTAAAATTGAAACTTATCAAAAACTTTTGAAATAAATTAAATGTTAAGGGTAGATATTGATATTTAGATTGAAACATATAAAATGAATCTTCAGCATATTAATGCGATTCTTAAACTGTACTTTCTAACTAAAATTCAGAGTCATCCTTATTTCAAATTATTCTATGGTGATTATAATTGAGAGCAATGTGCTTGATTCTGCTTTAATGTTTCCATGACTGTTGCTTTGTTGCCTTTTATAGTTTTACAATATCAGAATGAATTTGACAGCTTTCAAAGTTATATTTTTCTCGAAATTTTACATTCTTCCTTTCTGGGGATTATTGTAGTAGATGCCTGTTTATAAGTGAACTAGAAAAGTGAAAACCTTTTCAGTTTCTTGCAAAAGATAGACAAGTCTTGTATGTAACATAAATTTCATTTTTATGCTAGTATTTTGACATTTATGCAAATAATAATAATTTTTATTTGTTAGAGTTGCTTTTGCTATATTCAACAGGGAGCTTATGCTTGTTTTAACATTAGGATCTTATCCATGCCATTAAGAGAAATTCTCTAGGAGTAAATGATCAACAAATTTACTGATGAATGTTTTTGCCTGCGTGATTGAGATGCTATAGATAATGGTATAATGGATTGCATTATCCATTAATTCCTTCTGTGTTGGTTTTATTGCAACAGTTCTATCTTACAGCATGACTGCATGAGTTCCTTGTACACTGTAATGTTATTTTCTATCCAAGGACTTGACACTTGGAATTTGCAGGTATACTCTGGTCTCCAATCTCAAGTGGGGTTAGTTAATCATGTTTCCAATGGCTTCTCATGGATGCTTCTTAGATGCATCCATGATGACCAAAAGGTTCATTCTACCCAGTGGTTAGCCCTGAAGGCGGTGTGCAATACTAAGTTAGCTGTTGCGCTTACTATCATGGAGGAGTGTTTTTTGTCGATGTTGGATCCAAGAACAGGCATACACATGATACCCCAACTATTGTACAACTGGGGGTTTGTTCTTCTTTCCTATGACAATTTTGCCTTGCCTCAGCAACTCTTTTTCAATGCCTCATCTTCTGAGGTTCTTACATTTTGTTTTCCTTACTCCCTCTGTAATTGTCTTTCACTTTTTGGGTTCATTGAAAAATTAATATTTCTAGACATGAAAGTGATACTTATTTTGAAACAGAGGGAGTATCTTCTATTGCATTTTAGCTTATCCCACCTAATGGGACATGACTTTATTGTTGTTGCTGTATCTTCTATTGCATTTTGATCTGAAAGTTCGCATCTCTAAATTTCAGGTCTGATTTTGCTCGCCTGAATTTTCAAGGGTTTTACACTGTGGTATTGGAAAAGCAGGATGTGTTAACATCTGTAGCATGTATTAGGTAAAACATATAATATAGATATTTTACCTTCTGGAATTTATGGCAGGTTTTGTGCTATTTAGAATACAATCCCTGACACACACTTATGTGGGAGAATCCAAGAATCAAGTTCAACTACTTTTCTAATATCAAATATGCAAAGCAAATTAGTGGAATGCCTTTTAATTGTTCTCCAGCTTACCCTTCCAGATGATTTACTAATGAATTAGGTTATTGTCAAAGTAATTTTATTCATTTGAGTTGCCATGGGTGTATAATTGCATCATAAATGAAGGATTTCTCCTTTGCAGGGTGCATGGAACTACAGTTGCTGAGATGCCTCTCATTGCAACTTGCAGTCGGTTTCGTCGGCAAGGAATGTGCCGACTCCTTGTGAGTTCAATTGAAGAGGTATTATTTGCCCGAAGTTTTGTATCTATCCAAAATTTTCATTAAAACAAAAAGTTATGTTCCAGTTTCTTCCTTGTTGGTTTGCATTCTTTAGTTTGAACATTCCTACTTTCCTCTGTTTGGTATTTTTTTAGGACTTTTGTATTTTAACAATTTTTTTATTAGCAGATGCTAACATCTGTCAAGGTAGAGAAGCTTGTGGTAGCAGCAATTCCAGATTTGGTGGAGACATGGACCAAAGGATTTGGATTCACACCTGTGGATGCCGCCGAAAAGCAGAAGTTCAACAAAATCAACTTCATGGTTTTTCCTGGAACAGTGTTACTTGAAAAACCCTTGTACAAGAAGGAAAGACCCGAAGGTATTTTCATTTGTGTATATTTATAGCATGCTATGATTGTAAAATATTACTAAAATTCATTGTTGTCAACTGAAACAGGAATCTGTTATGCATCACTGATGGCAGCAAATGAACCAACCAAAGTAGGTATCAGTTCCGAAGAAATGGCCCTGGATAAATCAGCACTAGAAGATGTTGGAGACATTGCTACTGACGACGTGGGTGCTGATAAGTCAGGGAAACCAGCAGAACTTGAAGGTAAGAATCACAGAGACACCATTGCTGACAGGGAAACCAGCAGAGATGATAACACTCAAGCCATCAACAACGACGACACTGGATTAGACGCCACAAAATCAACAGAAATTAGTAGCTGTTTTGGAGCAGAGATCATCCCGGTAATGGTCTCGGACAAGTCTGATAAATTGTGCGGTGGAGACAGCATGCTCGAACTGAGAATGAGCAGCGAAATCCAAACGGCGTGTAAGTTGGGACAGCAATCAAGTGAGGACTGTAATGTAAAGAAAGATGGTGCTGAATCAGGTGTATTAGTTATTGAGGAAAAGGATGTCAAAGTAGGTGAAGTTCAGGAAAATGCAAATGTGCAGGGTAATTTTTCAAATTTGTCCTGTAAAACATTCGTGGGCAGCAATTTTGACATTGATTCTAGTATTGAACGATCAGGTGAAACTGCTCTTTTTGGAACATTTGCAAAGTCTGCAAGTTGAATGATGAGTTGAAAAAAAAATAGATTTTTTTTTTGTGGAAATGGTGTGATGCTCATAATTTATGTTTTAGCATAGAGTATAAGGAAAACTGTTTTTTTATTCCCTAGGATATTTCTCAATATGATAAGTTAATGATTAATTCGTCGCGAATTGGAGTTCTATTTAAGGATTTGTTACTAGCTAATAGGTTGATGTATATATAAGGTAAGATTTGAACTTTTGATATTTGCTTAAGCATATTAGCTCAAACTACTAGATCAGCTTAAGCATATTAGCTCAAACTACTAGATCAACCTAAGTTGGTAAGATTTGAACTTCTGATCTATTATTAATATATTGTGAAAATTTAGTGTGTGTTTGGATTACAGTTTGCAAACGGGAGTTTGAATAAAATTGATTTTGTAAACTTGATTTTGATGAAAATTGATTTTGTAAACTTAATTTTGATGAAAAGTAAGTTTGCGTTAAGTGATTTATGTTTGGCAATATTTATATCAAAATGGATTATAGTAAAATAAATGTTGTTTGGATTATACTATTCAAAATCACTTTTAGATACAAAATTACTAAAATAGACATCAACTTAAATAATTTTTGTATATTATTTTAATTTAGATATTTAAATAGATCTTATTAATTAATTCTATAATAAAATTAATATTTATATACTAAAATAAAAATAATATATAAAAACTGGCAAAATATACTTTTAATTAAAACTAACAAAATATAAATTTTAGAGAGTACTAAAAATAATAAAAAATTAAATATTTATTTTGGTAGTAATTGAAATAAATCAAAAATTTTTTATGATATTTTTTATATAGTATATTTTTAGTACTCTTAGTACTCTTTTTTAGTATGTTATAATTTTTTATTATTATTATTTACAATTAATTTTTTATTTAATTTATTTTCTTAATAGGATCAATTTATTATATTAAAAAAAAATAATACAAAAAATTATAATTATAAAAGTGTATAATATCAAATAAATAATTAATAAAAAATAGTAAATAATAGAAAAAGATAGTTCATATAAACAAAAATAATATAAATAATACAATAGTATGCATAAAGGATAAAATTAGTAAAAGATAAATAAAGATTGAGTATTGATGGCTAAAAGCCCGTTGGTGAAACGCAGAAGCTTAAAATTGTTGCTTCTTGAAAACGTGGTTTTGAATGTAAAATCACTTCTGCGTTCATGAATAAAAAATTTGCCAAATAAAAAATTACAGTTTTCAAGATATCTAAACGTACTTCTTCTCTTTGAACGTGGTTGCCAAACACACCCTTAGGATTTAGAGTTTATAAACTAATAGAAGAAGTTTTTTTTTTTTTTACTTTTTAGTTGAGTTGGATGGAGCTTTTAAGTTTAGAGTTAAAAAACTACATTAACTATGTTTGGTGTATATTAGATATCTATTATATTATATATTATATAAAAATAAGATTTTTGCACTTAATGATGTTTCTAATAGTATTTTTTTTATTTATTTCTTTTGACTCATTGAATATAATTCATTAAGGTAAATTAATTATATCAACTAATTGATTTCATTAGATATTTAAATATTACATAATTTATATCAATCAATTAATTGTAATTTATTATATCGATTATTTTAATTCATTAATTTATAAAATCTAAAATAAAATAAATGATTTACTACTTGTTTTAATTGAATATAATAAATACAGATTAATTTGATTAAGAAAATCAATCTCCTAAAAGAGTATTTTTCTATTTATTTTATTCATTAAATCCAAACAATTATAATAAATTAATGGTTTATAGGCTCCGATCCGATCCGATTTGTGTGCATTCCTAGTGAAGTGTATTGTAGTGTGGATTTACTTTTAATTTGTGTTGTACAATGGTATTATGGTATAATCCCTAGTAAAGTGTATTGTAGTGTAGATTTACTTTTAATTTGTGTTGTACAATGGTATTATGGTATAATTTGAGCTTTTACTTTAGAATTGTGTCATGATTTTATCTCATCGTTTTTTCTCGAATATCAAGTTGATGTATTTTTATTTATTATTATTGAAATGGATGTAATATAAAATTTACAAAAAAAAATCTCCCACTCAATTCATTTATATTCATTTATTGTAGTCTATCTCTTCTATTTCTTTTATTTTCTTCTTATTTATTTAAACTTTTTTTATTATGAATTTTATCATTTTTATAAATAAATAATCATTAATCCATTTCACGTTAAAAAAATAAAAATTGATCAACCTAAACTGATTTGCATATAAATGATATTTATATGAAGTGAATATTATGTTAAGTAAAATAATAGCCAAACAATAATATATATATATATATATATATATATATATATATATATATATATATATATATATGTCAGTGAAAAAAAGAGCATCATATTATTCTTTTAAATATGAGAAGAATATTGTTTTTATTATCAATTCTTAATTACTTATTTTAACTCAATAAATTTAATTTCTATTAATTAAAATAAAAAATTAATTCAATTATTGTTATTTAATTCATTCTTTTTAGGTGACAATTAAAATTATTATAATTACTGCTAATCTTCTCTATATTCAATCAATTAATAATAAATATCAATAACTACTAAATGTATTGTAATTTTTGCTATATATTTAAGCATGTATAATGTACGATTATACAAATATAAATTTTATGTTGATGCATAAATTATTAAAAGTAAATGCACTATATATAGATAGAGCTTAATTTGTGTTGCACAGAAGATAAAATACGAAAATAAATTAATTTTTTTGTATGTATTAATTGCTTAACTTATATAATAATAGAATATGTTAAATTTTTAATAGTAATTATAATTGTCATTTATTAAAAATATAAATTAAAGGTTATAATAATTAATGTATTTGTAGTTTTACGAAAAAAATTAATTTTTTTAGTAGATATTAATTGTTTAATAACCCCACCAATACATATATGTTTAACCAAATTAATATAGGATTAAAATGAATTTTTAATGGAATTTTAAAACTTCAAATAATAAAGGAATATTGTACCAGCTACCCACAAAGTAAATCTCAATTTCAATAGCGTTAGAAGTCAGAACAAAAACTTAATTTTTTTTACCATCGATGTTCTTAAAAATACAAGAGTTATTTGAACAACGAATTATATTTACATATCATTAATGTTAATATTAACATGTTTACAAATATGATTATATGTAAGAATTAAACTCAATTACTAAAAAAAATAATTTTGATGTAGTAAAACAAATTTTCTACACCAACAAAAATAATTACTGTCTTTAAAAAAATGAATGTTTTAAATAAGAATAAATACATCAAAATTAAATTGATTAGTAAAAAGTAAAAATTTACGTGCAGTGAATTATCTTTATGTAAAGAGTAAATTATTAAAAATGTATTCGATTAATTTTATTATTGACAAAAATATATTCAAATTTTTTTATTAACAAAAATGTTCTTAAAAATTTTTAAAATCCAACAAAAATATCTAAAAAGAATATTTTTTTTTGTAAGTGGAAAACAATTTTTGTATTTGACAAACCATTTATGTATTAGATCTAAAATTTATAGAAATATTTAGAAAACTATTTAAAAAATATACACAAAAAATTAGATAAAAAATTGATTTCTATATTTTTGTTTTTTAAAATTATTATTTGTTGTTGACATAAAAAATCACAGAAAAATATATACTTAGCAAAAAATTATCAAATTTTAAGGATAAAAATATTTTATTTTTCTAATTATGCTTGCAAAAAAATATCAAAATTCAATTTTTAAAGCATTTTTTGAGAATATATATTTAATGTTAGATATTTTTGTCACATTTTAAAATTATTTAAGGGTATTTTTGTCGAAAGCAAAATTCGAATAATTTTGTGGTTTATCCTTATGTAAAATTGATAATTAAATTATTGAATAATAATTTAATTAAATATGTCAAATCATTTAATGAGTCTCAGTTAATAACTTCACAAAGTAAATTTTCATAATGATTCATGAGATTCACACAATTACTTGAAATGGTCCTTGTGTAATGACCCACATTTTTTAAAATATAAATATAAATAAATTATAATTTATTTTGTAAATTGAAGTTACTTATTTTTAGACATTATTTTATTATAATTAATTAAATTATTTTTATAACTATTTGAATTCAATCAAGTTTATATTCTTTTATATATATATATATATATATATATATATATATATATATATATATATATATATATATATATATTATGTTAAAATATTTTACATAATTAAAACTATAATTTTAGTGATTTATAAGTAATAAAAATTATATGTATATTTTAGTTTGAGTAAATGATATTTTTAATTTTAAAAATAGAGTTTAGTTAATAATATTATTATCGAGTTCGATATCCGGTAATATAAATAAATATCGGTACTTTTCGATGAACTTAACTTTATCAACGCTTCATCGTATATCTTTTATCATTACGTTATTAATATCATTTATATTAGTAACTTACATATATTATTATTATTTATGTTTTAATATATTTAGTTTTCATAAATACCCTTTTGAAATATTTATTATAACTTAAACCGCTGAATTAACAACTCCAAAACATAACACCCAGCCTATGATTAACCAAGCCATGACATCTAATCTTTTTACTAAGCAAATCTCCTTCTCTAATTATAAACCACCATCAGCCACCTCATTAGCTAAACTTATTATTCTTAATTTCATTCCATTATGCCGAACTATTAAAGAAAGAAAAGAAAGGAAATGTGAATCAAACTAAACCTATGACACCTTAATTAGGATTATTATTCAATGAATAATTTTCTTGGTTCCTTTCTTTGGCTTAAGCCATTAACGGAACAAAGATCAATAAAAGTCAAACGTGACACATAACCCTATTCATTAATCACCAGAACAACTTTACTTCATATTGGTTGCTTTCATCACCGAACTCAGAAGAAAGAAAATAAGAAAAGGAAAGACCGAAGCTTGCATGGAAAAAAATCGTAACCCTACCAAAATTTCCGACTCCAATTTATTGCGATTTGTAACTTCAATAAAAAATCTAATCCAATAAAAATATTTATATCTTCCTCTTCTACACGTTGACATTACTTTTGACGGTGACGTAGTTCCCCTTTCTATTAAATTCGGCCAATTAGAGTTCTAGAAGGCACAGACGATTTCTAACGTTTTCTTCTTCAGCAGCTCGATCAAAAAGTTTATCCGAAATTTTTGTTGTTTTGATTTTGTACGAAAATAGAGTTTGATAATTTTATGATGATTAAATGTGAATTTGATAAATGAATGTTAGTTTGATTGATTATTGTTTTGAGGTTGTTTAAGTTTATATTGAAATCTTGTTGAATTATTGTTGTCGCTTGTGATTTGTTGGTTCGACTATGAAGAACACCTCGGCTGAGATTGTTGTGATGATTTTGGGACTGTTGTGATATAATATTTTGAAAAAATTAATGAGATTTGGTGGTTGGAAGATTGAATGAAAAACTGTGAAAAATCAGTAACAGTAAAGTTAAAAAACAGACCTAAAAATCAAGCAGAAAACTTGAAGATTTTGGGAATGCAGTTTGGTCTTTTGGTAAAGCTATAATCATGCAAACAAAATTTATATTTGAGATTAAAATAATAATTTAATAAAAATTTTAAGTTAGTTTAATAATTATATACGTTTTGGGATATTTTGGATAATAATTAAGTTCAAGAGTAAGATGAAAATTTTATAAAAGATGCAAAATTATTTTAGTAATTATATTATATATAAGAATATTTTAATAAATTATAAAATATATTGGGGTAAAAAATATAATTATTTTAGAAAACTCAAAGATACAGAATAATTTATAAAAGATTAATAATAAAGTTTAAGTTAATAAATTTGGGTAATAAAAAATCATTATTATTGTTATTAATTTATTAAGATTATTATCTATATATTTTTGAAATATATTATATATTAGTATTTTATTTAAAAGATATTATTTTATTTATGATATACTAAAAAGGTAAGCAGAGAACAATCCTGAAAACTTTAGAAAGACAAATCTAAATTAAAAATTTTTGATTCTCTTTTCATAAGACACTTAAAAAAATGCGAGGGAATAATGCAAAGATAATATATATTGTGGAATGATAAGAAAGAGAAGAAAGAAAGAACAAAAAGAAAATGAGATAAGCAGAGATATGGTGGCGTGTCCACCGAGATTTGCTTTCCAAAGACACATCGGCCAATCCAGTAGATGGTCACACCTGTAAAACAGAGGTTGCTTACAAAGGTTATCAATACATACATTGGCTAGAGAAAGCCTCACCTGTAAGACCGAGGTTACTTACATAGGTTATGTTTGCATACATCAACTCAACAGAGTCACACCTGTAAGACAGAGGTTGCCTATAGAGGTTATGGCACTAAAAGTCAAACTCAGACAAAGGTTGCTGAGTTAAGTCAGAATATAATTCAATAAATAACAGAATAAATCTTAAAAACTTTAGAGAATACCGACTTAATTAAAGAACCTTATGATTCTTTTCCATAAGATATTTAGTGAAGGATGAGAGAATAGTGCGAAGATAGTTTGATTTATTTATGTTGATATTCAAAAGACTGAAGAGAAGATAAATCGGCACATGTGATTATGAGAATGATTGAAAGGTCACGAGAGGGTGACGGAAAGTAAATAGTTATGGTGCTAATATGAAAATGTTAAACCGTGGGCTTTGTATGTGAATGACTGTGCGGGAATGCCCGTAAATGTGGAATGGCTTCCAGGAACATGGGTCACATGTTTCAGTTGGAGAATCAGCGCCTGCAAGAAGTAGAAACTTGCAGAGGTTATGTCGCTAGAATGCCTTATTCGACTTGTGTGTTGGATTGCGTCGAGTGCAGGTCGAAACCGATAAATGAGCTCATTACCTACACTAGGG
This sequence comes from Arachis hypogaea, assembly GCF_003086295.3. Lineage (NCBI taxonomy): Eukaryota > Viridiplantae > Streptophyta > Magnoliopsida > Fabales > Fabaceae > Arachis > Arachis hypogaea. The sequence continues at coordinate 79,841,979 of NC_092042.1, read as the reverse complement.
ATAGACATACATCATGCTTGTTTGCGCATATCTCTGTGCTATGTAACTCTGTCATTGTGTGTGTGTTGCATGACTGATTGTTTTCTGTGTTCTTTTATTATTTATGCTTGTAGGTGTTCTGCTGTTAGTCGCGGTTGGCTAATAATAGCAAAATGAGCTTAACTTCTAACCCAAATCCTACTAAGAACTCCCCAGTTCTTATCCTCTATTTTCATCCCTTTTCAGCTACAGGTGTGAAGGTTTAGTGCGGAGCTACAGGAGCATAGAAGATTATGTTTACGAGTTGAGTTGTTAGATTTTATTTTTTCCTCGTCATTTATTGTTTTGGTTTTTAGAGAGGACTTGTAGTTGAGAATTTTTTATTAAGTCTATATATGTAATGTTATGTGAAATAAAAAACTATTTCATTTTCTTAATTAAAGTTTTGGTTCATATTCACAAAGGCTCAATATTAAATAAAGATAGTATAGAATAAAAAGGTTTAGAGAGCTTTTGGTACGAGCATGAGGTGCTAAAAGTTAGGGTGTTACATTATGCTATCAGAGTAGTTCGTTTCTGTTAGAACCTTAGGAATAGACTGACTATGCTTCACTTCATACTCTGAGTGTTTGTCATGCTTTGTGACTTGTTCTGATAATAAGAGTTTAGATTTTATATGCATGATCAACATTGTTGGCTTACCATTGCATACCTTATGATATTAAATCTGGCCAACTTAATATATACTAATAATTTATGTATATGAAAACAATAATGGGTTATCATGGACAAAATAGAAGTAATAGGTAATGCGAATTACGGGGTTTGAAAACATTAGAGGTTACAAAGTTAAGCTCAGTTTCGAAGTATAGCCCTTATTCGTGCTAATGAACTCGTGCCATCACTTTCTTCATTATCTTTATTGAAATTCTTACTTCGTATTTTCTCAGAATGTAATTTGATTATTTCCCAACCATAACTTATTGTTCCTATGTACCCTTGTTTGCCTGTAAATCTAATTGCCTACTTGACCTCTTTCGAATATTATCTTTGACATTTCTTGTACTTCTCTTTGTAGATCCTGTTAAGAGAATCATTAGAATCGAATTAGATTAATTAGTATCATTTGTATTTATATAGCGTATCTGTATATTAATTGTAGGATTCTATACTTATATTACTTTGATTCTACTAGCAGCTATAGATACCCCTTGTACATTAATCTGAATAGTACACAAAACACTTTCTTCAGATTTCTCTCTTGTTTCTAACATGGTATCAAGAGCATAGGTTTTTTTTCCCATGAAAATTCATTCATAGCCCCTTGTTTTTTCCTCTTCCGGCAGTGTTCTTTGGCCTCATTTTTCGATCCGTTTCCGATGTTTTGGTTCGTCACCGTCCCTACCACCATCTTCGTCTCATCGTTGCAAGTTCAATGACACCAGCCTCGTTGCCATTAACCACTGCACGCGCCGCCACGCGCGGCCTAAAGGTCGCCTTCCGTTTTGCTTCTCTTCCTTCTTCCAGATACTTCCAGGACCGTCCGATCTCAGCATCAACGCCCAGGATTGATCCACATGTCGCGAAGCCATGCCCCCAGCATTAGCGCCCACCCAGCACCATTCGTTCTTCAGCAACGATCCACCGGTCCAGCGAGCGCTACGTGTCGCGGAATCAGTACCTCCAGCAACCCGCGCTCGCACCCGACTCGACCCGGACCGATTCGCTACCCGCACACCGCCCTCGCTGACGAGGTGCTGACAAGGTTTCTCTTCTCCACTCAAACGTCACCACGTGTCACCTTTCCTGCTGACGTGGAATATGACGTGGTAGCTGACGTGTCAAACAGTAGGGCCCTCCCTAAGATTTTTTGGTGAGCTCTTTCTGATTTTGTCGTTTGTTTTCTCATTTTTTGCTTCGAAGCTGCCATTTTCTCTCCTCTCTTTGATCTCTGTGTCTACTATTATGGATAAGTCATATATTTTTGCTGCCACAGACAAAAAGGATAAATTCTATCGAAACTGTAACCGCTCTGGGCACCTCTTCTCAAACTGTCCTTCTATTGAATGTCGCATATGCCACCAGAAAGGTCACATTAGCTACCATTGTTCACAACTGTTCTGTCATTACTGCAAGCTCTCGGGACATTTGATTACTGCCTGTCCTACTCGCCCACCACGTCCTCATCATCTCAAGCATGCTTGTCATCCCAACTTCTCGAAGAATGTGTCTGCTTCTACTGTTGCTACTACTATTGAATCTACCACCTATGCTCCTCTCAACCCGTCTCCTGTCTCTCTCTCTGATATTGCGTCTCTCCTTAAGCATCTTCTCTCCCATTCTGGTAATATTCCTGCTGCTTTTTTTACTCCTCCAGGTAATTCTACATGGTACTTTGATTCCGGTTGCTTTAATCACATATCACCTTTGCGTCATCTTTTCTCGTCTTTGTCTACCACTACAAATGCACCTTCTGTCAATATTGCTAATGGTTCCCTCTTGCACGCAATACACAAGGATTCTATTTTCCAGTCAACTCTTAATCTCCCTGATACTTATTACATTCCCAAGTTGAACTTTAACCTCATTTCTGTTGGTCAACTTGTTGATCTCGGTTTTGATGTCACTTTTTCTACTTCTGGTTGTCGTGTACAAGATCATCGGACAGGACAAATCATCGGGACTGAACGTAAGGTCGAAAGGTTGTTTGAACTCGAGAATCTTCATATTCCTCTTGTGCCAAATCTCTGTGCTGATTCTTCTCCTTCTACTCTTCACTTATGGCATCAACGTCTTACCTACATCTCCTTGGGAAAGATGTGTCCTCTTGTGTCTCAGGGTGTTTTTGGTTAGGTTAATCATGTGTCTTTTGATTGTATTTCTTGTCAAACTGCTAAACAACCTATTTTATCTTTTCACAATAATCCTCTCTTGCTTGCTCTCCTTTTGATCATGTCCACTCTGATGTTTGGGGTCTCGCTCCCACCGCTTCTATGGGAGGAGCTCGATACTTTGTCGTTTTTATTAATGATTATTCACGTTTTACTTGGGTTTATTTGATGACCAATTTCTATGAGTTACCTCAGATTTATATTAACTTTGCCACTATGATTAAAACTCAATTTTCCAAGGTCATTAAGCTTTTTTGCCACGATAATGCTATGGAATACCGTGATTCCAAACTCCTAACCTTTCTTGTAGAACAGGGTACCTTGTCTGAGTTTTCTAGATCTGGTACGTCTCAACAAAATGGCCGAGCTGAATGCAAACCCGTCACATTCTTGACTCTGTTCGTGCAATGCTTCTTTCTTCTTCGTGTCCTGAGCGTACTTGGGGCGAAGTTGTTCTCACTACTGTCCATGTTATCAATAGATTCCTTTCTTCTGTTCTTGGTAATGTTACTCCCTTTGAGCGTCTTTATCATACCTCCCCAGATTATAGTTCTCTTCGAATTTTTGGTTGTGTCTGTTTTGTTCTTCTTTAGCCTCATGAACATAGTAAACTTGAACCTCGGGCTTGTATGTGTTGTTTCCTTGGTTATGGCACTGAACACAAGGGTTATCGTTGTTGGAATCCTCTCTCTAAACCATATTCGTATATCTCATCATGTTGTCTTTTGGGAGTATCACATGTTTTCTCGGTTCTCCTCCTTTGAGTCCATTCCTCCTACTCAGTCACCTTTCTTCACTAACCCTAATGTTGAACTTTTTTCTAGTGATGATTCTATAGGTTCTATCTCGGGTCACTCTCTACAGCCTCCTACACTTCCGCCTTCTCCATCTCTCGATGATTCTAGACCAGACGTCGATCCTGCTCCTACCGTCATGCCTCCTCCTACAACTTGTTCTTCTAGGGTAAGAAATTCACCTCTTCATCTTCTTGATTATCATTACTTTTCTACTATTCTTCATCAACATGAATCTAAGCCATTCAGAGAAGCCTCCACAAATCTAAAATGACAACAAGCAATGCAGGAAGAAATACAGGCACTTGAAAAAGTACACACTTGAAATTTGGTTAATCCTTCCTCTAGTCAGGAAGTTGTGGGCAGTAGATGGGTATACAAGATCAAGACTAGCTTCGATGGCTCTATTAACCGTTATAAGGCATGCTTAGTTGCTCAAAGTTGTACGCAAGAGTATGGTATTGACTATGAAGAGACTTTTGCTCCTGTTGCTCGTCTCACATCTGTTCGAACTCTTCTTGCCATTGCTGCGGTCAAAAAATGGCCTCTCAGTCAGATGGACGTGAAGAATGCATTTCTTAATGGAGATTTGAAAAAGAAGGTCTATATGAAACCACCTCCAGGTTATCCTTATCCTTCTAGCAAAGTCTGTCTCCTTTGCAAGACACTTTATGGTCTTAAGCAAGCTCCTCGTAAATTGTTTGACAAGTTCAGCACCACTATCTGCAATCTCGGTTTCACTTGCAGCCCTCATGAGAATGCACTTTTTATTCGTAAAAGTGAACGTGGAGTTGTTCTTCTGCTTTTATATGTTGATGACATGATCATTACTGGAGATGATGTTGATGGTATCGCTGATCTCAAAGCCTCCCTTCACCATACCTTTGAGATGAAAGATCTTGGTTCCCTTAGTTATTTTCTTGGTCTCGAGGTCATATCCACAGATGATGGCATCTATCTCTCTCAGGCAAAGTATACTTCAGATCTTCTTGCCCGCGCCGGAATTACAGATAGTCGCATTGAGTCTACTCCCTTTGAGCCTAATATTCGATTTACCCCTATGGATGATACTGTTTTGGATATCATACTCTCTATCAATGGTTAGTTGGAGGTCTCGTCTACTTGACTGTCACCCGACCATACATTGCCTATCTGGTTCATGTACTTAGCCAGTTTTTATCAGCTCTTCGTACTACTCATTATGCGACAGTTCTTTGCATTCTTCGCTACATCAAAGACATCCTGTTTCATGGTCTTTCGAGTAAATGATATTTTTAATTTTAAAAATAGAGTTTAGTTAATAATATTATTATCGAGCTTGATATCCGCTAATATAAATAAATATCGGTACTCATCACTAAACTTATTTTTGCTAATATTTCATCGTATATCTTTTATTATTATGTTACTAATATCATTTATATTAATAATTCATATATATTATTACTTATGTTTTAATATATTTAATTTTTATAAATATTCATTTGAAATATTTATAACTTAAACCGTTAAATCAGCAACTTCAAAGCATGACACTCAACCTATGATTAACCAAGACATGACACCTAATTTTTTTACTAAGCAAATCTCCTTCTCTAATTATAAACCACCATCAGCCACCTCATTAGCTAAACTTATTATTCTTAATTTCATTCTATTGTGCCGAACCATTAAAGAAAGAAAACAAAGGAAACGTAAATCAAACAAAACCTATGACACCTTAATTAGGATTATTATTCAATGAATAATTTTCTTGGTTTCTTTCTTTGGCTTAAGCCATTAACGAAACAAAGATCAATAAAAACTAAACGTGACTTGTGCATGCATATATATAAATATATAAACGTGACACATAACCTTATTCATTAATCACCAAACAGTTCCTTTCATCACCGAACTCAGAAGAAAGAAAATAAGGAAAAGAGAGACCGAAACTTGCATGGAAGAAAACCGTAACCCCACAAATTCAAAAAATATTTGTATCTTCTTCTTTTACACATTATTATTTTTGTTCGATAAAAGTTGACAGTAACATAACTCCTCTTTTTTTTTTGAATTTGGCTAATTAAAATTCTAGGAGGCACAAATAATTTCTGATATTTTTTTCTTAGGCAATTCGATCAAAAAATTTTTCCGAAATTTTTGTTATTTTGATTTTATATGGAGGTAAGATTTGATAATTTTATAATGATTAAATGTGAATTTAATAAGTGAATTTTGATTTGATTGATTATTGTTTGAGGTTGATTAAGTTTATGTTAAAATCTTGTTGAATTATTGTTGTTGCTTGTGATTTGCTGGTTCGACTATGAAAAATAGCTCAATGGAGGTTGTTCTAATGATTTTAGGACTGTTGTGATGTGGTATTTTGAGAAAATTAATGAGATTTGGTGGTTGAAAGATTAAATGAAAAATTGTGAAAAATCGGTAACTATAAAGTTCAAAAACGAACTTAAAAATCCAACAGAAAATTTGAAGAATTTTAGAAATGTGGTTGGTCATTTGATAAAGCTATAATCATGGAAACAAAATTTATATTTGAGATTGAAATAGTAATTGAATAAAAACTTGAAGTTAGTTTTATAATTATATACGTTTTGGTGTAGTTTGGGTAATAAAAACTATTTCATTTTCTTAATTAAAGTTTTGATTCGTATTTGCGAAGGTTCAATATTAAATAAAGATATTATAAAATAAAAAGGTTTAGAGGTAAGTAACGCCTGAACTTTTGGTACGATCATGAGGTGCTAAAAGTTAGGGTGATACACATTGAGATCCAAATTTTTTTAATAATGGTCCCTCAAATAGAACTCCGAGTACCGTAATGATTTCTATGTCATTTTTTGTGCTAAGTCAGTTGTCAGAGTGCTGATGTGACCATCTTTTACCACGTTAGACAACTCCAATAATCAAATGACATGGATTAATTCCAATTTAGATCCAATTTGATCCTTTTTCCAATTTATAATCCTAATTCCATTGTGTAGAGTACTTTTTCTGTGTTCTTCTTCATCATCTTCTTCAGCTCTTTTTTTCTTTTTTTTTTTGTTGTATTAACTTACTTCAGGAATTCATAGAACTAACAAAAAAAGAATATTTATACGTATATATATACAAGATAAATATTTTTAAGAATATTCACCTTATTTAATTTTGTCAACAGAATAATTTTTTTTGTAACATATAAAAAAAAGAAAAAGATTTATCTAAAAACCAATCTAAAAGAAGGCAAAATAATGATGTTTAATTCAAGTTTAAGTTCCTAACCTATAAAGGGTAAGAAAATGAATTTATAAAGTCCAATCTCTTTGTTGGAGATGTTGCAACCAAGAAAATATCTATTTTTAAAAGTTTTTGTAGACCATACCAAGTATAATAGTTTTTATTATATACTACTACATATTGAAAATGGTAAAACATAACGAGTTAGTTTTGTACAGAATATAAGGTTGGACTTGATGATATAGTTGTCATATAAAACCATATGAATCGAGTAAAATAAACTGATCTTGTTTTTTGTAATAGCGTCTGAAAAAATTTACTGACACACTTAAAGAGCAATTAAAGAAAATAAAATTTGTTGGTTTTAACAGATTATCAAAACTATTGAAATAAAAAAAGAGATGAAAAAGATAAAGAATATAATATAAAAATACAGGAGAAATATTCTACCCAATAGAATTAGAGTTATAAATCAAAGAAAGACTTACATTAGATTCAAATTAAAATAAATCTACCTCATTTAGTCATTGAAACTATCTAACATAGTAAAAGATAACCATGTTAGCCTTTCAACAATTTACTCAACACCAAAAATAATACAAAAATCATTGTAATATTTAAAATTCTAAAAATCACTATAAAATTATTTTTTTGTATGACTTAAATAAATTAAACAAAAAAATAAAAAAATTGTTTAAATAGAACGATAATTTTATTTAAAATTAATTTTAAACTCCTTTCAAAATGAAAGAAATTTTACATTAAAAAATTATAACTTTGTCACCATTGCCATCTAAATCTCAGAAACCATTTAAAATAATTACTTAAATTTCAGAGACAGTTACAAAAATTTATTCCAACTTCACGTGAATTCAACCATTTAGGCCTAATTAAATTCAGAAAATTTTGATGTAAGGAAAAAAAAAAAAATGAAAATCGAGTTAGGCCGGGTAGGGGTTTTCTTACGAGTTACGATAGACTCATCTAAACAGCAGACGGAGACAGTGACAAACTGCACAGTGCAGTCCCTTGTTTGTTTCTTCTCCCATCAACCTTGCCATGAACAAACCCCAAACTCTCCAACACACACCACCATAGCCACCACCATTTCAGGGGAAGAGTGAACCACCACAACAACAACCATCCATGCCTTCCTCTTCCCCAAAGTCCGTCTTCCACGCACGCCCTTTCCATTCTTCATTGTCTTCTCGCAGATCCACCTTTCTATTCCTCTTCCTCTTTGGACTCTCCGGATTCGTCTTCGGCCTCACCGCCTTCTTCAGGCCCAACCCATGCCCATCCGCCAGGCCCAAATCGGTTCGGGTCACTTGGGACCACGGCGGAGACGCCGCTCGTGCTGCTTCCGGCGGGGTTGACGATCGCCACAAGGTCATGGGCTTCGTCGGAATTTTCACCGGCTTCGGATCCGCCGGGAGGAGGCAGGCTCTGAGGAAGACTTGGTTCCCTTCCGATCCGAGTGGTCTTAAGAGGTTCGAGTTTGATCCAATTATTCATTCAATTTTTGTAAGAAAGAAACTTTGTTTTTTTGACGAGTAGTGCTATATCATGATGCTAAATAGAGTGAAAATTAAATGTAGTCGGTATTTTATACTTGTAAGAATTAATCAATACTTGTTTCATTTAGTAGGAGGATATAAAATTATTTCTTTAATACTCTGCACTCTGCTTTAGCATTTGTTTCTTTGTAGAATTGGGATTTTCAGTGTGACTAGATTTGAATATGATCTTCCTAGTGCATTGTTTTTGGTGATGGGTTGCAGAGGTAGGACAAACTGGCATAGTTTGATTCATGTAGCTAACTGATCTAGTTGAGGAAAAGGCTTTGTTGTTATTTGTCATGGTTTCGTCGTCCAGAAAGTGAGTAAGTAATTTGGAAAGATCTTGTTGTGGAACTGCATCAATGATCTAGTTTGGGAAATTTGATTTTTTTTCTTGTAGTGTTAGTGTTTGAAAGGTGAGGATCTCTTTCACCCTTCGGTAATGCAATAATTTCTTTTCAGTTTAATCCAATCATGCATCGAACAGTATTTGACGCTGGTAGTAACTATGTTGTTATCATCTATATGGTTCAACATAAAAAAAAGTTACATGTGAACTTTATATTTTACAATCAATTGGTGTATGTTTGAACTTTGGAGATGCGACTGTGAACTGTGTCTGTATATTTGTAGGATCGTTAGAGAGCTTTAGGTGGGGTGTGTATCTCTGAAAACATTCAGAATTGATATGCGTATGCTTATGATTACTAATTCCTAGTTGCCTTTCCTTGTAGCTTGGAAGAAGCCACAGGCTTGGCTTTTCGGTTTATTATTGGTAGAACAAATGATAGATCAAAGATGACTGCACTTCAGAAGGAAATAGCAGAATACGATGACTTTATTCAATTGGACATCGAAGAGGAGTACAGTAAGCTCCCATACAAAACGTGTGTGCTGAAAATAACTGAACTGCTGCATTTTATATCTCTAGTTTGATGCTAAGTTGAACTTGTTTATTTATTTGCAGGTTGGCTTACTTCAAAGCTGCATACGCACTTTTTGATTGTGACTTCTATGTCAAAGCGGATGATGACATATATTTAAGGCCAGGTGCTAGATCTTTCGATGCTAATCTAGTTAAATATAATGACCATTGTTTGCCACATTATTTTACCATTCTAATTAATTGTTTTTTGAATTAATTTTCAAATTATTGTCAGATCGTCTTTCCTTACTATTGGCAACAGAGCGGTCTCACCCTCAGACTTACATAGGATGCATGAAAAAAGGCCCTGTTTTTACGGATCCAAAACTCAAATGGTCAGTTCTGTTAGAATGAATATTTTATCTTAAGGGTTTAAATTTTATCCTTCCTTGGCTTAGTTTCTCAACTTGGCACTTTAGCATGCCACTTTTTCTTTGGGGGATAAGACATTTCATTATTAAGTTGCTCTTACCATCTTGATATATTGATGCTTAATTCTTGGAAAAAGAAATATAGATTACTGGTACTATTTGTGGAACTGACAATTTGTTAATTACTTGCTTGAGACTTGAGAGAGCATTTTTGAATGTCTGATACTAAATTTTGTAACCATGTCATTTTACTTGTTCTGTGTAAGCCTGACACTTTGCGAAGTATGTATGCATTCTAAAATCTAAACTTGTTACTCAGTGTTTAAATCTTGTTGAAATAAAATAACTAGGTAATATGTAACATTAGCTAAATTCCAATAGAATATTAGTGGGATTTTATTTAGAGTCCAACTTAAAAGATTTTTGGGAAAATTACATTCATCTCCTTCGACGTCTATTGCTCTTACACTTGATCTCTTCTGATTTTCGAGTTGATATTTACCAGTTACCTCCATTATTTTAACATATTTATGTAATTTCCTAACTTGTTTTTCTACTTCCACTCCAATCCTCTCCTGCCAACCACCATCATCATCTGCATACATTCAAAATCAACCAAGATTTAGAACCAAGCTTGATTTAAAATCAAATTACTCCATATAATCAGTAGATTCAACTGGTGATTTGCATATAGTTCCATTTTCTCTTGAATCAATGAAGTGTCCTATGCTACACTGACGACTATAGGCACGATAATGTTTTCATTAACTTTACTGGAAAATCTTCCAGGTATGAACCACTATCTCATTTGCTTGGAAAGGAGTATTTTCTTCATGCTTATGGTCCTATATATGCACTTTCTGCTGATGTTGTATCAAGTTTGGGTGCTCTTAGGAATAACAGGCAAGTCTTTCCTTCTCCACAACTTGATTGTTTTAGCCTTGACCTTTAGAAGATTTATTTTGAAGATATTCATCATTCGATGTAACACTTGATGTAGTTATAGTTGGGTGTCAATTTATACTTATTTCAGAAAAAGAAAAAGATAATTGTTGTAGCGATTAGTGAATAGTGATATGACCTTTGCATTGTATAGTGTATACTCATTTCTTTAGTTATGCATTTACAAGCTTGGGTCAGAAATAGTCTTGCTTCATAACTTCGTATAATCAGAAATGTTCCCTGGGTTTTTTTGTTTTTTTTTTGGGAGGGAGGGGGGGGGGTGTTTGACATGCTGGGTGGTGTGGTTAGCCATTCACTTTTGACCTCCATGTATGTGCTTGGATAAATTGGAAGAAAAAGAGGGGGCAAAATTTCGTCCATATATAATGTGTTTAGTTATTTTGGGTCATGTCATAAGAAAGTAAATTGAGAGTATGCTCTTAATAATCCCTCCCATAAGTAGGTTGGTGGAGATGTTGATGGTTTTGTGGTTGCAACTTATAGAGGCTAACAAATTGTACATTCTAATGTCATATTTGAGATTTTTGAATAGTTCTTGAGGTCTTAAATATTTGTTTCTTTGTTTCTTCTTACTGCAAAGGGATGAATATCACGATGTGTTGTGGCCCATGTTCATTGGCCATCCTTCCTGATGTGTATTACTTTAAAAATGTAATGATCACTTTGTCTTTTTTTTTGTGTCAAATCAGTTTCCGGATGTTCAGTAATGAGGATGTAACCATTGGAGCCTGGATGCTTGCAATGAATGTCCACCATGAGAATAATAAAGAACTTTGTTCTACGGAATGTACATCCACATCTATTGCTGTTTGGGATATTCCGAAATGTTCAGGTTATTTTCATATCAAAAACTTGTCACAGGGCATATGGTATTTGATTCATGATGTTAACAATAACATGAAAATTGCATGAAATCATGGATTCTATTTCATTAAAGCAGTATGCATGGTTAGATGTTCAGTTAGCATATGATTATTTTTGGTCGACTATTAAGCAGTTCAAATCAAAAGGAAAATGCTTTATCCTAACTATTGGAATATCGTTTTCCTACAGGCCTCTGTAATCCGGAAAAGAAGATGCTGGAACTCCATAAAATGGACAGCTGTGTTCGGAGTCCAACTGTGGAACCTGATGAATAGTGTTTTGTGTTTTGCATACCAACATATACTCAATGAAGTGGAGACAAAGATCAGAAGGTACTTGAGGATTTACTTGCTCTTCTCGTGTTGTTACTGCCACGCGCTGCTACCGTTGCCAATCTTTTTCTATCAATTGATCTTTTTCCTCCAATTCACAGTTTTTTTGTTGTAAGACTGTTGTGTTTTCTTCTTTTTCTCTCTTTAGTAACGAATGCCGTTGCTTTGTGTAGAGCATATGCAATTAGATAGACTATACGGATGATTCATTCAACTTTACTGATGATTCATTTAACTTTACTAATTTCTGATTTTATTTTTAATTTTTTTTTTGGTTTGAAGAAATAGATTAATTATATGTACTATTAAATTCTGTCATCTCCTGAGGAATGAAGCATTACTGAGTAATGAGTATGTGCTTCTCTGCTATATGTTTGTGTGTGCACGTGCATGCGTGTGTTTTTATGATATTTTAAAGGCGGGTTTGTGAGTTTGGATTTTAGAGGGAAAATGCATAAGGGAATGGTTTGATGAGTCTTTTTTTTTTTTTGGTTAAGTGGATTGGACAGCCCCGAATCCTAGGCATTATACCCATGTTTCACACACCCACACAATATACTCACACACACTATATGGGTATTATGGGTTCTTAAACAATAACCAGCTTCAGCTGGGATTCGAATCCGGGTGTTTGATGAGTCTTCAAACCCTTTTCATCCGTTCTTTTTTCATCTAAAACCTTGATCCGTAGACAGATCCTAAGACTAAAGGTTTTGTTGATTCATCGTGAACTATCAAGGTGGTGTATCTTTTTCTAAAGATAAACGAAATGGCAAACAACTCTCATCATAGTTCCAACTCATCATAGTTCCAACTCCCAAAGTTCAAAGTTGTGAAGAGATAATATTATTCCATAATATAATAGTTGCTAGTGGTATTTTCCAAAATATAGGCAATGTACTTCAATCAGATTATTGACTTGTGAACTACTATATAAGTGAGACGAAATATGATTTTAGTTTTCATGCTAATTTATTTTAATATTCAGTTATATCATTTTATGTAATTATTAATAGCCAATTTATTAACCAAAGAAAGGAAAAAGATACAGCAACTCTTTTTTAAACTTTTAAAAAAATTAAACCTTTTATTTCTAATATTATTGTAAATGGTAATAGGTGGAGTGGACTCTTAGCAATACCAACTACGAAGTCTCATAGCAATTTCAAACTTGGAAATATGATCTTGGGCTTCTCTCCTCCTCTACCCACAACAAAAGAAATTAAAATTAAAATATGTTTCTTTTCAATAAAAGCCATATAAAGTAGGAAAGCATACCAGTTTGGTTCAATATGTGGTATACTTCTATTGGTATTTGATGAAAAAAGTTGATTAATTATAAATAAAAAAATGTTAAAAACGAATAAAAGAATAAAGTTGATATATTCGTGCCTTTTTACTTGTTTAATTGACCGGTCTAGGCATTTGTTTTCCTTTTCCATATCCTTTTCATCACTAAATTTGAGGACTAGCTTCTTTCAATCATCTTTCTTAATCTTTTGCTTTTTGTTTTTTGGGTGTCCTATGGTATTTTCTAACTCATCAAGTCAATGACTAATTCATCGCAAATTTGAGTTTCATTTAAAAGTTTATTGTTGGCTAATAAATTGCTATATACACAAGACATGGTTCAAACCTCCGACACTTATTTATACATATGAGTAAGCTGATCACTTGGCTAATTTAAATTAATTTTTTTAATCTTTTGCTTTAATTTAATGAAGTGTACATCCAAAGTGGAAACCCGTTGGCATCACTATGTATACTTTATAAGGATCTCCGCATGATTTGGACATAAGTATTTGGATTTTGTCTTCAAAAGAAGCATTATATGCCACATATGCGGCAAAAGAAACGGTGTGAATAGCAAATGCAAACTAGTGGTGGATTAGCAATTTTTCTCTTAAATTTCAATACCATTCTTTCCCAACATTTACAATGCAGCAGTTAATATGTTAAGTAATAAAATAGTCAATTGAGTTAGTTGAGTGGTCAGTTTATTTATTCGTTAAAATAAGTATTGGAAGTTTGATTTTTTGCCTTGTGTATATAATAATTTATTGATTAACATCCACCTTTAAATAAAACTTAAATTTAAGACGAATTAATCTTTGACTTACTAAATTAAAAAATATTTTGCAAAAATAAATATGCTAAGTAATAAATTATGTTCTAATTTTTAGGATTTTGCTAGTTATTTCTCAATATAAATGTTAAATTTTGCTAACGGTCCTTGGTAATATAAAAAGTTAAAAAATTTGTAGAAGAAATAAAGTTTTGAACTTTGATTGAAACTTGAAAATTTCTGAGTTTTGAAATTTTAACTCTTTCCTTCATGACACTCATTCACAAATAAAAGTATAAAACTTCATTTTCGAACTCTTAAGCCATTATTTAAGAATTAACATTTTGAAGAGGATGTTCAACATTGATGCTATTCCACTATATTTTTATTTTTATTCTAAGTTACATCAAATGTCACTATCTCATTGAATCATTTACCTGGTTGATTTCTCTAATAGAACATATTCCGCTTCCAAATTTTGCATACCTTATATTGGAGCATAACAACCAACACTATCTTTTCCCATTTAATTAATTCACACGTCAATCATTGCATTTTAGGAAACTAAGCAAATTGATGAGCCCCAATGAATCAACACAAAAATAATCCCTGCAAAATAATATTTATTTATTGCAAGTTGGAGCCATTAGCATATATGGTAGGAACTTCTTGTTGCTTGGTCCATGTGAGAAAGTTCATGTCCAGGAAAAAAAATTAAAAATAAAATCGATGCTTGATGAATTAATATTTGTATTTTGAAATATAAGAATGGTTGAATCCAAAGTAACATGGATTGGACCCCATTGTTAAAGACCTTAACTGAAAATTTATTTCCCTTGCTCTTTTTCCAAATAAAAAGGTGGGTGTCACCTTTCGTTGAAGTCAAGCTTCTTAATCATAATATTAATATACTATATAATTATTATTAAAAAAAATAGCTAGCGTTATGAATCTGGAGCTTATATTATTATGACATTATAAGCAACATGTGTATCATTGAAGTCTCATCCAATGAGAGGACTTATCAAGAATCTTAATAAGTGGGTGGGAGTATGGGCCTCTCAATAATGGACCCATTATTGGCCCATGAAAAGTCAATGATGTTGGGCCAGGTTTACTATTTCTGGCAAGCTTTTCAAGGAATCAGGATACAGAGAGGGACCCATGTGGCCCATTAAGCCATTTCTACTTTTTGGAATTATTTATATTCATCTCATTTCACATATATATTATGGTAATGACCTTGATATTATATAATAGAGTCACAACTCTACATGGGGATTGATAAGAGGATATAAGACAATGATATTATGTTCATCATCACAGGGTCCCAAGGTTAGTATGTTAATTTTCATTGTTAGTGGTGTGGACTTTGATCAGTTATGGATTGTGATTCATATGCCACTATAGCCACCACCATAAAATTTGAAGGGTTTTGTCACAAAGCAGGAACAATCATTATTGTATAATATAGTTGTTTTGGAAAATGAGGAGTGAAAATCAATAATATGCCATTATGATCTTCAATAATATTGGTTGAGTTTTTTTTTTTTTTTTACCCTACATGGCAGAGAGTAACATGAGGTTGAAGCTTCATTAGTATTGGTTTTAATTTGATATTTGGTGATAATTGGTTGTTGATATACTTTGCTAGTTAATTTGTTAAGGTTATTTTTATTAGTAGATTTTTTTTAATTATTAAATACATAATATGCATTAAAAATATTAAATTTTTAACTTTACAATGAGTGCACATTCTCTAAATTTCTATTCTAAAAATTTTAAACGAATGGTAATGCGTTTTGGAAAAAGTAATTAAAGAATGCAACGCATTTGAATTTTAAAACTTAAATTTTATACTCTAAATTCTAGATTATGAGCTCTAAAAATTTTATTCTAAATTCTAAATTTTAAATTCTAAACCATAATTTTTAAATTTTTAAATAAAAAATTAAAATTTATTTAATTAATAAAGAATTAATATTATATTCTTTATTTAATAACCCATTTAAAGATGGGCCAAAATTTTGACTACCATCCTTAAGGCACATAGTAACAAATTTGAACACCTTTTATTTGTGTAACAAAACTAAGTCACTTATTTTTTCAGCATAAGCAATAATTTTAGCTGTCCATTTGTTTCAAGATTTTTTGGCAGTAGTTGCAAAACAGTTACTAAATATTTATTAACAAAAACTACATTTAAATTAACAACATAAAAGTATTTACAAAAAAAGGTTAATATTTTTCTCTTTTCCTTTAATTTTTTTCTTTTTATTTCTCTAATACTTATTTATTACTTTATTAACTGAGTGTTAATTAAAAAATTAATTCTATAGCAAAATCGTTAATTACAATGGAATGTGTCATGATGTCTTAGTCAAAAGTTTATTTGCTGTGTCCTAGAGATGATAACATATTTTAAAAAAATATTGTTGGTAACCCTTGCTCTCTAAAGGGACCTCTATTAATTACCATCAGATTAATCAATATCTTATTAATCATGTTCTTATAAATATAGTCCAAATTAAAGCTGCATTAGACTTATGATCCACTCGAATATTCATTTTACGATAAAAAAAGGAAAAATAGAAAGGAAAAATTATAAAGTACCAACATATTATTTGTCAACTTATTATTTTTAACAATAATTAATTATTATATTTTAAATACATATATAAAAAGATACATCCAAAAAATATATTTATAAAGATATTTTTATTAGACACAGTTATAAAAAAGATATTTTTATTAAACACATCTATAAAAACACTTATATTAAACATAATCATAAATAAGAGTTGTTTACTATTGATAACGCAGCAAGATTAAATAGGAAAACACCTATATGACCCACAAGACACAACCCCAAAAAATATAAGAACATTACTTAATATTCCTCTATATATTTATTTTTATTATCCATAATATTCTAAACTTTTTATGTCTAGATATATTGAGAAAAATATGATATACAATAAGTTATAAAGTAATTGGGGTAAGTACATGCAACTTTCACTGTTAGAAAAAGCGTATTTATCGACGTAAAAGATTGATAGTTATCTCTCCCGTCGATATTTTTAGACAGTTTGCTGTCAATATTTAAAAAAATTAATTAAAAAATAAAATAATAAAATTGACAGTCTGGTCGTCAATTTTTTTATGATGCATTAAATCTCTTTTAACTATCTTCATATTGATGAAGCATTGAAAATACTTTTATATTAAAATTGATAGATATTGCATCTATTTTTATATTTAAAATATCGACAACATTTTTGTCGATAAATTTAAACGGTCCATATTGCTTTTTAAAATCAAATAAATGGTGTGGATTCAATGTATAAAATAAGGAATGAAAAGTCTATTTTGCTTTATAAATATCAAATAAAGAATTATTTAGTCAAACCAGATTTAATTAAATCCATATTCGATCTTAAAAAGTCATTGAATATATTTTGATCCGATCTAAAAGTAATCCGAAATAAATCGAGTTAAATTGAATTGACCTCATAAAAATACTACCTGCCTAGCCTTTTTCAACCTATAATTCTTTTTCCTTAAAAAAAAGAACTGGTTTCCTTATTTCTAATTATGATAACAATTTGCCACTTAAAGCAGTGGCAATGAAATTAATTCAAGAAAGTTCTTAATCATAACCTTATATACAAAATTAATAGGGGTCAATGATGAAATCACCATAGGGGAAAGAATCTTGAAAGCCCTTTGAATTTTGTTGTTTATTCTGAGTGCTTGGTGGAATAATTTCAGTCACAAGAAGTCCTTTTCATTTTATTTATTTATGATGCCCTTCCTCTCTTAGCTTCTTTTATGGTCCATGCTGTTCATTCCTAATGGCCATCACGTGCCATTGCAGTTCCTCAATCCCCTCAAAATTATATATGCTTCTGGATTTGTATAATTTTTGCATGTTTTTTTATATATTAAAAAACTTTTAGAATCAATAAGAATTGAATTTTTAAATTTTTTAATTATAAAAATTATTGATAAATAAATATACATCAATATTGTTATATATCTTATACTTCTCATAATAAAAAAATAAATAAGAAGAATGAGAAAAAGGATTACATGGAGAAATATTTTTCTTTTTCTTAATGAAATCTTCTATTTGGAAATTTAATTAATTATTAATTTTTTTATTCATATAACTTGACGACTTCAAAATCTGTTATTAAAGATCCAATATTTATCACTTTGATTGAATTTGTTACTAATAATAAAGAAGACTTGTAATTTTTGAAGTATATTTAAGGAGAGGGATTTATTTTTCTCAAAATTGATGATAATAACATTTGTTTTTATATATTTTTTTTAAATGAGTAGCATTATTAATTACAGAATAGCAAAATTGCTCCCCTAATATACTTATTGTGTATCATAGAAATATGGTCATAATTACACATTTTTATTTATAATATTTTAAAGATTATATAGATAAATATGATGGGTGTTAATAAAGGTTCTTAAAAAAGTAATAACGACTATAATTAACTAAAAAAATTTCTTCGTCAATTAAACAAATAAGTTCATCTTTCACCACACATCTCTCCTTTTAATTTATACTTTTCATTTATTTATTAATATGTGCAGTGTAGTGGATGATAGATTCTATTTATATGACAAACAAATTAAAAATCTTTATTCAAATATCATTAATTATCATCCTACTTAAAAGAAATGCACAAACAGGCTAAATGTTTGTTATATTGTATCATTAATTAAGCGTGTATTACACATATATTATGTAATTTTGGTGTAATATTTTGATATGGAAAAAAAATTATTGTCACAAAAAATCGTCACTAATAATTTTAAATACGAACAAAATTATCTAAAATTGTGACTAATAGTTTAAAAAAACAAGACAAATTTTTTTTTTGCTTAAAATCAACACTATTGATTTTATGAGAGAATCTTTGCCAAAAGTAAATTGGCACTGCCAATCTTATTGTTGTAAAATTCCAAAAAAAAAAAATAAGACTAGTCTATTTTCATATAATGAAACAACTAATATAAAGATTATTTTAAAAAATTTAATAATTAGCTCCAACCTATTCTATAATAATAATAGTAATAATTATTAAAATAACACCTTAGTAATAATAATAATAATTGTGATGAATGGAAAATTGTGTGTTAGGAAATGAGACAAGAAAGTAGGAAGAGAGAAAATGTTTCACGAAAAAGGTGTTTTTATATAATTACTTCACAAATTGGTAGTAACGATTTATGCTATGTTTCTCAATCATTGATCTTGAATCTAATGGTGATGAAGTAAATGTTAATAACGATTTAATTTAAAAAGTTGTTTACGATTTCATTAAATACAAAATAACATTTCTTAACTTGGTCTTACACACTCAAATTATAATTTATCTGCATTACACAATTTTGTTAAAATAAAAAAATCAACATTAACAAAGATAGAAGCATCAAGCATTTATTTTTCGTTTGAAAAAAAAATTAAGACTAAAAAATAGAAATTAAAATACAGAAATTAAAAAATGAAACTAAATTAAGTCTAAATGTTGTATGTAATATTAAGGGCAATTTATAATAAATAAATTGTTTTAAATATGTTACATTGACTTATATTTAAATATTAAATATATTACATTGAGTTATATTTAAATATTATATTTAATTTAAAATAAATATAAAAATTAAAAGATAAATTTAGAATTTAAAATATTAAATAAATATTTTTAAAAATAAATATTATTAAAATTTTAGTTTTTTATTTCAAAAATTTTAGTTTTTTTCTATTCTTATTAAAAGTATTTAAAAAATTGAAATTTTATATTTTAAAATTAAAATTTTAATTTTAATTGCATTGTATGAGAAATAATAAATGTATGTGACATCCCAATTCCACATAACAAGGATCAAATAATAATAGCTGTGCCCTGACACACTTTCCTCATTGATATGCCACTTTTCACCACCCCTATAATATTTGTATTTATATTTATATTTTATAAAAGACATACATTATACAAACCGATCTAAATTACAACATTTATCCAATGTAATTCAAATTAAAAATCAATTAAAATTACATTAATTTAAATTTGATTAGATTTTTTTTGTAAATGACTGAATCAAATTTCAAATATATTTTTTATTCAATTCACAATTGCACCGTAAATAAAATTAATATTTAAATTAAATAAATTTTTAACTTAAAATCGATTAAGACTACACTGCCAACACCGTTGTCATCTTTAATGGAAAACAATAGAATGACATAGGCCTTCAAAGTTCAAAGCATGTAAACAAATGTAGTTGGGAATAAAAACAATTACTAAATGACTGAACATAAAGAACAGACAAAAACTAACATATATAGAAGAGCTTCCTTGGTAGAAAAAAATAAAATCACCCCATTGTCTTTGCCAGTCCAATTAATTAAGAATCCTATGTAGGAATTTGCCCTAATTTCATTATTGCCATGTTCCCTGTGGTAGCTTTCAATAAATTTTGAGGAAAAAATAATTAAAATATATATGCCCTCTCATACCAATTTGAAATCCCAAACATTCTATAACACAACATCGAATAATTTCATAGGGAGTACCTAGATTCTTGTGACATTTCAAGGAATTTACATTTTTTGTAATATTATTTTACGATTTACACTTACATTCAGTCTTACGATTCAACAAATTACGATTATGAACTAGTTTAGCGAGTCCAGGTAAAAGATTGTGCTTTTGTAAATAAATTATGGTTTTGCGATTAAAGAAATTATTACAAAATAAATATTATGTTTTTATAACTAAAAAAATAAAAAATATTACAAAATTAAGTTATATTTGATAATAAAATTTTGTGGTAAAAAAAATTGTATTCTTACAAAAAATATTTTAAAAATAAAAAATTATTACTACTTTTATAATAAATTTTGGTTTTTATATTAAAAAATTTTGTTACAAATATTATTTTGTATTATAACAATTTTATTTTTTGTTATAAAAAATTTTTATAACGAAATATACTATAACAACTCTTTTTTTATTATAAATTTTTATCCTTTCAAAATTCAAAATTTTTGTAATAAATCTTTTTGTTATAAATATTATTTTTTCTTGTAGTGAATTCAAAAAAAGAAAGTATAGAATTTTGTATATATCTCTAATAAATTGTTTAGTTATTTATACATATTTCTCTTCTTTTCCACTTCTTTTATTAAACCACTAAATCTCCATTTTTATTATAGCCTTATTTTACTCGAATAAGATCTCATAAAAAGGACAAAAATCACATAAACAAATAAGATTTATTATTATTATTATTATTATTATTATTATTATTATTATTATTATTATTATTACTCTAATCTAAAATTTTTAATCAAAAGACTA
Organism: Arachis hypogaea; assembly: GCF_003086295.3. NCBI lineage: Eukaryota > Viridiplantae > Streptophyta > Magnoliopsida > Fabales > Fabaceae > Arachis > Arachis hypogaea. The sequence continues at coordinate 79,820,626 of NC_092042.1, read as the reverse complement.
ACATATTTATTATATTAAAAAGTTTCTGGGAATTGATATCGTACGACTAATACTGTAATCAATATTTAATATAAAAAATATAAAATTTTTAAAAATAAAAAATCTCAAATTAAATTAAAAAATATTCAAAATCTAAATTCGACAAAAGATTATTTTTAATGAACTTCATACTAAATTTGTTTAATATTTTATTATAATATTTACTAAACGTAGTTTCTATAATATTGATTTTCTAGTATTACTCTTATTATATTAACCTTTTCACATTTAAGAAAATTAAGTATTGTAGGATTATTTGTTTTTACACATCCTCATGCATATGCATACATTGATTAGAAACTATTCAAAAGTTACACATGAACGAAGTATTAGTTGTACTTGGTTGCACAATGTATATGGGACTACATAACTATACATATGAAAATAACCAACTTGGTTGGTCGAGTAGTCAGTTCACTCGTCCACTTAAACAAGTGTCAGGGGTTCGAATCTCGCTTTGTGCATGCAGCAATCCATTGACCAGCGACAAACCCTTAAATAAAACTCAAATTACGACAGATTAGTCCTTAACCTGTCGGTTTAAGGGATACCGTGAACAACCAAAAAGAAATCTATACATATGAAAATGAAACCATGATTGATTATTATTTGGCTTTGATCTATCTAAGGGTCCAAGAGAGACATCCCTTTTAGTTATGTTCGGTTCTTTTGACAAAGAACAAGACAAGAAACCCTAAAGATAGGTGTGTCTATATCTATTCATGAACTATACCAATCCATCAGTGTCCCTGACACCCATGATTACACTGTCCCAAAAAAATTTTATTTTTAATATTTAATTATCCAATGATCCGTACTAATAATGTTAATTCGAGGTTACTTCACATGAAAGAGGACATTACATTCATTCTATGAGTAGTATACTCACATCCATCACATGCATGCCATTTTATCCTCTTGGAAATTACAAACTTTCAATACTATAAATTCTTCCCCTAAGATTTCCAATGCAATGCAAAAATCTGTGGATATGCTTCTTCATTGGTTGCTTTCCAAGGCTAGCTAGCTTCTACTCTATTGTGATTTCTTTTCTCATGAATGATGCCATTGCCAAACTATTTCTTTAGTCTTTTCACCTTCTTACTTCATCTTTTAGTTTCTTCAATTTTTTTAGCTAGAAGACTGTTTCATTAGGTTGGTGTACGCATGACACAAATAATATAAAGATAAAATAATTTATGAAATTAATTAACAAGTGTCCTATAAATATTTTGTTAAAGGTATTAGTATAATAAATTTATATTAAAAATGAATATTTAAAAATGAGTATAATAAATTTAATTTTTTTAAAAAAGTAATATCATGATATAATATCAGAATTTTTATGACAAAAAAATATAGAATTAGATCCACATGATATTTCCAAATAAAAAATAATAATAATATAGACAAATAAAAAGAAAAAAATACTATCCAAAAAATTTACGCAAATCTACAAAAGGTCTTGTGCGTGAAAAAACGTATTGGAGATATAATTATGTTGATAAATTAATTTTTAATAATTCAGATCATTCATATTGAATTACCAAAAATATATATTATAATGTAAAAGCGTATCTTTACTCATAAGATTCAGAAATCAATAGAAGGATTTAGATTTTGTGGTTCTTTCGATTTTCCTCAACCAAAACCTTCTGTATTCCTAGACGGCTGAATTGTGACTTTTTTATCGGGAAAGAATAACAAATGCGGCTTTGTTATATTGGGGACCGAAACCTTGAAGACCTATTTATAGTTGAGCATGACACACATGAAATCCTAAAGCCCAAATAAAATAGTATCTAAAGTTCAAAAGATAATATATCTAAAATCCAAAAGATAATATCTGATTTTATTCTCATTTAATTCCAAATCAAAAGTAATAATGACTTATTCAATTTAGTAAGTATTTATAACAATAAATGAGATCATTATTATATAAGTCATTTAATTTGAAATAGCATAATTTGTGATTATAATTAATATATGTATTGCCCACAAACAAATTAAAAAATTAAAATAATTTTCTAACAAATTATTCATACGTTTTTTTTATCCGTTTAAATTTAAAAAAAATACTATCGTGACAAAAATTTCTAATAATAAAAATAACCCTCAGCAAAACTCATAATTTTAAATATATTTAAAATTGGAGATATATATAATTATGTAAAAATAATATGATAGAATTAGGATTTTTTATTAAATATAGTCTTGGAATTTATTATAAGTTTTACTTTTATCATCAGTGATAAAGTTTTTAAATAATTTTATAAATTTTATGTCCATGAAAAAGATTTTTATATAGTTTACAAGATAAAATATTGAATTGAATTGAATTAGACTCTTTCAATCTCAATTCTAATATAATAATAAAACCTATTCAATTCAATGTCATTGAATCATTTATTTATAAATGCTCACACTTCTAATAATAATAATTATCTTTTAACCTGAAAAAAATATATTACAAATCTCACGTTATATATGGTCAATAGATGAACATAAAATTTAGTGTTCCATTCACCTAATCAAAGTCCGCATTATAAGAAATATTCTTGTACTAATACATGCTATGCTTGACATTAATAACAAGAACTCCTTCAATTTGCCTCTTATGAATACCATAGGGCAAAAATTTTATGGCGGAACTTTAGGTTAAACGATAATACTAAACCCTAATTAAGAATTATCTACCAATGCAAGAGTTTTAAGCTCAGTTAGAGTAAACAGTTTAGTTAAGTTTCTTTAAAAAAATTTAAATAATAAATACTTATATTAAAAATAAGTTATTTTATATTTGATTTTTTAATTTTAAAGGTGTTTATTTTAAAAGAATATAATAAAAAAAATTATTATGATTTTTTTTAATTTTTCTATAAACACTTAAATAATTTTTTAGAAAATTACAATTTAATTTTAAAAATTATATCAAACATTAATACCATTAATTTTTATAAATAAAAAATTCAAAAAAAGTAATTTTTGAAATTTTTCAAACGAATCCTTAGTGTTAATTAATTATGTGGGAGAAGCTAAACATCGAAAAGAATAAATTTTAATTTGTATATGATTTCAAAGGGAGTGAAGATGAAGAAGTGATAGCTAGGAAGAGAATCAAAGATGCATGTGTGTGCTCAGAAAGATAAGGATAAGAAAACGGTGACCCATTGGAGACACATACAAAAGCTTGAGAAAAGGATTTCACAAACACACCCAACTAATTAAAAGGCTTTATTATATGTTTTTCCAGATAGCACAAGCACATGGCCTATCACGTGCTATATATTATTTCAGACAAATGACACAGAACCATCTTATCCACTTAGAATTTGTTGATCAGAAGAAGAGTTGTTATGATGATTCATGAGAAAGTTAGAAGGTGTTCCTATATACTGATTTTCATGTCCTTTTGTGGTGCTGCATGCACCCTTCAGTTTTCTCTGATCAACCATTCTGCTAATTATTTTATTTTATTTTATTTTATTTTATTTTTGGGGTGTGTGATGACCATTTTGCAAAGTTACAAACTTTCTGAGCTTTTCCGGGCAAAGGAATAACACACATACACTATCTTGATGCATATACTGACAAATTAAAGTAACAACAAAGCCTACAAATTAATTATGCATACTTTACTATTGTTATCATTTAAAAATTTGTTAACATAGAAAATCATTGGACTACTCTAATTAGCATATAGTTTCATATATATTGGGTTAGTTTGCTATATCTAATACATAGAACTTTCTTAATGCGTTTTTTTTTCAACCAAAAAGTCTAAGGTCTATTTTCTTTTCTCTTTTCATGTATAATATACTCAAAACTTGGAATCTAATTTGAAACAAAAATATTACACGAACTCAAATCATCCGTAACAACTTTTTTTTTTTTTTACGGAATTTTTTAATCCGACAAGATAAGAACTAATTTATTGTAGATTTGAATTTTATTTAAAAATTTATCATTGACCAATAATAGATTACTGTATGTACAAAGTATAATTCAAATTTCCAACATTTATTTACACAAACAAATAAGCTAACTACTCCACCAACAAAAACTACTACTATATATATATATATATATATATATATATATATATATATATAACAACAGTTAAAATGGGTGTTCAACACACCTATGAAGAAAACGAGTTTGTAAATCTCTATAGTGAGTCCTACCTTTGTAAATCTCTATAGTGAGTCCTACCTTAGCTTATATTTAAAGAAAAAAACAAGCACAAAAACAAAATCTTTTTCGATCCAAACACTTCTTTATTTTTATAGTGCTATTTTATATATATATTTTTTAAGTGAATGGTCAAATTCGTTCGTAAAATATTATTTGTTTTTTAAATTAGTTTTTGAAATATTTTTTTAATTAAATTCGCTTTTTAAATATTTTAAGTTAGTCATTTTAGTTTTTAGTACCTCTGTTATTGACGATATCAAAATTTATTGATATGATATATTAAGTAACACCAACCTACACCTAACTGTCTAATTGGTTGCAATGCCTCAAAATTAAAAGATTTCAATGCCTCAGAATTTTTTTCAAATTGTGGTTGATTTAATTTAATTTTATAAATTTATCATGTTATTAGTTAATTAAAACTACCAAGTGTGTGTTATGGTCACTTAATGTGTCATATTAGCATATTTTGATGTTGTCAATAACGAAGATAACAAAAAAATTAATATGACTAATTTAGAATCTTTAAAGGACAATTTTGATTAATTTTTTTTTGTAAACTAATTTAAAAAAACGTGATTTCTCAGGAATGAATTTGGTTATTAATACAAAAAAATTGTTTATGGTCACGGTAAAAAACTATGACCATAGGTAGTGAAAAAGGTGACTATAGATTTATAGTCACGGTTTTTGACCTATGATCACAATTTTTTTACCGTGGCCATAGATCTATGGTCATGACAATTTTTAAATTCTAGGTCATGTTTTTTTATCGTGACCATAACTTACTCTACAGTTACCCTTTTGTAAAAATGTGACCATAGTCTTATCTATAGTCACCTTATTTTAAAACTGTGATCATAGCTTACTCTATGGCCACTCCTGTTTTATTGTAACCATAGTCTAATCTATGGTTACCCAACTTTAAAACCGTAACTATAACTTACTCTTTGATCACTCTTTTGTAAAATCGTGACCATAATCTTATCTATGGTACTGTGACCATAATTTTATCTATAGTCACCCTATTTTAAAACCATGACCATAGTTTATTCTACAGTCACTCCTGTTTTAAACCGTGACCATAGCCTAATCTATTATCACAATTTTAGCGTGATCATAGTTTATCTATGGTCACCCTACTTTAAAACCGTGACCATAGTCTTATTATGATCACGGTTTTATCGTGAATATAGCTTATATATGGTCACTCAATTTTAACATCATGACCATAACTTACTCTATTTTATGAGATTTATTTTTTTTAAGCATAATCATAAAATTTACATTATAAACTATATATGTTTTTAATTCAAACAATATAAATTAAAATATATTATATTATATCCATTACATATAATACCAAATAAAATCTCTTAAAAAAATACAAAAAATATCAAAATATTACATTTAAATAACTAAAATATATATGAGACTCATTCCATTTTATATTATTATAAAAAATAATATTTTTTTCATATCACGTTCTCTTGCTAACAAAAAAATAAACATTTTAGTGATATTTTATTTCATCAAAAAAATATTTAAATAATTAAAAATTATAACAATAAATTTATAAAAATAAAAGATGAAATTCATCATTATCTCTCTCACCTCTTAAGTAACTTAATCACCAATATTTTAGGTATCATAAGACTTCTTAAACATATGAAACTTTCCAAACTCATAAATTTAGTCAAAAACTTATATAATCCATACCTTATACGTAAAATTTCAATTTGACCATTAAATTTGCATTTCATCCGCTAATTTGATAAGCATCCAACCCAATGGATCCAACCACAAACATTAAGAAGATATTCACAAACATAAATTATCTATTTATTTATTTTTACACATCCCACAAACACAAAGAAATTTAAAATTTTTTACATTAATTAATTACGATAAAAAATAAAATGCATATGTATAGTCACTCTCTATGATTATATGTGATTGAGGTACTTACATTTCAACCAATCGATCATACGTTATTGTTTTGACCAATTGGGTAGCATTAAGTGTCGGAATAAAAATGTTAATATACTAATATAAAAAAGAGTCCTCCTAAAAAAACAATGGTTTATTTGTACAATATGTACAGATTAAACTGATTTTTAAGTTCACCAAAAATCGAACTCTTGACCTTTCGAATTTAGAGCTCTAATACAATATCATTATACCACTCATCCCAAAAGCTTCAGCTAATGAAAAAAAATAACACTAATGATTATATCTCTAATACTCCCTAAATCTCCATTGTATGCATTGTATAAATATTTCATTGGCTCCTCATACTTTCTCTATAAAAAAAATCAACCAAAAAATTAACCAAAAAAAAAAAACCCAAAATTTGATTATTGTTACCTTTGTTTAAAATGTAATCAGCACTACTTAACTAATTAAATAAGAAACCAAAATTAAATAAGGAAGTGATGAAGTGATTCACGTTGTTGAGATAATTCTTTACATCAATATCTCTCAAGAGATTAAAGTATTCGGTGGCAATGAACAAATCAAGAACAGTGATTAATAGTGTCTCTAGAATAGGCACCAATGCCACCAAGAACAGGTCCCAGAATGCCATTGAATGTGATCATATAATATAAGAAGCTAAGGAACAAGATAGATAGATAATTAGGTATTGATTATTTATGTAGAGTTAGAAAACCCGTTAATATATTTTATATAACCTCAGTATATATCTGTTTATAATAATACCTTTGAGAATTTGTTTATAAAACAATTATATACATCAAATGCAATTTTTGAAACGCGAAACTAGCAAGAACTGAATAAGCTAAGATAATCAACATTTAACCACAAGTGACTTAAAATTATTGGCTTGCAAATCTCAGAATAAATGAATAGATAGACTAAAAGAAAAAAAAAAGCATTTACTTCGATATAGTGACCATAATTTAGGTTTATGCCTGAAAGTGTCAAATATTTTCAGTTCAAAAATTATTAAGTAAAATTTATTTTGCAAGAGGATAATGAAAGGTTCTTTAGAAAATTAATAAGCTGAGCATTTAACAATAAATTAGATTGAAATAGAACCTCATTTCATTTTTAATCGGTTGTCTAATTTAGACAGTAAAGTCTAAAAAATCATTAACACCTTTTATATTTTTAAAAAATTATTAACATCTAAAAGAACTAATACAACTAATTCAGCAATTTAAAACCAAATTCAACTAATTTTAATTCATTCACATGCAAATTACAAAAAAATTACCAAAATAAGCAAATTAAACTCAAATATTTTTGTTCCTAAATAAATGTCAATAAAATCAAATTGAATTGGTGGTATTTAGAGGAAGAAATAGATCTGAAATCTGACGGAAGAATTAGGACTAGCAACAAATTTCAATATATCAACAACCAAAAACTTGAACTAGCAACAATTATTCTCAAATAAACAATTAGGACCAGCAACAACAACAAATTTTACTCAACAAAAAATTAGGATCAGCAACAACAATAAATTAAGGTCAATAATAACAACAAATTTTACTGAAAATAAAAATTAAGACCATTAACTCTTCTATGTAAAAACATCAATAATTCAAAAAAAACTTATAACACATAATACAATGATGATTTTAATAAACAACTTCATCAAGCTGATCAAGAACAGACCAGCAACAACAATAAATTTTATTCAAAAAATTGTGAATATACTATCCTTTGAAGAAGACATTATTAAGTTGTAGGAGAGGGCTCAGGATGTTATTGCTCGACGAGGAGAGGGCTGCTACGATGAAACTTCAAAATACAAATACCCTAAAATAAAAAACAAGAATAGTAGCAGTGAATCCTAAAATTAAAATCAAGAACAAATTAAAATAAAGAACAAATTAAAAAAATTAATAATAGCAGTGAACCAAGAACACGATTGAGTAAGAGCGCAACAGAACGGTAACTCCGGACAGCTCCTACGGTGGTGCAATAGCTGAACGAAGTCACTCTCTTTTTCTTTCTATTCTCCCTTTCTACTTTTTGATCTCTCTCTCACTCTCTCTCTCTCCGACGGTCCTTCCTCCACCGGTATCGTCCTCCTCTTTTCTCCTATTCTTCTCCCTTCAATCCGTCATTCCCCTTCTCCCTCTTTTCAGTATTTCTTTCTTTCTTTGTTGAATGTGCGAGGATTAGTTGGTGTATGGATTTGAAATTAGGGTAGAATTAGGATTAGGTTTAGAAAATTAGGATTAGTGTTAGAGTAGTATAAGAATTTTAACAAAATTAGAAAGTAGAATAGTTATTAAAAATCAACCATAATTTATTTAAATTATTTTAAAAATATAATATTTATTTGTCAACTTACTAATTAGTTTTAAGTTTTAAATATTTTTTAAATTTAAAATTAAAAGTATTCTACTTAATTTTTTTCTTTATAAAATTAGATTTAAAATCTCAATATTTAAATTAGGAACAAACAAACAAACAAATAACTTGTTACAAACAATTTGAATTTTGTGACAAAATAAATTTTTGTTACAAAATAATTGAAAATTTTGAAAAAAATAGATATTTTACTACAAAATAATTATGTTTTTTTTTGTAATGCCGTGATATGCTGTTTTTGCCGCCAATGACGAGAAGCGCAGGGAAGGCACGCGACCGAGTACGAGACGGTGACAAAACAAAGAGCGACGACGACCTTAAATGCGAGACCAGAGACAGTGAGAGACCGGAGATGAGAGAACTTGAGAAAGGAATAACTAGATTTTTTTTAAACATCAACCGACATCGTTTTGAGGTTGGAGTTTCTTTTTATTTTAAATTATAAAAAATATATAAAATAGTAATTTAGGATAATTATAATAAAATAAAATTATTATAAGAATAAATAAGATATTTATTTATTAGTTTATTCATGAATTTAAATAATTATTTTAATTTAAAATATAAAATTATTTAATTAATTTGCTTTATTCATAAAATTAAATTTAAAATTTTAATTATTTAAATTAAATTTTTTAATTTTTATTATTTTACAATGGTTTAAATTTTAATTCTAATTATATATAACGACCAATTATTGAAAAATTATATAACAGTCTGAATTAATTAAAATTATCATTCCATAGACATTTTTAAGTCACTCTTTAAAATCGTGATCATAGATTTTTTTAGATTATTTTCAAAAATCGTGATCTTAGACTCTTTTAAGCTACTCTTCAAAACCGTAACTATAGACCCTTTTAAGTCACCCTATAAACTATAACCATAGGCTCTTTTTAGGTCACTCTTTTGTAAAACTGTGACCATAGATCCTTTTAGATCACTCTTCAAAACTGTGACTATAGATCCTTATAGGTCACTCTTCAAAATCATGACCATAGACCTTTTTAGGTCATTGACGAATGGATTTTTGACGGTTTAGAATTTCACTAATGAAATCTCGTTGTAAAGTATAGTTTCTAAACCAAACAATAATCCTTTCATACAAAAAGTTGTTTGTCACTAGTACAAACCCCTAAAATTTATAAACCGAAGTATTCAAACCTCGGGTCGTTCTCCCTAGGATTTACAATAAAGTGTCTTGTTATTGGTTGTGAGTTATTTTGGGGTTTTTGATATTATAGACAAGAATTATAAATGGCAAGGGAAATAACATAACAACTAATAAAGCTCTTGGCAAGATATGAGAACTAGAAGTCCTATCCTAGTTATCTTCCTCAATTGTGATAACAAATTATCCATTACTCCCACTTAGTTAACCTCTAACCATGGAGGAAAGTCAAGTGGATGAATCAATTTGATTCCTCAAGTCCTAATCAACTCCTAAAGGAAAGACTAGCTTTAGAGGTATTCAAATCAATTAGCAACTTCTAATTATCAATCAACAAAAGGATTAGATAACTCAAGAGTCACTAATTACTCAACCAAAGCCAAGAGGAACAAAAGCTACACTAAAATCCTACCAAACATTTCATCAAACACTTGGAAGGCACAAAAGAAAAGCAAAGCAAATTGACAACAAGAAGAGAATCTAACAACAATTATTGAAATAAATTAACAACAACAATCAAAAGAAACACAATTATTATGAATTACCTTGAATTGAATTGAGAGAAAGTAGAAGGAACAATACTAGATCTACAACAAAATATAAGAACAACATAAAAGAGATTACACCAAAAGAATAGGAGAAGAATGAATGTAACTACAAGGAATTGAGAAGATAGAAGTAGAAGAAGATGAATCTAAATCTAGATCTAAGAACTAAACCTAATCCTAATCCTAATTCTAGAGAGAAGTGAGAGCTTCTCTCTCTAGAAACTAGTTCTAACTACTTCTAAAACTAAACTATGACTAATGGTAACTAACATATGTTTCCCCCTTCACTCCTTGGGTTAAATAGCATCAGAAATGAGTTGGAATGGGCCCACAAGGCTTCTAAAATCGCTGGCCACGTTTTGCTTCAAGTGGACTAGGTGGCAGCAACGGCGCGTGCGCGCCACCATACTTGTAGCAACTATGACAAATCTTATATCGTTTCGAAGCTCCGGATGTTAGCTTTCTAACCCAACTGAAACCGCATCATTTGGACCTCTGTAGCTCAAGTTATGGTCGTTTAAGTGCGAAGAGGTCGGCTTGACAGCTTTCCGGTTCTTTCATTTCTTCATGAGTTCTCCAACTTTCCATGCTTCTTTCTTCATTCCCTTGATCCAATCTTTGCCTCTTAAACCTTAAATCACTTAACAAACATATCAAGGCATCTAATGGAATCAAGGTGAATTAAATTTATTCATTTTAAGACCTAAAAAGCATGTTTTCATTCTTAAGCACAATTAAAGGAGAATATACAAAACCATGCTATTTTATTGAATAAATGTGGGTGAAAGGTGATAAAATCCCCTAAAATCAATACAAGATAAACCCTAAAAATGGGGTTTGTCAGTCATCTCCCAAAATTGTGACCATAGATCCTTTTAGATCATCCTTTTGTAAAACTGTGACTATAGACCCTTTTAGGTCATTCTTTAAAACCGTGACCATAGACTCCTTTAGGTCACCCTAAAAAATCGTGACTATAGTCTCTTTTAGGTCATCCTTTTTTGAAAAACCGTGACCATAAACTCTTTTATGTCATCCCTAAAACCGTGATAATAGACTCATTTAGGTCATCTCCTAAATCGTAAATATAAAATCTTTTAGGTCACTCTTCTTTGAGAAATCGTAATCATAGACCTTTTTAGGTCACTCTTTAAAACTACGACCATGGATTCTTTTAGGTTATCTCCTAAAACTGTGATTATAGACCTTTTTAAATTATTATTTTTAAAAAAATCGTAGTTATAAATATTTTATGGTCACTTTTTTTTAAAAAAAAACTGTGACCAAAAGTTATTTTTAAGTCACAGTAAAAAATCGTGACTATAAAAAATTTATAAACATAATCTTTTATCGTAATTAAAAAATCTGTAGTTATAGACTAAAAATTTTGTAATCCTCTAATTTTGTTTACGGGAGAAAAGTTTGAGAACATAATTTGAAAAATGGTGTGAATGATAGAGAACGAGAATTGAAATTATGAATCCACACTGTCTAATTATTTTCTATTTCTTTTATATGGTTGATAATTACTTCTTAAAAAATAACAACTTAAATATAAAATATTGATAACTTCTCATCATATCTGAAAAGTGAAAAAAAAAAGAGTAAAGGAAAAATAGGTCCCTAACTTTTTTTTTGCGGACACTTTTGTCCCCAAGAATTGGAAAATACATTCATGTCCCTGACCCTTCCAAAACGCGGACAAGTTGACTCCTCCATTGAAGTGACTCCGTTGGACTCAACGGAAAATGCTGACGTGGCTTCCATGGCGCTGACCTGACCGTTACAGGAGCACACGTGGCATGTAGCTTTTCAAAACATGACATATTAGTCCTCTCACACCAAAACGTGTAGCTTTTCAAAATAGGACAGATTAGTCCTACTATACCCAAACGACGCCATTTGTAAGCTCTATTTCTCAACTCTGTCAACTATGAACAATTCTCATTAACCCCTCTTCGTTTCTTCAAAATATATGGAAGAATTAAGACCTGTGTAGGAAAACGCCGGATACTCTCAACTAAGTACTGATAAGATTCACGGTCACCAGCAACCATCTCTCCCATAGATGGAATAACGGAGAAAGCCTGTTATGTTAGTTATTACTAATACACGATCACCGTAATATGCATACATTATTGTACTCATTCTTGTTATAAATGAACTCAATAATATGTCTTGATACAATATTCATACAGAACTTTTATTAAACACCTGGAGTTCATCATTTAAAACCCTGCAAAACATCATCTGAACACTGAATCCATAGATCAAAAGCACAGAAGAATTTTTCAGCATTATCTTCTTCAACAAACAAAAATCCATAATTTAACAAATCAATCAAATAATCATCATAGTCGGACACCAGACCCATTGAAAGAAGTTTACATAAGAAAAGAGAAAGAAAAAATCACACCCAACAAAGTACCACCGTCGAATTCGCCGCACAGTCGCCGAAGCTCCTCCACTGGCTGACCCCACCGCTTGGTTGTTGTCGCAGCGTTTCTCCAGAAGGTAAGCAGAAAAGTGTGTGTGAGTTTTTTTTCCGCCTATTTGCTTCAGGTATGGGTTTGGGGAGGTAGAAGAAATTCTCAGAGATTTTTCACTATGGAGTATGGATACTTAAAATCAAACCCAAAGTTTGAGTTTTGATTGAAGAAACGAAGAGGGGTTAATGGGAATTGTTCACAGTTGACAGAGCTGAGAAACAGAGCTTACAAATGTTGTCATTTTGGTATAGTAGGACTAATATGTCCTGTTTTGGAAAGCTACACGTTTTGGTGTGAGAGGACTAATATGTCATATTTTGAAAAGTTACATGCCACGTGTGCTCCCGTAACGGCTAGGTCAGCGCCACGGGAGCCACGTCAGTATTTTCCGTTGATTCCAACGGAGTAACTTCAATGGAGGGGTCAATTTATCCGCGTTTTGGAAGGGTTAGGGACATGAATGTTCTTTTCAATCCTTGGGGACGAAAATGTCTGCGGAAAAAAAGGTCAGGGACCTATTTGTCCTTTACTAAAAAAAAAAACTAACCAAATGAAATCATTGATTGTCTTTCTGCTTTTAAATATGATGTCACTTCATAAATCGGATTCCAAAACTCTGGTAATTGTTTTTTATATAATGGATGAAGTTGTATAATACATTGATATGAGTTAAAATAGGTAATACAAATATTATTTTTTTATATAAAAATCTAAAATAGATTATGTGCATGTTTAGGTGTCATTATTTTGATAAAAAAGATATTTTCTAATGAAAAAAGATCTTTTTTTCTATTTTATAGTGTGTTTGACAAATTTCTAGTAGTAAAAGTAAAAGCACTAGAAAAATAAAAAAACATATTTTTTAAGAAATTACAATTTACATCTTTTTTTAAAAGATCTTTTTTTCTTAAAAAAAAAGATGTTTTGTAATCATTGATAAACAAAAATATCCTTACTAAAATTTTAAAAAGACATCTTTTACCCCCTTTTCTTTCATAGATGAATGTACTATACATTCAATGTCTCCTTCATGCATTGAACCTCAGAACCAGGTTCCAACTCAAACAACAGCTCTTCTGGTAATCTCTGGTTCTCTTTATGCTATCTTATTTTTTTTTATCTATTTTGTGTTTTTAATACATATATGAAAAGTCAATTAACTAATTTATACAAAACCAACGCAACTTTTATTTTCTTTTGCTATAATCATACGTGATATCTTTTATTTTTGTTTTTATTTTCGTTGATGGATTTATATTTTATACAGTGTTTACCTTGGCTTGATTTTTGAGATTTTTTAAGATTCTGTATCTGATATTTTGGGAGCATTATTATGTAATATTTTGCCAAATTCACTATTACAAGAATCATGTAATATTTTGAGATAAAATCATTAATGATTTGATATAAAATATAATCATATATAAATATATAAAAAAATATACTAGTATCAATGGCTATTAGAATTAAAGGAAGGGAATGAAATGCGATTTTTTGAACAATTTAGAATGAGAAAATCAGTGTTTAACCGTTTATACAATGATTTGGTTCTCAATTATGGCTTGAAATCCACACGAGGTGTTAATAGAGAAGAGATGGTAGCAACATTTTTATACATGCTTGGGCAAGGAGCTTCTTATAGAATGTTCAGCATTCAAGTGAAACTATATTTCGTTAATTTCATCATGTTCTATCATGTGTGAAGAAATTGGCAAAAAATATTATTTGACCTATTGATCCTAGTTTTGGAGACACACCTAAATACATTATGGATAATGATAGATATTGGCCATATTTCAAAGATTGTATTGGAGTTATAGATGGTACGCATATAGCCATTCATGTTCACCAAGATGAGCAAGTGCGATTTATTGGTAGAAAAGGAAATACTACAACAAATGTAATGGTTGTGTGTGATTTTAATATGTGTTTTACATTTATATGGGCTGGTTGGGAAGGTTCTGCATATGATACAAGAATTTTTATGGAAGCTCTTCGAACAAAAAAGCTAAATTTTTCACATCTACCAGAAGGTTAGTTATGTCATTTAAGTTTATTTTGAGGTTACATTCATTTTCTTGATAACATGTGGCTTGATTTTTGTATATTTTTTAATGTATTTCAGATAAATATTACTTAGTTGATACTGGTTATCCAACTTTCAAGGGATTCTTAGGACCTTATCGTCATACAAGGTATCATATTCCACAATTTAGACTAGCACTAAATTTTAGATCAAACAATGAAAAGTTCAACTATTGTCATTCAAGTTTAAGGACGGTAATTAAAAGGACTTTTGGAGTATGCAAAGCAAGATGGAAGATACTACAAAACATGCCATTAAGAGTCAAATTTGAAACCCAGCGTGATATCATTGTTTCATGTTTCACCCTTCATAATTTTATAAGAATGATGGATTCTGATGACATAAGTATTTTGCAAAAGTTTGAAGATATTGTTTCATTACAAGCCAATGAAGATGACGGTACTACTGTAAGAAATGGATCAACAAATTCTGAAATTAATGAATGGGAAGAACCAACACAAAAAGATGTTCGGGCAATGAAAGAAATAAGAGACAATATAAGAGATCAATTATCGGATCAAATAAATTAGTATAAATAATTATTTTTCTTTTATTATTATTAATAAACTCTTTTATGATTGAATGTCCTTTTAAGTAATTTTATTATTATAAAAGTACTTTTGTATTTTTGTATCCAAACAATAACATCTTTTAAATAAGTACTTTTAACTAAAGTATCCAAACATAATTGTAAAAGATCTTTTAAAAAAAGATCATTTAAAAAAAAGATCTTTTTCCAGAATGGCGCCCAAACAAACCCTATATATATCTCGACAAATTTTAAGATAATTTTGATATTTTAAATAAAAAATACAAAAAATATTTACTATAAAAAAACGTTGAATACTGTTGGAATTATAGTAAAAAATGATAAAAATTCGATGGTATTAGAATCACCGTCGGAATGAATCATACGGTATAAACCTTGCCAGTAAATATTTACCATCGGATTCTGCGACGGATTACCAGCTCGAAAAAACTAATTACTTATGGGCAAATGTTTTGATGGTATTGTTGGCGCAAAAAAATGTTGTTTTGTGCACTATTATTGTCAGATTATTCCTATGGTGAATTCAACGGTAATGTCAATCTTTTAAAAAAAACTTGAAATAAATTGTCAATTTTAATTTTAAATTTAAATTTGTTTTTCACACAATTAATGTTCAATTCATAAATAATGAAAACCTATTATTTATAATAACTAATACAATGTTCAAATAAATTTAAAGTCAAGTACATCAAATAAATACAATGAAATAATAAAATAAAACACTAATAACTACAGTTCCATGTAGTCCTCGTCATCGTCGTTATGGATCCTGTGCCTCTGAGTCGGCGCCGTAAAAGGGGGTGATGTCCATATGCCACCAGCAGGACTGCTGCCACTAGCAAGACGCTGTCACTAGCTGCGGTGCTGCCACCAATAGGGTTTATGCCAGCAACGCGCATCTGGGCCTAGTACACCTCTATTTAAGCCTCCATATGCTGAAGCCGCTCCAGTGACTCCCTCCACTCCAGTCTGAGCTCATTCGTAGATGTCACGTGAGTGAGGATCTCTTGATACCTCTCTCGATAATCATTGAACTCCTGAACCTGTTGGTGAAGGCTGCGTTAGAATTCCTGTACATGTAGCTTCAAATTCGCCCTTTCTTCGGGCTTGTCTGGTGGTAGAGCCTGACGACGGCCTCAACGTGGAGGTGCGGAGGCTGCTGGAGAAGAACAACCACAACCCATATAATAATCAAATCACTAGTTATCATCATCATTCCATATTAATTTAGCCAAACCATTTGGAAAAAGACAAGAAAGAAAATCGAGAGAGAGAACGTGAACTTCATGGAAACATAAATCTTCTGGCTTCGATTTCTTGTGATCCATAATTCCAATAAAAAATCTAATTCGTTTAAAGTGTTTGTATCTTCCTCATCTGCATGTTGACGCCACTTTTGTTTGGGAGAAGTTGACGGTATAGTTTCTCCCACGTTTGCATGGTTTGGCCGGTTGGTGCACTAGGAAGCATAGCCAATTTCTGACGTTTTCTTTTTCAGTTGTTTGGTCAAAAAGATTTTATGGAGTTTCTATTATTTTAATTTCATATAGAGATAGGGTTTGATAATTTTACACCGATTAAATGTTAATGTGACAAGTGATTGTTGGTTTGATTGGTTGTTTGTTTGAGTTTGATTGAGATTATGCTTGATTTTCATTGAAATTGTTGTTGTTTTGATTGCTTGATGATTCAGCCTTTATGGGTACAGCCCAGAACCGAGGTATTTTGAGTGAATTTGGAGATGTCTTCCTATGAGAAAACTTGATAAAATTGATGGGGTTTGATGGTTGAGAGATTAAATAAAAAATTGTAAAAAATCGATAATCTTAAAGTTCGAAAACGGATTAAAAATCATATATATTTTCGATTAGATTATAAAAAAGGATTTTTGTATTTAAAGAACGGTATTTTTTACTAATATAATATTATTATTTTGAGAATAAAATTATACTTTTATAAAGAAAAATAAATAAGTTTAGAGGTATTTTGAGTAAAAAGTAAGCGTTTAGGGGTGAGCGGGTATTTTTTTTATAAAAATTCAGAGTTACTTTTGTGAATATTAATATATATGAGATTTAATTAGTAATTTTCTAAAATTGTTGGGTTAAAAATAATAAACTTAAAAATTTGAGGTTTAGAGTATAATTTCTAAAAGTTAAAAAATAAAACTTTGATAAAATTCGTTTTGGTATAACAACTTAGAGACATTGAATATTAGTACTCCTTTAATATTATTTTTCTTATATAAATTTAATTAGTATATATTTTTATTTAGTTATTTTTACTAAAACCATTATTTTTATTAAATAAGAAAGGAAAAGTGAGATGATAAGACTTTCTAAAATCATTAGAAACATAGAGTTATATTAAAAATTTTATAATTCTCTTTTCATAAAATATTTAGGGGAAGGCAAGCAAATAGTGCGAACATGTTTTGATATATTCAAAATAATAAATAAATGACTGAAGAAAGAGAAAAAATTGGAAAAAAAATGAGCAGAGATGTTTTTTGTTGAGAGCGACCTGAGATGATTGTTTACTACTAAGAATGAGCAGAGATATGGTGGTAATTCTACTGAGAAAGTTGCTTTCCAGGAATACATCAGCTATAGAGGGCCGCACCTGTAAGGCAAGATTGCTTACAGAGGTTTATCTTAACACACAACAGCTAAAAAGAGCTGCACCTATAAGGCAAGGTTACTTACAGAGGTTATGTTCGGCATTTAATAGCTAGAGATAGCTACACCTGTATAGCAAGGTTGCTTACAGGGGTTGTGCCAACTGGAAAGCCATGTCTGGAACTAGTACCGGATAGTGTCAGAAGCGGGTAGCAACCGACATATGAGCTCATTACTTGCACTAGGAATAAACATGTATCATAATTGTTTGTGCATAATTCCTGTGAACTGTTTTCTGTGATTGTGTTTGTGTTGTGCTAGATTTTCTATGTTCTTTAGTTACTATGCTTTGTTGTGTTTATTAGTTGTTGTTGTTGACTGGGTATAGTATTAAAACAGACTAAACTAACTACCCCAATCCTACTAAGAACTTCGCAGTTCTTACCCTTGCCTTTTTCCCTTCACATGAAGACGGGAGTGATCTTCTTCTAGCATGACCATAGACAGATATGAGGGGCGGCATGTTTTGGACCTCTCCAACTTAACATAGACTTTTATGTTTAGTCTCTCGCTTTTGGTTAGATCCGCCGAGAGATTAGAGATTGTATAGCTTTGCTAGGCTAGTTCGGGTACTAGTTTAGGGGTTTTCTAAATGGACCGGGGCCCGGAGTGTCATATATATATATATATATATATATATATATATATATATATATATATATATATATATATATATATAAGTAAAATTTAGCTGTATGAGACAGTATACTGAATGGTTTCCTTTTGTATGACTATTTTGTATACAAGGTATATTATTGTGTTTATCTGCTTGTCATGAATTTGCTTACATATTGTTGTTGGTATAGGCTAAACTTAGTGATACGCACCTTTTGTTTTAATATATATATATATATATATATATATATATATATATATATATATATATATATATATATATATATATATATATATATATATATATATATATATATCGATTACGCGCTACCTCAGTTACATGCTTAATATTAATTAATAGTTATTTAGGGAACAAGTTAGTAACACTCGATTTTCAGTATGATCATGATGTGTTGAAAATTGGGTCGTTACATGGAAGGATGTAAAGGCAACATATGTCCAACAATGGGAGAGAAGAATGAATGAGATACAACAGGTTGATCAAGGAGCTTATAGACATCTCATGAAAATTCTTGCCAAATTTTGGAGCAAGTCCAGGTTTAGTTATTTACCTAGATGTGATGCACTTATTAATAATATGTGTGAATGTTTTAACTCTGTTATAGTAGAAGCTAGAGAGAAACTCATAGTGACTATGTTAGAAGAGACTAGGGTTTATATTATGAATAGGTGGGATGATTATAGAGAAAGTATACTAACCTATACTAGAAATATTTTGCCAAATAAATAAGAAGATTGAAAAAGAGTTTGATAAGGGTGGGGAGTGGATGGCCATCAATGCGGATAGGGATAAGTATGAGGTGTACAACACGCAGGGTAATAAAGACAAGTTTGTTGTGGATTTAAGGATCATGAGTGATCCTGTAAAAAGTTTCAACTAACAAGTTATCCTTGTGAGCATGCCATGAGTTGCATTAGGAAAATGTGTTTAGATGTCAAAAATTATGTGAATAACTGCTATAAGAAAGAGGCTTATGTAAACTGTTATCAACATATAATCTACCCTGTTAATGGACCAAATCTGTGGGAGCGGACTTAGAATGATGATGTGCTACCACTAGTCTTTAGGAAACCAAAAGGGCGACCTAAATTAACCAGGAACAAGGCTGGTGATGAGCCAAGGAATACTGGACCACTTTCAAAATTATTCAGGAAATGACAATAACAAAAATGCTCCTACTGTTTTACATTTAGCCACAACAAAAGAACCTGCCCTAGAAAACACAAGGTGGAGGCCTCAGTAAAAAAGGTTGATTTGAATCTAATTGTATATATAGGTTCTAATTGCTTGTATGTATTTTATTAATGTCAATTTCATGATGCCTCTATTTTTTTGTTATTGGTTGCAGAATAATGCAGTTCAACTACCCAAGAAAAGGATTGGAACAACTAGGACTTCAAATACCAACAAAACAGTAGCAAAGGTAGCAAAGACAACAACAAGAACTCAGCCAAAGAGAAAAAATAATGTACTACATGTAGGAATCTAACAGTCAAAAATCTCATCTAAAAGAGCTAAATGCACCACACCAGCAACAACAGTCAACTCCAACCATCCACAATAACATAGCAAAATCCATCAAGAAGGACTTTGAAGTATATGGCCAAAATAGCACCTAGGATTGGAAAGCATTGGGATGATCTAGAATAGTTCTATGTTCTATTTTGTTGTGTAATGAAAGTGGAAATGAGCACCTTCTTTTGATATAGTAATGCTTGTGGGAAGATACTTTTAAGACTTCTATTTTGTATAAATATTGTATTTGGATGGTTATCTTTTGTGATGTCACTTTCATGATTATGTTATGTGAAGCTACTATAAGACTTCTTAACATTGTTATAAGTTATTTTTAAGAGTATTATTATGTGAATTGCCTCTTTCAAACTTCTTCTTATTGGTTGTCAAAGCACTATCAAGTGTTAGAGTGCACTATATCAATTTTCAGCTTAACATATTTTTCATTTCAATCAACAGATGAAAACTTTTACAGCACATACTTTTACACATTCGACAATACCACATACCCTATATTCATATCAAAAAGAGAGGCCAATTTAAAAAATTACTTCATAACTATTAACATCCTAAACCAGAATTCTAAATCTTGCAACAGTTCACATGTATAGTAGCCTCATATGTCTTGCATAACTATATCGTTCATATAGCAACAACTCAACTATTCTCCATCCAAGAACCCCAATTGCAATTGCCACTACGAATTTTCTTTCAGTCTTGTGCAGGTTATCCTTCAATGCACTTGCTTTTTTTCGCAGTCTTTGAATTTGTGGATTTTGTCCTTCAACCTCTACCCAAACAAAATACTCACATTTTTCTCCTATATGTACTCAGAAAAATAGAAAGAGAAAACCAATCATTGATGAACCGAAAGAGGAGACTAGAAACAGTAGACCAAATGTTACCACAATAGGAGATTTACCTGGTAATTGACGCATCCACAAAATCTTCTTCCAGGATTTTCCACCATAGACGACGTCTGCAACACTAGTCTCTCCCCATAAAAGTATGTCCTCCTTTTCCCATGAGCTTTATTGCTGCTGTGCAAACTTTGAGAAGATGATTGAGAAATCATTCTTAGTAATTTAACCAACACTGCAAAGGACAAGAACACAAAGATGAACATCAAAAGTTTAGGATTATTTTATTGACTGTAATTTTTTTTTTAGATTTTTTTTTCTTCCAATGGTAAAGTCTACCTTGTGTACCAGGCTGGACCTTTAAATGGTCACATGGGATACTCCGTTAAAAATTTCACCCTCACTTTACGGCAAAACTACATTGAGTCTAATTAAACTTTTTTAAATGTAAATATGACATTTTAAATCTTGGAGACTAAAACAGGATTAGGCCTAAACGTAGGGGATCAATTTAGTACTTTACCAACTCAATTTTATGAGGTTAATTGTTACATTGTAACCATCATTCTATTATTAAAGGAGAATGTTACAATATTGACTATATATAAGCTTAAGAACATTATATGAAGGGAGATCACAATAAGGCATAAAGCATCTTATTATTAGAGTAGTTTATGAATAGAGCAACCCACATAAGAGAAGCTTGTAATATCTTAACCTCACAATATATGCACTATTCCAAAGACGTGTACTAAGGTATCATCTCTAATTTAGTTTTTCTTGTGACCCATATTAATTTGAGTGTCGGAGTTCTTGCAGGAACACCTCCTACCATTAGAAATAATAAACTCAGATATTAGGAACTCAAAATTGAAAGATGGCGGCAACATCATGTCTACAATCTATTCTTTATAATTTTGTTCAAGTAACTTCTAAACTTAAAAAGAGTAAAAACATTTATGAACACTAATTAAATTAGATTCTTAGCTTTGTTAGTTTGAAGGAAATGAACAAAGACTTCTAGTTAGTGATGGTGTACATGTAAGGAATTTTGACATTTAGTCTGTGTTGGTCTAAAAGATATAAAAGTTAGAGTTAGATAATTTGTTTTGGACGAGTATTATATCTTTTATTTATAATATATGAAAAAAATTTAAAAAAATCTAAATAAATTCGTACTGAATTTAAGTACGATTTTGTGTAGATAATTTATGCTATTTTGTATGAGTCAATATATTCTTCAAAATTTTGTTATTAATACCATTGGTATTATTTTTCACATAGAATTGTAATTAATTATTCATAAAAAATACTCTCAAAAATCAATACGAGTTAATTATTAAAAAGACTTCAACACCAAAAATATTAAAAAGGACCCGTTTATTTAATATCTAGAGAGAATGACAAATAACAATGATAATATCATTTTGAAAAACAGTAGAAATAGTATTTTATTTACTAGTAGTTCGTTTGACAAGGAGTTTGTTGACTTTGGGGTAGGAATTATTCGATCTACGCTTGCTCATCCTTTTTCCCATTTCTCTTAATTTCATTAGGAATTTTTATTTAATTAAATATATCATGAATATATTGAAAATTTTAAATTTTTACGGTACATTTGATTTATATTTTTATTTTCAGTTTTTTATTTTTATAATTTTATGAAAAAAAATAAAAACAAAAAATAGAATTTTTATTATTTTTGTTGTTTTTTTACTATAAAATTTTAAAAACAAAAAAATAAAAAATAAACACAAAAAATAAAAATACAAATCAAATTCATCTTTAAATTTTCAATATAAACTTTTTATATAAAGTCTTTTAACTAAGGTCTTATAGATTTAGCTAATACATATTCTTAAAACACATGATAAAATTATTAATAATAGAAGATTTTAATTTTTTTACTAAATATAAAATAAATATATTAAAAATTTAGTTTTTTATATTTTTAATAAAAAATTAATTAATTTATAATTTTAACATATATTTTTAGAACATAAAATAACAAAATTTATGTGTTATAATCTTTATTAGCTAATTCCTAAAAAGAATAAAAAAAAGGGTAATTATAATGTGCATATGCGTTATTTAGGGGAGGATCCATTTCCGTTATTTAGTTGTTCTTCCATGACCAATTTTAAACACATTAATTGTCATCTCATTTATTGTCGGTTCTTGGGATCTTATGTGTTGATGTGCTGATTCGCTAGTGGCTTGGCTTGGCTTGGCTTAGGTTATTAAATGAATTAGTCAATGTGTAAATATACTACTACTAATAATAAGCTACTATAGTGGTAGTAACAAAGCCTTTTGCTAGCTTAATACTTTTGTGTTAAAACGTTAGTAGTTAAATATATAATTATTTATGTACTTTTTTCTAATAGTTTAAATATTGTAAGTGATAATTAATTTAAAAGGATAATATTCAAAATTTTATATTTAATTGTGTGAATATATATATATATATATATATATATATATATAATTAGTAATACTTTAACTTTTTAAAAAGGATGTTTCAAGAAAAAAAATATGACCAAAAAATTATATATAATAAGTATTTTATTTCCAATTTTTAATTTGATGCATATGTTGACTTTACGGATACGATCTTAATTCATAATAGATCTTCTATGTCAGAAGTATACTTTTTACAAGTTGAATATAATAAAGAAGAATTTTATATTAATATTAAAATGATTTATAAAAGGTAATACAAATAAATAATTTATTTTTATACTATAAAATATAAAGAAAATATACGCAAAATAATCCAAACATTATAACTTGTGTTTATTTTATTTTAGAATTAATCTATATACAAGTCATTTAATCAAATAAGTCCAACTAAGTCATTTACATTCACCCATGTATTTTTCTTTGCGCCCTTGTTACACATTCTTCTTCTTCTTCTTCTTCTTCTTCTTCTTCTTTGCCACTCCTGATACTTTTTCTTTGTCTTTTTCTTCTTTTTTGTTATGTTTCTCTTTCGTTATCATTATCACTGATACCACCACCTCCTCTACGTTCTTAAATTATAAAAAATATGATCATCTAACATCGCTTCTAAATAAGTTATCTATACAAGAGTGAATTGTACATGATTTAAATTGACTAAGAGTATTAGTTACAACAAACGGTTATTTAAATTGTTAAATTGTTAAGCGATTCTAAATGATTGAGTACTGATTTAGAACAAATAATTTCCACTTTAATTACGTTCTTTTTGCGTTGTTGATATTTTTCGACACAAGGCAGTGAATCCAATAAGATTAGACGACTCATAAAGTCAACAATAACCAAATACCAATGTAGTTCCTCATAGATAGGGATAAAAACTTGTAATTAACCTTTAACCATTATAAACATTAGGAAAACAAAATAGTATATTAATGAAAAATAAATTGGTCACTTGTATCTTAATGAGGCTAACTTTTAGTGACATATAAGTACCAAAGAAATCACAGATAATCTCGGCCGGTTTGTATTTGTCGCTTAAAGCATATCGCTGCAAACACAAAAATAATTGTTAAATGAAAATATGTTTTTAATTTAACTACTTTGAAATTGATAATTTAATTATAAAACTTTACTCATGTGAGCACATGGCATGGTTTAGTCTAGAAAAAAGAATTTTTTTATAAATTAGTATATCCACTCAAACTATTAGACAAAAATATTAACTAATAATTTAGAAATATTATAGCGATAAATTTACTGCAAAATGTTCAGGTATGAACCAGCAAATTGGATATTCATTCCTACGTCGAAATACACGTGTCATCATAAGTGCAACCAGGTTTATAACCTAACAATATGTTAAATTTATATGTAAAACATATTTATAGGTAAAATATAAATCAAAAAAATATAATTTCAAGAAAAAGTATAATATGCATTGACTTCTATACTTACTCGTGATTCGACATATTTCTCCGGCACAAGGCATCTAAATGTACTTCTATAACCTTTTTCATCTGAAATTACCAACTCTTCAAAACCGCCAAAGTCATAACATGGTTAGTTAGGAGAATCATAAAATTTTTAAACTATTATATATTACACATAATCTTAAATCAGACGTACGGATCTAACGTATCCAAAAAAATATAAGTTATAACATCAGTTTGAGAATTAGTTAACATTATCGAAGGTTTAGGTTCAAATACAATAAGTGTCCACCACTGTAGTTTAAAAAAATAGTTTCAAGATGAAACTGAAAAATAAAAGAAAAAGAAAAAAAAGTAAAAGAAAGAAGAAAAAAAATAAGGTTACCTTTAGCAGTACATCTCCTACTCTAACATGTGGTTGTCCATTAGATGGAGTTGTTGCTTCACGAGTGATATCTGAATGGAATAACTTTTTAGGTTGAATTGGTAAGATACTAGTAAGATCACTACTAGTTTTTGTACTTTATGAAGATTGCACAACTATAGTAGGATCCAATATTAAACTATTATTTGTGGAAGTTATCCGTTGTGCCATGATCACGTCAATCTTTTGGTGTAGAACATGAATTATCTATTCTAAGTTTTCTATCTTTTTTGTTAGATGTAACACCCTAATCTTTAGCACGTCATGATCGTACCAAAAGTAAGGAGTTACTAACCTGTTCTCCTTATTTACTATTTAATATTGAGCCTTTAGGTCGATATCGCGTTTCAGTTTATAAGAAAATACCAGAAAATTATTTGTAGTAATTAAAATCACACAATTATTAATAATAATAAATGCTATACAAATGAATTCAATATAAAACTCAAATACAATACCTATCCCTCTGGATACAATAAAACTTAAAGCAACAAGGGCGAGGGAACTCTATAAAAATAACAGGAATCACAAGTAAATCTACTAGTCGTCTGCATCTTTTAACTGAATCTTCGAACCTGTGTCACTGAAAGGGTGGAAGATTTTGGGGTGAGAACAAACCACACGTTCTCAGTAGGGAATGTGAATGCCGTAAAAGTAATGAATTTAATGCAAATAATTAACTTACTTAGTAAAACTATTTTGTTAACCCTTTGGAAATACTTTTATTTTTACTTTAGATAAATAATTACTTTTCTTTAAATTTCTAAACTCCAAACAAATTTTAAATATAAAACTAGTCACATTTTCTGTCTCTCAGCCACATAGTTAATCCTCAGTCAAATGTCAACTCGTAATCACTTTAATACACTCACAAACAAATAGTTCAAGTAAGAGATTCAATTCAATGTACAAGCAAGTCACAACAAGACAAACAATACAATCACAAAGTAATAAAACAAGCAAGCACAATCAAATACAAATGTACAAGCCACGTTTGCAATTCTTTCTTTTCTTTTGCCTTCATGACTTTGGCCAAGTAAATGAATCCAAGTTAAAAAAAAATATGATTATATATATGTACAAGGCATATGAGCCATGTTTCGAATTTTCTTTCTTTACTCCGTTAAAGGCTTCGGCCAAATTTCTTTCTCTTTTTTTAAACTTTAATAATAATAATAATAATAATAATAATAATAATAATAATAGTTTAATGTTATTAATAATAAAAATTACGTCTCAATATAATATATTTGTTTATAAATAATTAATTATTCAATTTTCAAAAATTAAGAATTTTACATTAGATTGTTAAACATATTCTTGACCTGCATATTTTCTATTGGAATAATTTTTTACTATTCAAATAGTATTTTGTCTTGTATTGTACCATATAACTCCTTAAGATAAATATATAACAAATTCAGTTATAAAAGATAAGATAAGATAAAAATAATAAAAATTTTAAAAATATTTTATTTTTATCTTTTTTTTTAAAAGTTATCTAATTAGAATAAGATAAAAAGAAGTTAAGAATAATAAGATTATATCAAATAATCTAATTTTATCTTTTTTAAAAAACTAATATTTAAAATATAACCTCATATTTATTATTATTTTAATATAAAAAAGGACACCAAATTTTGGCGGTGAAAAATAATTCATTTTAAATAATTTTTTTTATTTTAAATTTAAATCATAAATTTTTGGTTATCATATTTAAATTATTAAAAAAAAATTAATTATGTGCAACATAATCTTATTCTTATATATAACCACTCAAGCATAGAATACTATTAACTATTTTTATTAAAACTAAAATTACAATCTAGTAGTGCAATGGAAGAAAAAGTAGTAGACGATCACATTGGATCTTTTTCGATAAAAATCATTGAAAATTCTCTTTCGAAGCAAATACTACATGCAATAGAGGTAACATATCAAACTCATGATAAATTATAATATTATTTATATATACCAATGCTAATTTTCTTTTTATAATGTAGTCTTTATCTAGGAGAATTGATGAGATGAAAAAAGCAATATGGATAGTGAAGAAGTCACTTGATAAGTTAATCGCCCTTCAATGTAAAATTGATGAGAAGCATCATAAAAATCTGATCATACGGACCTATATAAGATGAAGAATAAATCCTGTGGTGATGTAACAAAGAAGAACTCTTGTCCGTTGCAAGTAAAGGACGAAAATGGTGTGTTTATGGATTTATCTAACTTAAATAAGGACGTTTAGATTTTGCACAATTTGTCACTATCGTTCTGCAAAGAGATGCAAACATGCGTCAATGGAGAAGGAGAATCGAAGAAAAAGCCAAGACTGGATTTTCAAACAAATAGCAAAACCCATAAAATTGTGCAAGAACATTCGAGTACATTTGTAAGGAAAAATGACAAATTGGCAAGAGTCAATAATCCACCATCTATCCAAAACATGACGTTTGTATGAGCAGCTAAAATGCCAAAACTTTAGCACAAAGGTCAACTATCAAGCAAGATGGTAGAAACTAGAGTACGCAAAGGGCCTTTAACTTTCAGCATAAACAATGCACAATTAACGAGCTCTGCAAAATAACAAAAAATGGCTTACAAGTCAACTATCCCAAAGATATTTTATATAGTTAAAAATAATTTATAGGCATAGTATTTAAATATGTATATTGTGGATAACCTCTATATTTTGTGCAGAATCTTAATTGTTAATTCAAACTACCACAAGATATGAGGTTGAGTGAGAATTTGATAAATATAGCTACGTACATCTTTGCTGCTAATAATGATATAGCGTGAGCATTTTTTGTTATCTTTCATTTTTAATTTTAGTTATCTCTGTGGCTAACATGGTAGCTTTGTGTTAGAGAGGATTTGGTTCATATTACGACACAACTACAACTAGAGAAGATCTGTTCTGTCTCGTACCTGGAAAGCAAGTATCAGAGTTGGTAATAAAGCTGATGGCATTGAAGATAACATCAAATATTAGCATAACTAAATTAAATAATGTTTGGTCCATTCCACCATCATTTGCGGTAAGTCAAACTCTTGATTTGCTCATTTTAACTAAGTAAAATAAATACTCATTGTGCTCAAACATACTTAGGATGACGTGTCGTTACATATGGAGGATCATAATCTACTGAAAAAATATGCACATTATACGTCACCAACCCGTGATCTTCAATTTGTAAGTTCTCATTAATTATTGAAATATTTTTATTATAATAAAAAGTACTCAAATTTATACTTAAACATATTACATCCTATTTGTTATACAGATATATGTCACAATCAAAGAGAACGATCACTGGTATCTAATTCTAATGGTAATGAGCATTTCGGACAAAATACTTTATCATTTAAACTCTCACCATAAGGTTGAAGATGATGAACCACGCAAGCATCATATTAGAAATATAGTAAGTTCACTTACTCCGTTACAAAGCAAATAATAACATTACTTCGAATAATAAAGCACAATATTCTTATTACAGGGAGTGGCTCTTTCTGAAATAATATTTTCAGAGGAGTATGCAGAATGTGGTATACAACAAATAGTGAGTTTCGATGGTTGGGATGTTCGTAGGGCAATAGGTATTCCTAGATGCACAAATAGGTAATTATTCAAATTGCTTGTTATTTAATTTAATATATATATTTTGCTTTTGACGGTCTTATGTTGTATTACATGATACGTTTTCACACAGTAATGATTCAGTTGTATGGGTTATGCAATGGATGGATGTGCAACAGTAATTCACCCCTGTGGTCTCCCAAAGGTAACTTTTAACATAGACAATTTTGCTCTTTAATTACACTAATATATGTGTTAACGTTTAGTAAAATAAATTTAAGCTGCATGATAAAAGGAGTAGAATGTATTTAGCATTGGATTTCGTCACCGGAGATTGAAATAAGATACGGGCAGATGTTAACAAGAGGTTTCAATTATGGTGGCTTATGATACACTTATAGCATCTTTACTGAAATTGGAAAGAATTATTCACGTCTTCTTGCTAGACTTACTAAAATAGACAATTTTTTTAATTATGTATTTTTTATCTCTCTCATTGTGTATCATTTTTACGTTATCCTATTAAGAACTTATTTATAATTCTGGATAAAACTAAAAATCATCAGTGTTATTTATCTCATTTTTTTCAAATTTTTTTATGATGAACTCATCTTTATTAAAGTAAAAAAATAAACTGTATAATATATATTTTACAACTATAACTACAAAATTACTTGAAATTTAGATAATAATGATTTATTCACTAATTACGCTAGGTCTTTTTCGTAAATGGTTAAAGACCAAAGTAAAATTTTACTTTTAAAATTTTAAATTTATCTTTTTTATTTTTAAATAAAATTTTAAATTTTAATATTTTTAAAAATAATATATTTACATTTTTACTCATTTAAATATTGAAATAATAATTGACATTTGGATGGTTTTGTTTATTGGAATTTCTTTTTTATGAATATAACTTCAGTTATATTTGCTCATGAATAAATTTGTTTGCATTCAAAACATTTAAGTGTGGAAATAATAATTTACTCGTCAATTTATGCATGAGTTATTTTTTTATTTTATTTTTCCATCGATGTGATAAAAATCAAACTAAAATTATCAAAAAATGAATAGTGATATCCATTATCTTTGTATCAGTCTACTCTCCAAAACATTGTCACCATATTTGGTTGGAGTTCACATTAATGCGATGGATTAACAAGAGTACAGGATATTGCATATTAATCGTTTGAACTTTGAACTTGTGAAAAAAATAAAAAAAGAATCACAAAGGGAAAAGAGAACTAGAGAAGTCGAGTGACTTTTTGATGTATACATTATAAAATATGAATAGGAACTATTTAATTTTCTAATGAAAAGATTTTGGGATTTCACATGGTACATAACTATTATCATACAACAAAATACTGATCATAAACAACCCCGATCAAAGTTTAGCTATTATCAAAAACAACACGGACGAATTTGGAGAGATGAAAATGAATATTGGGACAAGGACACGTATTTCAAAGTGAAATCTTCAAAAATTAACTCCTGCTTATGTAATTCACATCACTGTACATTTATCTTTAGCTTTTCCATCTGCTTTAGGTGTTGTAGTTCTAGAAGACAATGAATACTTCTCCGTGTTTCTTGCCACCCGTAAATAACACTTAGATAGAAAGTTTGAAAAAGCTTCCATTTTTAAATTTCAATTATATAGAGCTGGTCATCAAACCAATGCATGTTCCTATTAACTATCCGGACAATTGTCATTGATTTAAGATCTCTATTGAAATTCAAAATGATCAATCAACCCAATTGCACGTATGAGATACGAAGGCAACAGATATTAGGGATTTATATATTCAAATCAGTTCAGATAATAATCGGTTGACAACAATATCATAAATTAATCGCTGCAATAATTGCAAAATAATATTTACCTGTGGACCTATAATCAGTATGGATCCACTAGTGACTGATGATTGTTGAGTATTATGACGTGGAGGCTGCTGCTCAAACTCCTATTGTTGCAAGGCTATTGCTAATTGCAAATCAGAACTGTCACACAATTATAGGTAAGATCAAAATTAACTATATCATATTGAATAATTTTAATTGAAATTACAACTGGATTTAGAAAGGAAAGGGAAAAGGGAGAAAATGTTTACAATGAATTCTATGGGAGTCAATTTTTGGAACCTAAGATAGCGTTTGTTTTTGAAGACAAGACAAAAAGACATAGACACGATATACATGTTCACTGTTTGGTTATTAAGACACAAAATTGAGAGAGACACGGTTACACATAAATACCCATAAAATACATGTAATTTGTGTCTCTTCAAAAAGGCAAGACACAAATTTTTGACCTAAGACACAAATGAAATTATATTTTTATACCATTTTACCTTTATCTCATTTTTCTCTTTTCTTCTCCACGCACTTTCTTTCATCTTTGTTATTATTCACCTTCATCCTAAGTATATATATTAACTGAGTACAAGTTACTAAAGTAGAGTACATTCATTATTACAATTCATAATTTTATTTTTACATTCATCTTTGTAATTCATACTTTTATTTCTCTTCTTTTTTTCTGCTTTCTTTAATCTTCTTGACACAAACCCTAATAATATATATATATGTAAAATTTTGTTTTGTTGTTTGAATTTACTCTGGATTATGAAAATGGAATTATAAATTAGTTTTGTTAGAAATACGAATTAAGTTGATGGAGAAAGATGAATGGATAGAGATGCAGTTAATGAATTTTTTTCATATATCAAGGATAAAATAGACTTTTTAAAATAATGTGTACTCTGTCCATTATAATTGCCAAACACAATACTTCTTAACCGTGTCTTTGTGTATGTGTGCGTGTCTCAGTATTTATGTCTTTGTGTCTGTGTCTCAGCCTTTGTGAGACATGAACCAAACGGAGCCTAATGTATGGTCTAATACTCAAGTTAAATCTCGCATTTCACATGGCCTTTGTAAATAAATCTACATGAAATATTCCTAACTAGCATCTTAAACCAGAAATAAAGAATTCCACAACCTTAAACTAAAATACTATACCATATTACAGTACTTTATTGCTACTGTACGAAGCATTCTCATCATATACCTACAATATAAGCAATATAATATCATTAGTACTAGCTGATAGGCAGTAATTAAAACTTTGTTATAACTCATTGGTAAAAATACCTACTAGTGAATCATCTTCAATGTTCATGTGATCATCAAAGTCATTATCAAATGTGTCAATTCCACGGCCTTCTAACTGTGAAATGCCTCGACAAACATGACAAGTTGTTCGATTATGACCCTCCATGCCACGCTGTCCACATCGATGTTTTCTTTTATTGGACTATGCAGCACCCCCTTTTGTCCTACATTTCCTTAGGTCCCTTGGCATGCTATGTCCCAGATCATTGGTTGCAAGCCCAGCTCCAGAAGCATTCATTTATACATCATCTCTTATACTATCTACATCATTAACCAACTCTTTTTGTGCAGCATCTTCCTCCTTAAATTGTTTCAACAAATTCATAGCCATTTCTCATGTAAAGATAAATCTCTCGTTATCTTGGCAAGAAAAGTTGGCTAGTTGTCTAAACCAATCCATCAAACAACCGTATTGACTTAGCATCAAAGAATCCCAATAAAATCCGACCGTATTTTGCAAACCTACTTTGATAGTTTTGGTCCACTGAAGCAAGACTAATGACCTTGGCAACTCTTCTATATCTTCATGTACCAAGACGCAAACTATGTATTCCCAAGGTATGCCAAATGATTCTATTCTCATACATGAACAATTGAATTCCATCTCAATGTCACAACAGAATACACGCCACATCTCATTTGACGTTTGGTCCAAACCGACAGAGTAAATCACATAAGAGCCAGTTTGCCTCATATTTATTACCTTCATTGATGTAGCTCGTATAAGGATTGGTTGG
Source organism: Arachis hypogaea (assembly GCF_003086295.3). Classification (NCBI taxonomy): domain Eukaryota; kingdom Viridiplantae; phylum Streptophyta; class Magnoliopsida; order Fabales; family Fabaceae; genus Arachis; species Arachis hypogaea. Next base: position 79,787,698 of record NC_092042.1, on the reverse strand, counting down.
AACATATAAAATATTGATAAGGTGTAAATATTGGCAGCACTCCTCTCTAACTGCTGAAAACAGGTTTGCTTACTGGTTTTCCATTCACAAATGCGAGGTCAGCCTGGACCTCTTTCCACCGAATAAGGTCGACACATCAATTAAAGTGTTGAATGAACTCAACCAGATTGTACCTTAAATTGACATACTTTGCAATGATTGAGTTTAATCGTAGACATGGACGGTTCTACTTGCATTGGTGTGGCGACAAGTGTCCCACTACAATTTGAAATTTTTTGGAGTAGTATATAAAAATAATATTTATTTGTCTCTATTAAATTATTAACTTTGACTCTAGAATAATATTTTATTCAATTTTTGGAAGTTGATATTCAATTTGAGAACTTCATTATTATGTGTATGTTATAATGATCAATTCTCAAATTTAAATGAGATTAATATTCTTTCGTAGAAATCGAATCGAAAGAATATTATTTTTCCGTTGATTTTTTTGTTAAAGTTAGTTTTAGTTTTTCCTATAACAACTGCATTAATTGAAATAACTTTTTAAACTACAAATATCATTAAGAGCTAATTGTATGAGATATAAATTTTTAAATAACGGTTTAATGGCATATATAGAAAGAGATATTTCGATTGTATTGTTAAGAAAAAGATTATTTAATTTTTTAAAAATATAAAACTTAAAAAATAGTATTTTAAATTATTTATTATTATTTAAATTAGTATTTTAGTATTTTAATTTGATAATTAGATATTTTAAAAATTAATCGTATTTTATAATAATAATAATAATAATTATTAAAATTATTATTATTATTATTATTATTATTATTATTATGTTATGTGTACATAAAATGATCATTCGTAAGAATACATATTAAAATATAAAATATTTATTAAAAATAAATTAAATAATATATATTTATATATAAATATATAATAAATAATTTAATAATTAATTTTTTCAAGTTGGGTTGATTGAGCCACTCCGTAATACTACCATATGGTTATCCTAAGTAAACTGCAAATCAGAGCAGAAACAATTTTGTCCTTGCACGTTAAATCTAATAATTCATTAATCTAAGCAATGTCTGTTCTTTGTGCTTTTTGATATCTTTGTAAATTGTAATGGATTAGCTTCCAGTAAATGACAAGTTATAACAGTGACTTGATCACATAAAGTTATGCACATTAGCGATTATTATTTGGTCTTATTAACTAAAAGGTTAGCAAGTTGACAAGATTCATTATAGCTAATTCTGCTTTTTCTAGAGCTATAGTTTCTTCCTCTTCTTTTATGTTGAGTTTGTCTCTTTTGAATGTTGGACCAGAGGTTCTGTTTGCTAGTCCCTAACCTCTAGTTTTCTGTTCTGGTGTTTTAAAAAGATGTTGCTATGCAAATAAGAGTGATTTGACTTTTAAATCCAGGGTGCCAATATCAGTTGACTATGTTTTGTTTTTAAGTTTAAAAATTCTAAAAATTAATTATAAATGTAATTTTTTTACAGTATCGTTTTATCCGACAAGTCAATGATTAATTTATACAAATTTAAGTTTTATTTAAAAGTTTATTGCTAACTAATAAATTATTACATATACAATTGAAATTCTTAACACTTAAACAAATAAATGAACTAACTGCCCAACTAAAATATAATTAACTTTGATTAATAAGACACGTATTAATTTTTCAAGTCCGCACACTATAAGAAATAGTGAATTTTATGATATCTTTTGTTTTAGTACCTAAATTACTGTTTAAAGTAAAAAATCAAATATTTAAAATTTATTAAATATTATTAGTTTCTTATTTTGATAAATTAGACACTATTTATAAAGTACCATAGCAAAAAAAATACTACTATTTTGCAATTTATAGGATACTATAGTAGTATAGTAATTTCCTGTATATAGAAAAAATATTATATTTAGTGATATTATAATACCAAATTGAATGATATATACAACAAATTAAAGAGTGAATAACAATTAAATTTTTTTAAAAAAAATATGTTTAATTGAATATTAAGTCATATCCATTGTTTTCATCATAATATGATGTTGAATTCATAGTATTATTGTCATTTTGCACAAAATACAGAACATATGCCTCTCTTTGTTTTCTTGCACATTCTCACATGATGAATATAAATTAAATATTCGATGATTGTTATGATACCCAAAAAATAGTGTTTAATTTGTTAAAAAAATTAAAAATTAATATTTAATTTAAAAAGATAAAAATAAAAAATATGTACAATTTTTTATAAAAATAAGTTAAATAAAAATTAAATACTAAATAGTAAACACCAAAAAATGGATAAATTAAATTTGATATTTATTTGACTTATTAATCTCTTTCTTTTTTTTATATAGAAAAATTATCACGTATGCCATAATACTTTTATGGAACTTCAATGTTCTTTGTACGATCAAATTGTAGGTAAATTTATTTGTCTTGTAGTTTTTTATAAAATGACGAATATAACCCTTTAATAAAGAAGGAAAAAGACAAAAATAATAACTTTAAAAATGACTCTACAAATAAATGTTGAAATGAAAAGTCACGATAAATTTAAGGGATCATTTGATATGTAATTTTTTTTAAAGTGGCTGGAAAAAATATTACATGAAAAATTTTAGGAGTTAATATATATATATATATATATATATATTTAAATTTTTGTCTAATTTTTAAATTAATATTATCTAATATTTTTCTCTTTTATAAGGTATTAATAGATCAAAATTTTTTTAGTGGGTGGACTAAGTGTAAAACATTTTTTTATTATATATTTGAGAATTATTAAAAAAACTTTTATTCGTTGGAATATTATTTTTTATTTTTCGGTATGTGCAAAAAAAGTAAAAGTATATATGACGGTTTGAATATTAGTTTTAATGTTTTAAATCAACTATTGATTTATACTTTGATATATATATATATATATATCAATTAATATAAAAAATTTCACATTTTTAACAATGTGATAGTAATATCGGCAAGAAAACCCCTTATTTTTTTTATGTATTTCTGCACAATATATTTATTAATTTATAATTATTAATGTTACTAATATTTAGTATAGGTGCAGAATACATTAATATATATTATAATGTGTATATTATTTTTATTATATATTTTATATAAATAGTTAATTTAGTAAATAATTATTAATATACATATAGTATAAGTAGACATTTTATTCTTGATTGTTATTAATATAATTTTGAACATTACTTAAGAATAATAATTCATAAGGAGGTATATATTGTTGCTATATAGTAAAAATATTTATTTACAAATATTAATTCATACGATGATACATAAATATTATTCAAGTGTTATTATTTTAAAATTGTAATGGGACACATTTACTGAATTTATATATTATGCTCTTGTGTGAATTATGTTAAATTTTATAATTTATTTTATTGTATAATTATCCGTTAAATTCTAGAAATAAGAATCTAATTAAGACACACAAAAAATACACTTTAATAATTAATTTTCAATATAACCTATTTAATAAGAATAATTCAAACAAAGTATTTTTATCATTTTATATATTTTCACAATTTCAATTTATATAAAAGTAGTTTTACCTATAATTCAAGATTTATATACAGTGATGATCAAATTTTAGTTACTATATTGTAATTAATCTTTTTATTTTTGTACAAATAGTACATAAATAAATAGTGAGTTCATTTTGATAATTTTAAATTGATAATGTCCCTCTTTAAAAAAAATCGATAATATCTCTCTCAAATTCATATATATAAGTATAATACTTTTAATGTAAAATACATTGTTATTGAATTTTCATCAAATTAGACTAACATTATAATTTTAAAGATAATTCTTAAATATTTTTTTATTAAGTAAGAAATATATTTTTTGTCAATTAAATAATTTTAGTTTTTTATTATTATATTTTATATTAATGCTTTAAATTGAGAGGTTAAAATTTACTAAGATTTAGGGCCGAGTTTAAAACTTAAGATTGAAAGTTTAGGATTTAGAATTCAAAAATTAAGATTTATAGTTTATAGCATTTAAAGAGCCCTCTTTACTTTTTTCCAAAGCACAATAGCATTATTTTAATTAAAATACTCTAAATATTTTTTTCAAAAAAATAATCTAATAGACATACATCACAAACTAAATTCAAGTACGTATGAAATTATTACTCAGTTATTTTTATCTATTTTTATTCATATATATTTATGTCATTTATAATATTTACATAATATTAATTTTCTATTCAAATTTTTTAATGATAATATAATTTTAATTTTATTAACATATATCTTAAGGAAATATTTTAACAGTATCATGAAAAAAATATTTTATTAAAAAATTATAAAAATAAGCTTTTATATTTTTTAATGTATTAAATATATTAAAAATTATAATTTTTAATTATTATACTATTAAATATGTTTTTAAAACACAAAAAAATTAAATCATTCATATAAAATACATATTAAAATATAAAATATGAATTAAAAATATATAAAAAATATTATTTATTTTTATACAAATACATAATAGTTAATTTTTAATATATATATATATATAATTAATATTTTTTTAAAAAGAATTAAATTAAATAATCCACTCCTGCAAACATAAGTGTTAAACCTTTTAATAATATTAAAATTTTGTAAAAAAATTTTTGCAACTAAGACAGAAATTTTATCACAAAAAAAATATTTCTTATACATGTATTTAAAAAGTGATATGAAAATTATTTTTACGAAAACTTTTTGTTATAATTCATTATCTTTTTCAAACACAAAAAGATATATATTTTTATGTTGCATCTAAAATGTTTCGGTAAAAATAAAATTTAAATATTGATCTTTCGGTGAATATTATTTATTGAGATTATTAGATTATAATAAATATAAAAGTTCATATTAAAAAGAATGTTATAAAATAAATTTATAATAAAGATAATATTTTAAAATATAAAGATATAATAAATATTTAAGTTAAATATTTATTTACTGTAAAAAAAATTGTATAAATATTTATTTACAAAAGCTTAAATAATATATATGTGTGTAACATTTTATTAAATAAAAATATTTCATTAAATATGATTTCAATTATATTAAAAATCTAAATAAAATAATAATTATTTTGTAACAAAAATACAGTTAAAAAGAGGTCCGGTCATGTTAATCCATCACAACGTTCAGCTTTTTTTAATATAAACTAGTCAAAACATTAAAGGATAAGATGGTAACTTTATCTCTCATTATGTGGGTGAAAGAAAGTGCAAGTTGCTTTTCTACTATGCTCTTCAAACAAACAATTTCACGTATAAAATTCTCGCTTTATCTCATCTTTTATTATATTTTATTATAAATTTTATTGATTAAAATGATAGAAATAACAATGTTCTATTAAAATACAACGGTATATTTAAACAGCTTCCCTCTCTCTATATAATAAAAGCAAGTGGGTTATGAGAAGATCTAGTATACTAAGATAGGCTAAGAACATAACTGTATGTTATGTTCCATTCGGACATAATTGTCAATTACTCTTCACCATTGATAGATCAGTTCTACCTAACACTACTACTTATCTGCCAAAACAAGAGTAAAAAGAAACATTGCAAAAGGGCCATTAATCAAAGATAGCCATATATATATAATTTGGAGGGAGTGGTAGTTGGGAAGAACAAAATTGTCTAGCAATCTATTATTATAGGGACTTAAAAGAATTTTATAGTACACATTAGTGGCTTTGCTGCTTATGTATAAAAACTTCAGATTATAATTGAGTACCTATAAAAAGAATTCAGATTATGGAACCTATGTCGGATATAATGAAATTATAAAAGTATATGTTATGGTGGTTATCATTGTGATGGTTACGATGATTATATATAATTTTAATCTAAGTGTCCTTAAAATTAAAATAATATTTTTATATTTGAAAACACTTTTAGTTTAAAAAATAAAAAATATTACAAAAATATAAAAAAATATCATTTCATTTTTAAAAACTTTTTAAATGTTATCAAAGTTATATATTCGACCTAACCACCATAGCAGTTATATATATATATAGATATATAAAAAACAACACAACTCTTTTGGATTCTGGTGACACCATAATAGTGCCACTAAAACTTGGATATGGTCAGTCCACTAATTAAACAATAATGCAACTTGCTTGTTGACGATATCTTTGGTTAAACTCTGATATATTATATGGTTGGTGCAACAGAATGAACATTTAGATGCCCTGTTCTCTTTAGCTTTAATTAATTTGTTTGATACCTCACCAAAAAAGAAATAAATTGTTTAATGAACCAACAAACACTAATGGTTAATGTTTATTTATTTCGAGTAAAAGAATGGTGAAACATATGCTGCAGCCTGGGATCCCCAGTTTTGAATTTTATAGTTTGTGGTGTGGGTTTCAACTTTCAATTTAAATATTTTAAAATGAAATTGATTTCACATATTATACACAGTGGTATATGGAATATGAAAGAGAATATTCAAGTGACTAATTATATTTTTGGTGCATTCTAGTATACTTATGTTACGGTATCTATGGTAGCTATAATAATATTTTAAAAAGTGATGTTAAAATTAAAGTAATATTTTTTTATTATTTAACAATATTTTTTAAAAAGTATTGCTAAAAAAAGTATTACCAAAACAGAAAGTTTCAAGGACCAGTAAATATATAAAAAATTACCGTCATTCACCCAGTAAGTACAAAAATACCATCATAATACGAAAATATCTCATATACGCCGTTATGTACCTCTGTCACTCATTCCTTTTCAGCTGCAGAATAACTCAATTATGTGTCTCATACTATAAGTATCACTGCTACTCTCATTCCTCGTCTTCACACATTTGCGATCGCACCCTTTCTTTGATTTTCATTCTCCAATCCTCTGCTCTCACTGGTTAGGGTTCTTTTTCTAATCTCTGTTTCTCTTTGTTATTTATTGTTTATTGTTTCGATTCATCTTTATATTCTAAAAAGCAAGATCTTGTAAGTTACGTATTTTATCTCTCTTAGTTATTTTTGTTTGACATGACCTGTTTTAGTATAAAAAATAAAAAGTAAAACAATTAACACAAAATTCAGCAACAAAATAACCATATTAATTGAGGAAAAAACTTTTCCTTCACAAAATACATGCAAAATTAACGACTAATGAGCAAAGAAGACTAGGCGGGGACAAAAGAAGGAGTAGGAAATGGCGAAGACATACGCACCAGCAATGACAAAAGAGAAGCAGAAACAACGAGGCAGACACAAATGACAATAGAAAAAATGGCAGGCACATGCGAGGTGAAGGGGAGGTTATTAGCGGCTCAACGACAAGGAGATCATTGGTGAGAGTTAGGAAACAATAGCCATCTCTCTCTCTCTCCTTCTTTTTTCTTTTCTTCTTCCTTCATCGTTCTACCTATGCGGGCTCGAAAGTAGCGATGGTGGAAGCGACAATGGTTTCGTTCACTGTTGGTGCATTCTTCTTCTCCCGTTCTCTCATCTATTGCGTTGCTTCCGTTCTCTTCCTCCCTTTTTCTTTCTTCAAATGTGTGAGTTAGTGAAGCTGAGGCTATGTAAGTGAGTTAGTGAATATTTTGGGGTGAATATATGTGAATTTGGAAATTAGGGTTAGGGTTAAGGTTAGGATAATATGATTAGGATAAAATAGACTAAGAATAATTTTACAAATTTTAGATAAACCAGAGGTAAATTGATGAATAAGAATTTAATTCAATTAACTTATAATTACACAAAAAACTTGTATAATTTGATTTACAACTGTGTAAATGAGTTTGAATAATTACTCAAACATACAATTTTAAATTATCTATTTAATTTATTTTGATTCATAACATAAAAAATTTTAATGGTTCAAATTAAATTTTCCAATTTTTTATTTTTAAATTAATTAAATTTCTAACTCTAATTATATGCGGT